>NC_069372.1:65367500-66567500 GCF_021730395.1 Mercenaria mercenaria
CAATGACTAGGACTTAAAAAATATTGAAAGAAAATTAAGAATCATTAGATATCTACTAAAATAAAATATCAATAATTGCACAATGTACCAGGACATATATTCATATACCCAGGATGACACAAAATAGGGGAGTGTAAATCCCCTTATTTCCACTGTGGTCCTGGGAGTAAAATGCTAACTTGCTGCCGACGATAGCGAAGAGAATTTAGGTGAAAAAATCGTGAAGTAAAAAAAGGGCATTGTTCAAACAAAATGAAAGCAAGAGTTTTGGAACATAATTATGACATTCAGTATAATCATGGGGAAGACAAATTCTGGTGACATTCGTAAAGGTTAGCTAAGAATAAATTGCAATAGAAATAATGAATGAAAGCTTATGTCTATCCGTACAATTATGTAATTGCAACCTCTACTTTCCGAAACGTTCTTGCTATATTTACAGTTAAAATATGTCTCATTTGATGTAACCGTATTGAAGTTCCTGTAAAATTTATTAAAAGTATCTAGTAGAGGTCACCGCCCTTGACATTCTAATTTTGTTTTCAAACATTGGTTGTGTTTAAAGTACGCTCTACCTAAACACACTTTAAACAACCTAAATTAAAAGGTTAAAATGCTAGCTGATCTCTTTTACGATTCTTTCTCATTAATCTGGGATTGGTAGCAATGTATTAATGTTGCTAGAGGACTGTAATAATTGATGCATCATCTAAACCAAACACCATCGTTTACTTTTTATATCCAAACAAAAGTGAACTAATTGCAAACGGAGAAAACGTTTCAATCAATAACAGAAAAAAGCCGTTCCCTTGAAATACGATCAGTGCAAACAATGCGTCCACCTGCAAGAAAAATATCCCTTGTGACTCTTCATATGGACGGCAAAAATAACACTTGGGATTGCTACTTTCTATTTTTTGTTTCTGTTTTTTTTATATAGTTTTGTTTTGTTCATTGTATTAGTTTTTCAATAATGCGACGGTGGTCTGACAACTTAACCAGAGTTTATGGACAAAATTTCATAACGAATGATATTTTTATTTTGATTAACAATTGGAAAGGACAATACAACTCTGGCGAACAAAAGGTGCCATTGTGAGTTGTGCCATTTCGTCATTTCGTTCTGTCGCAGCGGCAAACGTCGTTATGGCGCCCCGACAAACGTCGCTCCGCGGAACGTTGCCCCGCCGAATGTACCCCCATCAAACGTCGCCCCACCAAACGTCACCCAGCCAAACGTCGCCCCGACAAACGTCGTCTTTTCGCCTTCCGGATTGATATCATGTATTAAAGAAATTGGAGATAAAAGGTGGTAATAGTTATGATTTTTTTAATGAATAGTTATGTATAGTAGTTATGATATATTTGTCAGTCCACAACGAAGTGTTACTTGAGGAAATTGCCCACTCTCCCTGCCCCCTGACCCCCGACCTTCAATCCATCAGTGTCCACCAGTGACATGATGTGTAACTCTTAAAACTCTTTAAAAAAATAAGCTTTTTCATTACATTTAGATAAATGGCAGTACACGTGTGTCCGTTCGTGCGTCCGTCCGTCTAATTTTTATCCAGATTACAACTTTGCCGTATATTTGGAAACTGCTTAATGCTTGCCTGAGTAAGACGGATTCTCGCGAGCAAACATAAGAACTATATATTAAAGGTTAAAGTCACACTCGGGGTGTGGCGGGGGTGGGGGGCTGGGCTGGGAAAGGGTCATGCTCACAAGAATCCATCTCACTGAGGCAAACATATTTTCCGGATGTTCGGACGGAAGGGCAAGCACACGCACGCACGCCTACGGCTCTCTATCTATCTATATTGTATATGTCATAAAAATCTTGTAATTTAAAAGCGTCACTGATGGATTGAAGATTGGGAAGGGGGTGATAGGATGGGTGAGGGCAATTTCCTCTATTAAAACTTCAATAGGGACTAACAAATATACCATTACGTTATAAATCTTACTAACTTTTATCTCCAATTTAACTAATACTATAATGTTATTTCGTAAGGCGAAATTCGGCGGGGCGCCATAACAACGTTTGTCGTTCTGTCGCTCCGATAGAACGAAATAACGAAATGTCACAAATCAATGTCTATACTGACTTACTTATTTACATGTTTTTCAGTGAAATACTGATGAGCTTAAACGGCGATGACAGAGTCATATCAAATAAATTTTTCACTGGCACGCGCATCCCCCCCCCCCCCCCCCCCCCCCCCCCCCCCCCCCCCCCCCCCCCCCGCACACACACTTTTTAATTGTATAACAGAACAGTTGTTGAAAAATTTATAGCAATTACCTTCGTAAAAATGTTCTTCGTGTGTAATATCATGCAGCTTTTGAGGCATAACAAATCCGGCTAACAAAATGTCACTTACAGCCAGATTACATATCATAACATTGGTCACAGAACGCAACTTACGGTATCGAAACACACAAATTATTACCAGTGAATTACTCAAAACAGCAAATAGCAATACTATTGCAGTAATTACTAAAAATATCCATTCGCCCACAGTAATAGCCATTGCTCAATTCAGAAAATATTATCACAGTTTCTGGAACTCCGATGTTGTATAACAGATTCAGCTGAACCTTGAATTGCAATGACACTGTATTTTTTTTTAATAGTAATCTCCTGAGAGCGGTACACGTTAGGTAATCATCATGATTCAAACACAACAGCAATTAAGTACTAAGCAGTCCCCATGTAACAATTTTACAATTATTAGTAACTGCGCACTTTTTGTGTTGGTCTTTTACATATAAATTTAAACGTAAATAGAAATGTCTGAAAATTATCTTAATAGTCCCATAGTTCTTAATTTTTTCAAACAGTCTGATTTAAGTGGATTTCCATTCCAATAACGCGTCATTTACTTCCAGTGGTGAACGGTTTCCTTTGTTTTATAAAAGAGAAAATGCAAATAGTCCTTCATTTTATGTGGTGATTTTGTGAAGCTGTATTTATGTAAATGGTCAGGTTTTAACTATGTTTATTAGTTCCCAAGTGGTTACAGAGATAATTAACTGTTCGTCCTAATGCTGTAAGCCAATATGGTGTTTGTGTGGATATTTTAGAATCAATACTTGCGTTGGGCAAAATATACTTAAAAGGAAAGAGAGTTTTGCTTTAGCTAACTAGTACCTGCGGGCGTGAGGGCGTTTCACATTTCATTAGCTCTCATGACCAGACACTATTAAACTGAGATTGCTACTATTTTGATTGCTTGCGTTCTAAGCCTCCAAATTATTTAATATATTTGATTAACCTCCACAGCAGGATTCAATATTCCCCATTTGACATCTGTATTCTCGAACGCACTTAGGCTTAGTGTTCATTTTTATCTGTTTTCCGGAACGCTCCGGCGTGCGCCGACACCGTGAGCTGCAAATAAAAAGACGCACAGCCAGATAAATCAGCGAACTTTTTTTTTTGCGGTATGTTTCCACCTTTACGGATATCAGCCAAAAAATCTAAATATTTATCCGAATTTATACCGCGGAAATATATGTTTTGTTGTGTTGTAAGTCACACCTACACAATTATAAGTCATAATATGGCGACTTTCCAGCTTTGATAGTGGAAGACGACCCCAGGTGCCCCTCCATGCATAATTTCATCACGAGCGGGCACCTACCTTCGCAAGCCAGCTGGATGGCTTCCTCACATGCTTTTGTAATCAGTTCCCTAAGAAAACCTGTAAAATAGGATAACAACTTCTTTATTACCTAATGGCTAGCCTAATATATACACAATACTCAGTATTATCATTATATTTCAAGGTCTGTTTTCCAAAAATGTAATAAAAAAGAAAAGAAAAGTTCAGCCGTGGAAAGTCGCACTAACTATCATGTCGCACAAAAAGTAGCTACCTACATTTAATTGTGTGTGTGTGGTGGTGAGGTAAGGGAGGATAAGATGGGATCCGCCGAAACTCATTTCCCACAGTAAAGTTGTCACAGCAAGACGTATTATATGCAATCCATCAAAATCTACTATACTGCTGATATTAAATCTTGCTAGACCAATACAAATGTATACTCACTTTGAGAGTTATGTATATGTTGAGAGGGAGAAGGAGTGGGTGTAGGGGTACATTAGGTGTAGGAATATTGCAATGCTTTTCATTACTATAGATTAACTAGATTTTTGACACTTCAAAAACGTGATGAATAAGCAGGTAATTTGTCCGTGTTTAGTCAGTAAGATAGTTATATTTATTTACAAAGCATCCTGTAGATATGATAATTATTATACATAAATTTGAATAAATATGGATATTAACTGAATAGATTCTTATTTCAATCAAAGGCATTTGAAAATGTCAAAATAGAAAGATATGACGCAGACGACCCGTGAAGATTTTGGATTATGTACATGACATTTGGTAGGCGTAATGTGTGCAATGGCCAGGTAAATCTGAGTTTGGCCAATTAATGGATTTTACCGAAACTTCAACATCTGATCATTCACACTGAGACCTTAAAGTTACCTTCCATGGGATTGCAAACGTTTATATCTTTCTGCAAGCAGTAGTTCTGTGATTTCGGTAAGATAATTTGACCGTTACTTGTGTATCTTCTTTAACTTTTTATTAGCCACAGGTGGCAGTATCATCGATTGGCCATCCTCTCCCAACCCTCTAAGACCCCTGATACAACCCTGAAAAAAAATCATCTGACATTCTCAGGCGTTCTACAAGACGTCTGATACAACCCTGAAAACAAGCCCAATAAGTACTGTTTGGATAGGTGGGATTTTTAGGGTTGTATCAGGGGTCTTGTAAGGCGGGGATATTAAGGAACACATGAGAATGTCAGAGTTTTTAATGTATGAACAGATTAAAAAATCAGGCAAGTTATTTGAAACGAAAACGAGAATCTGACAAGGTATATTGTTATTCTGTTATGGATATCGTAAATATTATTCGTCAATGATTTCCATTGACAACTATATTTTGAACTAAAATTCGTCAGAAATTCAATATTGTAAATTGTTAAACATCCTTTTGCTTGAAGCACTGTCAAGATAAATTGGTAATAAATGCGCTTGCCTTTTTGTTCATTGATGAATTATCCCGGTATCCATCAAACGCAAATATTATACATGTATTAGAAATTGGTTTGAAATGAAAAAAAAAATATTTAAATGCTTTGATATTAAAAGGATGGGCTTTCTAATTAAAAAAGTTATAATATAACAAACAATCAAAGGTTCAGTAGAGATCTGACTTGTGAGTGTACGTTTTTTTTTCATTGTCTCCACAGGTATCCCGTGCAGGCGACTCATCTAAAAGATTCTAGTACAGAAGACGCTCCAACTCTAGAAGATTGTTCTGTATTATTCCAGTCGTAAAGAAACCGTGCACAGGCCTATCATTCAAAAGTTGGATATTTTAGTTGGACGGGGAATCGAACTCACGACCCGTGGTTTTGATGCGAGGCTGTTTAACTACTGGACCACTGCGATCTAACTCTATGTAATGCGTGCTTTTACAATGAAAACAGATTATATGAAAAGTAAAGTATGGGCATAAAATGGTGCTTTAACATGAAGTTTTTTTTTATTTTGTACACATTTTAATCCGGGGTTTCATTTCTGTTTCAGTGCTGATTCTCATATAGCACGATACTAATACTACTATACTATGCTACGAAATTATAATAAAAGATAATTAGATACGTTTACATATTTTGTCAGTCTAATATACGGCCCTCTCGAAACAAAAAGGCATACAATAAAGAAAGATTTTAAATTAAACCTAAAGGTGTAACATAACATTCTATTGAAATTAACTAAAACTAAACGTTTTCATCTCAAGTTGATATCAGTTTGACATTTGATTCGTGATAATATCTTTATCAAGGATACAGATAACATCTTTTATAATATAATCGAATTTTAGTTTGATTGCAAGAGCGATAAGCCGTGTCACGGTAATTCATTCTCACACAAGAGTGTCTTCTCTTTATTTACCTGAGAAAAATGGCGGAAGTTTGTTTACATTTTTAACAACAATGAATGTATTACTTAAAATGTACAACACGCGGTATAACATCTAACAAGAATTTAGTTCTGTTATTTAAAGGTAAGTGTTTGTTATTGTTCATTTGTTTTTATTCCAGCATGTTATCAAAGTTTACCTGTGTAATCGGCTATATGTTAAGTTATTTATAACTTCGTCATGTATTTAAGACAAGGATAGTGGGTTTGTTTAAGGTTAAAATGCAATAACTGATCTTTTATAGTGTTTTGCCTAAGTGTCCAGATTTCAAGTTGAATCTCAACTAGACCTTGATGCCCGCTTGATACAACAATTTAAATACAAGCATTGGATAGCTATTATTTTGGTGTATTAGGCCTAAAAAATTCTTTGTTTCTGGTAACATGCTGAAAAAAATTAGGGTAGGTAGTTCGGAATTTTTTTTTTTTTTTTTTTTTTTGGAATTTTTTTTTATTAAGGGGGACTTTTCGGAAATTATTTTTTTTTTGTCAAAAAATGATTACAAATAAGGGGGTTATGCCTTTAGAGCATCAGTAAGTTGATTTCTAACATCACTGGCTGTGTTTAAAGCATAAGAAGTGCAGTTTTGCATCTTTTTGTTAAAAAGTTGATCAAAAATATTCTCCAAGGCCATAAAAACATTTAGGGTCGGGCCAAAAATTTAGGGTAGGTCAGGATACCGGAAACAAACAATTTTTTTTACGCCTTACGAGGCTGCTCATTTTTTCTAGGCCTACAAATGTTTGTTTCCGGTATCCCGACCTACCCTAAATTTCTGACCCGTCCCTAAATTTTTTTATGGCCTTGGAGATTTTTTTCAACTTTTTAACAAAAAGTTGCAAAACTGCACTTCTTATGCTTTAAACATGGTCACTGCCTGATGTTAGAAATCAACTTACTGATGCTCTAAAGGCATAACTCCCTTATTTGTATCCGTTATTGACACAAAAATAATTTCCGAAAAGTCTCACTTAATAAAAATAAAAATTCTCCCCAAAATTTACCAACCCACCTACCCTATTTTTCAGCATGTTACCGGAAACAAACATTTTTTGTTGGGCCTAATCTGATAGTACATACATATATGTACATGTATATAATGCGCTTATACCTATACATGCATGCTTGAATATATCGTATTATGATATAATATCACATAAAAAATGCAGCTAATACTTGATTTATTTAATAGTAATAAAACTGGTTTACTGTTGAATATATTAAACGGAATGTATTCTTCCTGAAAAATGCTATGACATCAGTTATGCTAATTTTACGGGATATTTGCATCTAGTTATTGTGAGAGAAATTGTTCACATATGGCTGTAGAGTCGATGCGTGATGGCATATCGGTTTGCGGGTTAATAGCAGTCATTTTGAACGATCGGATTCTCCTGGGTTGACTGGTTTAAGTCCAACAAAACAAACAAACAAAAAACACCATTTTGAGCCCATGTCCTAATGTTGAGTGTTGTCGATTCTGTTCGTTAATAAATATAATTCCAGTAGAGGCAGTGTATGGTATTCTGGGCAATCGCCAGAAGTACAACGCCAGTTTTAATGGCCGCTCGGTCGGACCGATTCTGAATTGAATAAATCATAGATGTATAATTATGTTATCGTTGCAACCACACAAACTTGGCCATATTTACAGTAGATGTAAATGTCTCTCATTTTATTATACACCAGTCTAACCTTAATGAGGCACTTTTAGATCATTTTGCCTGATGGCATTTCGTTGAAAGTGGCGTCAGTATCAAACGATTTTTGTGAAGCTCAGTTTTATTTACAGTTTTGTTGTGTTTTGACTCATAGTTGAGATAAAGATTAAAAGAATTTCTGATACAAAATTTTGACCAAAAAAAAACCGGCCCGTTCAAGGTTCTCTTCGGCCTTATCAAAATCATCGTCACAAGTTATTCATCTAATGAAATAATTTAAGAGAATGCCTGTTTGGAAAAGTAGTTTTAGGAAGAAAATTAATGTCATTGAAATATATCGGGTTCAGCACCATATGGTCGAACTTATCTTCGGCACGAATTTGTCCTGAAAGCTCTATACCCTCCGACTCCTTAGTCTTTTCTCATCTTAATGCTTTCAAACAAATTCGTGTCGAGAATTGTTAATACCTGAATTAACTCGTGGAATCTCTAAAGGTTTTATAAAATGCCTTTATCTACAATCGACGCAAATTTATTAATCATATTTTTCTAAATTTACAAATACTTTAATTTCAGATCATAGCAGTGCGTTGAATTGCGGCATGCTTCCTGTTGGAGAACTTACATTGCATGTGAAGAAGTAGTTGACTGCAAATAAAACGCAAATTGAATTTCGTAATGGCAGTTGTATCAGCTGATGTTGTTACATAAAAATCAATTTTCCACGAGCGATTTTGTGACAGCAGATCAGAGATGATTTAGGAAAGATTAATATCGGGCGCTTCAAGAAATTGTTGATCAATATGCCTCATAATAAATTTTAGATTTACTGCTCTCAAAGACAGAAGACTCAATCCAAATGGATTAAAACTGATGGGAAATACACGCATTTTACATTTAAATGTAAAATATTTGATTCACTAAGTGCACCATTAAGTTTTGTGAATAATGCTTACGATTCCGAGTTGACCGAGAGCACAGTCTTAAAGTATTTAACGACAAAATTAAGTTACTAATGTCAAAGCTGGATTTTGAAGTGATCATTTTTGAAGATAAATTTATGATTTTAGGCGCACATTTTGAAATGTCAGATTATTATTTGATTTTTAGCTGAGGTGCATTTTATAAAACGTCCAATATTCATTATATGAATTTCGCAATATCGCCTTTGGGACTTTTCCAAGGAGAGGGAAATATTTGTGTTAGAAGCAACTGAAAATTACATGCCAGTAAAGTCTGTATAATATGCCGTATTCAAGACTCTAGTGTGAAATTTAACGGCTAAAGTGCACTTAATACAGAGGAAGAAAAATAACGTCAAATTTAAAGTATGGAGTAAGCGAAAGAATATTCAGATTAGACACATGGCAGCGTGTTTGAAGTTTGGAGCAACAAAAGCGAATTTATTGCGAATGTAAAAAGAAATATGAACAAATGACAGTAAATAAAATACCTTCAACAACGAAAATAAAAATGTATACTAAAGGCCAGTTCAAGAAGTAACTAAGTGCTTGTTTTGCGTGTAAAGGAGAAGAAAAGACAACAACAACAAATCATATTCAGAAAACAACAACAAAGAAAAGGAGAAAACAATGTTTTTAAGAAAAATGTCAGTTGTATGCAATCGCCGAGTTCTAATGATGTTGTTTTACTTCCATCTGGTGCTTCTTGGAGTTATTTTGATAATTGCTTACGACATAAACACGTCGCCGAAAGAAACAGAATATCTTAAAGCATATAACCGTTGGAAAGCAATTAGGGACGACTTTGATTCGTACAGTAAACAACGTGCGCAGAAAGACGCTTATTTGCAAATTCGAGGCCGACAGATGGACGCAGTGGCGGGGTTTGATCTGCTGAATGGAGACAGCAACGATAAAATCAAACTATCAAACAACGGGAGTGTGGATGAAAGGGTGTATGCATCTAGTGCAATCAATCCGTTGAATTTCATACCCAAAGTGCCTGAGTATTCGCAGTCTGACATTGTGCCATATCTATCGTCTAACATAACGCGGAAATATTTAGCATTGCCAAGAGCTATCTTTACACACAAAATAGTAATACTGACTCCTGTATGTGATGTTGCCCATGTATTGAATAATTATATGAAACAATTGGCAAAATTGAGCTATCCACATGATTTATTGTCGGTTTATTTAGGCGAAGATAGCAGCACCGATCGAACTTTAGATATGGCAACTTTGATAGCAGACGACTTGAAATCTAATTATGGTTTTCATGACGCAGCGGCGTACCATTTCAATTTTTCCGGTGGCGTCCATGGCGCATGGGGTGACGTCCACCATAGGGCAAGTCAGTATGAAAGGCGCGCGCATATAGCCAAATCCAGAAACATGCTTCTTAAAATTGGTCTTGCACGTGGAGAATTTGATTACGTATTATGGATCGACAGCGATGTCAAACAACTTCCAGCAGATCTGATACAGCAGCTACTTTTCGCTAAAAGTGACGTTGTTGTCCCCTCATGTTTGTTTCAGAGTGGTGATTATAAACGGACGTTTGATAAAAATTCTTGGCGGGAAACTCCTGCTTCTATTGAGGATCAGGAACACTTGCCTAAAGATATATTAATAGTTGAAGGATACAGCATATCACGGAGGATATATTTACCAGATTTAAAGGCGGAGGGACGAATTGTACGTTTAGATGGTGTTGGGGGTTGTGCCTTGTTAATTAAAGCAAGTTGCCATAGGCGGGGCCTCAAGTTTCCGGAGAGAGTCTATACCCATCATATAGAGACTGAAGGGTTAGCGAAAATGGCTGACCATATGGGATTTACTGTGGTTGGAGTCCCATTTGTGGAAGTCTTTCATAATTAAACTTTAACTTGCTTTAAAGTCATACATTCCAGTTAGCCAAATGTCATATTAGCATTTATATGTTTTTATGTTAAAAATCAATCACATTTCATACGAATTATGCAAACAAGAGGTCTAAAACATTATTTATAAGTAATTTGACGTAATACGTATATAACGTGAAATTTTAAGTACGTAAAGAACGACAGATGTGAAAAAAGGTAGTTTGACAATGGTTTTTCTACCAATTCGTAATCTGTATTTATATAAATGAATTCACTCAGTATATATTAATTATGAACAAACTTTCCATTTCTGAAGAAAAACTCACAGAAACATTTGATGATTATTTATTAAAATAATGGGTAACTCCATGGAGTGTTCTTTCGTTGAAATGCAGTTGTCAGCCGAGTCTCTGTCACTGGGTGTTTCGCACCTTATTTAGATCTGCAGATGGCGGTACATATAGTGTTGATCAGTCATTATACCATCTACACTCACTGCTAAGTTGGTTCACTGCCTCGTTGCCAAGTCAGCTGGACGATGTTTCTGCACTTTCCAACGATAGTTCTAGTCAAACAGTCACGTGTAGTTCATAAATTTGTTAGGCGTTATTTTAAAGAATACCTTTGTTAGTGTGGTTTCAAAACGGTTTGTTCAGATCAGCGTGTCCCCCGTCGTGGTCGTTCGGTCTTTCGTTAATATCTGGTTGGATAAGTCTTTTTTATAGATGAATGTTTTTGTTGTTGGTGGATTTAACCTATTGTTGACAATTATCCCCATCAAAATGATGTTAAATGTCTAAATAGCTTTGACTTTTCTGAACAAAAAACCGACAGCTAAGAGTATTAAATTTGGTTATTTTACAAATAAGTTAACAACTTGTCATTTGGTAATAAAGGTTTGTTCCCTCGTTTTTCAGTTGCAATGCTCATTTCCCCGAGAGAATTTTCATATATCAATATCATCAACAAAAATGCATGTGTTAGTAATGTTATAGTTGTAATACTAAGCCCCATCTGTCAGTTCTATAGTTTTTCTTAATGGCATTCTGTTATAGATGCCACACGAAAGTCTGTCATTTGTTGTGTCTTAATTATTGTTTATATATGCAATGATTGTTGTTCTCTCTCACCATGTTAGAGTATTTTGTTATATACTTGGTTGATGAACAGAAAAAGAGATAGAGGCACCTATGTGATCACTGATAAATACAAGGGTTATTTTTGTTAATGTCTGTCAGTTGTGTATGTTATATAAAAGCGTCACGGAGATAATACATACATTGGTAATGTTACAGTTATAAATGTAAGCCGTTTTCTATTTTTAATGAAATTTTATTAGCAAATAATCAAGTCTTTCCAGTAGTTTGTCATCAAATTTATCACAGTTCAGACGCACAGAAATTGAATATCTAAGCAATTGATGAACCGTGGTAAATTAAACTACAAACCATAAAAAACATTGATTGTTTTCATTCTTACATGTTCATTGAAATTTTTTATAAAATTATGCAGGGCTTCATTTATCCAGATAGTAATGAACCGCACGTCCTGCGGCAATTTGACGTCACAACTGACGTCATACTGCTCTTAACGGTCCGCGCGTCAAACGTTGTTTATCGCAGAATATTCAGAGTTTTCATGATCTTCTTCTTTGTTTAACTGGCAATCAAATTGAACCATGTTAGAAAGTTCATTTGTAAGTGCATGTCTTTGAAGCGACTTAATCATTGTTTATTATACAGCTCTTGCCATTTCCTCGCTGTGTTTCTTACTTTTTATGTATAAATTACTGTACACAACTGAAAGAGAGATAAATACATACTGTACATTTTACTTCAAAGAAGACAGAAACTGCAATACTTTTTTACAATACATTCCATTGTAAATCACCATTCCATAATTGTCACACATACCTTTAATGTTTAATGAGAATGTTATGGCGGAGGCACTGTATAGTTAAGGTAGCATGTCACGATCTCACCTTAACAAACTTTCGTCATTCGTGAAAATCAGGTTTTTTTCTATCATCATAAATATTATTTTAGTCGAGTTGATCGAGTTAAATACATTTTTATCACATGATTTTTACAGAAAATTAGACATTTATACAGACTTATTTACTTAATTGTCAGACATATTTTAATAAAGAACACGTGTAAAATATAAAGTTATGCTACCATCTTATGAAGAAAATAAATGTGTAGATATATAACCAGACTGGGTATTGTTGTAATTCTGGCGGTGTTTTGTACATTCATGGCTTCCTTCCTATAGAGTATATGTAGTATTTGAACTGTCCGTTCGTCCGTCTTTCTTGTGTACTCAAATCCGCCTTCGGTTTTCATCCAGTTCAAATGAAACTAGGTTTACGTCATCAACATGAAGTGGACATTCGCATTTTATCAGAACGTTCATGACCACTATTTTTAGCTGGATTATTCAAGGAATAGTCTAGCTATTCTACTCACCCTGGCGTCGTCATCACACCTTGGTAAAAGTTTTGCATGCAAGTATGGCTGTCATTTAAAGGCATATACATTTGAAACTTATTTTTTTTTCCTTTTCTGGGTCAATTTCCAACCTCACTGGGTCAAGTCCCATAACTTTGACATATATTTAGAAAATCCTGGTTAAAGTTTTGTATGCAAGTTACATGTCCGATAACTTTTTGATTCTTTTTTATTCTTAAACATTGCAACTGCTTTTTGCAAATTGCGTACTCAATTCCTCGAATTCAATTTTCAAATGAAATTAGGTATACATCAACAACCGTTTTTTACTTTGTTACTGCTCAAACCGTGGCTTGAGGGCGTGGACGGTATCATGCATTTCCACTACCGTCCATGAACAGGCTCAATCAAACCAAGCTTGAAACGTTTTCATTTTTGTACTGTTGAGTGACTTGTGGAGTTTCCAATTTCTATTTCAATATAGAAAAGGTTGACTTGATCTTCTTTTTGAAGAGTTTAACGTCACATGGACACAATTATAGATCATATGGCAACCCTTTAGCTTTTATGGTTGAAGAAAACCCTAGGCGCCCTCCAGACATTACTTCAGGCAAGTGTGGGTATATATAAGCCAGCTGTATGGCTTCCTCACAAGAAAGAATGCTACACCCTCGAAAGCGGCGAAGGGCAAGTGATTCGTTCTCAGCGACCCCAACCACTCGGCCACTAGAACGCACTGAGCATGAACAACCCCTAATTCAGGGAAGTAATCTTTCATCACGTGTGATAACCTTGTTTGTTTGTTTGTAATTAATAACATAATTTTTCCCAGCACTTAATTACGGGAACATGTTCCAGATGCAAATCGCAGCAATATGAGGAGTGTTTGAAAAGTAGTAGCAATAGTGGCGTGCCATCCATACCTCAGTCATTTTCCTAGAAATGACTCTGTGGGACCATCAAAGTACTCTCCACCTGACTGTACACACTTTTCTAGGCGCAAAAGCCACTCAGAAAATACAATTTGGAAGTGCTCTTTAGGTATAGTGATTATACACTGGTGTAGACTGTGCTGCGCGTTTCAAAGCGGTGCCATTAAGTATGAGCTGCTAGTAAACCAAACGTCCCAAGGGGAGAGATAGAGCTATATGGTGAGTGTGGTAAAATCTTAATATAATTCTCCTTGAGGTATTCCTGTACTACGGCTGAACGATGGGCCGAGGCCTTGTCATGTAGCAGCTTTATGCCACGCGCCCCTTTCCTTGAGCTCTTTGCTGTGTAGTGGCCGAGAACAGTAGAGAGGACATTTTCTTTGTAATATGCACTGGCGCCAGATCAGAAAGAAAATGCCTCTGTACATGTTATACCCTACCCCTAGGTATTCTATAAGAACCATGGTCATGAACGGGAAAGTGCACTAACCCGTTTCAATCGTACATTTCTCAACTTAAACGCGCAGTTCGGTGAATGGGTACCTAGTATATTGAACAAGCGATAATTTATCTTCCATCGTGCACCAGTCACATTGTCTCAATATTCCATATTACTGAGATTATCCACATATTGTATGCTTTCGTCAACGTTACAGAAAAAACTTGCTTGAACTTCCCTAATGAACATCCGGTCTAGAGGTCACGGCAGTGCGCACATGTTTGGCGAAACGTAAACAAACAAAAACAGATTTTAAAAAAATCACAATTTTACACTAAAACTCGAAATGATGAATGAAATTCATCTTGTATATGATCTTTAATTTGAAATCGTACATTGGTCTGCATCTGTTCTGTATATTTTATTCATTTTGCACATTTTGCTGCATTTTCACATTTTAGCGAACACGTGTAGTAAAATGACGATTGACATACATTTTTACAACAGCCAATCAGAATGGTTTTGTAATCTAGAACGGAACTTCACCAGGGAAGTTCAAGCAAGTTTTTTGTGTAATGTTGAAATTACTATAAACTACGCGTTGTTTTTCTAAGATAAGAGGTATTCAAAAAAGTGACCGGTACACAATGGAAGATAAATTACCACTTGTTTGATATCCATAGTACACATTTACCCCACTGCGTGTTTTAGGTATGAAATGCGCGATTGAAACGGGTTAGTATATTTTCCCGTTCACGACCATGGTTCTTATAGAATACCTAGGGGTAGGGTATAACAATGTACAGAGGCATTTTCTTTCTGATCTGGCGCCAGTGGTAATATGTACCAGTAACACTAATGTGTTCAGGGACGGACTTGAGCCACAATACCATCGGAGTCAAAGAACAGGGCATACATAACCCGCTTGGCGCTTCTGCTCCGCCGAGCAATAACGGGCATCTCGTTATTTTCACCTACCCACATTATTTTCAGTACAGTCACGTGTCATCATCTGTAACAATTTCTTTGATACGCTTATCCTACCGTTTACATAGCAGTACAGAAAATATTATTCTTGTCTTTTTTTAAAAATGAAACGTGAAATGAAACAATAAGTAAGCAAAGCTGGGAACCATCGCGAAACATCGGGTATTTCCATATCCCTCCGTTAAAGAAGCATAGAAGCACCATTCTTTTGATCTTTTGAGTGTACTTAATCTACTAAATGACTGCTATTGTTACCATCACGTTACATAACTCTTTTGGAAGCAGTCAGTTGGCACGATCACGTTATGTCGTGCCATAGAGACGGTTCGGTTGCCGTTTATGTGCAGGATAATGTCATTAACGGACTTTTTGTGAAAATCGTGAAAACATGGTCAAATCCATGTCACGTTTTTATGATAACATAGTAGATAAAAAGGCACTCTTTCCCAATGCTAATCACAACTGTTACAGAACTTAACTGTCGTCGACAAAGAGAGCCACAATCATGAAGATCGTTTTAGTAATTGCTGTTTGTGTCGGTATTGCAGGTAAGCTAGTATATATTCACACGTTTTTGTCGGATGGACGCCGTGTATAAATAAAAGTGTTTTCAGCGAATATTTATTAAATATCATGAGTTATGCAGTGTTTAGATAAATATTCAGAGCGCCCTTTCGCATCTGAACAATGATTTTATTCAACGACAAAATTACTATTTGGGATATGTTGTTTCTTAAAAATAACAGAATTTCTCTAAGCCGGTAATAGCTACCTTGTTTTGGAGGTCACTGATTGGTCAGTCCGCAAATATTCTCTAAGCCTTAAGCTAGCAGTACAGAAAATAATCTATAAAAACATTTGATTCATCTTGCTGTTTTTATTTTTATTTTATTTTTGAATCATATATAAACAGAGTTTCTGTAAAGGCAGTATTATTAGAAAAATTAATACTAAAACATGTCTTGTAACACGTGTATTACTTTGCTTTGTATTACATATCTGAGGAATCTTTTATAGACCGAATAGCATTTAAATTCATTTACTTCCGTGCAATTTCTGTTTGCGTTACGACTGTCATATGGAGTAATAGTTTGTTTCAGACCATCAAATACTTTATGAAAAAACATCTCGCTCTGCAACTGCCCTTATGTTAATAGTGTTGATGATTTATGAAGGGGCCAGTGTTATATGTAAATTGTGTAATAATATTGTTTTGGAATTTATATGCAGACATTGCGTTAAGAGAGTTACCAGTTATTATCAATTAGATGGTAGTTTCGAATAGTCAAGATATATGCAAATAGCCAAGGTATAAGTGTGTAACTGTATGCAGTAAAATGCTGTTTATATGAAACATAATATTATATGAAATATATATATTGAAGGCACAGCATTGTCTATTTATTCTGTTTGTTCTGATATGTGTTGTTATTTCAGTCTCTGAAGATTGCCAAACACTTTCCGACTGTAGCCACGTGACCTGCCCAGAACGTGACTACGAGCTAACATGCGACAAAACAGTATGCAGCTGCGTGCAAAGTAATATGTTTGAAAAATATTTTCTTTCGATCTTTAATATTGTATAATATGGTGAGGTTCTACCAACAGATTAATTGTCAAACAACGTACTATCTTACACATGAATGACACCAAAATTTAATGCTTTATTTATTGAAATTCAGGATGGCCGCCAAATAAAATTACTGACTGTACGGGACAAAGGAACAAATTTCAATAACAGAAAAATAGTAACTTAGATATTTGGAAAAATTTGGAGACAACTTAATATCTTAGGACCTGTAAAGTTTATTTCTGAATTAAAACACTTAATGAAGCAAAAGTTGCATATTCTTGGCATTATACAAAACGACGGTTAAATAGATTTAATATAAAACTTTATCAATTTTAGCCACGCAGCACTCGTGTATAGCGATTACGGACTGCCAAAATTCTGCTCCTGGTACTAACAATTATTGTGACCGAGATTTTCATTGCGTTGACGGCACGTGCAGATGTGGTCACGGGTTTGGACCTGCTCCAGGCGGCGGTCATGCACCAGGCGGCGGCCACCCACCAGTCGGCAAATAAAATATTTATTAATGTGTACACCGTGATGTGATTTGTAGAATACATTAAAATTAGCGAAACAGAAATTGAAAACTTCCTTTTATAATCAAATAAAAATGTGCTTGTTAATGCATTAGCAGTAGTTCAAATATTTCAGCAGGGACAGTCCATAAAGTAAATCGAGGAATAAATGCCTTGTCAATATTAAAACTGACCGCCTATTAAATACGAATAACTGCAATATAACTGTAAATTTGGTTAAAATGAAACGAGGACCGTTGCTTGATATTATGTCCTATCCAAATGCATGTTGAAGCTAGATGCCGCCTTAACATTTTCAAATATAATTTGTTAGGTTTAACGTCGCACCAACAAAGTATAGGTCCTATGGCGACTTACTAGCTTTGATGGTGGAAGAAGACCCCAGGTGCCCCTCCGTACTTTTTTACATCATGGGCAGGCGCATGGGTAGAACCACCGCCCTTCCTTAAGCCAGCTAGATGGTATCTTCACATGAAGAATTCAAATCACCGAGTGAGGGTCGAACCCACATCGGAAGGGGCAAGTGGTTCAAAAAGTGTTTTACGTAACACGATTGATTGATTTGGGAATGCAGTTTTTCTTCAGGCAAATGAAATTCCCATAGGACCTAATTTCACAACTGTCACATATCTGTTTTATACTGTAAAGAATGGCTTCATATATTGGACTTTCTTCACTCTCAGGCGTGAATCTTCATGATATGTAAAATACGGAAAGTGCGTTTTTCTCTTGTTTTTCAAAGAGAGCTCCATACAAAATGTAGAATACAACAGTGGAATACAGATATCTCTATGCTGTGTAATACGGTATTCCACTAAGGCCACAGCTTGCTCATTATGAACGCGAAGGGCAAAGGAACGACGGTACGATGGCAAAACGCGACAGTACGATTGCTATATGCGACTGTAAGATGGCGAAGCACGGCAGTATAAAAGGCGATAATACGACAGCCCGATTGCAATAACACGACGGTACGATAGTACTGTCGCGCTTCGCAACCGTGCGCTTTGCAATTGTACCGTCTTACCTTCGAGCTTCGCAATCGTACCGTCTTACCTTCGGGCTTTGCGTTTATAGGGAACAGGCGCTGGTCCTAACAGAACACCGTAGTATAAACTTATAGAGCTTCTAAAATTTCCGAAGAGTTATCATAAAAGAGAAAATGGTTAAACATATGGGATTTATTTCTGCTGTTATCACATTTTTGAAGGTTCTCTTAACCAAAATTTTATGTGAACTAATTACACGCATTCCAGTATTTCAAAATATGCACCTTATCCTCATTTTTGTCAGTTCAAGTCATTACAGTAGATGAAATTCTAAATCAAAATTTATTAGATTCCAGTCGCTCGAAACTTCAACAAGTGTTTAAGCTGGTAGTCGATCAAGTTTTAAGGGTTTAGAAGACTTGGTTAAACAAGTGTATGAGCTATAGATGTTGAAAACTAAATATTCTTTACAGTGAAATCAAAACATTAGAACAGTGTTTCGAACAAGTTCATAATTCAGCTGATGGTTAGTTTAACAGACAGTTAATGTTTCGAACACTTAGCCCTGTGTGACGGATGTATTAAAATCATGATCAACCTGCACATCCCTTTTAACAGTTATTTGTACTGTCCAAATTGGAAGATGGTCAAGTTCATTAACCAGCTAACATTCCAAATTTCAATTGAAGAGAATACCTGTGAGAAATATGTTTATGATAACAAAGTTCCATTAATTAGTGAAATAGAAGTGTCATTAATCATCTATATCATTTCAAACATAGGCGTTACTGTTTATTATTTCTCGCGTGCATTTTTAAGTGTTCAAATTTGATAAAAATATAATATATACTTGTAACGTTTAGTGTGTATACTGAAAGATATTTGAAATGGCGTATCCGTCGATCCGGTCGCCACGCTCATTTTTTTGTGATAGAGAGATATATGTAAGAGAGAAAAGTTATCGCCTATGCTTTTCTTACCTTTTTATAGAGGGAGTATCTTGTACTTGCCTCGTCATATCTATGACAAGTGTGTTCAACAGAACAGACAGTAAAATTCCTATGTGACGTTTCAAAGAAAAAAGTCAGTTGATAGTATTTAACTTTGTTTCGTGTGACGTGAAATTGTACAGATAAATAAACAAATATCAATTTGTAATCTTCAATATGGGAGGAATTGTTTCTTTTCGTGCTTTAGGAGCAATAGTTCTTTCCCTAGAGACCAAAAATATAGCATTTTCAGATACCAACATAGAGATAAGACATGAATTAGTAATGTCATAATCATGAATATAAGCAGTATTCCAATTGTTCCATCTGTCAGTTCTTCAGTTTGTCTTAATGGGATCCATTTGTATGATACGTGTGCATTGTAAGTAAAATTTCACCCCTTTGGTGTGGGAATCATACCACTAACAAGCTTCACACAGTTATACAAGACACAAAGTTCGACTTCAATTTCATTTTGAAACAGTTGCTGTACATTATTCATTATAACATGATTTCAGTACGGTGTACTGTTAGGGCCATAGCCTTATTTTTTGCATCGTGTTTTCGCTTTATCGCATCGTGTTTTCGCGATTTCGCCCATAGGACGACAACGCGAAACCACGACGGCCCTAACGGAACACCGTACTAAAATCATGTTATAATGAATATGTACAGCAACTGTTTCAAAATGATAAGGTCTCTTGAAAGAAATCACTGAAAAACTTAAAAACACCAAGTGAAAAACCGGAAATATCCCTCAAAAAGCCAAGAAAGCATGAAAATAACCCCTTTTATACCAGTTACAACATACTGAAAGTTATCCCCAAATATGGAGTCAAAGCATTAGCTATGCCAAATATAGGTAGCCCTGACCCTAGAGAGAAATTAAGCTACATGCTGACATACACACTGACACTGGCTGACCCCAGTATTTGGGATCCTCTACAATGAAATACTCTAAGGAAAAGGAAAAAAAGTACAACATTTAAAATGTTTATAAAATTATAACAGTACGTCGTTGCAGCAACTTAATTATTGTTTATACGGTGTTCGCTGATAACGTAGAAATGTCTGGTTATTGTCATTTACACTGTATGATAGACAGTTGAATAGACAAAAACACACCTATAAGCATGAAATACAACTTAGGGTTATTTTTTTAGTTCTCATGGCATGTGCCCTTTAGCATTTTATGTTTAGGATGGTGAAAACTGTGATATTATTATTATTATTAAATCCATTGCATCATTCTTTGTTACTTTGTTTAGGCACATTTATTGACCAACCTGTTTATGTTACTTTTTCATAATACATTTTATACTTCGTTAATAAAATGAATAATTTTCTAGAAATTTTGTTATTACACAACGAATCATTTCTTTTGCAATATACATTAAACAGTGTGTTTTAGGGAATAGTAGTTCTTTTTCGCAAATTGCAACATTAATAACACCCATTCTATTTGCATTTCTGTTATAAATTCATAATTTGTTTTATTTTCCTTATTTATGGAGGACGCTTAAGGTTTCGATGGAGGCCTTGAGAAACAAAAATCAAACAACACCAAATCATAGAAAGAAAGAGTTGTTTGGCATGAAAATTGAACAGCATGTAAAACATGTATATTACTTTACGAAACAAGTGTCAGTATACTGATATAAACATTGAATTCCGGAAAAGGGCTGCCTAAAGGGGTTCCACTTCCGGACAATTAAACGCATTTAAAAACTCATCATTTTCAAAGAACTTTTACACATGTTTGTTTTGATGCATTTGCAATAGCGTGCGAGTGGTGAAATTTCACGTAACAAGGTGGAACATAGTTTTCAGCAATTGTTTATCCTTTTTTCTTTACAAATGGCATTCATTTTCAAAGGGAGACAACTTTTTCTCAAAGATTACTTTAAATAATCGGAAAAAGTTGTTTCCCTTTGAAAATGAATGCCACTTGTACTTAAAATAATCGGGAACAGTTGTCTCCCTTTGAAAATGAATGTCATTTGTAAAGAAATAAAGATAAACAATTGCTGAAAACTGTGTTCCAACTTGTTATGCGAAATTTCACCACTCGCACGCTATTGCAAATGCATCAAAACGAACATGTGTAACTGTTCTTTGAAAATGGTGAGTTTTTAAAGGCGTTTAACTTTCCGGAAGTGGAACCCCTTTAGGCAGCCCTTTTCCGGAATTCAATGTTTATATCAGTATACTGACACTTGTTTCGTAAAGTAATATACATGTTTTACATGCTGTTCAATTTTCATGTCAAACAACTCTTTCTTTCTATGATTTGGTGTTGTTTGATTTTTGTTTCTCAAGGCCTCCATCGAAACCTTAAATTATCAAAAGAAAAAAAAAATAACACGAAATGAAAGTTTGTTCCCGTCCTGTAAGCCTGTACTTTATACAGGATTTATTTTCCCTTATGGCTATTTTCAGAAACCGCGCACTTCATTAACATACGACAAGAATGCATATAATATAAACATATTATATATATTAACCAACATAATGGTCTGATAAACATTGCATGTCCCAGTGAATATATTTCCCTGGCAGAACATTTAATAAGATTAATAGATTTGATAGCTGTTGTAATTAGCATGCATATTACAAGTGGCACTTATTGCTTTCATAATTTTGCATACAAAAGTAATTCTTCAGCGAAATATTATATGTAAGTTTATATGCAAATGTTGAAGCAGTACGAATGTGTAATACGATTCGGGTAAGCATCATCGAAACTAATCTTATTGTTGTGAAATATGCAGGCTCGTCATAAGTTGTACTGCTTCGATAGCCTAGCGGTAGAGCGTCCGCTTCGTGTGCGGGAGGTCGTGGGTTCGATCCCCGGCCGCGTCATACCAAAGACGTGAAAAATGGTACAAGTAGCTACCTTCCTTGGCGCTCAGCATTAAAAGGGAAACTGGCCTCTTTTCTCATACCCTCGTGGCGATGGATTCCATCAGGATTGAGGTGTCGAGAGTAATTAATATAAGTTGTAGAACTTCCTTCACAATCGACCTAAAATAAATTATGTATAAACTAAATTGTACTGCTAGTCGCTTTGCCGTAATTGGACTGGTACATTGTGGTCTAAAATGCTAAAATGCATTTAGGATAGTCTACTTTTTTCTTTTTTTTTTAAATACAGTTAGACTTGGGACTCATGGTCAAACAGCTCCTCATAAGCTCTGTAAATCAATAATTAGCACTACTGGCCTTGTATGTCAACGATTATATAATGAAAAAAAAATCTGTAAATAGAACATAATGTCTTCATTAATAATTCACAACCAAAGGCTCAATAAATGCAAGGAAGTATAAAATACTTATAGCTCTTGATAAATGCTACATAATTAAAGATACAAAGATTTGATTAAGTATGTCCTGAATGCATGAACACCAAGCCTATTATCACCAGAATTGTTTTCAATACCGGATAGAAAGGAATCGAAAAGCGATAGAGACGATAAACGTAAGTCAAGCTTTGTATGGCCTGAATAAACGACAGCTGTGCCATTTCTTACTTTTAGGCACAAATAAAGAGAATATTAGCCTACTGTCTTTCTGAATTTAAGCTTACCGAAACTCCTGCAAGGCGATGAAAGAGAGTATCGGGTGATACACTTTTCGGTGACTAGCTGGATACACTTTAGTTTAGAGTTACAGAACAGAACAAATCTTTTATTTTTAGACTTGAGCCCCTCATCCTTAAACAACAATAACATATATGAAGGTCACACACGTATACACGAGAGTCGTTCCATGGTTGTCTCAGCAATAAAAACGCTTTTAACATACAGCAGCCGGGTGCAACGGGTATTTGCACAACAAGGCCTTTGGAATTAAAGAAAATTGTGCAAAGTAAACTATTGTGATCACCCTTTGTACGTCGTTCGTCGTCCGACCGTCCATCCATTCACATTTTTCTTGTGAATACAATAGAGGCAACATTTATAAATTGATTTTGACAGAACTTGCACAGAACTTATATATATCTATGATATCTCGGCTCCTTTCGAAAACCAGCCATATCACTTTATTCGTCTTGGAGTGATGACACCTGATATGGCAATAATTACTGATTTTAGCCTTGTGAACGCGATAGAGACCACATTTTTTTGTTTATTTTGACTAAACTTGCACACAACTATATATCTATAAGATCTCGTTTGCTTTCAAAAACAATCGTATTGCACCATTTGACTTGGAGTTACGGCCCCTGAATTGGCAAAAAATGCTGATTTTATCATTGTCAACACAATAGAGACTACATTTATTACTTGATTTTTATCAAACTTACATAGGATCTCACTTCCTTTTAAAACAGCCATATCGAGCCATTTGTCTCTGAGTTACGGCTGAAAAGGCAAAATTTGCTTATTTTAGCCTAGTTAACACAGTAGAGACCATATTTATTATTTCATTTTGACCAAACTTGTACAGAAGTTATATGTCTATAACATCTCGATACCTTGCGGAAACTAGCTATAAAGCAGCATTTGTCCTGGAGTTATGGCCCATAAAATGACAAAATTTGCTGATATTAGCATTGTGAACATGACAGAAATCACATTTATCCTTTGATTTTGACCAAACTTGCAATGAACTTATATATCATTAAGATCTTGCTTTTTTCTTCGACTCGTAGCCATATCACGCTATTTGTCTTAGAGTTATGGCACCTAATATGGCAAAAATCGCAGATTTAATAACATGTATTGTGTAATATCACTCATGTAAACGGTATTGGGCTATGACAGCCCTCTTGTTAATTAGAGGAATATTTCCGGTCAGGTTAATATCTTGGTACCGGTTTGTTATCTGGCAATTAAACTTAGAAAGAATACCGTTATCATGACTTGTTTGTTCATAGCAGCATGGTACTACATGTATATGTCATTCATATCGGTTTTAGTCTGTAACATTTCAATTTCACTAAATGTATGAACATATGAATATGTGCGTTGAAAGGGGAAGATGCACACCACATGCAATCCCTGTTCAACTTTTATGATCGGCAATTCTCCGGTTGTATCGCTTCAACAACACATAATATGCACTAAAATCAAGATCAAGGCAGTCTCAACTAACACAGAAAGTCTTGTAAAAGCTTTTTTCCGTAGAACACCGGGTATATATAAATCTATGTATACATTAAAATAGTTTCTAGCTTGACTATTCGAAGATTTCTCATGGCTATTGTTCTGATCCTGATCATCTGTCGTCGGCGTCCGCGGGTTCTCTGCAAGATAGGTTTTTCGTTTTCGTTTTTTTTTTTATCTTTGTCTGTTCAAATGAAATATGTCCCCTTTAAAGCCATGACGTGAACTTTGTTGGGCAAGTTATACCAAAGACAAGAACCTACATATAACTGCACGAATGCACAAACTCCGCTATTTCACGGCGGGATTATAATAAAAGAAGGCCTGTTACCTCACATGCGGGCTCAGTGGGATGAGGGTAATTAAAAAATAAGAAGTATTTTCTAAAAATCTCATAGACATTAGTTCGCAGAACAAGGTCGGACCCTCCTAGACTTGAGGCTAACGACTCCGTCCATACAATTTGTCTCAGGCCATGGCAACTTCCTGTTTATCACCCAACTTGAAACAGCTCTGGATGACGAAAGATAGCTACAAATGTATGTCGCCACCGGTTCGAACCAGTGACATGAGCATGTTGGTCAACATTCCAGCTAGTCGAGTTAAAAGTAGAAGTAGCTGAATTTGTGATCATATTATAGTGGTAGTTGCAGTGATGATAGTAAAAATTGAGCCACGTCACGGGAAAATTGGCATTCGGACATTTTTGTGAATTTCAGGAAAGTGTATATTATTTAGGCTGACCTGTGCATTTATGCACCTGAATTAGGGTCAGAAATTTCATATTCAGGTAGAATAAGCCTTCTTTGAAATAATAGCGAACGGATTGGGCCCTGATCAGACAGCGCGGATGAGCATGCTGATCTTGACCCACAGTGGTCGCAAAGCCTCGAAGATTTCCGAAGGCCCATTTTCTCATGATACGGCTTAAATAATTTTATGACATCACTGACGTCGACGACGACGACACTAACTTGTGATGATGCTTATGGCAGTCAATTAATGATGTTGCGATGACAACCAACTGATTGAACATTTGCAGTATAAAACCCAACATGATACATATGTGCTTCTCATGTCAACCCCCATGTTGGACAAACACATTCGTAACACATTTTACCTGTTACGAATGCGATCGCATACGTACGAAATCTGTTACAAATGCCATCTGTTACGAATGTGGTCCTACACTGCCCTGTCCTTCGCCATTGTTTGTGGGTAATCCGCCTTTGATTTTCGAAACTATATACCAAAGTTTCTTTCTCTGTGAGAAGTTCATTTAACCTCCTTTCATTTGCATCTGCTAGAGATTAGAAGTTTTTTCTTCAACATCGCGCCCTTTAGGTTCTTTGCTCTTTGGTCAAGAGATCGGGTACCGGCCTTACAATGACCTTCCACAATTTCAAGTATTTAGTGAGAATTTCATGAACAGTTTCCGGATGAAATGCCGACTGATGTAGCTTTTTGGGGGGACTGACTTCAAGTTTTCCGCTAGAATTGATGCAACAGTAATTGTTGAGAGGATGCTGAAATCTAAGGGCGTCCTACACGAGGTAGGTCTAGGATTCTCCTTTATTCAATACCATTACCCACCTGTTAACAGTGGCTTTGGATGAGGTCGAATAGATGCTTTTAAATTCTTGCAGAATATGCTTGGTTGGTATATTCATCTTTATATAGGACCAAATGTCCTTTCTACCTTGAGCCTCCATGCTTACGATGAAATAACACCCGTGTATGCGAGTGTGCTGTGGTAAAAAGCTTGTTATTCAGCTATAACAGAACCAACTGTATTGAAATTTTCAATGTACATGACTATTGATACCCGCTAGCAGTCCATGAAAAAACCGTGCTTGTGTCCCTTATAATTTGTACGGAAGCGCGTTAGTCTCAACATTTTCTGAAGTCCACTCGTAATTAAGGCAAAGGGCGAAAAACCTAGGTCACTAGGCCGTGGTGGGTCTTTAAAAGAGATATTCTGTAAATTTTTATACAAATTCAATGGATCAGATTAGACTGAAAACTTGTGTTTTGTTAGTGTAGGGATAATACGCGTTTGTGTATTGTCACTATTCTTGCATAAAAGCATAAAAAATCTTACGTAGGAGATACTAAGTCCTACGTAGTACGTAATATCTTCTACGTAGGAGATACTAAGTTCTGCGTAGGAGATACTAAGTTCTGCCTAGGAGATACTAAGTCATACGTAGAATTGTATGTTCTACGTAGGAGATACTTAGATTTACTTAGGAGATAGTAAGTCCTACGTACGAGATAATAAGTCCTAAGAGATTGACTGAAAAGAGGAGTAAACAAGGAGAGAAGCGAGTATGTACATTCTCTGGGGCAGTGCGTTTGGGGTTGGTAACTGATACAGCAAAACATACTATGGATTATATTGCATCTTTTATGCTACAAGAAGATATTATTACTGAAGAAACAAGACGCAGATACCAGATGTCAATCTGCGCAGAAAAAAATATACGGCCCTGGCCAAGCATTTCAAAAATAAAAATCATGTAGTTACAGCACATGCATTGCCTTGTTTGCACACGATAACACATGGGCGGATCCAGTGAAGAAAGTAGTTTTTATGCAAGAATATGTCTTAATGCATGTTAGCGAGGCATGCAGAGTTAGTAAGCGTATAAATCAATGCATATAGGCCTAAAAAAATGTTTGTTTCCGGTAACATGCTAAAAAAAATTAGTGTAGGTAGGTCGGTATTTTTTTTATTAAGTGGGACTTTTTGGAAATTACTTTTGTGTCAAAAATGAATATAAATAAGTAACAATAAGTTTATTTCTAACATCACTGATCATGTTTAAAACATAAAAAAGTGCAGTTTTGCAACTTTTTGTTAAAAGTTAAAAATTAAATTAAATTCTCTAAGGCCATACAAACATTTATGGTCGGGCCAAAAAATTAGAGTAGGGCGCAATCTGACTAAAGTACATCTCCTATTACGCTACGCATAGGATCTGAAAACGACCTATTCATTGCCTCGTTCTGACGGCCCTTTCACCAGCCAATCAGAGCCTAGCTTACAATATCTTGCAAATCTACCTCTAGCATTGACTTTTGATATTTACAATTCTTATGTCGAAATATATCAGATAGCCGGTTAGCTCAGTCGGTAGGCCACTTGCTTTGTAAGCGAGGGGTCCCGGGTTCGAGTCCTGGAATAACTGCATATTTTTCTTACTCTTTGACAATCGAATAAGTCGCCTGATTGGATAACATAAAAATAGCAATAATGGAAATCCAAAATATACAGAAGACGAATGTGAATGGGTCGTTCTCAGATCTTCGTTTAGAAGATCAAGTACTTTAGTCAGATTGGAGTAGGGCGGGATATCGGAAACAAACAATTTTTCGAGGCCTTATATTAGGCAAATTACAGACCTCCGATGACAATCTATAATACGGTTTGTATATTTTACGTTTTATCTAATTACATCAAGCCTAGAATCCGTGACGAGACATAAATAAAACATAATCTAGAACATCTTCGTGTCTGTTTTATTTATCTTTTCATACAGTAATGATTATTTCGCGGTTTTCAGTATTAAAAGCGACCATGTTAGCTGTTTAAATACTTTTTGGGACTTCATAATTGGTGAAGTGTTTAAATTTAAAAGTAAGGCGTATTTTTTTTAAAGCGTCTTTGTTACAAAACACACGAGTAGTTGACGTCATTCAGTTAATATTGATATCGACCTAGATATAGTTTTTTTTAGTTTGGCCTAATCAGCGGTAGTAGCGTTTTTTTTTAGAGTAACAAGCATCATAGCGACATCTGTTATTGAACGTTGTGCAGAAATAGAACATGACTTCCAACGCAAAGAGACGTTATAAAATTCTATTTTTCGTTTTACCGAAAACATCAAAGGACGATGGAGTTAAGAAGGATAAAACATTTTATAAAAGGTAGGTCATGTTATT
The DNA here is from genome assembly GCF_021730395.1 of Mercenaria mercenaria. NCBI lineage: Eukaryota > Metazoa > Mollusca > Bivalvia > Venerida > Veneridae > Mercenaria > Mercenaria mercenaria. The sequence continues at coordinate 65,395,951 of NC_069372.1, forward strand.
TATACATGTTTGTTTACACTTTATCAACGCTAGCGTAAAATTTATACAATATCGATACATGTACAACACGCTATGCTTAAGACAGTTAAAATTAAAGTAGGCCAGTTGTATATATACATACGTGTTTTGTTTTTCTTTAATTCGGATCCAGTACTACTCAACATATTCCAATGTGCTAGGTACTAGACAAGAGTTTAAATGAGTGTGATTACCTTTTTAAAATACGCTAATTAATCTCAACTTGCTATAAACGTAATTTGAGAGAATTTCTCTTCCCTCATGCTACGTTTTTTTTTCCTGATGACCTGAAAAAGATTTGTTTACATTGCTACAGAAACTTTGAACAATAAAATTCGATGTTGACCTAACATGTAGAAATGGAACTATGCAACATCGATTTATTCTTAACTAAACCTCTCTCGAGCGCTTCTTAATGGAAAAAATATCTTAATATTATACCAGTTAAAGACTCTGTGGTAAGGCTATTAACAAGTACGCGTATATATTGGTTATGAATTACTGTTTTAACTTCGGATATTGTGAAAAATATATAGACATTGCAACCTGGCTTATAAGTACGTGGCGTTTCTATCAAGACATGTATAACAGGTTGTGCATGAAGCTAAATATACATCATTTTCCATGCAGGAATTTTCCCTTGCAGCTGATAAGATAGGTTGCTAGGCCAAAAAACTCGAAGATTGATATGTATGCAAAGAGCTATAAAATGATAAATGTAACACAATGTATTACATTGTTCTTTTTTGTTGGGTGTATTATGCAACCTTTCTACGCAACTTTAATTTAATAGTTAAATTATGGCGTTCAGCTTCTTCATCCCCTCCCACCAAAAAAAAAAAAAAATAAAATAAAAAATACACACAGAGAAACGACTAACAGTAGGGAACTTCCCCGCATATAACGAAAGTGAAGGGTTTATCGTTACCACGCTGAATATTCAAAGTGAGACCCATGAGTGGAAGTTGTGATATTGCTTCGATATGTTGATAAATAGATGGGATTAAAACATGACCCCTCATAATGTCTCCGGTCCAAAGTTTGTGCTTTTGACCAGTCTGTATTTCAAGAGTAAATTTTGTGTCAAATTTTGAAGAAAATAATATGTAAATATATTTCTGATAACGCTGTGATAGCACACTTACTAAATGGCTTGCCGGTCAATAGCCAATACCTCGGGCCTTTGTAGCTCGGGCAATAGTTTTTATTATTAACCGGCAACTCTGTCAATAAGTGTATGCTAAATTGTACCTGAGAAAAGATAATTAAAATTTTCATGTCATCTTATTTGAGCGAGCGTACTTTGCCGACAATAATGGACAAAAAATCTAAAATTTATTCATGAATCAAATAATATATGCACACACCAAGGACGGAAAGTAAATATGTTTAAAGAGAAGAATAATTATTAAGAATAATATGATATTTTATGCAAATAAAATGCTCTGATGCGTTACATATAGTCTGTATTCGTGACATCTTTGGTAATTGCTTTGATTTTTTATTTCGTGACGTAAATACAGGATAAGTGTTCACAGCTGTGAAAGACTCAACACAACTTAGTGACTTACATTTCCCCCACGGGAAGGTCATGAAAATCATCATAATAGTCTGCGAAATACAGGTAGAATAGTACTACAAGATGACAGGTGGACAATTCAATGTCATTTCTAAATCAACATTACATGTATTTCAGGCCTTCATCTGCTTACTCTTTTTACCTCTTTTACTCAGGCAATCTCTGCGTAATATAATAAAAACCCTCAGATATGTGTATGTAGTAGGGTAGAGTATAAGGATGCACTATTGGCCTAGCTTATATAGCGACGTGGTAGTGTCCGCCTTAGATGTGAGAGGTCCCGGGTTCGATTCATTGAACTCCTGAAAGGTGTATATTGCCAATATATGTACAATAATGGACTTGAAGTAATGTAGTAACATTATCAAAAAGAAAGAGAAATATCAATCACAATATTTATCCGCCAGCTAATTTTTTTTAATGGACAGGTCTATCATTCAATTTGGACAGTACCTTTTACTGTTTGAAAGGATGTTTACTGAAAATTTACTGACTAAATAGCGAACAATGCAGACCATGATCAGACTTCACGGATGTGCAGCTGATCTTGGTCGGCACAGGACGCAAAGGCAGAATCACTTGCCGCCAGCAGGCCAGGGGTTAAATGTTTTGCAAAGTATAATATGAGCCATGCCATGGGAAAACCAACATAGTGGGTATGCGACCAGCATGGATCCAGACCAGCCTGCGCATCCGCGCAGTCTGGTCAGGATCCATGCTGTTCGCTAACAGTTTCTCCAACTCCAATGGGCTTTAAAGGCGAACAGCATGGAGCCTGACCAGACTGCGCGGATGCGCAGGCTGGTCTGGATCCATGCTGGTCGCAAACCCACTATGTTGGTTTTCTCATGGCACGGCTCATATAAGCGTTGCTGTATATTGACTGTACTTTTATTACATTCGGACACAAGGTTTTCAAATTTAAACATATTGACCGATGACAATGGTACTTTTTTTAAATGTTTCTATCTCGAATTTCTATAGTTGCAGCATTCAGTACCTAATGTTTTGACACAGCTAGGCATTATCTAGGCCTCCTATATGTCACTGTTAATTTATAACTATAAAAACAAGGTAACAATGTGATACTAATCCCCAATGATAACGTGATTCCCGCCGAAACGCGAAGACGAGTCTATCTCATGATAACTGATGAAATAATAATTCATAATGGTTACACATTACTTGACAATTAAACATTAGTATTTCTTTCATTTTAAATATTCACTGTGTATATGGCAACATAGCTCAGTTGGGTAAACTGCAGACAATTGGACATAAGCAAATCGTTTTGTGGGTTCGAATCTTCGTGAGGGTTTTTTTTTTTTCAGATTTTTTTTTCTATTCGTTTTCATTTTTGTTTCATTATTTTTGTTTCTTTCTTTGATGGTTTGAATTTGTATATATGTCTTTATATAACAAAATAGTATGTTCATTATAATGATTTGCATGGCTTAAGTGCATGCATTTAATCTATCATCTTTGATATATAATAAACTATTCTGATCTGCCATATCGGCTTTAGATACCTCTCTGTCGTATTGTCACAGAGCTCATGAAGGAAACTTAATTTTTGTGCAAAAGTGAAATAAAAATTAATCTCAATGCTGAGTTTCGAACCCACACGGCCAAAGATCTGTTGACCATGGACAGTATGCTTTACCACTGAGCTAATTTGTAATTGGTACAAAATCTAGAAATATTTAGGTTGTAACGTGTTAGAAAAATGCTGAATTTCCTATGTTCCATTTTAATCTATTTATAGTCATAGTTATCGTTGGGGCATAGTATTCTATCGAATGTGCATCTTTACAATTTCACCATAAGCATGCCTATACCGTTATTTTAACTTTGATTTTACAGTACAACGACCTACAATTTCATTTAATTAGTTAATCATAAATGTTCCTACAGTTTTATATTATCAAGTTGTGGGTTGGAGGGGTATATACTTTCATTTAAGAATTGTGTCACTATATTTCCATCTAAGCATACATAGCATATAGTTCCATAATAAAAGAAAATAACAATAATACTGTTACCAAATGGCTTTACGTTCAGTGGATAACCAAATTTGTCCAGTGCCAAAAATTTCCAGCTTTAACTCTGGCCAAGCAAACAGTATTAAAACACAAACTATGGACCTGCGAATTATATAAGAGGTCGTGCAACAAATGCTTTCAGTAAATCGCACGTGACCTATAATTTCATGTTACTCACAGAATTGGATGTTTTCTGCATTCTTCTTTGCATATGTTGTAATTGTCCTTTAGGAATAGCTTCAATAGAAAAAAATGCCTCCTCTATCATACTCCATGACAGCATTGTACTTAAAATACAAATTAAAAGTAATCTTGGACTCCTTGGGCACCGTATGCTATTTTGTTTTGCGCTGTAATTAATTGAAATGTTCGGCATCGCTTTTTCTTATAACGCAGACTTTCATCGATTTTTAAGGTAAATGATTATTTCAAATCACTTATAGATCACTTATAGTATATAAATTAAACGTTATAACGCGACTGAAAAAGCGGACCGTCTCACGTTAAACATATTGAATAAAGATATATGAGCCGCGCCATGAGAAATCCAACATAGTGGCTTTGTGACCAGCATGAATCCAGACCAACCTGCGCATCCGCGCAGTCTGGTCAGAATCCATGCTGTTCACTTACCTTTTCTCTTATTGTAATAGGCTTTGAAAGCGAACAGCATGGATCCTGACCAGACTGCGCGGATGCGCAGGCTGGTCTGGATCCATGCTGTTCGCAAAGCCACTATGTTGGTTTTCCCATGGCACGGCTCATATATCTGATCTGATTAAATAATAAGTGTACAGGTCTGTATATTTTACTACTTACATATAGGTTCACAATAGAGACTTCTTACATGTATATTGATCTAAGGTAAATACTCTTTTCAAATGCCGGTTTATATACTACGTTTTATACTGCAAAAGCGAACATTCTATTCACGGTGTAATTGCCTGTTTTGTCATATAACGCTGAAATACAATATTTCCAATGGTTTGCTTTGCTATTTCCATATTTTGCTGTATGGGAGATTTGCAATTTAAAATGAAGTATACACAAAATGTGTGAAAATCATTTTGAAGTTGTGGAGCATAAAAGGTATCAGTTTCAATATTTTTTTTTCTCTTGTCGTACGATAGTGAACGTATCACTGTTTATGTACTGATCATCTATTGAAAAAATGACTGCAATCTATGTTACCTTTTGATTGCTGAACAATACTAGCGATTGAATGAATTACAGATGTATGAAATAAAGTTTTTCATAAATTTATATTTGGAGTAACATATTTACATTCTAATTATATTTTGTCAAAAATAAATCATGAGAAAATATGTCTTTTAAATGACAGTAGTGCTTCAAATTTTGACATTTAGTGGCTCTTTTTTACACTTTCACTATAGCTTAAATTTACACTTTCGTTAGCAAATATTATTCATAATTAAACAAGTCTGATTCTTTATTTATATGTCTCATTTGCTTTTTTTCCCTCAAAACTTTAAGGAGACAATTTCAATTCCATGCATGTATAAGTATCATTTAAAGCTCTTATGTTTATATCGAGCTCATCAAATTGTCTGGCTTTTGACACTGTGAAATATTTTGTGATTAAAAAAAAACTGTGACATGCCAGTCCATATCTTTATAAATCTGCATGACGGATCAAGTTTCAGAGTGTAAAAAAAGAATCAGTGGCTCATGCTTGTACTATGTTCTTTGCTTTTACACTAATTTATCAGGTATATCGCCATTAGGTTGTACACTATTGCTTTTTATAGACGACGGTAAAAAAAGTGTACATGTCTCTTGTTAATGATTATTTCAAGTTTAAGTGTATTAAATGCCTCACACAAAGGGACTTGCTATATGTGATTATGAAGTGTTTTGTCTGTCAGTCAAGAGAGGTTTCAATGTCTCAAGTGGATTTTAGTAGATTTATTCAGATGATATTCTAGCATATATATCATATTCTATAAAATGCAAATTATATGGCAGCTCATTTTTAAACAAGTTTATGTTTACTTAACATGTCAGTTTGCATGGTATACGAAAGATATGAACCGCGCCATGAGAAAACCAACATAGTGCGTTTGCGACCAGCATTGATTCAGACCAGTCTGCGCATCCGCGCAGTCTGGTCAGGATCCATGCTGTTCGCTAACAGTTTCTCTAATTGTAATAGGCTTTGAAAGCGAACAGCATGGATCCTGACCAGACTGCGCGGATGCGCAGGCTGGTCTGGATCCATGCTGGTCGCAAACGCACTATGTTGGTTTTTATTTTTTAACTTTGCTAAAAGCAATGTCTTAGACATGTAATTTATACAAACCATCAGTCCGATTATATATGACAAATGCGTATTTATGTAAATTGAAGTAATATGTGTCATCTCCTATCGCTGTCACGTACTCTCGCACACACGCATACTGTTCTATAAACATACACACGCACGCGCGCACACACGCACACACAGACACACACTGTCAGTTCTTAAACCAAATTGATGTTATCAGTTAAAGAAGTCAAAAATAATTCCGTGAATTTCCCGTGTCAGTTTAGAGAAAATGTTAACATAACAAATTCACGCTTTATATACATTTATTTTCAGAACGAAACACTGGATAATTGGAGGTGTATCCATTCTGATAGGAGCTATTGTTGCTGTATACTTAAAGAACAACCACGAATTTGTCATCGACATTTCTAACAAAGTTTCTGAATATATAAATCGATACAGGAGCCCGGAGATTACGTCACTTGAGGTCCACCATATTGGATTTTTAAAAGTTCACAAAGCTGGTGGGAGTACGGTTCAAAATGTTTTATTTCGTTTCGGATTGAAAAGACGTCTGTCTTTTGTTATGCCTATTAAAGGGAGTCAGTATAAGTTTTCAACGTATGGTGGAAAATGTGCACAACTTTTTAAAAGTAAAAGTGGTTACCATGACATCTTAGCGTTACATTCAGTATTTAACGAATCTGTTTACAGACAAATTTTGCCAAATGATTCAGTTAATATTGCAATAGTCAGAGAACCTCTGTCTTTAATGATCTCAGGGGCGTACTTTCACAGGGATATTTGGAAAATTCAGTATCTTGAAGTGGTACCGAAAGACAATTTCATCAAAAATTTAATCCGTTATCCGGAACTTTATGATCCGAATGAATTCAGTTTAACAAGAAATTCGATGGCGATGGATTTTGGATTTCCTCGGGGCTTCCATGTAACGGACACGGCAAAAATTGAAAATTATTTAGAATATTTGCAATCTAAATTTCCTCTAGTCATGCTGGTTGAACATTTTGATGAGTCGATGATATTGCTAAAAAGATTACTACACTGGCGCTTGGAAGACATGTTATACATTCCGTTGAATGTCTATAAACATCCGACCGAGAAAGAATTAAATATATCTGTGATTGATAGAAAAAAGTTCCAAGAGAGAAATTTTCTCGATGTTGCTATTTATAGATTTTTCAAAGAAAAATTCATACAAACAGTGTCATCGCTGGGAACTGAATTTCAAAACGAGGTGGAATACTTCCGGAAGATTCGTATATCAGTTGAAGAATATTGTGTCTCCAAGAGACAACAGAAAGTGACATTTGTTATAGAGGAATCAAAATGGAATAAACAGGCAGTGGTTTTACCAAGTGATTGTGAAGCAATGCTCACCAATGAATTAGACTTTATTGATAAAATACGTGCAGTGATGCGACAGAATAAGGCAGGTAAACGACTTTCTTCTGTGACATGACAATTGAAGGAGTAATCGTGTCAGAGAGAGTTAAAATGTTGCCTTTTTACTGACTGTCTTACGAAAAGTCAAATAAAAGTGTAAACGAGAAAGGGCATATTAGGGCAGTAACATTGAAAATGGTCGATGAAGAACTATACAAATGGTAGAAATATTTTATTTCTTGGAGGGAATCTGTTTTAAAGCTTGACACAAGTACAGGCGTACTCTGAACAATAGATGACACCGAGTACTGGAATTCTCGAAATGCTAACGGACTTTGTGAAATATGATCTAAAACTATCTAATTTCTTTTGAAAAGTTACAAATGCGTACAACATATTGACTTCATTTGATCACAGTTCATGAAGGCTAAAGTTAATAACTCGCAAAGTAAGCAAAACTACCAGTTACAAAGTGTAATTTAACGGACATAAACGGAAACAGCTACTTGCCGAATATAAAGTGCTAAGGTATGGAAGGTGTTCTTTAAAAAACAATCGCCATTTGTTACACTTTTATGCACAGGCAAAATGCTTTTTGGCGCCAAAATTCCTGTTTGAAAGTGTTCACATTAAGCGTACTGTGATATTTAAGACGTAAAGTATTTATTATTGTTTTTTTAAAGAAATATTCAAACAAATATCGTTACAATGATAGGAATCAGTATAGTATAGTATATTTTTCAGATTTTTAATTCTTATTGATATGATATTAATGTCAATTGCGCAGTAAATAGAATATAAACCATTTTATATAAACACGTCATTATATTTTATTTTGTTTTGAGATTCGATAACGTAGTAAGATTTGTTTGATACATTTTAAGTAGAGTTCCTAGGAAGACTAACGATTTGTTTTTTGTTACTTTATGTTAAATAAAGGAGAAGGCTGTTCTATATTTGTTTATTGTTGTTTCAACTCATTTGTAGTACTAGTATGTGAGAGGTTTCATTGCGTAATTATTTTATTGCGTGTACTTGGGCTTTCCAGACTCTGTAACATAAGGTGGCTATGCTGAAGATCATTTATGATATATCTGAAAAATGCATAATAAACATGACGCTTTCTCCATCGATTTTCTTTCGCCTGCAATACTTTACAAAAATGTAGACATTTCGTGCAGACAGAAGTTGAGATACTTTAGTAGATCTTTACAACACGGTATTGGGCTTTTGTTTTAAACAGTCAAGAAGAAACGAAACTCCAAGTTCCGGCAATAAGATATCAAGCTTCTGTATACTTATTTACTGAAGTAACCCACGTGACCGAGTGGTTAAGGTCGCTGACTTTAAATCATTTATCCCACATCGATGTGGGTTCGAGCCTTACTTTGGACGTAGAATTCTTCATGTGTGGAAGCAAAACAGCAGCTGGCTTAAGAAATGCCATTGTGCCGTTACCCCCTACCCTACCCCACCCATAAAAAACAACACAAAAACAAAAAACTGCTTATTCATTGAAAATATAGCTAGTGCGTTCATTTTAGATTTTCATAAATAAATGTGGACTTTACTGCATTTCTTACTAGGCTTTACAGTTCTTTTGTTAATGATACAGATAATATATAACGCAAAGATATATATATCATAATGATAAACAACAGATGTCGTGAAATGCCAGCAATATATGCAATACTGTACTGTCTCAGTCAGCTCGGCAGTACTGCGGCAGATACATCATACTTCGTTTAGTTTAGCAAAGGAACACATAAAGGCATACACACATCTAAATACTTACCCTGCCCTCTCTACTTAACTCCAACTGGACATATAGGGAACTCTAACTCCGACCAAACGAACAGGGAACGTATTTTAAATGGTTTGCGCAATAATGCATGGTACTCTTTCTGCCAGGAAGGAAAAAAGGGTACTTTTTTAAGGCAAATTGCAAACGCCTCTCTTCGACTGTATGGGGATAACATAACTAAACTTAACAATTAGGTCACCTGAAATTTTCTGAAGTATTGCAGAATTTATTTGGCTAAAATTCTTGTAACTATTCTTACCAATTGGTCAGATGTATAAGAAAATGCTTTGGAAATACAGAAAAAGCAGATTGAAAGCGAACAGCATAGATTCTGACCAGACTGCGCGGATGCGCAGGCTGGTCTGGATCCATGCTGGTCGCAAAGCCACTATGTTGGTTTTCTCATGGCGCGGCCATAACTTGGGCTCATTAACTTGGGCTCTAGTGCATTATTGATGGTAACATGTACACCCGCCATATGAATACATACGCGGATGTCACTGAATTGTATTTTGGTATTTGTAGCTTACGGAAATGTTGTGTTCTTAGGCTATCTTCTCAACCCGGGGCTTGAGAGCGTGGACGGTAGAATGTATTTCCAAGTACGTGGAGGCTTTTATAGCCCTGTATTGTAACAGTGTGTATCGTGTAGGTTTTACGGGTTAAGCATTACATCATACATGGCTTTTTGAAACCTAAAAGCCAATAAAACGAGACTTTATTGTATGCACATTTTATAACGAACGGAGAAACGTCTGAATAATCTGGTAAAATGACCAGTTAAAAATATAGAGTGTTTGATATATTCCTAAATTCGCAACAACAACCGCACACAATATACATTCAATAACTATCATATTGCGCAGAGCTGTTCAATCTGCTTTATATCATTTTAAGTGCTCTAAATATAAACATCATAAAATGTAATATGAATACTTTAAAACGTGAATTATCATAAAACAAACACTTAAGAGCATGTGGGATTTCAAATTACTTTCAAGGTCCGCGACAGTGCTGCAATGAAATAAGTAGACCGTCGATACTTACTGCCCTGTCCAAGATGATCGGCACGGGCAATGTGTTCTTTTTAACTATTAAGCGACAGTTTCATAATACACCCTTGGTTCCGAGCTTATATGTAAATTGTACATTAGAGAAAACGTTAACCCTCTCATTGTTTTTGTCTGTATACAAAATCTAGACACTTTAGACCTTGTACATCTTTTTTTTGGTGGCACAATATACCAGATGTCCATTATAAAATGTAACAAGAAATAAAAAATATATTTCCCTATTATTTAGAACAATCCTTCAAAATAACGGATCAAGTCTACGTATTTCTTGTGGCACGCACTGGCACACACACTAAGAAGAGAATGACACTGTACTTATGTTTTAAGTGTATATAGCTCTCTTTATCAAGGGCAGATAATGTATTTAACTATTTTGAAAATAGTTTGCGAGGGGGCATCAGCATTTCAAACTTATGTTTAGATTATAGTACACATGTCAAGTGTGACCATAGGTAGTGAATTTCAACATGTCATGGTGCATTTTCAAACCATCCAGTCCTTAACGTTCGAAAACTGCTTCGGAACGAGATAGAAGTTCCTCAAGAGTTTTTGAGAGCATCAGGCCATCATTTAAGAAATAAAGAGTTTCTCCGAGATTTAGTTCAGCCTTACAGTATTCAATAAGTCTCTGAAACGTCCTTTCAAGTTGGTGCATTTGTAAGCCGGATTGTATCCGGCTGTCAATATCTAGGTCTATATAGGTCTCATTTAGAAAGATATTTAGTGTCAACCAAAGAATCTAAGAGAACATCAACTGGAAGAAATGTTTTTTAAAAATGTTATATATAAAAAAAGACAGTGAAAACTGCACAGGTCGCTTAAAAAGACACAAATAAAATATTGCAGACTCGGCTTAGTTATTTTCACACTCTTAACAAACGTTAAAAACGAACGTTAAAAACGTCATCTATATGCCTGTTTAAAAAGTTTGTAACAAGCAAGAGTAATATTTGAAGAAACTTGTTAGTACTTGGGTCATTTTTAGGACTGCTTCTTTCCGAGAACGTTAACTTCTGAAAAAAAGCCTATATACAAACGTTTCAAACTTAATGCCTTTGGCTATCACATTACAAACCTGTTATATTACCATACTCTCGAGCAGATATTAAAATAAACAAGAGGGCCATGAAGGCCCTGTATCGCTCACCTGACCTATTGACCTAAAGATCATCAAGATTAACATTCTGACCAAGTTTCATTAAGATATGGTCATAAATGTGGCCTCTACAGTGTAAACTAGCTTTTCCTTTGATTTGACCCGGTGACCTAGTTTTTAATTCTACCTGACCCAGATTTGAAACTGACCTGTAGATCATCAAGATTAACATTCTGACCAAGTTTTATTAAGATATGATTAGAAATGTAGCCTCTACAGTGTAAACTAGCTTTTCCTTTGATTTGACCCGGTGACCTAGTTTTTGATCCCACCTGACCCAAATTTAAACCTGACCTATAGATCATCAAGATTAACATTCTGACCAAGTTTCATTAAGACGTGGTCATAAATGTGGCCTCTACAGTGTAAACTAGCTTTTCCTTTGAATTGACCCGGTGACCTAGTTTTTGACCCCAGATAACCCACATTCGAACTTTACCTAAAAATCATCAAGATTAACATTCTGACTAAGTTTCATGAAGATACAGTCTTAAATGTGGCCTCTAGAATGATAACAAGCTTTTCCTTTGATTTGACTTAGTGACCTAGCTTTTGATCCCACCTAACCCAAATTTAAACCTGACCTATAGATTATCAAGATTAACATTCTGACCAAGTTTCACTAAGATAAGATCATAAATATGGCCTCTAAAGTGTAAAGTAGCTTTTCCTTTGATTTGACCCGTTGACCTAGTTTTGACCCCACATAACCCAGATTCGAACTTGACCTAAAGATCATCAAGATTAACATTCTGACTAAATTTCATGAAGATACAGTCATAAATGTGGCCTCTACAGTGTTAACAAGCTTTTCCTTTGATTTGACCTGTTGACCTAGTTTTTAACCCCGGATAACCCAATATCAAACTTGTCCAAGACTTTATTGAGGGTAACATTCTCACCAAGTTTCATTAAGATTGGGCCCAAATTGTGACCTCTAGCGTGTTAACAAGATTTTCCTTTGATTTGACCTGGTGACCTAGTTTTTGACCCCACATAACCCAGTATCAAAATCGTTTAAGATTTTGTTAAGGGTAATATTCTGACAAAGATTCATTAAGATTGGGCCAAAAATTTGACCTCTAGAGTGTTAACAAGCTTTTCATTTGATTTGACCTGGTGACCTAGTTTTGGACCCCAGATGACCCAATATCGAAGTCATCCAAGATTTTATTGAGGGTAATATTCTGACCAAGTTTCATAAAGATTGGGCCAAATTATGACCTCTAGAGTGTTAACAGTCAAATTGTTGACGACTGACGACGGACGACTGACAGACGGAGACGGACGACGGACACAGGGCGATCACAAAAGCTCACCTTAGAGCACTTCGTGCTTAGGTGAGCTAAAAAGTGGAAACTCTACAGGTCGCTCAACGCAATAAAATGAAAATGTTAAGACTTAGTTTGATTAAGCCTATTTATGAACGGCGGAGGATATGCATGCTACCGCCCACGCCCTCTATTCCCGGGTTGAGCAGACCTCAAAATGTCCGCATGTTGAAACTACAAAAGTACAACTGATATAATATCCGAAGATGTGTTCATGGTGTACACGAAACCTTCAATGGCTAGAAAGTCGAGTTTTACTAGTATTCATTATTTTCGGTAACATCAGTAGATACATCTATTTTCTGACATAACCTGAAATAGTTGTAACTTGATTAAGTTCTACAACAACTGGTGTCATATTTGTTGACTTCCACGAGATTAAGTTAATACATTCCAAAGCAACCAAAGTTATCTTGAAGGTTCGTATTAAAAAGAGTCACCACCAGCACTACACATCGTACCTATAATTTCTGGTACTGACTGAGACTCGATATTCTGTATCAGTTACAAATAAATAAGGGATGACAGAACATACATTATAACATGTTTCATACAACTGTATAAAACCAGATCAGCTTCGTCGGTCTTGATCCTTCCATATGTGAAAATGTTAATTAAGAGCCCACACGCTGTCTTTCTACCTCCAAATTTTAGATGTGTCCGGTGATAATTTTACATTCACGGTTTTTGAAGAATTTCACATCAAATTATCAAATAGCCGTTATCTCGCCTATATAATACGAGACATGTACAGAAGTCCCGGAGTTGTGCAACAGATAATGCCCTTTCCATGAAATGATTGCCATCTATTGTCCTTACGCTTTTATCAACGTTGTCGACTACAAATTACTGAAATCAAAGTGCAGTGGCACTAGACCCGTACTTGTGAACACAATGATACTTATTGTCATCTGTTTGCATCTAAAGGCACTGATGAAAATTCTTTCATATTTAGAATACGTGATGAAATCAATTATATTTTGGTAACTACGTACTCCTCGTCTGATAAACAGTTCTCAACTGATGTATGGGCTCATGTTACACTTTTACCAAAGAGTAAAACCTTTAAAATTCAAAAGCAGAATGCTTGGTTTGAGCAACGTCCATGCTGTAAACTAATAACTTTTATTGAAAGATTTCTGATTTGACTTTGTACTTCTAGTAAGCTCAGTAAACATGACAACCTAACAAAATACATACGCATGTAATCAATCGATACAGCATGAGTATCAACACTAAAACTCCGAAGAAGGATAGATAACACTTTCTTCCCACCTGTTTCAGGGAAGGCAAAGAGTCAAACTCTAACTGAACACATTCCATGCGATGTGACTGACAACCTCGTTTTATAAAGCCCACGTTTATTAGTTCCAACTAGTCTTCCTGGACTTGTCCGTTTAATCGTCAGGTATAAAAAGTTTGATGTAAGTCTTTAGTCTATGCGATGCTTAAGGTGTAATTACTATTAGATGAATGTTGCGATCGTGGCGGTGTTGCTGAAATAACTATCTATATTCGTATTTCAAAGATATGATAGTAGTGTGTGTGTGTGTGTTTGTGTGTTCGGGTTTAACGTCTTTTTCAACAGTTTTTCAGTCATATAAACGACGGTGTCTACTTGTAGCAGCGAGCACAATGCCCAACTTTATAGTGCTGCATCACTGGAATATCACGCCGTAGACACGTGGCATGATATCCCTACCAGTCACATTATACTGACACTCGGCTGACCAATCCTAGCACTATCCTCTTAATGCTGAGCGCCATGCGAGGCCTTTTTCTTGCATTGATTGCATTTTGGCGATTTTTGTCTTGAAAAATGTTATACTCCTTCGGATTTGCTTGAAAAACAAATTTGGCTTGAATACAGTGATAATTTTCAAGACATGTAAAACTCTTAATTTGGTATGTAATGGTAAAGGGGTTGGTGAAAGAACATACAATTTTGTAGTTATATGTATATAATTAGTATTACCATTCTTCATTTGTAAGGGTGCATTTCCATCGACGTTGAACTATTAAAGGATAGCAAATAAAATCTGCTAATCTTCGGAACCCCAAAACAAAGTAACAGCAGCCTCGGTTTGATTGAGTCTGTTTATAAGAGGTAATGAAATGTGCAACACCACTCACGTCCCCTAGCACCGGTTTAACCGGAATTTTAATAAGGTGAAAAATAGTTCAAGTCTGTCTGACTTAATAAACATTATGCATATTAAAACTTTTTTGTTTTAATATAATACTGTTTACTAATATGCATGTAGTGAGAAATAGGCATATCTTTGTTTTTATTGCATATAGCAGTAATGTATGGTAACGTAGTTCACAAGGTAATGTAAAATTAACGGGATATCGATTTTATTGGGATTTTTGTGGAAATTTATCAAGACATGTTAACGAAAGAATTTAATACTGTACCGTTTCTATGTTTTTACTGTCTTCGAGACTGATCATAGTACATATCTATATACGCATTAACTTTTAAATGTTCAGTAGTTCACAGAGATTTCTGTGATAAGACAATATCGGTAAAACGTTTTTATGTTTCTAAACTGCTCAAATTTTTTTGCTTGCTTTTGTACAGCTCACCTATACAATGACATATAAAAACTGCATACAAAAACATTTTTCTGGCAGAGTGTAGACTAAAGTGAGCTACCTAGAGTTGTGACAGGGTATTTTGCCAGTTTCGGACCCTAATACGTACCATAATATTATAAAAGTGCCTTTATGATTTTTTTAAAATTTTAGTTGGAAACTGTAGAAATCCTCAATAATACGTAAAGGTCATTTGATTTTTGAGAGATCTGGTATTAAGTTTTAGTGATTAGATAGTACGCTTATACTACACATAGGAATTTCAAACTTAAAAAACAAATGCGATTCAGTTTCAAACGGTTTCACTCCGATACCATTACTTTATAGAAAAAAAATATACTTAAAAGTTCTCAAAATTTACTTCCAATATGCCCTTCCATACCGTGTGCAAAGTTGTGCAGTTTTATCACTCAAGCGTGTAAAGTAAACATATCAGATAAAGTGTACATATGATACGAGCAACCTAGATTACTTGTGTTTTCACTGTTAAACGAAGAGCTGCAAAATGCCGATTTGTGTTCTCTATACGAATATGAAACGTTCCGAGTTGGACAAAAATATTGAAGAACGTATGGCAAGATGTATTTCGGAAACTCTGGATAAACCTTTAGAGGTTGGTTGAACCCTTTTTTTTTTTACTTGAAAATGAATTTCTGTTTATAACTGAAGTTGTTAACATCTAAAATATGAAAAGAATTGCATATGCATTTTGATTGAGCACATGTTCATGATCTTGTTTTAGCATCCTGATCTTTAATGATCTGTAAATATCAAACGAATACTTAATAAGGTCACATGAGTGCAGATATTCTTTCGATTAAGCTAGTCGAAACATTAATGTTGTATTTTTCAAGAATTCTTAGTTTGTAAATAAACATTTCAGATTGTGTTTGTTAGTCTTTTTGCTGAAACACCATCATTTTGTGCAGGATCACGTGATCCATCGATGATATGTCAAATACACTCCAAGAAAGTGTTTGATGATCCGAACAAAGTGTCTGGGTACTACCCGAAGTTTTTCGAGACTTTGAAGGAAACGACCAAACTACCAGGAAACAGGTATCACAGTTTTTTTGATGACTTTAAAGAATAAAGTATTGTCCTCTATTAGAGGCCTGCCTTTTCGTGGAAGTTGTAAAGCAATTACTCTGTCTGTCTGTCTGTCTGTCTGTCCATGCTGTTAGGTTTATATTTCACACGATTGCGGAGACATGTAGGGATTGTGCATTGTCGACGAATATATTTCCGTTTCCTTCATGCGGAGCATAACTGAACAGATTTTTAAGAATTAAAGTTGGCAGTTCACTCAATGATACAGAATAGAGAGAAAAATATGGAGGAACCACAATAATTCCGTTTTATTCTCAAAATTATTCTACTTTGTTATTTTTGTCTGCTGAAAACTAAATGTGCAGGTTATAGCTTTATGCACAATGCAGGGGCGTAGTTGGCATTTTATAAATTGCAGGCCCGATGCGCCGAAGAAGCGACTTTGGTAGTTGGGTATTGGGGTATCCTCCCCACGAAAATTTTGAAAAACTAAGAGTGTCTGTGGTGCATTCTGAGCCATTCTGGCGGAATAAAACCAATGCTAAGCGGAGGAGTTTAATTCAGTAAAAACACACAAAAAACGACCAAAGTTCAGTTTATGACTAAGTTATCATAACTAAGTATAACTGACCCAACATCAGTATTATCAGTTCCATATCAGTCACACTGTGATTTGATTGTTTTGAGCGGATATGGAATATTCACATGACAGCAATTAAATATTTTCATGGGCAGGTAGCGCGAGTTATTGTATCAGTTCTCGATGTGATATTCCATATCCATTCACAGCAAACAAATTCTGTTTATTTTTTGCTGAATGCTAATAAAAGAAATAGCAAAGCTATATCACTCACAGTGTGACTGAAAAAAATATGTGTCTGTATTTTGTTGATGGATAAAATGATGCGAATAATTACGCTACGCACTCCTGATTTAATTACTTAGCATCCGAAGTTCTGATTATATCTATTCACTGGTAAAATGTAGTAAGTCATAATTTATTAAACAGATGCGCATTTCAATAATTATTCAACTGGAAAATAAGCTGTATACGCACTTCAGGCTATGAAACAGATTTTACAGCACAGTCTAGACTTCTTTAATCAAAAACACTACTTTCAAACTTTAATAAACTTGAAACAGTTTTTGATTTCAATATGCATTAGATTCACGGATTATAGGCACCGAGGTGTAGGGGTAGAATTAAATCAGGGTTTTTCCCCTTCGTTATAGGTGCCGCTGATAGGCCCCTTCCCCTCAGTAAATTTCTTTTAAATCATGCAGTTTTCCACAAAAATTGACTTTACATCAGGTTTTTATTTCTCTTTGCTCAGATATCTAGCTATCCCCCCCCCCCCCCCTCCCCCCCCCAAAAAAAAAATAATAACAGGCCT
The DNA here is from genome assembly GCF_021730395.1 of Mercenaria mercenaria. Taxonomy (NCBI): domain Eukaryota; kingdom Metazoa; phylum Mollusca; class Bivalvia; order Venerida; family Veneridae; genus Mercenaria; species Mercenaria mercenaria. The sequence continues at coordinate 65,413,669 of NC_069372.1, forward strand.
GGGCCCCTTCCCCTCTTGGTAAAAAAAAAACTGTAAGTCCCGTCGGACTCCTAACCCAGAGGTCGCGGGTTCGAATCCCGTCCGCGTAATTTGATCATGACATTCGCAACCCCTTTTTTTCGGCGCAAGTACTGTCTATTTGCCAACATTAATAAAGTTGTGGGGGGATAATTGGCGGGGCGGTGGTATACAAGCAGGAAAATAATTAAAACTACTGGTATCTGTTTTATTTTTTTTTATCATGGAAACATCTAATAAATACGCTCTAATTACATGTTCAATATTGGTCAGGCGCGTATCTGGGCATACGCCTATACGCCTGTGCGTACAATTCAAATATACTATGATCTTAATTACATATGTGTATATTGTGCATCCGTTAAGTTGAAGTTTTCTATACATGTAGAAGACATTTCGCATAGATATGTCTCAAAAGAACTAAAATTCTGTCTGCCTAAGTGACAAACTTAAGTAGAAACAAGCGAAAAATGAAAGTAAAGCAAGTGTTTTAATACCATGGAAAACAATTATGTAGGTAAACCCTAAACAATTTCAGAGGTATAGTATAAAATCATCAACTGTATTTTTTACAAGTACGTGTTTATGTCTCAAATGAACTGTCCAGCTTTTAACAGTGTTTAATGTTGGGGGGAAGACCCCGGATGTCTCCTTCGGACATAACTTTAGTCATGAACTGATACCTGGATAAAGCAATAAATTGTTCAGAAAGTCAACCTGATGGTTTCCTCACAATGAAAAATGAAAAAATAGACACCTCGTGCGAGGTTTCGAACATACAAAGATACAAGCGGATACAAGCTAAAGACTATGTCTCAGAGGTAAACTAGATCTGAGTTTCATATTTCAAAATATGAACAGTTACTACATATAGTTTAGGTAAACATAAAGTAACAGGTTTATCTGTATTAACAGTACTAAATGCTTTAGGTTTAAAGAAAAGACGTATTGCATGTATAGCTAATATTTGCTGCTATTACAAAAAAATTTAGCCAATGATTTATAGTTAATTGACACTAAATCTCAGCATACCGGTACATGTATATAAACTGGATGTTTGGATGTTTTAGATTTAGACCGCCACTTCAGGCGAAACATTTTGCCACAAACCCCTAGTTCAGACAAAAGCGAGATTCTGTTGTGAATGCAAGTTTCTACGGCAACTACCGAGCGCTCGTTTTGTACAAACATAGCTACATATCACTTTGCCCATTGAACCTCGGTATACTCAATTTGGGCATGTCGGAATCTGTTTGCACAAAGGATCACCCGCCTGACTGCTATTCAAGTATCAATAAGATGCAATAAAACAGAGCAGCGGGAGAATAAAAATGATAGTTGCGGCCAGAAATTTGTACAAACCGGACAGAAGTTGCGAAATTGTCATTTGTGCAGGAAAGAAGCGTTTACCATAATGTCCAGTCCTGGACAGGTATAGTGACATATCATGCTTTCTGTTTATGCAGGTAAACTTGTGTTTGGTTACATTTCAACAGAGCACAATTGTCTGAACAGTGTACAAACTCATTACTGTTCAGGCAAGGGTGGAAAAAATGGTAGACAATGAAAGCAGTAACATTTTTATTAAAAAAAAATAAACAATGATACAAACATTTCCAACATCTTTGGACGGTTCAAAAATCCCATGTTAAACATACGATAAAGCCCGAAACGCGTGAAAATGTTCCGAATGTAAATTGGGTGTAGTAGGCGCTCTATGTATAGAGTTAGATTATGCGTCTTGATACTGTACCAGAGGGGTCGGTCAATTGTGGGTTATTGATTACACTGGGCGAGTCTACTTACTTATTACTTGAGGATGAAAAACACGTGTTTTTAAATGTTGCTCTTAAACAAGGGTGGCGGTTTAACTACAAAAAGTACAACAACAGTTAATTCACAACAAATCGTACGGTATGTTTTATAATCAGTAGAAGCTAGTCGTATTTACGCTTATGAGACCTGTTTCACTCATAAGTAAAGAATTCACAGGTCCATCATGAAATATTTTCCCCAGCGCGCATATACTTCAATAACATCTATCAATCTATATCCAGCTCTGAATACAGAAATACTTTTAGCAATTCGCGCAGTTTAAATTTGCATTTGTCAAAATTAGATGTTATCTGACTAAAAAATGTTAAGTTTCCCGTGAGAAAACTTGAAACGTTTGCAGTGTGTGCATAGATACATTAATCAAAAACTTGCCAAAAGGTTGATGCAGACGCATTAAATTAAACACTGACGAAGATTTCAAATACGATAAAAACCAAAAAACCTAGTATACCTTTAATGTGCTAGGTAACGTTCCATTCATTGCCTATGTAACCTTGACGTTGTGGAGAATATTAAATAAATAAATAAATAAATAATCATAGTGACAGCTTTGCACACGGTTCGAATATTCGATTTTTTCACGTGTGTAGCAGTTAGATGCAGTTACCCAAACTGCCATAGTGTTAGGCCCCTTTGGCGTGAGCGGGTCTTGGCAGTTGTACAATAAAATATATCATAGAATGACACAGTGTTTCAGTGACACAAATATTTTTGAAACATAATCATACATCTACTGTTATTATTGATGTCTAATGTACGAAAACAGGGAATATATTGTGTAGAGCAATTCACAGAACTCTGATTCTTCAACGTTCTAAGTCTAAGCCGTGCTAGAGCGATACACAATTTCATGGTCAAGTTAATTAGGAGTCTTAATTGTAAATAAAGTATATGAAAAATGGCTGTATACCTCAAAATATCCTGGGCTGCTCGAATTGCAGTTTTTGCTTTAAGACAATGTCACGATCCCTGCCATTAAGCACATTAAGCATGAGGGGTGTGCTAAACGTTGACTTTAAATGATTACCTCCGTAATATGTAGTACAAATGTGACAAACAAAATAGATAAACGCTGGAATATAGCAAGAGAACATCTCTTGCCTAAAACATTCACTAAATCTCAATTTTCTGTGAGATGGAGACACCAACCCTCACCTACATCATACTCGCAGCATCGCTGCTTCGTTCGTAACTATGCTGCTCATATCTAGCGTATAGTTCAAAACCATCTAGGTACGCTCCCGTTAGTGACTGATTCATTACCTCCTACAGCCTAGCCCCCCTTGCCCTTCTATTTTTATTGCATATTTGGCATTTTTATTTTTTCACTTTCTCGGATAATCTGCAGGCCCGGGCCTGCATTGCCTTATAGAAGCTACGCCACTGCTTGAGTGTCTTCGACTGCAGTATGTTGTCATACAATAATTATGCATGAAACAGGTTTTGGTGGAGTCTTCAAACAACTGATGTTGTTGTTTCTTTTTTACATATTTAAACGTCCCCAACGGCAAGCTTAACGTGTTTCTTTTTCGCCGGTTTTACTCTTTTGTAATAACAAGATTACTTCTCTTACGGACGTGCTGTATTAAGACTGTAACAGTCATAATTTTATTGTTTCCCGATTAAGAAAACATTTAATTCTCTAACTTTCAGGATCATTGTCGAATTGTTCAGCGTCCCTGAAACACATGCAGAGATTGGAAATTGAGGTCATGGACCTGAATGCAGACAGTCAAAATAATCCGAAAAATGAAGTTAATGAATATCTTATATGATTAAGTATAATTTTATGATCGGTACATTACTCTATCATGTTAACTAAAGTGTTTAAATGTAAACAAAAAGTAAATACAACGCAACAGAACGACTTTTATGCAGTATGAACTGAATCTACGACGTTGCGTGTTTGTGTTCTTTGTTTCAAAGGGATCTTATAAGATTTTATTATTGATAAAAGTATTTACTTATTTAAATAAAGAAGTATGTAACTTGTAAAAGATGTTGTAAGTTTAAATAATGATTCCAACGCGTGGTTTTTGTGGAAGAGGACTTTCCATGTGGATGTATATTTTCGAAGTGAAATGAAGCCATGTTTATAAAATTATAAAGTACCTGATATTTCCAGTACAGCTTCAATTTAAACTCCTGAAGAAAACCTCCAGAATAGAGAATGTCATTGCTTCTTGTGAAAATCATGAGGGAGATTTTATCAACAAAATATTCAAAGATGTGCTTTGACGTATACACAACTTTAATTTTAAACGTAACTAGTTTTCAGGATACAGCATCACAATAATTTATCATACAGATCATATAATAGTATTACAGTATCATTTAACAATATCAAATCTAACTAAAATATGGACAAAAAACATCTATTAGCAACAGGAAAACTATTTATCATTCTTTTCCTTTTGATTTGCTATTCTTAATTGTAATGTCACACCGACATATGGTGACATATGGCAATTGTCCAGCTTAAAACAGCGGGTCCTTGAATGCAGTCATTTTTGCGTTCTGAAACTAAATTTATGATGTCATTCGCTTCTTGTAAATTAGGAATTGTCAACAAAATATTCACGTTGACGGATAAATTTAACTGTAACGTAACAGTTTAGCGCGCATAGCGTAATTTTATACCAACGTAAAACAGTTATACGTATAAATTTACAGGTGAGGGAAATTACACGCACGGTATTATGGTACCGCTCGAGCGATTTCAGACTTTTGACCCAAATGGTACGTCATAAGCGGGTTCATTATGTCTCATGTGAGCGGAATCATTTATATTCTGTATTTGTTTATTTACTTTGTTGGGATTTACGTCGTACCGACACAGTTATAGGTCATATGGTAACTTTCCAGCTTTGATTGTGGAGGAAGACCCCAGGAGCCCCTCCGTAACTTATTTCATCACGAGCGGGCACCTGGGTAGAACCGTCGACCTTCCTTTCATGAAGAATTCAACGCCCCAGTCGATGAGTGGCAAGTTGCTTTGACATTCTGAAAGCCGCTTGGATGGCTTCCTCAATGAATGGTTTCTTCACAAGAAGCAAAAAAAAAAAAAAAAAAAAAAACAAAGACAAATATCAAACAGGGAATGCCGCGCACCAAAAACGCAGCCTCTAAGGTGTCTGACTAAACGATGAGGCGATAACGACATTAACCACTCTGCCACGTGGGGTGAAGGTGAAAGAGCTATAGCACCGTAGGAAAAAGAGTTATGGTGGCAAGATGACTTAAAAGAACGATTTTGGTTTAAAACATGCACTTTCATGCATACCGCAAATGGTTTAAAACATGTACTTTCATGCATACCGCAAAATTTAACGCTTGATTCAAATGAATCTAGTTACTGGATGTTTCATTATGTGTTGATATACGAAACATTTGAATTGGTGTTCAGATATATCTCTGTGTTAATGAAACCTGACGCTAACTGCTTGAATGATTCAAGTAAACCTAATTAACAATTTAACAAAAACACAATCAAACACACTGTTAATAGACTACTCGTGCGTATTAAAATATATTCATAAAACTAAGATTTTCGACGATTGTAAAAAGGATTTCAAATACAGCCCAACTGGAAAAAAATGTTTCAGTTATATAACGTATGTTGACATAACTGATTTTGTAGCGAAATTTCCAATGTTAAGACTTCAGAAAATAATTGACATAAGACTCAGGAGCTCAATAACATAAAAAAGGATAAACGGCCGGATTATATACAAAATCATCTGATTCATGTTCCCGATTTACAATTTGTAAACTGATCTGAAAATCATGACTGCTCAAATGTAAGTAATAAAGTATCTCTTCCTTCTGATCTCGGCTGACGGCTCGCAATGAGGTCAGTGCCTTTCTTGTCGACATCCCCCTTGTCCTTCGAGTATACACTGGTAGGGCCCCCCTACCGGTACTGTCAAAGCGGTATTTTCTTCGTCTGAGATAAGAGTCCTATATTAGTACCTGAAGAAGGTATAGAGAAATTAAAGATGACTACATGAATAAAGGCACATAATGAACTATAACATATTTGTCAGACAATGACGTTTCTACCGAGTTTGAAAGTAACCAAGCATACTCGGGTTTGTCTCGAAAAAAGGGGTTACCTCGCCAATTAATCTTACAGCTTCAACTCTGTATTTCTTTTCTAATCTGAAACTGTCCTAACATGAAATTGTCCAAGCCTGCAATTCGAGTTCGAATAAATGCAAAAAAAAAATGTTACATCTTTTGTATTTACTCCTTTTGAAAGCAAATTCTAATTGACGTAAAGTATGGCAGAATCACTTGCCAGTAGCAGGCTGAAGGTTAATCAAATCATTTATAAGTAAAAAAAATAAATATATCGTACAGCGCATTGTTGTAGTTCGAAATTAAATAGAAATAACGTGAATGGTGCAGACAGCAAATAATGTGACTCTGAGGGAACTTTTTACTTCTATATTGGGGACACTGACTTAGACTCTTTGTATTTTATTCAGTCGAGTCAACGCATTTCGATCCAGTATTGCGCCCACTTTCTTATAAAAAGATTTTAAATAGATTTGTTAAATAATTGTTGAATATTAAAGTTGTATGAGAGAAAGAATGGGCTTCAGCAAGAAAGCAAATTTCTATGTGAGGCTGAAACAGCAAAATTACATGAGAAAATAGTTTCTGTCCGGAAATAAACACCGAGCTTTCTATGAGTTTGATGGCCACACAGCTTGAACTTGACGAAATGGAGCAGTAACAGGAGAATGTGCCTTAATACCCTCGGTATACCAGGAAACACAGTGATTCAGCGATTGTTGAAATCATAGAGATGTCAGCGATGTGGGTTTTGTATTGGGGAGTAATTCCTACTCCAATAGCTTTTATACGTGTAATGTTTAAACAAGTTTGAAGAAGTATAGCCTGAAAAAATAAAGCTTTGTAAATGTAAATAATTCACGGTCCCTTAAAACTTCCTAGTCAACATTTTATAGAAAAAGTAAATATGATCATCAAGGAACTTCATGAAAAAGGTTTTGTGATCTACCGCAACGTTCAGTTACGCCGAGAATCACCACTCTAATGTCATGAAAGCTAAATGTTACCTTCATTTAGTTAGTATATATCTTTATCAGAATAAAAGTAATCGTTTGTTGTTCATTTGTGGCGACATGAAAAGTAGCATTGGTAATAATTACGATCTTATTTATTTACAGAAGTGCTTTAGTTTTATATCTCAGTTTAGTGTATCGTTAAGACTCGTGACTGGGATCGACCATTTGGAATTCTCTAAGGGAGAGTGGGGTCTGTGATTCTTTAAAAAAGATTTTGTGACTGTGGATTTTCTTGCAAACAATTCTGGCTTTAATACAGTGAAAAAACATCTGGGTCTGAAATCACTGAAAAAATCTTCTATGTATTATATGCAATAAAATATGTTTAAACTAGAAACGTTCTGGATCCAGGTCATAGATATAAAATATATACTTCAATTACTCTGAAAGTCATATATTTTGCGTTTAGATTGATTTTACATTTGATATGTTATAATTACTAAGGTAAGTATATAATTCATGTATATAGCAGACAGTTATCTGTCTACAACTTATGATAAGTAAACATTAGTCAATACGCAGTAAACAGTAGATAGTATGCACAATACAACATCAAAATAGTATCATTTTCATTCTTTGTGGCAGATAAAAGACAATTGATAAAAGACTTTTGATTTGGTATATATTAATAAATGGAAAGTAGGTGGTGAAAGAACATACATTTTGGTAATTATATGTCTATGGAAACGATCGATAAATTGCTAAAATACACCTCGACAGTTACAAAGCCGAAATTTCGAATTGATAATAAAACACACCTTACACAAATACTCTTCCGTATTAACGTGCAGGACAGTATCATAATTATTTAAAGATGCGACTCAAATAACATGTACTTAGAATGTTAACTACAAACGTATCTTAAACAAGGCTTACTTTAATGTTAATTAATGATATCAGTATCATGAGTATGTGTTAATGCAATATTGTTTGTAGGACGGCCCGTATTCTCATAATGCGCAAACCATGTACATATGTATATAATTATCATTACCATTCTTCAGTTATAAGGAAGTATTTCCAGCGACGTTTAAATATCAAAGGATAGAAAATAAAAACTGAAATCTTCGGAACCACAAAGCAGAGTAACATACGAGGAGTGTTCGAAAAGTTTTGTGTATTGTGGCCTGAAACCTTGACAACTGATGGAAACGTGCATGTTGTCATTTCATACCCTCAAAATATTCCCCGTGGTGAGAAATGCATAATTTTAGTCTATGGATCCATTTCCGGAAAGCGTCATGGTAGTCTGATTTTGGTACACTACGGAGGTACTGATGGACAGCAGAACCGAGAGATGGTCGCGATCCATATCTTCGACCAGAAAGGAAATTTTTCAGTTTGGGAAACAGAAAGAAGTCGCATGGTGCTAGATCTGGGGAATAATGTGGATGTGGTAGCACAGTAACTTTCTCAAACTTCAAAAACTGTGTTACCGTACTAGAGTGTGTGCTGGAGTAATGCAACAGTCGAACTTGTTTGAAACCTGTGACTGGGCAACGTTTCTTGTAGTACTTCTTTATTTTTTCAAGATAACGTCACGGTAGTACCTACCAGTAACACTTCTACTCTTTTTCCCTGAATCTGTACTGCTATACCTCCACTGGAGAAGAATATGGCATACAAAATTTTCTTTTCACTCAAAATGCATTTTGCAATTACTGGCCTTTGGCCATGTTTGGTGGCCAATATTTTGTTCCCAACCTTTCTGACAGGTTCAAAATAATGCACCCAGGTTTCATCACCTGTAACAACATTTGCAAAAACCTTTTTGTCGTATTTTGTGAACATTTTTAGCAATCGTTTCATCGTTTGGCAGTTTCAACACGTAGCCTTTTTTGTTTTGGGTACCCACCTAGAAAAAAATCTTTCTTTCAAGATTTTCTTTAAAATAAAATGAACTGTTGACAGTGTAAAATGCCAACAATGCGTGCAATATCGCGTGGAGTATATTGAGCATCATTTTGAAGAATATCTGTTATTTCGGTCACACGTTTCTGTCTTTGGCCGACTTGATTTTAGGGCATTTTAACAGACTCTACACCACAATCAAATTTCTTTTTCCACCTGCGAATCGTCTCATAAGACACCTTATTAGACCGATACGGCAAAAAGATCTTTCAAAGAAAAACCGAGTTTACCGCGAACACTTTTATGTATGTCCGAATTTCTTCTGTATTTGTTATTTGTTTTCCAACCATTTTTGCTACAATGGTCAACGACTTCCAACTTGAAATAGCGACAACTCGGTAAAACGGTAATTGAATGGATACATGTATATACCATTGTGTAGATATTAAATAGAGGTAATCAGCTGTATAAACATCCACGTGAAATAATTCCTCATGGCAATGGCGTGTCACCACAATACACAATACTTTTCGAACACTCCTCGTATAACTTGGGGCAAAAAGACTGTATTAAGTCGAGAATGATGAACAAGTTAACGCTGGGTTGTTGACGCCATTTTATTTGTTTTGCATCCCCTCCCCCTTTACTTTTAGTAAGTTTTCGTGGCTCCCCTTTCTTTTGGCAGCCTAATCCTAAGACGTTACTTGATTTTTTTCTACTTGTGTGGGTGCGTTTGTATGCTTGTGAGTCTATAACGGTGCCCTACTGTTTTCTTATGTGTTGCTTGTTCGTTTTTTCTATGTTATTCAGTTGATCTTAGTTGTATGTTTATCTTTGATACATGAGTGTCTGCGCTATTGTGGTTTACGTTGTAGTGCGACTGTTTCTACAGAACTTGGCATTCCCTTGTATATTCGTCCTTGTTCAACTTTCCCCTTCGGGTTCGTAGTGGAAATGCAAGTTACACGTCCGCGCCCTCTAGCGACAAGTAAAATACCATTTAGTATGCACAGCTGACACATTCGATGTTTTTTCTTTAATTTAACTTGAAACTAGCCCTACAGGCTGAAGACAATTACAAGCGGGAAACCTCGAATATGTTTTTCAATTTGAAGCAAGATAAGTGTGTACGCACAATTCTTAAATGCGAAGCCATTTGTCACGTGTATCTGTATTTACAATGTAGTAGCTCTAATAGGGCCTTCATGATTCTTTTAATTCTTATTCCTACTGGAAATCGAACAGTCGGTCTTTACAAACGTACCGTACACCAAACGCCTTAGATCACTCGACAAAAACAGACAATAAGTGGGTAAGAACTGGAGGTATAATATCATACCGAAAAGTCTAGTAATGGTGAACTTCACCAAATGTGCTTTGAATTTAACACCTCCAAGGTTTGATTCCAGCCGCTCAAACAAAAAATAAAGAAGGACAAAAACACCCGCATGTCTCTCTGGGAAATAAGTCTGCGTTAGTTTGAAATATAGGGATCCAGTACTCGACAAGCGCAAGACTTTTATAGTCCATGTATGTTTTAGGCTACCATTTAATTTTGAGACATCTGGTATTAAGTTTAATTGATTAGATAGTACGCTTATACTACACATATGAGTAACAAACTTTCAGAACAAATACCTTTCAGTTTTCGAATGGTCTGATACCATTACTTTATAGAAAAAATTACACTCAAGGGTTCTCCAAATTTACTTCCCATATGCCCTTCCATACCGTGTGCAAAGTTGTGCAGTTTTATCACGCAAGTGTTTAATTAAAGTAAACATTACAGATAAATTGTACAGATGATACATGTAACGAGAAACCTAGATTACCGCTGTCAATGTCACCTGCATCTGCACACTATTTCACTGTTAAACAAAGTGCAATAAAATGCCGATTTGTGTGTTATATACGAATATGAAACGTTCCGAGTTGGACGAAAATATTGAAGAACGTATGGCAAGATGTATTTCGGAAACTCTGGATAAACCTATAGAGGTTGGTTGAAGTCTGTTTTTTTATACTTTAAAATGAATTTCTGCTTGTTACTCTAGTTGTTTATATATAAAATATGAAAAGAATTGCAAATGCATTTTGACTGAGCACATGTTCATTACCTTGTTTTATAATTTTAGAGGATTCCCGACCTTTAATGATTTGTAACTCTCAAACGAATACTTAATAAGATCACAAGAGTGCAGATATAATGAATAGTGACTTGGTGAACTTAGTCTTAGAAACATTTTTCATGTACAAATGTATATAGACTTGAAGGTTTATGTGAACCTGGACATACATAGATACTGTGATTTTGATCTTTATAGCCTATTGCATATTGTGGCAACGTTAAATGTCGCAACGCCGCTAAATGTCGCAACCACCGTTATATGTCGCCAGATTGACGTTAAATGTCGCAACCACCGCTAAGTGTCGCAAAATCGTCTGCCGCTAAATGTCGCACATTTAACGTTAAATGTCGCAAAAATTTGCCCACCGTTATATGTCGCAACTCCAACGCTAAATGTCGCACAGCAAAATAAGGTAAGTGAAACAGTCTTTACAACTTAGAGATAAGATTGGGTAATGCATGCTTGCATGCATCAGTATGTAATGTGTTGATTTGAGAAGGGCTGAAATGACCTTTCACTCTAATCTGACGTTTGCTTTTCAGTGGTCCCGCACCATACATACGTTATATATTCTATATCTAAAGATTTGAGCACTAACGTGGTACTCGCAACAGTACTAAATTTATTTCAGGTCTGAACTATGTAATTCTATGGAGTCCTGTTTAGCTCATGAGATATTATTGTCACGCGTTGTCGCGCGTTGTATCGCATGTCTTGAGCCGACCTGAATTTCGTTACACAACAGCCCGTGGGCCAGAAATTGTTGATGGAGGAGGGTGGGGGGGGGGGATGAGGGGGGCACCAGTTTAAAACAAAAGCGTCACCGGCGACATGCGTTAGGTACGGGGTTCCTCTATCCGTATTTGTGGGAAAGTTATTTATGTACAGGTATGAAATGCTGGTCTGTAATGAATTTTGGTCTATTTTTTTGAGGTACGTACTAGAGGGGCACTCCCCTTATTTTAGGTGGTTAGGGTCTTTTCCCCTCGACAATTTTGAAATACAGGTATCGAATGCTGGACTTTTATTGCTTTTTTTGTTCAAAATTTCGGTGTATGGGAGGGGTTATCCCTACCATTTTCGAGGGCTCAGGGCTCTTCCCGGGAAAGTTTGAAAAACAGGTATAAAATGGTTGCATCTGGTGCATTTTTGTCTTAATTTTAAGGTACTGGAGGGGTACTCCCCTCATTTTAAGGGGTCATGGGTTCTTCCTCCTGAGGAATTTTAAAATATAAGTACAAAATGTTCGCTTCTGGGGCGTTTTGGGTCTACATTTTGAGAAAATATTATTTCCAAAATAGTCGGGTGCAACTTAGATGAGTATAAGTCACTACTAAGCCAACAAGGGTGGGTTGGGGGTGGGGGTTCGGCTCGGGCCGCGATCCGGGCCTGTTACACAACAGGATGTTTAACTACGCGACACGAAGACTGTAACTGTGTTTTGTACCAGCTGTAGAAAACGAAGGTTTTCTATTAATCAGCCATGGATTCTATTTCTTTGTTTGGAGGTTTATATTTAAAGTCATAAGGTGACTATCAAGCTTCAATGGCGGAGAAAGATCCTATGTGGCCCTCTGTACATTTTTTCAGGTAAAGCTTTTGTAGCCCCTTAAAATTGTTTGGTTTAGTCTCATTCCGCTAATTATCCTACTTTTCCGCCTACCCACACATAACCCCCTCTCTCCCCACCCACCTCCCTTCACAAATGTAAATATTTATATTTTCTATTAATTGTCTTGGTGCTGTGTGTTTGTGTCTTAGATTTCTGTGTCGTTATTCACCCCGTTCCCACCCATACCCAACCCCCACAAACATACAACATCATTACCAAATCGTATATAGTTAGAAGAAACCTCAGAATATTTCTGTCCTAAAACACTGGCCCTATTAGAAAATAATAAATATTTTTCTTGCGTGACTGTTCAAGCAAGGTGTGGAACTCAGGTGAGCGATCTAGGGCCAACAAGGCCCGCTTGTTGCTATACGTAACAGCATATATCATTAAGATAATTATTTGTATTACATAAACCTGTTAATTTTTCTTCCCTCATAAAAGTAATTATACACAAGGAATTGATAGTCATAGTGTCAAATAGGAAGTGCGACATTTAGCGTTGGTGTTGCGACATATAACGGTGGGCAAATTTTTGCGACATTTAACGTTAAAGGTGCGTCATTTAGCGGCAGACGATTTTGCGACATTTAGCGGTGGTTGCGACATTTAACGTCAACCTTGCGACATATCACGGTTGTTGCGACATTTAGCGACGTTGCGACATTTAACGTTGCCACACATATCGTATCCTATCACGTACATCGCCTAGTTGTCAAACCTCTATCTTTTATTCATCATTGCATCTCTTTCGATCAAGTCTAGCCGAAACATTTATGTTGTGCTTTCCAAGGATTCTTAGTTTGTAAATAAACATTTCAGATTGTGTTTGTTAGTCTTTTTGCTGAAACGCCATCGTTTTGAGCAGGATCACGTGACCCATCAATGATATGCCAAATACATTCCAAGAAAGTGTTTGATGATCCGAACAAAGTGTCTGGGTACTACCCGAAGTTTTTCGAGACTTTGAAGGAAACGACCAAACTACCAGGAAACAGGTACTACAGTCTTTTTGAAAGAATAAAGTATTGTCCTCTATTAGAGGCCCGCCTTTTTGCGGAAGCTGTATAGTAATTACACTGTCTGTCTGTCTGTGTTGTTAGGTTGATATTTCACACAATGACAGAGACATATAGAGAAAATGCAATGTCGACGAATCAACTGTGCAATACCCCATTTTCCTTTATGATGGCATGTTCTTGCGGAGCATAACTGAACAGATTTTTAAGAAATAAACTCGACATATAGCATGGAGAGAAAATAGGTGGAGGAACCACAACAATTCTGTTTTTATTCACAAAATTATTCCACTTTGTTATTTTTGTCTGCTGAAAAATAAATGTTGTTCGGGCAATAGTTTTATGAACAATGTCTTCAACTGCAATGTGTTGTCAGACATCAATTATATATGAAACAAGTTTTGATGAAGTCTACAAACAATTGATGTTGTAGTTTCTTTTTTATATATTTATACGATCGTCACGGCAAGCTTAACATGTTTCTTATTCGCCGGATGTCTAAATAAACGCTTAAGACTTTTATAATAACAAGAATAATACTATTACTGATGAGAGATATTTAGACTGTACCAGTCATACTTTAATTATTTCCCGATTGAGAAGACCTTTAATTTTAACTTTCAGGATTGTTGTTGAGTTGCTGAGCGTCCCTGGAACACATGCAGAAATCGGAAACTGAGGTCATGGACCTACGAGGACCTGAATGCATACATTTAAAATAATCCGAAATATATTATATAATTTAGTAAAATTTCGTGACAGGTATATTCCTCTCGATTATGTTAACTATGTCAAATGTTAGAAAGTGTTTAATTGTAAATCAAAAATAAACACAACGCAATACAATGATTTTCTGCGGTATGAACAGAATCTATTACTTTGTATGGTGGCTGATTTCTGCCATTTCGCGTTTTCGCCCCGCGACCCCGCCGAGCGAAAACACGAGAATTAACAAGTTAAAATGGCGGGGGCGCGGGACGAAAACTCGCTATTTAGCGTGGGCGCGGAGCGAAAACTCGCTGTTTAGCGGGGTCGCGGGGCGAGATTTAGTATCTGGTATGTCTGGGGCGCGAGACGAAAACACGATAACTAGCGCTGCTTAAACGTCGTGTTTTCGCACCGCGCCCCGACATTCCATTACTAAATCTCGCCCCGCGCCCCCGCTATTTATCGTGTTTTCGCTTCGCGCCCCCGTTAAATAGCGAGTTTTCGCCTGGCGCCCCCGCCATTTTATCTTGTTAATTTTCGTGTTTTCGCTCGGCGGGGTCGCAGGGCGAAAACACAATAATTAGCGGGGTCAAGGTCACAGAGCAATAGCACCGCAGGCAAAAGAGTTATGATGGTCATTAATCTTATAAGATTTTGGTTTAAAAACATGCACTTTCATGTATACTGCAAAAATTAACGCTTGATTCAAATGAATCTAGTTACTGGATGTTTCATTATGTGTTGATATACGAAACAGTTGAATGGGTGTTCAGATATATCCATGTCAATGAAACAAGACGCTAACTGCTCGAATGATTCAAGTTAACCTAATTAACAATTTAACAAACACACAATCAAACACACTGTTGATAGACTACTCGTGCGTATTAAAATATATTCATAAAACAAACTTTAAAGATTTTCGACGATTGTAAAAAGGATTTCAGATTCTTAATTTTAACATGTCCAAAACATTGCGGAATGATACTAATTTCACTTGGGTAAAGATAACATTTGACTCGGACTTTATCATAGACTCCCTGTGTAAAATCTCCAACTTTTAACTAAAATAAAGGTATTAAATCGATATGATATTTCAATGAAAGTTCAAAGTTTTGTTGTTTGTAGTATGATCTGGGGCATGTGCAGTGAAAAATCTTAATTTGATCTCTAATATTGTGTGATATTTATTTCTAATGTCACTATATGTTCATTGTAAATATACTTCGTTATACCCAAGTGGAAACTGGCAGGTACTCGAAAATGCAGCTCTCTGATTAGTCAGTCAGAACCCCTAATGTACTGTGATGTCATTATAAAGTTATGAATATAAATCAAGTTGTTTCAGTTATATAACGCATGTTGACATAACTGGTTTTGCAGCGATATTTCCAATGTTAAGTCCCCAGAAAATAATTAATTGACATAAGACTCAGGAACTCAATCACATAAAAAGGAGAACTGCGGTCGAAATATATACAAAATCATGTGATTCATGTTCCCGATTTACGATTTGTAAATTGAACTGAAAATCATGACTACTCAAATTTAAGTAATAAAGTATAGTCCTCGTTTACAGATCAATTTTCACTGAATGTCTTTGTCTCTAGAAATACAAATTCATGCACATTAGACAAATGAAGAGAAAACTGTTTCGTTTCGTAAAAATTATTTGTATTGGCATGTATGTATCAGTTGTTTGCAGCAAAACGACCCAAGCAAGATGTTTTCATAAATATTGCTTTGATTTTTTGCCACTGCGATACGGTAAAATGTTTTCAGAAAAGGATCTTTATCGGTTCAAGAGCTGGTATATAAATATACAACTGAATGTTTATTATCACAGTCTTTCGATTCGCATTACATGTGTTTCGTTTATAAGTTTGTCTTTGATCATCTGACGAGGCACAGGAACCACGACTGTCTTGTTGTTGTTTTTCTTTGACACAGTTAGCATAGTATATATGAAGTAAACGCAACTGAATGGCCGATGGCGATTCAGAAACAATGTCTGCTGCTTCTTTTAGTACACGGGACGCTCAGATTTCTCCATCAGCAGCTAATATCTGTAAAGAAATACGAAAAATCTTATAAACAGTCAAATATAAGCTTCATTATATTGGTGGCATCATTTCAATAGTAGCAGCATGTCTGTACAAGACTGACTGGTAGAAGCATTTCAATAGTAGCAGCATGTCTGTACAAGATTGACCGGTAGAAGCATTTCAATGGTAGCAGCATGTCTGTACAAGATTGACTGGTAGAAGCATTTCAGTGGTAGCAGGGTGTTTGTTTAACGTAAGCAGCGTGTCTTAAAGACATTGCTTGATAGCAGCGTTTCATTGCCAACAGCGTATCTGCATGGCATTTCATTAGAAGCAGCAAGTTTGCATGACATTGATTGGCATAAGCGTGTTTACATGACACTGACTGGTAGCAATGTGTCTACATGACATTGACTGGTAGCAACGTGCCGGTGGTCTGGTGGTCTAGTTGTAACACGCTTGATCCAGAGGTCCGGGGTTCGAATCCCGGTCCAGACACTGGAAATTTCTGAGATGTTCTTGAGTGTCTCCCACCTAACTGAGAGGCCTGTAATGGTTCTTCCCAAGAAAGACGGTTTCGCATGTATCGGTGCTATAATTCAAAATAATGTCTTAAAACCAGCATGTAATGTAAGGATCTCTTTAGTCATGGGCTTTATTTTTAAAAAAAAAGCACAAAGACCAGGCTCCATGTTCACAAAACATTTTCAGACTCAGCTGTGTTTGATAATAAAACTTTATTTGTCATTTATATCTAAATATCTTATTTAAAACTAAATTTTAAGTGAATAATGACTTTTCAGTATTGATGGTCAATTTCAGTTTGTATTAAGTCTTGAAGTTTTATTGAAATTGATATTAAAATTTCAAGCTCAAACTCAGCTGAGACCGAAAAAATGTTTTGTGAACACGGGACCTGGTACATTTTATTTCACCATATTATAGATCATATGTGTATTTATGACTGTGAGAAGTTTCAGTAAAATCTACATTGAAGAACAGATTTTATTCGCGAAAATGTTATCAAAATTGTGATTTTCCTACAGACGCCCATTATGAGAACTTATATGAGGTACAAAATGTTCAAATCATTCTAGCAAAAAAATCAAGCACACGACCTTATCTTTTCTATTTGCCAAATTTTCTTAGTATATTCTTAAGTTTTAAGGAATTCAGGATCAAATTCTACATAAAAGTTTTGATACAAACGTGTAGAACTACCTTATTACCTTACCATTTATATATGTTTTTAATCACATCAAAAAAAGCTCCCATTGTGTATGTTAATGCCACAGATCATTGAAAAGGTCGGCATTAATTCTCCCGCTTAAAATGTACGCACGCATTGAACGTACGCTATTAAACTTATGTTAAACCTAACACTAACCTTTAGTAAGTATATTGTGCACTCAATACGTGCGTACATCCAATATGGGCGATTTAATGTTGGCACCATTGAAAAGCGGTCAAAACTTTGTTTCCTGAATCCTTTTAGTCTGTTTATATGTGTTTTGCGTAAGTGTATATCGTCTTCAAACCCATATATATATATATATATATATATATATATACACTGTTTTGGAAGACAGTGGTCTTGGAACGTGACTGTTGCTATTGGATCTGTGACCTTGTTTCTATCTAGAAACTAAAATAAATAACCAGCCAAACATACTTTTACATCATACAAACATAGTCATGATAAATGCCAAAGATTGAGGAAATGTTTAAAAAGAACCTTCTATTACTTATAATTACCATTACCATAAGCATCTATCACGTATCGTTAAAAGATATATATTATAATTACATAATAAATAAATGAAATTTGAGGAATTATTTGAAAATCTTTTTTGTAATGGTATTTGCAAATGGGCAATAAATACATTTTACTTTTACAGTAAGTATATAAGTATGCCAAAGGAGATGGAGAGGTCAGTGGTCAGCGAAGCAATTAGCAGGAGAAAAGCAACAGCTAAGGTAAATGGTAGGGTGCACATTTTGATATAAAAGAAAACAAAAGGAGTGATGAAAGTCTTGATGGGTCTTTATACACTACACTGGATGATTTAGACCAAGAAAATAGAGAAACGTGTATAAATATATGAAAGTTCGAACATAGAAGGTGAGCAGGATGAATTATTGAGGATAGAAAGAGAAATGAAGTGGTTAGAGGATAAAGAAAAGGAGTATAAACGGGAAAATATAGAACTAGAACACAATACCAATAGAACTACACTACAGTACAAACAGACAAGTGAAAAAAATTAGACAGGTCACGTAGACATTTAGAGTCGAGTAAGCATATAGATGAGCCTATAGTAAAAGGCAGGCTTTGTTTACATGAGGGAGTCTTGAAAGCAGAAGATGAAGTATATGAGGAAGAAATAACAGGTGATAGAGAATTTAGTTATAATGAAAACGATGAGGAACTTGAACTTAAACAAAAGATTGAACAACTACAGATACAGAAAAGAAATGTTGAAGAAAAGATAGAACGAAACAAATTATTGAAAGACATGCAAAAAAAGGAAAAAGAAAAGAAAAGACTGAAGGACTTACAGTCAAAGAAAGAAATGCAAAGAAGGAAAGCAGAAAAGTTGTTGAAGCTGATTAAAAGATTAAAAGGAGAGACTAGAACGTGCTCTTAACATACAAGAGAAAACGTTAAGTAAGGTAGAGGAAGACGTCCAAAGTGAAAGATACAGAGACACTGAATCAGAACACAAAGAAAAAAAGGAGAGTGAACGTGTTGCAAAAGAAAATGACCATTGGAAAGGCAAATTGCTTAAACCAACAGTGCCTAGTTTGACTGAAACAATATTCGAGGAATGGAAGATAGAAGTGGAAGTTATAATGAAGTTTGGGTTGTATGAAGAACGTTTGCTGAGACAAGCAGTTAGAAATTCTCTTTGTGGACAGACGAGAAAGATTTTGCTTACAGTACCTCCGTCTACAACAAACAAGAGATATCATAGACAAACTGGAAAGTGTTTATGGAAATGTTAGATCCGGAGAATCTGTTTTAACAGAATTTTACATGGCAAGACAGAAAAGAGATGAAGGAATTGCAGAATGGGGTATTAGATTAGAGAGTATTATACAGACAGCTATACAGAAAGGACATATACAAGATAGTCAAAAGGATGAAATGCTTAAGACCAGGTTTTGGAGGCAACTTTATAATGAAGACCTAAAGAATGCCACAAGAATGTACTTTGAGACTGCAAGAACGTTTGAAGAATTGAGAAGGAAGTTTAGAATAGAAGAGAACGAAATGAAAAGTGCTCTAGAGAAACCCATAAGAGAGGAGAAACGACACGCACTGAAGAGACAAACAGAAACACATGAACAGATGACAGTATTACAAGACTTAGTAGAAAGGATAAAGCAGCTGGAAACAGAAATCTGTAAGACAAGAGAGACAGAATATGAAGATAGAAGAAGGTACAGAAATGAAAATAGAGCAGATACAGAATATCACAGAAAAGACGAGGAATACAGCAGTAGGGAGCAGTAGTGAGAAGAGACAAACGAGTTGATGATAGATATGTTAGAGATTATGGAAGAGATGGAAGAGCTGATGATAAACGTAATGGTGACAATGGAAGACATAGAAGATATGACGACAGATATGATAGATATGAGAGAGATTATAGAAGAGACAGAAGAAGTGATGAGAGATATTACAGAGATTACGGAAAAGAGAATAGAAATGATGATAGATATAAGGAATATAGAGATAGAAGAAGATACAGCCAATGAGATAGAAGAAATGATAGAAGTAATTACTTAGATAAAGAGAAAGAACAAAGATATTACAAGAGTTACAGAGACAGTAGAGATAGGAGAGAACAATATGAAGAAAGAAACTACAGAGATAATGGATATGAGAGAAGACATACTCCAAACAATGACGATAAATATAGTGCTAGAACAGCAAATGACAGAGAATATAGAGAGATCAATAGAGATAACGAACACACACGGAAGAAAAATGAAAATGAAGATAAGACGAGTACTTTAAACTCAAAGGCGTCTCTGTCGGGGGGCAGATAGGCGATAATTGAAAACAAGAAAGCTCCGAGAGAAAATCCATTTATGATAGAATAATTGGAAGTAATAACGTCGGAGACATTGAAATAGAAGGAAAGCATACGAAAGGCGTAGTCGATACTGGTTCAATGATAACAAGGATGTCAGTTGAATTTTACAATTCCCTTAATCCAAAACCACAGTTATTGTCAATTAACGATTTCAATCTTCAGATCAATGCAGCTAATGGACAAAAAATTCCATATCTTGGTTATACTGAAGTTAGAATGTCCGTACCTTTTATGAAAGATTGTTCCTATGACGGAAAATAATCGAGATGTCCCTGTTATAATAGGAACAATTGTTTTTCGTCTTTGTAGAGAGGAAATTACAGACCCGGTTTCAACAAATCTTCCAGAGGCTTGGGATATGGCATTTCAAAGTATCACCAATGAATCCGTATGCATAGTCAAAGCTACGCAAAGATTTACATTGCAGCCATATGAAACAAAGACCATGGTGTTAGAAAGTCAAAATCAGTTAAAGCTGCAGTTACTGAACCATGCCATGATTACCATTGTTCTTCGAGAGTTAGTGTTTGTCAAAGAGTTGTCGAACTTTGTAACCCTGGAAAAACTGCAAGGGTACCAGTTTAACCCTACGACACAACCAAGCTTATATCTTTAAACGAACTTGACCGTGAGGTTAACTGGGAAACACTTTCTGAGCGGAGGAAAAAACAAAAACTCATAAACTCATACACCAACCTACCTTTCATCTCTTGTACCTGATCTTGTTGGCCAGAACACTACCTATAACCTCCGTAATTCTAACAATATTAATAATATCCATGCGAGGACAACCCTGTATTTTAACTCCTTTATGCCTTCGGCCCTTCGTGCATGGAACTCTTTGCCAACAGAAGCTCGTCATTTACAGTCTCTAAATTCCTTTAAAAACTTCTTAAATGCTGACAAAAATAAACCGCCTCAACACTTATATTATGGAGATCTACGCTCTCAGATTCTTCTCACACGACTTTGAACGAAATGTAGTTTATTGAATCAGCATCTGTTTCATAAGAACATTGTTATTTCTCCACTTTGTAGTTGTGATCTAATCTAGGACAATCATCATTTCTTGTTTGTTTGCCCGCGTTATAACCAACAAAGAGCAGAACTCTTCGACACTGTCCCCAATTTCTTCTATCAATCTTCATACTATACTTAATAGAGACGTCTCGAAAGACTTTCAAACCAATGTAATGATACTTAATGCAGTGTTTAGGTTTATTGATCGTAGCGATCGTTTTCGTTAGGTACATTCTTCCTCAGCTGGACTAGTACTAAACTTAATTGTTTTGGCTTCTAGAAAGGCAAATTGTTTCCTGTTGAACTCTCTTTGATATGTCTGGAATCCTAAAATCTCTCAATATTTCATTCTTATTATTGTTTTTCACTACTTAAATATCTGAGACACTTTATCAGATCTGTCTTATTTGTGTTACATATCAATAACACATATCAATGATAAGTTTGTTTTACCTTTCCTTATTCTAATTTCATAATGAAATATCCTTTACGCTATTTTTTTCTACTATATTCTTCATTCAAATAAAATATTATTAAAAAATAAAAATAATCCGCCATAGATGTAAATGGTTTCTTGTTATTTAAGGAGGGGAACCATATAAGTTTTCTTTCGTTCTAATCACTTTCGTTTTTGTGTTATACATGTATACCTGTAAAAGTTTGATTTGATGTTATTTTCGAAATAAATATGTTTAAACTCAATTACCCATTGACAACTATTTAGTTATCCTGCTATAACTTAAGCAATCTTACTGTGTTTGACCATTCATATTGCAAATGATAACGTCACTGATATTAAGCAATCACTAAAATATACAATTAATGTACTATTCTAGTCAATTAATAAACTTCCTCGCAAATGTTGCTTACATGATCCTTAATCACTTTTTAAATTAAGGTTATCCATTCTACGGTTATTCCGTGTACTGTAATTTTCTGAATATCATCCTGTTTCAGAGGCACTCTTTATATGGTTTTATCCACCATTGACTACGACCAGTTATCAAAAAGACTCAAAAATATAACTTCAGATAAATATCTTTGCCTATTAGCAACTGCCTAATTAGCTAGGCTTAAATGATCTTGACATAACTTTCGATTCTACGACTATTCAATGCATTGGGAATCGTCTAATTACCATCTTATATCTACAGCAGCCTTACTTTAATAATACAGGTTGTCATGTGACCAATTAACAACAAAATTATACGTACAATTGCATGACTATCCTAGTAAGTATTAATGCTATTTAATCAGCGTAGCATGCATGAGTTTTATCCATCTTTAAATTCTATGATTTGGGTATAGCGCTGGAGATCAATCAATGTCTTACCTAGCATTTATTTATACACCTGTATGACACAAAGTAACAGGAACAATAACTGTATGGTTAAAAGATTAGTGATAGTTTATTTCATTGTAATGTCTATTTTCAGATATTAATGACTATGTGATATGGTTCAAATATTATTATATTGAAATTTCAGTTTAAATAGTGGATCTGGATTTATACTTAACATTTTCTGATATCGTACAATAAACATGTATCTAACAAACTTGGTCGCATTGAGATCAATTCTTCCATCAATAATCCAGTTATTATTTGGGATTAAGGACACGTAACAGCTGAGATATTTTAGCATTATTGCAATACAGTTGGTATTAAAATTTTGTTTCCAGTACATATACTCATTACATAAAATCCTCAATATCTATGTGAAAATAAGGGATGTGTTTTGTCTAATTGCAACACTGTGAATGGCTCTAATTAGTGACAGACGATTGAAACAATAGGAATTCTTATGTGATTTGGATGGACAAAACAACAGTAAGGTAACACAGTATGTTCTTTTACCGTTTTAATTATTGAGTTATAAGCTGCAATATAAAAGAGCCTTTTCAAGAAAATCAAACTGGACGGTAGAAATAACAGCAGACTTTTAATTAGGTCACGAGTCGTCATACACCTGTCAAATTTTGTCATTAGTTTTCACGATTTGTCAAAATTATTTTGAACTCTCTATTTTGCATATAAGTTATTTTTGTAAGTATCTTGGAGGGACATTGTAGCGTGTAACTTACTTTACATTCCACATCAATATTTTTGCTTGAATTCGTTTTGTTGAGCCCAATGAAGTCACATAAGAATGCCTATTCTTTTAGTTTATTGTATATGTAAACAGGTACTAAACTTCGATCTTAAGATATAAGAATTGTTACTTTCTTGTGGGTAAAGGAAATTATTAGGTTGAATCATTACCTAATGAATTTTGGAAAGAACTGAATGTTCTCAGTTTTTGTCATTCACTGGAAATTCAAAACGTGATGTCACCCTAAATATGTATCCATGGCTTGAAAGGGATGACTATCTGCCAGGTAAGCTACATGGAAATTAAATACATTTGTTTAGAAAAACTAATACAACATGTTTCATAATTATCAAATCAAGACTGAAGTATACTCAGTCTTAAATGTTATATTAAAGGGACTCACCCACACATTTTATGCGAAAAATAATTTCTCTCAAAAATCCGTAAAAGTGAGTACTCTAAAGGTGACTAGTGCTACAAACTTATTGACATAAGATGGTTTGCAAGATATTCTTATAAATAACCAAAACCATTGTGGAGAAGGTATATAACCATTGCAACGCTTTTGAAATGATGTAGAATAAAACCCGATTTTTACTCACTGGAATGACTGCATGTATAAGCTTAATGATCATATGAATGCACGGATTGATAGTAGTGTGTGTTTTATTGAAATTCCATCTTAAGTTATAGTTACATGGATGATGTAATATATAAACAATAAACAGTTCTTTTTATGTTAATCAACGAACAGAAAAGTATATGCACTGTAACAATTTACTACTAAAATATCTATCAACTGCAGCAAAACGGTATAAAAGATGTTTATTCCTAATGCCATATACAAAGTATGTCAAAGATACATACTATTACATCAACAGCTAAACAATAGAGACTATTTCGTGCACTCTCTTTATAGGTTGCAGACCACATTTTGTGTCTTTAGCATGTACTATCATATTAATAGCTGTTACAAAGGATAAATACCACCGCCCCCATAACTAGGCCAATTTGTTAAATCCCTTAGCTTCTTTACATTTTCATAAGTATTATATCCCAACTTAACATACAAATCTCCACAAAATTCGTCAATTATTTTTAACATTTTCATATCAATTTCCTTCCTCCAACTGAATGGGTGAACTTTTGTTAATTTTGAGTCTTCAGTATCTAACCGCAATTGCTCAATGTCTACTGCTGCATTGTGTCCAGCTTCTCTGTTATATTTTGCTAATGCCTTCTTAAGTTCGACAATCTCAACGAGATTTTTGTCGTTTGTTGCCAATGGAAGCCCAAGAAATCGGAATAAAGGTCTCAGAACCGTAACCATGTCCAGCTGAAAGAAAGGGAAAACATATAAGGAACAATGTCTATAAAATGTTGCACAGCTGAAAGTCATACGGACAATGTTCTGCAACGAATCGCAGTGTATACACTATTCAGTGGCTATCAATGTTGAGAACCTATGTATCTGTTACTTTATACTTGTTTTTCTTATAATAGCCACATACGACCGCCATACAGAAGGTATCTACAACCTTTTTACTTATTAAGTCACTTAAAGGCAGGTAATTTAATTTTATATACAGAGGCATGACGTAAAGTTCATTCTAACACGATCCGATTCATTTTCCTATTAAACAAAGAAGGCAGAAAACAGTGAATTATTTTACAACAAATCACTGCTCTGACGTCACAATTATTACGTCATGGCATCAAACAGCATAGCGGCGCGCTGGAAAAGAAACCGATTGAAAACGGGCAAATATTTAATGAATGTTGTCAAGGATGTACTTAAAAATCTTTGGTAACGTGTTAGAATCGAAATAATATATCTCATTTAGTGATTTGCTCTTGAATAAATCATTGTTTGTCGTTCAGATGCGTATTATTATATCACTCGGGCTGCGCTCTCGTGATATAATTCCTTCGCATCTGAACTCCAAACAATGATTTATTCAACGACAAATCACTGGATGAGATATATTATTTCTTAATTATGAACTGACAAATCCGATACTCGTATACGATACAATCCCGGACTCCCCTCCTCTCTCCTTTCCTCTCCTCTCTTACGAACATTTGTCCGCAACGGAGTACAGTGTACGCACATTACATAACCCTGAGAATACGGCACCTTCACCTAAGCCAGCCATGCCGGTAACCTACATAATACGGTGCATCCACATCCTCAATCAGAAAGTTTCAACACCTCATATATAGGAGACCCGCAAATGGCTGAAATTTCAAAGCGTTCGAAACCTGCATACACACGACGCTATTAAGTGGTTATCAATGTTGAGAACCTATGTCTCTATTACTTTACTGTATACTTGTTTTTCTTTCTTATATTATGCACCTGTCAATATTTTGCCCGCCCGGGGGAGCGGCGGACATACACGGGACTTTAGACATAAGACCATTCCCGACTGGTGGGAATTTGACAAACATTTGATGTACCAACCAGGCTCTAGGGTGGGATTTAGACAAAAAAGGTTGTCCCTAGGGTGGGGATTTAGACAAAAAAAAATTTGAAATGTCAAATTCCCCCGGGTCGGCCCGCCGCCCCCCTGGGCGGGCAAAATATTGACAGGTGCATTAGCTACACACGACCGTCAGGCAGAAGGTATCTACAAACTTTTAAGTTATTTATCAGTTAAAGGGAGATATTTTAATTTTATATACAGAAGACAGCTGTAACAAAAGAAAGAGAAAACGTGTAAGAAACAATGTCTATAAAATGACGTGAAGCTGAAAGAAAGAGAAAACATGTAAGAAATAATGTCTATAAAATGACGCGAAGCTAAAAGAAAGAGAAAACATGTAAAAAATAATGTCTATAAAATGACACAAAGCTGAATGAAAGAGAAAACAAGTAAGAAATAATGTCTATAAAACGATACAAAGCTGAATGAAAGAGAAAACATGTAAGAAATAATGTCTATAAAATGACGCGAAGCTGAATGAAAGAGAAAACATGTAAGAAATAATGTCTATAAAATGATACAAAGCTGAATGAAAGAGAAAACATGTAAGAAATAATGTCTATGAAATGATACAAAGCTGAAGGAAAGAGAAAACATGTAAGAAATAATGTCTATGAAATGACGCGAAGCTGAATGAAAGAGAAAACATGTAAGAAATAATGTCGATAAAATGACGAGAAGCTGAAAGAAAGAGAAAACATGTAAGAAATAAAGTCTATAAAATCAGGCAAAGCTGAATGAAAGAGAAAACATGTAAGAAACAATGTCTATAAAATCACGCAAAGCTGAAAGAAAGAGAAAACATGTAAGAAACAATGTCTATAAAATGACGCGAAGCTGAAAGAAAGAGAAAACATGTAAGAAATAATGTCGATAAAATGATACAAAGCTGAATGAAAGAGAAAACAAGTAAGAAATAATGTCTATAAAATGATACAAAGCTGAAGGAAAGAGAAAACATGTAAGAAATAATGTCTATGAAATGACGCGAAGCTGAATGAAAGAGAAAACATGTAAGAAATAATGTCTATAAAATGATACAAAGCTGAAGGAAAGAGAAAACATGTAAGAAATAATGTCTATGAGATGACGCGAAGCTGAATGAAAGAGAAAACATGTAAGAAATAATGTCTATGAAATGACGCGAAGCTGAATGAAAGAGAAAACATGTAAGAAATAATGTCTATAAAATCACGCGAAGCTGAAAGAAAGAGAAAACATGTAAGAAATAATGTCTATAAAATGACGCGAAGCTGAAAGAAAGAGAAAACATGTAAGAAATAATGTCTATAAAATGACGCGAAGCTGAAAGAAAGAGAAAACATGTAAGAAATAATGTCTATAAAATCACGCAAAGCTGAATGAAAGAGAAAACATGTAAGAAATAATGTCTATAAAATCACGCAAAGCTGAATGAAAGAGAAAACATGTAAGAAATAATGTCTATAAAATCACGCAAAGCTGAATGAAAGAGAAAACATGTAAGAAATAATGTCTATAAAATCACGCAAAGCTGAAAGAAAGAGAAAACATGTAAGAAATAATGTCTATATAATCACGCAAAGCTGAAAGAAAGAGAAAACATGTAAGACATAATGTCTATAAAATCACGCCAAGCTGAAAGAAAGAGAAAACATGTAAGAAATAATGTCTATAAAATGATACAAAGCTGAAAGAAAGAGAAAACATGTAAGAAATAATGTCGATAAAATGATACAAAGCTGAATGAAAGAGAAAACAAGTAAGAAATAATGTCTATGAAACGACGCGAAGCTGAATGAAAGAGAAAACAAGTAAGAAATAATGTCTATAAAATGACGCGAAGCTGAATGAAAGAGAAAACATGTAAGAAATAATGTCTATAAAATGACGCGAAGCTGAATAAAAGAGAAAACAAGTAAGAAATAATGTCTAAAAAATGATGCACAGCTGAATGAAAGAGAAAACAAGTAAGAAACAATGTCTATAAAATGATGCACAGCTGAATGAAAGAGAAAACATGTAAGACATAATGTCTATAAAATGACGCGAAGCTGAAAGAAAGAGAAAACAAGTAAGAAATAGTGTCTATAAAATGACGCGAAGCTGAAAGAAAGAGAAAACAAGTAAGAAACAGTGTCTATAAAATGATACAAAGCTAAATGAAAGAGAAAACAAGTAAGAAATAATGTCTATAAAATGATGCACAGCTGAATGAAAGAGAAAACAAGTAAGAAATATTGTCTATAAAATGATACAAAGCTGAAAGAAAGAGAAAACAAGTAAGAAATAGTGTCTATAAAATGACGCGAAGCTGAAAGAAAGAGAAAACAAGTAAGAAATAGTGTCTATAAAATGATGCGAAGCTGAAAGAAAGAGAAAACAAGTAAGAAATAGTGTCTATAAAATGATACAAATTTTAAGCTAAATGAAAAAGAAAACAAGTAAGAAATAATGTCTATAAAATGACGCGAAGCTGAATGAAAGAGAAAACAAGTAAGAAATAATGTCTATCAAATGACGCAAAGCTGAATGAAAGAGAAAACAAGTAAGAAATAATGTCTATAAAACGATACAAAGCTGAATGAAAGAGAAAACATGTAAGAAATAATGTCTATAAAATGACGCGAAGCTGAATGAAAGAGAAAACATGTAAGAAATAATGTCTATAAAATGATACAAAGCTGAATGAAAGAGAAAACATGTAAGAAATAATGTCTATGAAATGATACAAAGCTGAAGGAAAGAGAAAACAAGTAAGAAATAGTGTCTATAAAATGATACAAATTTTAAGCTAAATGAAAAAGAAAACAAGTAAGAAATAATGTCTATAAAATGACGCGAAGCTGAATGAAAGAGAAAACAAGTAAGAAATAATGTCTATAAAATGACGCGAAGCTGAATGAAAGAGAAAACAAGTAAGAAATAATGTCTATAAAATGACGCGAAGCTGAATGAAAGAGAAAACAAGTAAGAAATAATGTCTATAAAATGATGCACAGCTGAATGAAAGAGAAAACAAGTAAGAAATAATGTCTAAAAAATGATGCACAGCTGAATGAAAGAGAAAACAAGTAAGAAACAATGTCTATAAAATGATGCACAGCTGAATGAAAGAGAAAACATGAAAGACATAATGTCTATAAAATGACGCGAAGCTGAAAGAAAGAGAAAACAAGTAAGAAATAATGTCTATAAAATGATGCACAGCTGAATGAAAGAGAAAACAAGTAACAAATATTGTCTATAAAATGACGCGAAGCTGAAAGAAAGAGAAAACAAGTAAGAAATAGTGTCTATAAAATGACGCGAAGCTGAAAGAAAGAGAAAACAAGTAAGAAACAGTGTCTATAAAATGACGCAAAGCTGAAAGAAAGAGAAAACAAGTAAGAAATAGTGTTGTAAAATGACACAAAGCTAAATGAAAGAGAAAACATGTAAGAAATAATGTCTTTAAAATGATGCACAGCTGAATGAAAGAGAAAACAAGTAAGAAATATTGTCTATAAAATGATACAAAGCTGAAAGAAAGAGAAAACAAGTAAGAAATAGTGTCTATAAAATGACGCGAAGCTGAAAGAAAGAGAAAACAAGTAAGAAATAGTGTCTATAAAATGACGCGAAGCTGAAAGAAAGAGAAAACAAGTAAGAAATAGTGTCTATAAAATGATACAAAGCTAAATGAAAGAGAAAACAAGTAAGAAATAATGTCTATAAAATGACGCGAAGCTGAATTAAAGAGAAAAATCACTAAACCAGAACATAAGCCGATGATATGCATAACTATGTTTGGTACTGATAAATTCTGTAATGCTTGGTGGATATCTGTCAAGTTGCAAAAACACCATAACATTTGACAAATAAATGGCTATAACTCCGCTGAAAATCACTGAACTGGGATATGCCACTATATGCACAACTAAACTTGGCAGTGATCACTTTTATAAATTAAATGTAATTCCCCTTGATGGTATCGAAGTAGTTGCCATACAAGATAAAATATGAGACATCAATGGCCAGAACTTCACTAAAATCACTGAACCAGAACATGCCCAACTATAATGCGCGATTAGGGTTAGCATTGATAACTCCTGCATGGTTTGATGGAAATACACCCGATAGTGTAGCCAAAATATCATAGAATTCAACAAATAAAGGGCCATAACATGCCAACTAGGCTTGGCAATGATCACGGTAAGAGTTTTAAACATATGCAAACCCGAACCCAAAGAAATATAGACAGTCAAAGCAGTTTCTTACTTTATTATTGTCAGAGTGGCCAATGCCACAAAATATTACACACCAAACTAACAGCAAATGTGAAGAAACACTGGAACGTAAACAGTTATACCGCACCAAAATGTGGTTTTGTATTCAAGCCGAGGACTACCTTAAAGTTTTCAGTTATCTTAATTAAAAGGTGGATTAATGTAATAGCGTTGCATGAAAGCAACGGAACCATATATAGAATAATACGAACAAAAAGCCAGATTAAAGAGTAACACATAGATTGTGCTAAACATATATATTGCAAACCTGGTCCCGTGTTCACAAAACATTTTTCGGTCTCAGCTGAGTTTGAGCTTGAAATTTTAATATCAATTTCACTAAACCTTAAAGACTTAATTCCAACTGAAATTGACCATCAATACTGAAAAGTCATTTGAAAATAGTTATTCACTTAAAATTTAGTTTTAAACATGCTATTTAGATATAAATGACAAATAAAGTTTTATTATCAAACTCAGCTGAGACTGATGGGGCCTGATTTCAATACAGATACGGTTAGATATTGCTTGACATCTATACTCAAATGACATATGTTACACATACCCGAAAATCTTCAAACAGCATTAGTTTAAAACGCTTTGGATACAACGTGGCTAGTTCGAGTCCTGCTTTAAGGTCATCTCTCATTCTGGAACACAGGCTGCTAGCATATTTCTTCAGACCAGAGGCTGACGATAGACTTGACAAAGCGGGTGACTTTCTATTTACAAAAAGTATTCCTCTTGGATCCCGAAACATATGGACAACCTGTACAAAAACAAGCACCACATTAAAAGCGCGCTCGGCATACGCCAGTACTGTCTTTGACTTTATACTCAGCTCATATACTCCTCGGTAATAATTGGCCGTTTAGTTAATTCGGTTGTGCTAGCTGAAGGTAAAAATCGGTTTTATGTAAAATTTTCATTTACTGATACATAGTAACATAAATACCTTCAACAATCATACTTAGCCCACAAGCTTAGCTCAAGGGAGAACACAGATCTACGGATAACAGGGGTTCGATTCCCGCGGAGGCTTATGTTCTCAGTGACAATTTGGTAAAAGACATTGTTTCGGGAGTCATTTTGTCTCCCTCTTTATTCTTGCGGAGACGTTGGCAGTTACTTGGTTAGTACTGGTATAAAATCCAGAAACACTGGTTTTGGTCACTGTAACATAACTGAAATACTGTTGAAAAACCGAAGCTAAACAAGCAAATATAGCACCGCGGTTTTTACTTAAAAGCATAATGAAATAGCCTTTATCGTTCTTTTTTTTTTTCCTTTTAAATTAGCTTGATTATGTTTCAGAATAATCCTTGTACTTAATCATTTACGGGCATCATTGACAGAGTTACTTCGTGTGTGTCTTTCCATTGCTTTGTGTTTATACTTCACTAGGATGTACCGTAATCTTTCATTCGTAGAAGCCATTTAGATGACTTATAATGAGTCGTTGGCTCTACTCAGTTGCCAGACACAGTGCTCATAGAAGAAACTGTTTTCTTCCTTTACAATTAATGTTGAAAAGTAACCATAAGATAAAAGCTATATATTAGATACAACATACACGTATTAACAAAATAATAGTTACCGAAACATTAGAGTGTTCTCTTAAAAGTGTTCCTAAAAGCTCTGTAGACATTCGCTCTGATTTGATGACCTTGACCGTGGCTCGTTTGCACTGGTGGCTCAAGTATTTATCACAGAACTCCTTACTGTATTCTTTATCCAACAAACACTCGTGATATTTGAGCCAAACTTCTCCTATAATTTAGTAAATACATGTACACTAGTTAATTTGATCATGGTCCATGCGGGTAGGTCCAAAGAAAGTTACAAATGCATTCTCAAAGATGACAAACCTCTGTACAATTATGGCCTGGCTAAGATAAGTATTATATTAAAGTATTTATTTTTCTATATTTCCATCATAACCATACAAAAATGTAAATTTCATACCTCCGGTATCCCATTTTTGGTGATATTCCTCCCCAATATTTATGTTACTACATGCCAGCACGTTTCTTAACGTGTCCAGAGCCGTATCTGTTAAAGTTGATTTAAAACTACAATATAAAAAAAAGTTATCCTCAATATTCAGACAAAAGACATCTTCAACAATATGACTTATTTGTGGAAAGAAATAGATCGAATGGAGAAATCACAAATTGATAAATGAGAAAACAAGAAGGTCCTACTTTCTAAGAATGATGAAACAAACGAACATTCAATGACGAATCCCGTTCCTTGAAAATGGTAATATGTATGAATTTAATAAATGATAAGAATTTAAGTACTAGTCATGGCCTGTGATGCGGTAGTGGTTGCAGAGACTTCGTATTGCTCAGTCGATGATGCTCAGGTTCTACTAACCTCGCACCTCTTTGCAATAAATCTGACTTAGATGTGTACGTTCACATGGATTAAAGAGAGATTTCCATACGTTTCAAGGTTCACCCATGTCGAACTTAAATGAACTAAAAATAGAAAACACCAAAATATACCAGGTATCCAGGAAAGTGGTGCACATTGTAGAAGAATTTTTAAAGTAATACGACTCTGCCATGGTAATCAACGGTTCGTACGCATAAAACGTCTCTGGTCTCGAACCAAGCACCTCTCCAACCACATTGCCACCTCCTGAAAAAGTTCAGACTTTGGATTTATCTTCAGTATATATAAACAGACGTCATATAACGGGCAATAACTGAACAGTTTTCTCGGGTAAAAGCTACTGTAGGCAGGCAAGTGGCCCTGTTTTCGAAATAATCGGTTCAAATAATATTAAACAGCATGTATATAAGCTGACAATACGAATGAGTTTTACTCTAATCAGCCTTACTAGTAGTCATAAGTGGCCCTGTTTTCGAAATAATCGGTTCAAGGGGAATAAACCAGTACAGCATGTTTAAACACCATGTATATATTAAGCTTATCACATTGACAGAATGAGTTTTGACAATCTATCAGTTTTCCGCTTTACTTAGATACGTTTCATAAATTAACAGAATAAACATTTTAATGGACATAAAAAGTAAAAGTGGCTCGATTTGACTGCAAGTTCAATAAAGAAATAGGTCACGTTTAGTATATTCTTTGATAAACAACAGTTGTGGGAGAGTATTATGTTTTTGATGTCAGATCCTCGCATGACATCCGGTTCATTTCGAATGAAATGTGAAGTCCAGGATATTATCAAAATATTTCAATGAGTATGTAAAAATGAAAACAATCTAGGCTTTCTTGTGGTTTATCGTTAAATGTACCACGGTTCATCGTTCGGATGCATAAATATTTAACCACTCGTACTAATTCCTTCGTTGTTCAATTCCTGCGCATCTGAACTCTGAACCGAGGCCTTGATTCTTTAATAAATAGCTAGTAAATACTGAAAACGTCTATAAGATGTACACTTTTTGCATAACTTGAAATTTAAGCGTATATCAACAATTCAGCATACCTTTGGCATAACCAGAGATAATGACGTTACGAGTGGAGTCGTCTTGGTTTTGATCAAAATGAAACACGTGTTTGTTCCCATCTGCAATCAGCTTCATAGCAAACTTCAGCTGCATTTGTATCAAGAAACCTGCAAGCAAATATATATCATATTTTTATGGAAATACTTTTAAGTATCATTGAAATTCTGAAAAGAACTGCACTGTAAGAAATTACATTATTGAGAAATAAAACTATTGGATATTTATTTGGCCTTTTTAATATCACAAAGTGACTGGTTAAAGTGCCAGAACGAAAAGACAACACCAACGCTGGTGTGTGTAGGCCTAACGTTAGGAGTTTGCTTTTTTCGGTTGTTTATCTTTTTTTTGTTTTGTCACAGATGGCTAATTGACAGGCCGCAGAAACAAGACTTAAAAACTACATCTTTCCGTTTTGACCCAGGTGCCAGGACACACAAAAATCTGATTATATAAATGTATGTTATATATCAATACTTAAAGTGACTGCATGTAAAGTTTTGTTTATTTATACATTTTTTTTCTTATATTCTGTATACATGTACATGTACGTAAACTACAAATATATAAAACTGTGTACATCTGTATTGTAAATGAGGTGTTTTAACTAATAACGAAATCATTGTGAAACAAATCAT
Organism: Mercenaria mercenaria; assembly: GCF_021730395.1. NCBI lineage: Eukaryota > Metazoa > Mollusca > Bivalvia > Venerida > Veneridae > Mercenaria > Mercenaria mercenaria. Next base: position 65,448,052 of record NC_069372.1, read on the forward strand.
CCCCGAAATATGTCTTATCTGATTTCTTATTACAAAAATAAGTCGTGTAATTTCTTTAAGAAAGGACTTACCTAAGAAAGCAGTGATTGCTAAATACAGCAACCAAGAAAAACAGACGTTGTTCGTTTTCCGACAAAGTCCTAAAACCCTTGTCGAAGGTATCCATTTCATCAAGCTTTTCATATTAAGTTTATGCGACACGCAAATTAAATGCGCGGTTTATACTCCCTATTCTAATGGTTAATAGCACTGCTGTTAAGAAAACGACTGTTCACATAACTACATCCATTTCTTCGCGCACTGAGTGTTCTGCATTTATATTTTCATAAATACAAAATATATTTGCTACTATATTTTCATATAAATAAGAATCTAAGTAATGAAATGTATTAATTTGAGAGTTCACAAACACTTTTTCTTTTTGTAATTATTCATGAAATCAATTTCAATATGATTTTGTTTATGAAATCATAAGTACTTAGTAATTGTTTTCATGCAACAAGTGTGAAGTTGAAAATGTCATACCATGCCTGAGGCAGGTCAAGTTTGAAATCTAACGTGTTTTTGAAAGACAATAAATGAGATTGTGTATCCGATATTTATCTGTTATTAAACATTTAAATGCTTTAAAATTCGAAATGACTTGTATATGTAATAATGACAACGTGGAAATCATGATTATTTTCAAGAGAAAATATCTACATGCTTTATATGGACCGCCTACGTAGTGGCTAGGCAGACAGACAAACGGGCGAACAAGCAGACAGATAAACAAACAAACTTACACAGGCATTATTTTTTTCTCATCAGGTTACTCACATTACATGTAGGTGAGATGTAAAACAGAAACAATCTGGTTGTACAGCAATGTTTTAGGATTAAATTTATTAAAGTTACATCAGAATGATATCTTATACTGCGTGTATTTCATTCCTTTTTTTGTCGTTGAATGGGAGGTGTATATATATATATATATATATATATATATATATATATATATATATATATATATATAATGTACTACCATATGAAGCCTTACATAAATCGCCAGTCCATAGTTTGTGGTGTTTTCGGGCATTTAGTTCAACACTAAATTGTGCTTGGCTTCGTTTCTGTTGTTATATAATAAAACACCTATTGAATGGCTTGCCGGTCAATAATCATAACTATTGACTCTCGTTCCCTTGGACCCCGGGTTAAAGTACTGACTATTGACCAACTGTTTAATTAGTGTATACTATTTATAAATATCTATAAGTAAACTGAGTCATATATGTGAAATAAGAATTAGTTTGTGTATGGCCATTTTCAACTATTTACATGTTTAATATTATTGAATAGATGTTGATTTTATCTCATCTGGGCAGTATAAATCAATTATTTGAATATATAATTACTATTTTCAAATAAAATAACAAATTGTGTTATTTTACATATGTCGATCGATAAGATTTTCCTGCAGGCTAATAACACATACAAGACTAAAAGCAATTAAAATTGTACATAATAAATACTGTAAACTATATTAGGTATTTATACAATATTGATTTAACATAGAAAATATTAACGTTCTCTATAATCTTTGTTACATAGATCAGTTCAAGTTGAACTTATGTATGCTATGAGGTTACAAGAAAGGAGTATGAATTGATATCAAAGCTAAGGTAAGTCCTAGGGTCTTTAATACAGTTGTCAAATATTTGTAGGTAGCATTCACAGACGACACGCTGAAGGTGACTTTTTAATTTTAATATACTGTGACAGTTAATTTAAGCAAGTATAAATTTCTGAGCAGTTTACACATGGAGATGGATGAATCTACGAATACATTATTTGGTTAAAACTTGTTTCTAGATCCAACATTTCATGTTATATTGTGGTAATGAATTGCATGTATCGTTTCAGTGGAGTGTGTTATGCTGGGATAATGTTCAAATGCTTCCTCCCTAGACCATGTATTAGGATACTAAAGTATGTCCTGGTGGCAGTGACTGTGATTGTGCTGATTTTCATTCGTAAGTTTCTTTGTATTTCCAAAATTCTTTATCCATTCCGCCCTTTTTAAAAACTTATTTCTTTCGTTTTGAATTTGTTTTGTATTTGAATACATCATTTGTATGTACTTCCAGCTTCCTTTTCTCTTCTCTCCGTTTTTCTCTTCTCTCCGTTTTCCCCTTCTCTCCGTTTTTCTCTTCTCTCCGTTTTCCTCCTCTCCGTTTTTCTCTTCTCTCTGGTTTTCTCATCTCTCTGGTTTTCTCTTCTCGCTGGTTTTCTTTTGAATGAAAGCAACATCAAAGAAATGCCTTAATGAGATCTATCGAAATATGTTGGTTTTTAATATGTTAATAGTTGCTATGTAGCCTAATCCAGAATAAGAGAAATTTAATATCAAAGAAGTTTGCCTATTCAAATGTTATTTTTATTTGATTATTTTATTTAAAAATAGTTGTTAAGGGGTAAATTTGACACCGGTATAACAAAGATTGTATTATGTACCTAACGCTATTCACCTGCCTGTAAGTACGTATTAATAAGACATCTGTGCCGCAAGTTTTTTATGAAGGTGGCAGGGGGGCAGTCACAAATTTAAGCCCCGGTCGTTTTTTATCTTAATATTAATACTTCATTGTTTATACGTGCATGTAGTTTAAAAGACTTGATATTTGGCTGCATGACACTGATAAGTTTGTGAGTCATTACTTTTGAACGAACAGGCGGTGTTTTACTACAACAAATCGACATAAGTGTTTTTGAGTTACTTTTTATCCTAAAATGCCGTGGATGGTAAAAACACTGCAGGTTTTGCAACATAAAGTTTAATTTATATGAAACCGTGCAAATTGTTTTTAAATACACAAATGGGTGTAAGTTATGTGTCCAATCTAAAATACGGAAAACATGTTTCAAGAGGAGGTGGTTTGTGGTTAAATGCCTCTAATGTTATGTTCTTGACGTCATCACAGAGGTCTAAATATACTACTTTGTGTTACTGAATAAAGCACAAATGCTGCTTTTTTGACTGATTAAATACAAATGGAAATATTTGAGTACCCAGGAATTACGAAAAACCTGCTAACGTGCCATCAAACACTTCAGTGTATAGTATGTCTTTTTTTAGAAATGGAGTACTCGCTTTTTAACACATACCCTGTAGAAACATGTTAACCATATACTTGTACTTTTCTTTTAATTTCAGTAATGATGGACAAACAGACGGATATTCTGATTCTTAACTCAATCAACTTCGAAAGTGCAATAACTGTAAAAGATGCATACAGTGATCAAAACAAAACATTACAAGACGTGAACAAGAACTAGATTCTGAAGGCACGTGGGAACGTACGTACAACCACGAAAAATCCGGATAATGTTGAAAAGTTCGCTGGAGACACGAAATACCTTTCCGATAATATGAGAAATAGAACTCTTAAGAATACAAAGAAGTTGACAAAGATTCTGAAAGGTATTATTAAATGAATGGATTGTTCATACACAGAAATATCGTTTTTATTTTAAAGTGATATCACGTTCGTTGATGTACGCCACGAAGACGAGGACTTGAAACAAATTAAACGAACTATAAAAAAAAGTGTTTTAGCGAAAATATTAAAATGTTTTTCAGCTTTATTTTTGAAATCATTTTGAAGATTGTCGTCTAAAGTGTCACATGGGCTTCTTTGATTCAAGTACGACAGTGCAGTCTATTTACAAAATCGACAGGGCGATGACAGAAATCAAAATTAAAATTTGATCTGGGTACTACTGCATCATAAGTCAGGAAACAGTACATTGGTTTTGGTGAGCGAAGAGCGATTTTGTTCGATATCCGTTATTTTTTTCAGTATGTCCAATATAGATTCTTAAAACATATTCCGTTTAACTAAACTAAATAATTTTCACTGAAAAACTTATTGATTCCGATATTGATTTCCAACATTTTTGCTCAGCGATTTTTTTCACTCGACCTATTCCGCCATTTCAATCTTCGCTCGACTGCGCGTCCGTCCGTCCATTTGTGTGTGCGTCCGAATTCTTATCCGGGCTTTAACTCTGCAATCCATAAAGGGATTTTGAAATAACTTGGCATAAATGTTCACCATGATAAGACGACGTGTCATGCGCAAGACCCAGACCCCTATCTCCAAAGTCAAGGCCATACTGAGAGGTTAAAGGTTAACAGGGTCTCTTTCGTGGTCGATTCATAACTCTGCTATTCATCAAGGGATTTTGAAATTACTTGGCATAAATGTTCCCCATGATGAGACTATATGTTATGCGCAAGATCCACCCTCTAGCTCTAAGGTAAAGGTCACACTTAGAGGTTAAAGGTTAACATGCTTTGTTTCTTGTCCGATCCATAACTCTGCCATCGATGAAAGGATTTTAAAATTACTTGACATAAATGTCCCTATAATGAGGTGACATATCATGCGCAAGACCCTGACCCCTAGCTCCAAGGTCAAGGTCACACTTAGAAGACAAAGGTCAACATGGTCTTTTCTTGTTTGGTCCACAAGTCTGCCATTTATCAAGGGATTTGAAAATAATTTGACACAAATGTTAACTATATTGAGAAGGTGTGTCGCAGTTATGACCCGGTTCTCTCAGGTCAAAGCCAATGTCACAAAATGATTCATACCTAAACTATTCTGGCAGTTTTTGCGCAGACAACTGTAGCATTTTTTGGGCACGCCTCGGGGGCATTTGACACTAATAGTGACAGCTCCTGTTTTAATACTATTTTCTGTATAAGACAGCTCTTCCTTGAACCGGCAATCTTTGTAGTTCCGCCTGATTTATGGTACAGAAGCAGTCAGTGTATTCAAAACACGCCCGTTACAGGGCTAATAAATTATTGATAGTCTTTATTAAACTGTACTACCTGTGTAAAATCTCAGTCATAGTATTTTCAGGCACCATATAACGTTACTATTACAAGGGACTTTTTCATGTGTTTTAGAATAAAAAGGGAGTATACCTCGCTTAATCAAAAGTGCAATGGACATTTTCCTTACATTGAACATGAATGTCGCTCAATACCTTGTTACGATAATGAACTACCTTTATAACTATGGTCTGGCACCAGTTGAATTACAGTTCTTTAAAAATAAATATCTCTACCAAAATTCCTGTTTAATTATCTCTTATCTATGAGGGCCATTCTAAGAGTAGTGAAAATCGTGTTGGAATATGGTACACAGTCTGTATACAGATTTCAGTTTAAGTATTTGTTCTTGACTTCCACGTAGTGAAATCCAAGAGGTGAACGCTTCAGAGTAGTCTCCCCTTGGTATGGTCTTAAGTAGATGAAAATGTCACAAGACTTGCATTTGCTAAATAAGAGGGATGATTGATTTGTACCACTTTTTCATCTCTCAACAACTTGAACGATAGCACTTTCGTGAGCAGCAACGTTGTCATGGACCAACTGGAGACCGCGAAGACCAGTCCTTGGGTGCATTTTTTTTCTTTGTATTTACATTTAAAGCCCTGCTCCACAGCAGTTCAAATTCTATTGTGTGTATGCAACCCATGATTACAACAGGTAACAGTTAACGGCCACGCGCAACACTTTAGCACGCAAAACCACAGGTATTTTATATAGAATTTATATAAAATAGACTCTATTTTGACAGGCGTCACTGTTCATAGTCAAGAGTTTCATGCTTTTTCGGCGACGCCGTCTAAATTCGTTTTCGTTACCTATGCCACGTGACTTCAGTTTGCAAATCAAACTACTTGATAACGCATTATAGATAATTTATCAAAATGAAAGATTTATGCAACACTCTGCCTGATTGGACGAGAGTGTCAATTTCTTTCACTCTGTTGATTGTGCTACGCTGAGTGAAATGTAGACAAAGCGTTTATCCTAAACGACGCTGTTCACAGTTTTAAAGCTAACTTTGGCAAAGTATGTTTAGCAAGAATATTGATATATCTCAAAATGATAAGTAAGTTTAATAAATATGATAAAAACTTGCTCAAATACCAACATATATCAAATTAAAGAAAGAGCTGAATACGTTCTGCGTCTCACATGAATAAGGGTGTGATAAGAGTCTTTTATGTAGATAAGTGCTTTTTAAAAGATTTTCCTTGTTACAACTGAAATGAAGGTACGCTGCATACAGTTTATCTATGTGATATGACTACGGTCAAACTTTGCTTATGAAACAAAAATATTGAAATAATTACAACTGTATGTTTTGCTTGACCTTCACTTTTTTATAGGTGTGCCGTCATTGTCCAAAGATTCATGAATAGCGAATATGCATTTGTTAAAGCGGGATCAGTTGGCCTATTTTAGAAATAAATAAAAATCAAAAATCAAAAAAATCCTTTAATTGATTTTTTCTCATGTATTCTAATCAAACTTGATTTGTAGCATCTTTATTAGGCCCGCAGCCAATTTTGTTCAGCTGGGACATTTAACCCCTTTTAGGGGCTGCTAGAGCTAAAACTAGAAATGTCTTTATACAGCGCCTCATGAACAGCTTGGTGGATCTTTGTCATACTGTGTCTGGAGCATCATTATAAGGTCCTCTTCCAAATTTATTTATATAGGAACTTGGGCCCTATTAGGGACCACTATAGCTAAAAGTAGATATGCCTTTCTTCGCATTAACTACTAAAATGTAATGGATTTTTATCAAACTCGATGTGTAACAATATCGTAAGGTCTCCTGCTATTTTGTTACAAATGGGGATAGGGACCAATTTAGCTTAAAATATAAACACGTTTAATGACCTCTTCTCATGAACCGCTTCATGAATCTTCATCAAACTACTGCTGTAATTATTCGTCTAAGGATAAACGAAACAAAACTGCAACCCTACGAAACCTTTGCGAAAAATTAAAAGAGAACCATTTAAATTGTTAAAGTGCGGTGTTTAATTTTGCAATTTGAAAAATGTTAGATGAAAAATTCATAAACTTCTTTCCTTATTACAATTCGCCGACCATCATTTTTAAAGATATTTCTTGTTCAGTGATAATTTAAGATTAAAAGGTAGGACTGGAGCAGGTCTTTAACAAATTTCAGTAATTTGTCTCTATAAAACAGTACAGTGACTGACTTTCCTGGTGGTGTAGGAATTAGTATAATAACGCCCCTTGTGTTAAAGAAGATTGAATACAAAATGTTTTTAAACTTTTAGGGTTTTTTTTTTTGCAATAGCTGGTCTACGGTTACCTTTTCGCAGCCACTGTCTGTTGTCAAGGTGACGCTGTGGCTCATAAAAAGTATATCTAGGTCTCAACTCCTGTTAGAAGCTGTGACATTGTGATAAACGTCTGAATTTGAGTACTTTTTCAGCGTTTCTTTAGCACATTTGACTATATTGACCTTTTGATCCTCGGTTAACATGCGAGGCAACCGTCGGGCATAGACCTTTCTTAAACCACATGTGCCTGGTGAGAATCTCTATGAGTTCTCTCAGTTGACATGCAAAGAAATGACGCTATCTCGGACACTGTGTGTACCTGGCGTCAATCAAACATTTAACAGCAACAAAGCTTTTTGACGTCACTTCTGTCTTAAGGCCTGCTTGGATGAGGACTGTCCTTAAGGATTGTCTATTTTTAGATTTACGTACCCACCTGTAAACAGTCTTCTGTGATACTGCATACTTCCTCCTGTAAGAAGTTATGCAATTCACAGAGTATCTGCCTTGCAGATATTTCTAAAGAAATCTTTACTATACGCTCTAATTTCAGATTGTTATTCGCTTTCCATAGCTGCATGTAATTTGCGTAGTGTATATGACCACACCTGATAAAAAAAAAACAAAGTATCTCCGAAACGGTATGAAAGTTTTCAATAAAACTTTGCAGGATTATAAAGAAGTCATTCTTGTATCATCTGTGTAAGCCACGAGTTTCTTTCCTGTCAAATTCTGTGCGATTGTCATTATTTTTGAAAGGCCTTCGTTTGCACCTCCACTGCAAACTGTCCAGTATATTTTGATAATATGGCATTTTTAAACTACGGATTTAAGTACTTTTATATTGTAAATAGACAGGCTGAGATACAGTGAATGTCATGGTAGATATACGATGTCGTGTATATATAACTCGAAAACGGGGTTCATATAAAATCCGTCACTTACTTCCGAAGAAAAAACGTTTAATGTATCAACACTATATTTGATTTTCTGGATACATTGTAAACGACCTTCTGGATAAACCTAATGCATCTGCCACAAAGATTCGCATTATAACATAATAACAAGAGCTCGTAGAACACGAAATGCCCTCCTTGATGCATTCAGTAATTGCACAAGGAACATAAATTATTTGGTCACTGTATATAAAAGTTCTACTGTTCTGGGACCTTGACCTTTGACCTACTGATCTCAAAACCAACAGGGGTCATCTGCTGGTCATGATCAACCTCTCTATTAAGTCTCGTGATCCTAGGCCCAAGCATTCTCAAGTTATTGTCCGGAAACGGTTTAACTGTTCCGGGTCACTGTGGCCGTGACCTTTGACCTACTGACCTCAAAATCAATTGGTGTCATCTGCTGGTCATGGTTGACCTCCCTAACCACTTTCATTAGCCTAGGCCTAAGCTTTCTTGAGTTATCATCCGGAAACCGTTAAACTGTCAAGGGTCACTGTGACCTTGACCTCTGATCTACTGTCCTCAAAATCAATAGGGGATATCTGTTGGTTATGGCCAACCTCCCTATCAACCTTCGTGATCCTAGGCCTAAGCGTTCTTGAGTTATCATCCGGAACCGGATTGGTCTACATACCGACCGACCAACAGACAGACCGACATCTGCAAAACTATATACCCCTCCTTCTTCGAAGGGGGGCATAAACATATTGACAAGAATAAACAAAAAACTTTACCATTTGCAGTAAATCTATTCCATATATATGTAAAACAATCGTACACTGACCAACTGAAAAAGATACAATGTTTACCCCTTGCAATAATAAAAGAAAAAGAAAAACTTGCACAAATAAGATGTCCCAGTTTGGATCAAAAACAAACGTAAAACTCAAGAAAACGATGAACTAGATACAAGTAAATTCTATTCACAAAAAAGGCGTGAATTTCAAACTGAAAACAAAACAAAAAGAAGAAAAGAAAAAAAAATGTATATTGTATTTGACTAGATGAGAGGTTGTATATAAATCTCATTCTTTTTTAGTTTTTTCATATAACTAAAATTTGTAGAACATATAACACTTTTCCTGAATTCGAAAACTTCTCACTCTGTATGCCTGACAATATTTGAGCCGCACCATGAGAAAACCAACATAGTCGCAAATGCACTTTGTTGATTTTCTCATAGTGCGGCTCATATAACACTTTTACTGAATTCGAAAACTTCGTCACTCTATATCCCTAACAGAATTTGATCAATCGTTTAGATTTTCAGCATTTCACTGATTCCTATACGTAAACAACTTTTCACAGTATCAAGAACACTATAAATCATTTACTAAAACTATAAATTTGGTAAAGTATCTCTCAATTTTTCATAATATTGTTAGTGTCTTTTTAGTTTCGTTTAGAATGTAAGTGTTCCGAAACTTCATCACTTGATTTCTTAAAGGGGAAGGCGTCGTTGTTCTTATGTTAATTCCGTCTGATAGAATGTTTTAGAAGTGATAGAATTTTTCAAAATTTGCTTAAAAATGAGAAAACTATTAACTATTAACGTTTCAGTATTTGGTAAAAATGGCAGCCACCTTGTTTCCGTGGCAACAAAATAGCAGATTCATAAAATTTCTATATATATAAATTTAAACTGTATTTACTTCATTTTTTTATAAAATTATTTCTCTACTTTTTCCAACTATAATGAAAGAAATTACTATGTTTTACATCTTACACCAAAGAAACATTGGAAATTAATATATTTTATCAAAATTCTTTCAGCGTTATGAAAGGCTTGAGGGTGGTTTTCGTATGAAATTAACTTATGGTCAGGCATTCCTTGCCCTTTACTTATTTAATTAAACTGAAAATTGTGACTTATTAAGATATCTCAAATCACCTATGTTTCATCGCAAATTTCTTTCATAGCACATGTACTGTCATAACTTTCTGGTAAGTCAATAACTGGAGTGGTTTTACAACCCGCATTAACTTTGATCCCTGATGTTACCGATTTCATATCAAGCAGTCTTTCACTTGTACCATCTAATTTGAACAGATTAGATTGTGTGTCTTTATCAGAGCCGGCGACTGGTTCGATTTCGCATTGTTTTACACTGTCATTGCTTTCTAACTCATAGTTTTCCTTTAGAGTGCCATCAATGGCATATTTATATCCATTCATTAATTGCATGGTTTCTTTTTCAAATGACTCAGTAACATTCTTTTCCTGTTCAACATTTTCGGCATTCTTCGCGTTGTTAAGTATGATACTGTCACTACTCCTGCAATCTTGTTCAGGGATGTAACTAGAACTTCCATTTTCGGTACTGTCATTAACAAATTCTTTCTCCTCGAAGTCGTCTTTACCGTGGAAATCATTTGTACATTCCGCACTGTTTTGATTTGTGTCACATTGTTCCTCTGTCGCATCAGTCTTCATATTATCATTTACACATTCTTCTTCACTTCTATTCATAACTTCACTATTTACTCCATTGTCAAGGATAACCGTAGTGTGGTTCGGTAATGTGGTTTTTAGTTCATCTACATTAGGAGATTTATCACTTTCTTGATATTGTTCTTCAGGCACCTCTTCAGTCTTTGATTTGTTGTCAGCATCTTGTTTCAAAGATCTGACATCACTTATCAGAATATTAGATTTTGCAGTATTTGTGTCACGTTTCGGGCTTTCAGCTGACTTCCTAGCTGCTTCTTGATTGTCGGGGCATTTATCATTTTTATCTGATTTCTCATCGTCTCTATCTACGTTAACAACCGTAGTGACTTTTGTTTCAGTGTTTTCTATTTTTTTATCTGTTGTTTTAACTTTAGAAATGGGTTCGAGTGGTTTCTTGAATTCCGGACTTTCACTACCTTGATCTGGATTCAGCTGCACATCTTTATCATTATCGTCCGATTTTTGAAAACGTTTGCTATGCGGAAAAAGAGAAGCCAAGTTAAGTTTTGAGACACCTGCCCTTCTTAAATCCTGTTCAAACTTAGTACCTTTCCAATCATCAGCATCTAGATCTAAGTTATCTTGTCTCACAACTGTTTCAGGTTTCGCGGATGGTTCTATGATTTCCAATACTTTATCAGGATGTTTCTTGGAACAATGCATTTTCACTTTCACTCTCAAGTCGGCCGAGAAAAGACAGTAGCCGCACTTAAATTTAGACTCCTTGACTGAGTTTTCTTTCATTACACCAGTATTTTCTGGTTTATTTTTCTGTACAATTGTCATTGAACCATCTGGACCGACTTCTGTATTTAGCGCTCCAAGAAGCACCTGTTTATTAGCTGTATCTATGACTATGTCAGTATCCTTTTCAGATTCAATACTTTGATCTATTTTGGTCTGTCTGTTTGTACAAAGCTCTGAAAGTTGTTCCGTTGTGTATTCCACATAACCTTGCTGGTAATCGCCAATAGACGAGCCTTCACTCGACGAACATTCACTAGTTCCATCGTCATCGTCGTCATCATCATCATCTTCATCATCTAAGTATTGCCTCGCGTCTACACTGCTGGCAATAAAGGTACTCGTGGCATCTGTTTCAGTTGTATCACCTGTAAACGTAAATTATTGAATATAAACTGTTTATTGTATCATATAGAAATGTTATTACATTATTATAACGTAGGCCGAAACTAATTCTAACTGCATTTTATCGTTTTGTGGTGCTTTTGCAAAAATTAAATCAAATATTATTTTCTAAGAATATAGAGAAAAATACAACCGGAGATCGGGTAAGTTGGCCACTTAAGCAACTTATAGAGTAAGTATTAACAACGAATGTCGCAGTGAACATTATTTATATTCATAATTATGTTTTTGTTGTTGTTGTTGTTTTTTATTTTTTTTTTTTTTTTGTCTTTTAATAGGGGATTGTAGCGTAAAAATAGTCTGTTATTCGGAAAATCATTAAATTGTCAGTTTTAAGGTTATGCCAATTGTCCAAGGTACAAACTGAAAACGTGCGGCCACATTAAATTTATCAAAAGGATTTAAACGTATCTACAAATTTCAAATACATATTTCGTCCGATATGTCCATCCTTACTAATATGTCATAAGTATGAAACTCGACTTATTTGGAATATTGGATTTTTCACACTATGTCTTTAGCCCGAGATAAGGTGTCGTGCCCTCGAAATAACTGTATATCGTTCACTCGAGGTAGCAGTGATGCGCCCAAGATAATATGTCCTACGCTCGAGATAACATGTCGTGCGTCACATAAGATGTTGTGAGCTCTGGTGGTCCTAAATCGATCATCTGAGAGTTATCAAAACACTTGTTGAAGCAAGTTAGGCCACTAGCGGCTATACCTTCTTGTGAACTGTCTAAGTATAAAAAAGGTTCCATGAAGAATCATTTGTGATACATTGTTCTGACTAGACATATAGAGAAAATAACCCATCGTCAGGGTGACCATGCATTTTAATATATCAGCATGTCATTACCAAGTTTTAAGTTTGGTATAGAGGGACACGTGTATATAATTATTTTAAATCAAACAAGTCGTTTCAAACAAAGTAATCTGACAGAAGGTTTCTTGGGTAACTTTCTACCAAAATTGTTTAAGTCGTTTCCGCCATGGACGTATATGTGTAAAGTGGACACTTTGGAAATCTTCTCGACTTAATATCTTGTTTGATATCAGCACAATCTTTAACTCGATGAAATGTTAATGTCATGTTGATATATTTAAAAGCATAGTCGCCATGAACAAGGCCTTTCTCTGTATACGTCATTGGAGCATTTTTTTATAACTGTTCACACTTCCTAATTTGTATAAGACAACTAGTGGGCGGAACTTGTCTCATACCTACAACAAGAGGGCCAAGATGGCCCTAGGTCGCTCACCTGTGTAACACACCATAACAGTGTAAACAGGTTTTACCTTGTGATGACATGGAAACAATTATTCTGACCAATTTTCAGTAAGATTGGACCAAAAAACGTGGCATCTTGAGTGTAAACAAGCGTTTTCTTTGATTTGACCTAGTGACTTAGTTTTTGACCCCATATGACCCAGATATGATCTTGTCCAAGACTTGATGATAACAAACATTCTGACCAAAATTTATGAAGATAGAATAAAAATTGTGCCCCCCTAGGGTGTAAACAAGTTTATTCTTTGATTTGACCTGGTGACCTAGTTTTTGACCCCACATGACTGAGATAAAAATTCATACGATATTTTATGCAGACAAACATTCTGACCAAGTTTCATGCACATCAAATGAACAATAGTGTTTACGCGCTTTTCCTTTCATTTGACTGGGTGACCTAGTTTCTATCCCCATATGACCCAGTTTCAAAGTTGGCCTAGGAACAATCAATATAAACATTCTGACCAAGTTTCATGAAGATAGGGTCATAAATGGGGCCTCTAGGTTGTTTACAAGCTTTTCCTTTGATTTGACCTGATGACCTAACTTTTGACCCGACATGACCTAGTTTCGATCCAGGCCTAGAGATCATCAAGATAATCATTCTGTGCAAGTTTGTATCAAATCAAAGCATAAATGAAAACTATATGGCTGAAAAGGCCAAAATAGAAAGTTTTGCCCCTTTCAGGGGCAGTAACTCTAGAACCCATGATGGAATCTAGCCGCTTTTCGAAAGGAACCGAGATCTTATTGTGATTTAAGTTGTGTGTAAGTGTGGTTAAAATCAAATATAAAATGTCAAACCATAAATAAAGTCTCTATATGGCTGCAAAAGCCAAAATAGCAAATTTTGGACATTTAAGGGGCCATAACTCAGGAACTCATGAGGGATCTGGCCAGTTTTCGAAAGGAACCGAGATATTATGCCCATACAAGTTGTGTGCAAGTTTGAATAAAGATGATTGCAAATTGTTGTCTCTATAGTGTTCACAAGCCAAAGATAGCATAATTTGGTCCTTTAAGGGGCCATAACTCTGGAACCCATGACGGGATCTGGCCAGTTTTCGAAAGGAACCGAGATATTATGCCAATACAAGTTGCGTGTTAGTTTGATTAAAGTTGATTGCAAAATGTGGTCTCTATCGTGTTCACAAGCAAAAAATAGCAAATTTTGGCCCTTAAGGGGCCATAACTCTTGAACCCATGATGAGATCTGGCCAGTTTTCGAAAGAACCCGAGATATTATGCCAATACAAGTTGTGTGCAAGTTTTATTAAAGTTGATTGCAAAATGTGCTCTCTATCGTGTTCACAAGCAAAAAACAGCAAATTTTGCCCCTTTAAGGGGCCATAACTCTGGAACCGATGATGGGATCTGGCCAGTGTTCGAAAGAAACCGAGATATTATGCCCATACAAGTTGTGTGCAAGTTTGATTAAAATCAAATACAAAATGTGGCCTCTATCGTGTTCACAAGGAAATTGTGAACGGACGGACGGACGGACGACGGACGATGGAAGAAGGGTGATCACAAAAGCTCACCCTGTGACTACGTGACAGGTGAGCTATAAAGCTGTAAAATCTCAGGTGATCTATCTAGGACCATCATAACCCTCTTGTTTAAGGATAAAATCATCTCGAGCGCCCAGCATATAATCTTGGGCGCACGACCTTTTACGTCGAGCGCACGACATCTTGTTTCGACTGCACAGCATCTATCTCAAGCCCGCGACATATTATGCCAAGCGCTTGAGATAATCTGATCTTTAAAAATAAGCGTGTGTCCTTAACATATACCACCGTACTGTTCCTTTTGCGAGTTTGTTTTTCCAAATAAAGTGACGGACTGCAATAGGGTAACAGAAACAGAGTATTCTCCTTACCATTCTTTTCTTTGTAACCTTCCATGACCTGTACAAGATCAAGTTCTTGGGTTTTAAACTCGAGACCGACATGACTCTTCTCCTTCCGGTGATGCTTCCTGACCTCTGACCTATAGAAAGCTCTATACTCGCACCAGTGACATTTAAAACGAGGCTGCATATGTTTCATCTTCACGTGATCTGTCATACCGCCACTCTTAGTTCTGTAGCTACAGTAAGGACAGAGTAAGTTCCCTTCCTCGTCTCTGTCAAACGTTGGCTGCTTTGAAGATTTTGTGTTCCCTTTCATGTCCATAATTGCGCGGTATTCATTGACTGGCACTGTAAAAAGACCTTTAGTCAAGAAACCTTCAATGTGTTTCTCCAAGTAATTGTGACGTTTGTATTTAAAAGATGTCTCAGGAACGCCCGGATGTTCCGTTCTCACGTGATTTTTTATGTGCGATGACTGGCTGGCAGTCATGTCGCAAAAGTCACATGTCCATGGTTTGTATTCAACATGCATGAAAAGATGCTGTTTCATCTTTGATTTGTCTTTAGATATATGGTTACATGTTTCAGGGTCAAACACGCACTTATACATCGTTTTGAATGTCGTGCGGTTCCTTTCAACAAAACGGACATTATTGCCCCCTGGAGAAATTTGAGACGCCGGACTTGCTGGCGCTACAGGAGCTAATGTTGGAGCGTTGATTTTAGCATCATGCTGCTGCATATTCGTTTGTACGAGTCGCACAACAGGGGAAGATAACTGTAGAATATTTGAGTTCGGAGCTTCCACGATTTCTTTTAATACAGGCGAGACAGGACACTGAGGTTGTGTAATATTTACTTGAAACACCGGTTTAGGGGCAGGCCACTTCACTGGTATCTTGGCTGTAACGTTTTCTTCCAGTTTCTGAACCTTTGTCGGTGCACTCAAGACCGTCGGCGAGGTCGACGCTTCTTGAGGCGGGTCCTTCCGCTTAAGCGTTACGCACTGGCGTGGTGAGCCTGCAACAGATAACACCATTTTACTAATTATTCTGTTCCCAAATGAGTTGCCCGAGTTAAATGAGAATGACAGGGCATGACTTACAAACCCAATGAAACAAGTCTGTCAATTCCGATAGTTGCTCAATCTAACACAATCTGCTTTTATTAATATAATTACAGTACATATTTTTCATGATTTAAAGTATACATTCAGACTGGACCTGTTACAAAATAAAATCATGCAGAACCTCTACAAATAAAAACTAAAAGCCTAATTAATCATTAGACAGTGTTCAATATCAATCTTTTCCGAGTTCTCAAAGCAGAGAACTGTCTGTCGGTTATGCTTTTTCACTAATTTTCAGTGAAAATTTATGTTGAATCCTGTATTTAAATATTAGCTTTACTTACCTACTGGGGCATCAGTCATCTCCTGGTCAATGGTTAACTCAGTCACGATAACAGGGTGACCTTTATGTACCTCTCGAATATGATTTTCAACAAATGACCTGAAAAGCGCAAATATACGTTATATTCGATAAGTAGCCAGTTTTGACCAGTTTCTTTTATAAAGTTGAGGCCTGTGAATCAGTCAAATTGCAAAAAATAACAGTGTCCGCCGGACAACTATGTGAATCATACTTATTAGTATCTAGAAAATGTTTCACTGTAAAAAGTATTGAGTATTGTTTCTTGGGATTAAGTAAAATAAAGTGTGTATCTCTTAAAACTCTATGCCAAATCTGATAATACTTAGCTCTTAAAACAGTGAAAAAAATCACAGAAATGATACTGCCTACTTTTAGTTTAAAAAGAATAGTTTTTTATGTCCACGCCATTAAAAAATGGGGTGTGGGGAGGGAGACATATAATGTTACCCCTGTCTGTACGTGCATACCTGCGTCTCTTTGTATGTTTGTTTGTGTGTGCACAAAATCGTTTCTGTGTTGTGTATTGTCAGATTTTGAAATAAATGAGCACAAATAACAATCGTACAAAGACACAGTGCCGCGTGCAAAATCCAGACCCTTAGCTTAAATGTCTAGATCACACTAGGAGGTGTGGCCTATATATTTTATAAACATAGGCTATTCAAATACTAGTGCTAGCTTAGTAAGATTTCGTCATTTAAGCTGAAGGTTGTTCTGCACGTTGGATCAACATTTTTTTCTACCATGTAGAATTTGTTTAAACACTGACTTTCAAAACTTCAGAATATACATTTGTACTAACAAACTGATTCGGCAAATAAAAAACATAGGGTGGTATGCTTGATTTTTTGTTACACTTTTGAAACATTTGAACCTCGCAAGTTTTCATAATGGGAGTGTATGGGAAAATCACAATTTTGATAACATTTTCGCATATAAAAAAAATCTACAATGTAGATTTCAATGAAACTTCTGTCGTTAATAAGCATACAGAGTATACTAAGATGAATTAAAATGTGTATGTCCGTGTGCTTGATTTTGAGATATCTACCAATGATTAAAGAGATTCGCATACGTGGAGCAGACTTTAAGACAGTTTGAACTTACTTAACAAACGTTTAATATCATATTTTGTCACGTTGCCGTTTAATAACTTTACTCATGGGTTGCCATTTATTCATGAAACGATTTTTATTTCAGTATGCCGAGTCCAGGCTTCTACGTTATCCGGATAAATGACGAAACGCCATTACTTCCGGTTTATCAAACGTGCAGAACTACCTTAATAGTACATAAGTTCAGAATATGCGAGCCACTATCAACGTAGGGGCATACGTATCCTCTAGACACATTTCTAGTCTTTGATGCGATGTATTACTATAAATCCCTGGTCAACTTTGATAACCAGACTGTTGGGGTCAGTATTTCTAAAGTTACAACCTCCGAATTAGTAAAAAACATGCGAACATAAATTCTGCATCTATGATTCTGTCTGCATGGTGAGCGTTTATTGTGCAAAAAATTTTTTTGCACCGTTGTCAAAAGTTAATATTTCTACAACGATGCCTGAAAAGAGAGTGTTGCCGACTTTTGATTCGTCAGACTGCCCCTGGAAACACTATGCTTATTAGATGCGCAACGTGAATCTTGCATTATCGTTGTTAGAAACAGTACAAGTACATTTTTTTCCTAATTTTCTATCGTCACGGAAACTGGTGCGTGTTTTGCAGTGTGTTCTTTTCATTAAATTAAACTTGGCATGTTCTTTTGTTCATGTCAACTTCCGCGGGCGTCATTTTTACTGGAAGTAACCAATGACACAAAGTAAGTGAAATCAAGGATCTGCTGAAGTTTCTAGATTTTTCAATCGCGGTAAAATACATTGGACTGCGCGTATTACAAATTTTAAATTTAGACTAGTTACTCTAACACTTACTTTGGGGAGCGTCTGTAGCCACAGTATGGACACTGGTAACGTTGTGACTCGTGTCTGTACATGTGGTTGTGTATTGTCTTGTAGTTCTCCGTCCCGTAACCGCACTTATTACAGATATACCTCGGTCCGTGCCCGTAGTTCACGCGGTAATCCTTCAAACTTTTTTTCTTCTCGAAGTTTTTAGAGTTTAATTTTGGTGTACTTGAATTCTGGTATTGTCCATTAATGAAAGATTCAATAAGCGGTGATGACGTGTAGTCACTGAAGTTCGGACTGACGTCAGAAGATTGCATGAATATATCGTCATTCAGATCTGTGGTCATTACTGAACGAAGATTCAGTTTCTGGGCGAAGTTTTTCAGCGCGTTCACTTCTTCGTTTTGTTCAGCGTTCGTGTCGTCTGCTACAGAATTTCCGGTGACCACGTCTTTGTCTACATGATTTGTTTCTACACGTGTTTGTTGTTGAACTAGCGCAGCTTCTGCTATTGATAAAAATAGAATTTATTTTGTATTATTACTATTATTCAACAATAGTGTATTTCATGTAATTAATCTCCGCCGGGAAATTCGAGCGGAATTATACCGAAACTGAAATTACCAAGCCATCAAGAACAACAGATGATACGGTGGCGTAGTACAAAGATCTCTGATTCGTAAGCAAGTGGCCATTTTTCCGAATTCTGTTCCGTACCATTTTATTTTTCGGTTATGAATTTTCTCGTTTTTTTTTTTTGTATTGTTAAATATCTCTGTAACTTACATATCTGAGGACTATAAGCAATAATTCCAGATCCGAGATGCTTCTAAGACGTATAAGTCGATATTATTAAGATGATATACATAGCAGAATGATGAATACTAACTAGTATATTTCTTTCAAAATCTGCAACTTCAAACTTGACTAGCTCTCAACGTGGTTATTTACCCTCTACTTAGTTTAGCGGATAAAACATAAAAATATGTAAATTAAAATGATATAGCCACTTGTGAAATCAAACTCAGAACCAAACGACTAACACAGAGATATATAATATTATGTTTTCCATCAAACAGTGCATCTTCTATACGAATATAAGAGATATATATTGCAATTTTACGTTACGGACATTAATTCATGCAAGGGCGAGCAACTGCGTAGAACCATTGATCTTCTGCAAGCCAGCTGGATGGCTTCTTCACAAGAAGAAACCTAAACCTCAAGCGAGGTTTCAAACCTACATCGGTTTGGGGCAAGTGATTAGAAGTCACCGACCTAACCATGTAGGCCCCCAATTTAAAGCGTAAAGTGAATCGCAACCACAAATATAATCAAGTTTTCGGACTGATCTCCGAACTAAATTCATGACGACTTTGTGACTAGAATGCATTTACTAAGCATGGAATACAGATAAAATCTCCGCCCAGTCAAAGTCTCCATACCCAGACCGTTGTTCAATTCTAAATGCCTTAAGTACAAGTCGTAAATTTTAAAGTATTATCGTTTATGATACATTTATGCACTGTCTATAATAGACAAAGTTTCAAATATCAAATACACTGTAGGTGAAGCTCAATTTTGGCGGGTGAACTTCGAAGGTATGAATTTTCTAGCTGTTGTCAGCACGCACGTAATCCGAAAATAATGGACTTCTTATTCCCAAGATTCCCAGAAATGTTTTGTTTGTGTATCAAAAAATAGACCTACCGTCTGGATCAATATGTTCTGCCGTATCGTCCAGAGTATCGTCTGTAACTCCATCAGTCATATATTCAGGAATGTCTTCTGGTTCGTTCCCTTTGGAAAGATCGATCACTCTTACTGGCTTGTTACGGTGAGTGTCCCTCACGTGCCGTACTACATAAGACCTAAATATCAAAAAGTCAAGAATTTTCATGATGACAGAGCAATCGAACATATCTGCATGACACCATAAAACATAAATGTATACAATACCCGAATGTTAAATTACAACATTAATAAACTTATAAAACCATGCATTAGCGTTTTTATTGTTTTTAATTTTTTTGAGTTTGACGTATGTAATACTTTGATTTTAACATCGTACTGGACTAAAATTTATACGCACTAGCAACATTTAAAAGGCATACCGCAGACAGTGTAAAAACTAGCACGTCTTACAAAAAAGGCGGATCTAGAGGGGACCAAACCGATGCGCAGCCCTTCTAGAATACGTCAAGGCCCCTGATACGGACCGCGGGTTAAATTGCAAATGTTAACTTTCCATGATATTTAAATTTACTTTACAACTTATAGACAGGTAATGATTGATTGCTCCATATATTTGTTTTGTGATATTAATTTGACATTTATCATATCAAAGAGTACTTTAACCTCATTACCTCGGGTATTTTCTGTGGTCACAATACGGACATTTGTACTTCTGCGGCCTGTGCCGATATAGATGATGCTTCATTTTCGGATGAGTGTCGCATGCATAAGAACACAGCGCACACATGAATTTCGGGGAACCAGTCGGGTTGATTCGGTACAATTTGTTCAGTGAAAGTTTGTATTCTACAGATTGAATGTCGGATTCCACCTTTGGACGTTTGATTTCCACTGAACTTTGACCTGCATCGTATGAAGCGGAAGTGATCGACCTCTTGAACTGTGGGACTTTGATTATGGTCTGGTGACGTTTTTCTTCTGGCTGACTGGCTGTAATATTGTCACGAGTGTTCTCTGACGTCATATCGAAGTTAGCGTTTTCTGGTTCCACGTTTGTTTCTGATTTGACCACTTCGTCAATCGGTTCTGTCTTCACCACAATATTCTCATTCATAGCTTGTACTGTGTCTGGAAGTAATAACTTTGAACTTAGACAAAAATCAAACGCTTTGAATAAAGGATGGTAAGCTCTGGATGAACAATTTCCTTATCATATGTATCCGAACAAAGATGAGGATACCGCCAAGGAAATTTTAATTGGTAATTCTTTTGCATATTATTAATGTGTAGAAACAGTGCATTAGGAGTAACACTTATAACTAGAGCATACCGTTTCATTCTTATGACGTATGCCAAGTTATAAAGAGACTGGGTACACAAGAAAGTGGGGCAGACGGACGGACAGGTCAGACACTATATGCTTGGCAGTCAATGGTCAAAACTATTGTGCGAGGTGCTAAAGACCGAGATTCAATAGTTTTGACAAATGAACGACAAACCATTCTATCAACAAACCATTCAAAAAGTATATTATTACCTGACATCAGAAATAAATGATCATATATTTTCTACATTTTTTTTTCAATTTATAGTAGTAAAGGGGGTGTACTACTTTTATCACAGCAAAATTTATTGTTGAACTATACACCGGTCAACAGCAACAACTACAGACCGGCGTCATATAATAACATCTTATATCCAATGGCAGAAACCGAGGGGCATTATTATGTATGAATTAGTGAACTATTGTACAAATCGCCTCGTTCCATCCTTCATAGCATTTCATAATTATGCGCGCTATACTATGTCTGAAATGACAGGCCTTAACACTGACTATTCTTTCTCTCTAACTCAATTGAGCTAAGTCGTTAGACGGCAATATAGTCTAGAATGTAAAGGACCATAAACGGCATATATCTGGACAAATTATTACTTACCCTTCTCGACGGTCTCCTTCAGTTCGCGCTGGGCTGACTCGTCAAAGTCGTTCTCTACCACATTCACTGGGGAACCCTTGTGCTTTACACGGCAATGGTGTACAACATTGGATCTGAAAAAGTATCATACATTATAAATGCGTGTTAATATAATTCCAGAGTATTTGTTTTAATTTCCATAATTTAAGGTTGAGAATTAGGCCTTGAGAAACAAAAATGAAACAACACCAAATCATAGAAAGAAAGAGTTGTTTAACACGAAAATTGAACAGCATGTAAAACATGTATATTTCTTTACGAAACAAGCGTCAGTATACTGATATAAACATTGAATTCCAGAAAAGGACTGCCTAAAGGGGCCCTACTTCCGGACAGTCAAACGCCTTTAAAAACTCACCATTTTCAAACAACTGTTACACATGTTCGTTTTGATGCATTTGCAATAGCGTGCGAGTGGTGAAATTTCACATATCAAGATGGAACACAGTTTTCAGCAATTGTTTATTTTTATTTCTTTACAAATGACATTCATTTTCAAAGGGAGACAACTTTTTCTCGACGAATACTTAAATATTCGGAAAAAGTTGTCTCCCTTTGAAAATGAATGCCAATTGTACTTAAAATATTCAGAAAAATTTGTCTCCCTTTGAAAACGAATACCATTTGTAAAGAAATAAAGATAAACAATTGCTGAAAACTGTGTTCCTCCTTGTTGTGCGAATTTTCACCACTCGCACGCCATTGCAAATGCATCGAAACGAACATGTGTAACAGTTGTTTGAAAATGGTGAGTTTTTTAAGGCCTTTGACTGTCCGGAAGTGGGGCCCCTTTAGGCACTCCTTTTCCGGAATTCAATGGTTATATCAGTATACTGATACTTGTTTCGTAAAGTAATATACATGTTTTGCATGCTGTTCAATTTTTATGTCAAACAACTCTTTCTTTCTATGATTTGGTGTTGTTTGATTTTTGTTTCTCAAGGCCTAATTCTCAACCTTAAAATTACCTTTCCATATAATAAAAACACAAGCGCTGGAATGCTGATTAAAAATGAATCTGACTTGATGAGTGCATAGAAGCTTACAAAAAGACACAGTAATTAAGAAATGATATTTTATGGGTTTTTTTCTTCTTCTTTTTCTGGAAATCTGTGGCAATATCAGTAAGACGATTTATTAACGACAATTTTGTTACTTTTCTTTTTGGCATTTTCGGTATTATTTTACGGATTTGGTCGATCAAACATTAACGCCTTCCCTGCATGAACCAGATTTGGAGAAGAAATGATGCCACGTAAAAGATAGGGATTCTAACTAACAGCCTAATGACTGAATGTCCCACTGGTATCAGAACCGCAAAACTAGCTTTGAGTGGCCTATTTTTTTTTAATATGACTTATTTTCAATTATTAAATATAAGAACAAATGGTAGAGATGTAATAATAAAGAAGGCACCATTTCTTTGATATTCTATAATAATTTAAAAATAAGGCATATTTAAAAACAAGTAGGCCATTCAAATTTAAACTTGCGGTTCTGGTGCCAATGGAATGTCCTACACTGACCGACACAATGATAGGTAATACGTCGACGTCCCTGCTTCCGGTTGTTGAAGAAGAAACCAGGATTCGGACATGCTTTGTTGTTAAAGAAGAACCCAGGATTCTGACATTTTTATTTTGGAGAAGAACCCGGGATTCGGACATTTTCATTTTGGAAGAAGAACCCGGGATTCGGACATTTTTACAAACATGAGAGGGCATTTGGGCAGTATAATATTGACCTTCTATAAGTCAGCTGGACGGCTTCAGCACACAAAACAATTCTACACCGGAGCCAGTCAGTGACTGACCGTGATCACTCGACCACAGAGATCCCCTTAACCGTTACGGTTTAACATTGCCTAGACTAGCAAATAGATTGAAAATAAAGAATTTGTCGCAAAATGTCCGATTTTGTGGTTTCTCTTTTATTCTACGTTATAGTGACAAATGGCTGTCTATTTTGGATATGATATTGGACATTGAATATAGTCTGGCTGTGCTCACAACTTTGAAAATAAAAATTCAACTCAAAAAATATATATTATAGTCTACTTTCTAGGAGGTTTTCTAAACAATGTATTATGCTAAGATAGCTGGTAATTCGAACAGTACTTGACATGAAATTTGAATTCCTCGTGCCTTTCTTAGGTTGTGAGGGAAGAATTGTTTTTTCGTTTGATCTTATAATACACGACACATGTGTACGAATCTTTAATTCATACATTTATTTTCCTTATCGCGAGCTTTTGGTGGGTGTGGGATAATTTTTAGATTGTTTTAAAAACTCGTGCATTATTCACATGATGCATTATCTTTAAAAACACTTTAGCAATAGTCCATGCATTATTTACTAACAGCGAGTATTTAAATGAACAGCTGTTTTAGATATTTAAAGCCAATAGGAATTTCTGGTTAAGAGACACATTACTATAAGTTCCACAAGTTCAAAAGTAAAGAGAAATTTATTTATTACAATCTTACCTTGGAGCTGACGTGAAGTCGCAATAGCCGCATCTGTAGGACTTCTCCTCATGTCTGTACTTGTGGGTATAGATCGTGGCTCGGACCGGGGTCTGGAACGTGCACAAGTTACAGCTGTACAGATACACCCCATTTTCGATACGTATGCTGTAGTAGTCCGTTTTCGACGTCTGGCATTTCGGCGGTTTGAAGACCCTGTCGTCTGCTTGACCGGCAGACGACTCATTCTCGTCTGCAGATGTTGGGTAACTCTCTTCCGAATTAAAATCCTCGTCGTCTATGATCTCATTTCCGGTTATGGTGTCCTCTGCTGATTTAATTTTGTTTACTGAATCGTTTTGGCTAGTAGAGACAGGCAATGTCACTCTGCCAACTCTCTTCAACTGCCCAATTGTTTTATCACGCGATTCTTTAGATAACTGAATTACGTTTAGGTTTGTTGTTTTGTGGAATTTTATACCGTGTTGTGTTATCTGATGGGGAAACGCCGCCTTATAGTCGCACAATGAACATTTCACAAAGTGGATTTTATGTATGCCTGACAGATGAACACGTATTGTATTCTTAGATGTCTTGTAGTCACAGAATGGGCAACACCGACGGCCAAATTCGTCGGTGTGATGATAAACTTCCAGTTTGTCATAATATTTAGAGTCTTTTATGCGCACTTGTGCTGTACCACCGACTGGATGATTGCGTATTATATCCGGCGGTGTATCGTCGGGCAATTCTGTCGGATTTATAACTTCTTTAGCGCTGGGCTCTAGTAATGGAGGTGAATCTGACCGTTCACTCGACGCGTCCCTAGAAGTATTCGCAGAACCTTTCTTCAAACTTAGCTTAATTTTCAAACCAGACGGTTTCGAGATGTACGTAGGTGCTTCCTCGTCTGTGTCTATTTCCACTTCTTCCATTTCGTCACGTTCACCACTGAATTCGTCGTCGGAAACACCTTCGTCAAGAAAAGATTCGTTGGCTTGTGCCGATGCAGACGTCATTTCCTCCTCCGCGGTAGAATATTTCGGGAGTTTGGCAATATTATTTAATGACTCATTAACGGATGCTCGTGTTCTCATGCTAATGTTTGGTTTCAAGTAGGGCGGTTTTGTTACCGTAGAGACATTTTCGGTTTTCGGCGGCGTTTTCTTTTCTATCGAAGCCTTGGAGTGGTCTGAACTTTCTCCTCCAGCAGATTTTATCGGTGTTTGAGGGCGTTTCAAATCGCTTCCAAGTTTTGCACAATTATTTATAACCTTTTCAATGCGCGACACGCACGTGTATGTAAAAGGTTGCTGGGGATGGTGCACGTGCAAATGTCTCTCAATTTCTGAATCAAGTTCAAACTTAGACGAGCAGTATTCGCATTCGTAATCTTCTTTACGTTCATTGTGTGTCCTTACAAGGTGCGTGTAGATAGCCTTACGTTTGTCGGTTTTAAACGAGCACGGTGCATGCACACAAACGTAAAACTTATGCTCCCGTTTTGACATCTTGAAAGAAATATTCTGAAGGCTTGGGATCTCAATCTGAAAATAGAAATAAAAGCAGTTTGACATAAAATGAAAGTAACTTTTAAAGTATATAAACACCACATTTTAAAACCAATGAGATAACTTTGCTTTTAGAATTATTAATTAAACTGAAATATGTGCCAGCTGCAAAACGATGCAGTTTTTGGCACCGAGCTACATGAAAAAGGGCCTCAAGAATTTGAGGAAGATGGTATCTGTAATCTTGTTTGGACTCATATTTTGTTAGACCGGACTCTCGGAATTCAAACAAACCCGGTTGTATCACTGTAAAACGAAAGAATACACCTGAAAAAGTGCCTTTACCTGAGTATATAAATACTATAATTATGTAACTAACCGTAGTTATATAGTATCTGCAATATGCACATTAGAAAGACTGTAAGCAATCTGCAAGATTCCCAGAATATCTGCAGTGCCAATATTTTCTCATAGACTAAGTCGCGCGCAAAGTTGCAGACGATAATATTCCAAGCGCTCTACTGACACTTCAACCTCAAGGTCACAGAACGCCTTTTCCAGATGCCAGAGTTTCTCAGTTGGAGAATATTTTCAGCTCGCGGGATTATGTGCAAGCGCTTTACGAGCTAGAACGATTCTTTTAGTCTCATTGTTACATTGTTACAGAACCAATTTTTCTCGTCTGCTGTGTCGGTTGTGGGAAATTTTACATACTATTTTGCGTATCATACATTTATTTTGGTCTACGCGATGTTGGTATTTTCCTTCAACTAAAATTTCATGGCACGTATTTGTTTCATATTACCAGCCTGACTTTTAAAGTTCAACTGCATGGTCAAAATAATTAAGTCGGGAGATATCTATGTTGGTAATGTAGAAGCCACAACTGGGCATTATATTACTGAAGACATATGTTTTATTTCAAATAAAAACCTACGTTGGTTCATAAATTTGAAAATTTCATCTTTCATTATTATTAACGAGCAGTGAAAAAATCTTCTTGATTACATTTTTTCTACACTAAATTGACCTGGAACAAAATTTTCTAATGACAAACTGAAACCGTGTCTATTATGCCTGATCTAAAAAAAAAAAAAACGTACGGAATTGCAATGTTTACTAAAACAGTACCGTATCAGTTGTATCAGCTTGGCCCTCTGGCTGCAAGGTTAGTTTTTATCAATGTAAGTAAATGTTAAGCCGCTGAAATAGCATTTGTGCAGTTGCCTGTCGTTTTCCACCTTCATATTTGTCATGAAGCCAGGGCCAATAAAGATATTAATAATGAAACAACCTGTTGGAGTTATTTCCACTGTTGATAAAGAACACTAGAAATGACACGTGAACCAGTCTTTTCCTGATAAAACAGGTTCAACTGATTTTATAATATTACCATGAATAAGTTACAACATTGTTCTTCACGATAACAAATTACACCAGATTTACATTTGAAGCCATGAATGATGACGCCGACTCAAGTTATGATAAAGCTATGATAAAAAGACATCATCATTATTATTATTATTATTATTATTATTATTATCATCATCATCATCATTATTATTATTGTTATTATTATCATCTTCATCATCGTCATTGTCGTCGTCGTCGTCATCGTCATCATCATCATCATTACTATCATTACTATAGGTATAATAATAATAATAATAATAATAATTAATAATACATGTAATAATAATAATAATGATAACCATTTTTTAATTAAAAACAATTTATAAACACCCTGCAGTATTCGAAAAATCAGTTACAGTTTCGAAAAAGTTCAAGTTCATTATGTATAATGTTTGTACGTTCATTGGAGATTACTCTTATAGATATTAAAATTTCGTTCAATTATGCCTCTTTTCTTCTCATAATAAGAACTGGGACACGATTTATTTCATCTATTTTATGCAGGTTTTTCCCAAAATAAATGATACCTGTTTCGTAGAAGTTTGTATTGAGCACAACATTCTTAATACAAGTTATTGTACTGTATACCACGGAAACCTCACGGATATTTCAAGTTTGCTATCTTTCAAAGTACATCAAAACTACCCACACGTAGTTCAAGCAAATGCTAACTACATTTTCGTGTCGAGTTAAAAGGAACCACGGGGCAAGGTCCGTTGGAGAAACCGTTACTTAATTAAAACTGTGAAATTGAAAGTTATCTTCTTCTTAACAATATTTGAATAATAGATAAACCATAAATCACCGCAATAAGGAACAAACGCATGGTCCATTTTAACGTGACAAGGCTCATTCTTTACAAAATGTAACATGTTAAAGTCCCGATTAGTCAGTTAAACAACAGTTTAATTTTAAACATATTAACTTAATATTAGTTACGTCTACTACGTTAGAATGACTTAAGTTACACTAGATATTATAATATGAGCCGCGCCATGGGAAAACCAACATAGTGGGCATGCGACCAGCATGGATCCAGACCAGCCTGCGCATCCGCGCAGTCTGGTCAGGATCCATGCTGTTCGCTAATAGTTTCTCCAATTCCAATAGGCTTTAAAAGCGAACAGCATGGAGCCTGACCAGACTGCGCGGATGCGCAGGCTGGTATGGATCCATGCTGGTCGCATACCCACTATGTTGGTTTTCTCATGGCACGGCTAATATCTATTGTCCAACTAACGGTCCAGCTGTCACAACAACCTTGTCAAATCAATACGATATATTAAGACAATGTACCAACTTACAAACACAATACTTCAGGGAAAACTTACTGTGTCAGACATTAAGACATCTATGTCCATTTCGTATCTTCCTGTTGTTAAATGCTGCCCGCTCAACCAATCATGAACCACGAATTAAATTATCCAGTTCAACAGTAAACAACAAGATCTTCTCACGGCTGCTATAGTCAATATTAAACATCCACACAGCACTGTAACTACATTGTAACAGACAATTGTATTTCTCACACTTGGAAACAGACCTTGCTATAACTGAGATACTTCACAAATATGTTAATCTGATATGAAACGTTCCCAGACCGCTGTGATCCAGGAATCTTTCTCACTATCGGTTGCCATGGAAACAGAATACTTCTTTTTGATGTCTTTGGCATAATACTCAAGCGAGTGTGTAAGACTGAGAGCTATTATTGATGTCTGGCAAACAGTGCTGGATTTTCTGTTTCTTAACGACATGAGGATTTTCCCAGTTGCCAATAAATGAGACGAGATGGTCGAGGTGTATGTTTTTCTATATTACCTCTCTCTTCCAGGAACATTAGTTTACAACCGTTCGCAGAACTTGATATCAGGCGCGAACCGTCTAGAAATATAGTACTATTCTGAGAGAAAAAAATGTATACGGTCGATACAATAGCTCATTGAGACATGGAGTTGTGGTAAAAAATGAAGTCCATTATATAGACATAAATACAAACAATTTTCCTAACTCTACACCTTTTTTATTTTTAATCTCTACTGTATTTTGGTAAACTTCAATGAAAATCGGATACAATGTGTAACATAACAACGATAATAATCGGAAGTTCACTCATTCAGCCGTAACTGTTCCGTCAAGATAACACTTACATCAAAAGTCACATGAGCAGTAAATCCAAAATGACAGCAGTACACATTTGAGCCGCACCATGAGAAAACCGACACAACTTGCATTTGCGACCAGCATGGATCCAGACCAGCCTGCGCATCCGCGCAGTCTGGTCAGGATCCATACTATTCGCTAACGGTCTCTCTAATTGCAATAGGGTTTGAAAGCGAACAGTATGGATTCTGACCAGACTGTGCAGATGCGCAGGCTGATGGATCCATGCTGGTCGCAAATTCACTATGTTGGTTTTCGCATGGTGCGGCTCAAAATTTTAACATATCGGAAAGATAAAATTCAAATTACTGAACACTGATTTTTCAACTCCATTTAGTTGAAATTGAACATCCGTCAATAAGTTCAATATCAAGGCTATAAATTTCATATTAGTGTGTCGATTCTAAGCGACCTTACCCTGCTAAACTTCTATAATGAACTTGTCCATCTTTCAATTTGGACAGTACCATTAACTGTTAAAAGGGGTGCTTACCAAAACGATATTGACTGAATGGCGAACAGTGCAAATTTTGATCAGACTGCACGAATGTGCAGGCTGATCATGATCTACACCGGTCGCAAAGGCAGAATCAATCGTGTTCAGCATGATAAGGGTTATAAACTTCAATAATGTCCATAATGTACTCAGCCTAACGAACAAAATGTGTATCTTCTTAAAAGTTAAAAAATGAAAATGCAACAGAAATGATACTACCTTTGCATCGAGAAATATGCACATGTTGTTTTTTTTCGCGGCTTACTTTTGCGCATTTTATGTCGTGTAAAATATCCACTTCAGAACTCTATAAAAATCTGATAATGTACTAATGCACATATGCAGATTAGTACCTGATGTTAAGATAAGAGCATCAAACATCTCTTCAAGTATGCAAGGTTAGCCGCAAGTTTGTTTTATCCGACAGAAAACACTACTTGCCACATAACGACCAACACCAAGTTGCACCCACTTAAGCTACCATACAGCTGATTCAATGAATTTTCAACAATTTTTTATCTCGGTAATGTTTGTGAGTCGAATGTCAATACTTTACAGAATAAGCTGCGGAAGTAGAAAAGTTGTTGAGTATACTTGTATTTTATGCTTATAACATGTGCTAAGTATTTGAACAGATAATGTTCAATGTATTCTTGAATAACAATCAGAGAAATGTTTGGAAATTAGTATGGGCATTGTTCATTTATAGTAAATTGTTGCAATATGTTTTTTGAATAAACGCCGTAGGTGTTTGTAGATATTTGAAATAAAAACTATTTCTTTGAAGATTTATTCGATCGGATGCATTTAGATTAATTCCGAGTTAAAAAAATTCCGCCTTCTATAAAGAATTCTGCCAAATTTATGTACATTACAATTTTCAACATTATAGAAAAGAGGTGTGCACTCAAATTTTTTATGTCGACACTATATAAAATAGACTTCCTGATGTAGACAGAATATAAAAGAGATGTGACGTTCAAGTAGTTGATGTCATTATCCCATATATCGCAATAGAAGTGAGCCTTACTGTCTAAATGCCGTGCCAAACATGCTCAAAATTAAGTGCCTAAATGCCGTGCAAAATACGCTAAAAATAATTGCCTGATTGCCGTACCAACTACGCTCAAAATCATTTGCAATAACACGTAAGTTTCATATTGGGTAGGGTTGCAACAACTTGACGAAAGCTAACGTCTTTCAAAAAAACATCGCCAACACATTTATCCTTTCTTATCTAACTACAGTGCCAGAAAAAAAATCTTTAAACATCTAATTTAAAGATCGCGCATGTCACATTCAGTCTGCCCGTTCAGTCATTTCAGTGAAATATCGACTTCGTGATGCTAGCTCTGAGATAAAAATGGTAAAATTTAACCTATGAATGGCCTTTAACACATGTATATTCTAATAGTATGAAACTAGACGTAAGCAATGGTAGTAGCAGGTAGTCGCTGGATCAGTGAGTTCCTACTGACCTCCAACGACGTCGAAAGTATTTAGCCTCGAGGCAGAAATGTTCGAACCATGCATTCATTAATTTCGCATAAATCCTTACAAATAAAAGTATAAGAAAAACGTCACGAGTAATGAATTGAGTATAAATCCTTTAAAACAGATCTTCTTATATTATTCTGATATTCTATAGCTACTGGGGCATAAAATTATAAAACTGTCCCCTGTCACTTGTAAATGAATCTGGATGCCACGGAGAAAACCTATACTTCGACAAATATTTGTTCGTCATTATCGGAAGCCCTGAGTAGCCAGTTCGACCTCTTTAACTCTTACAAGAATTGATAAAGACCCGTGCTTGTCACCGTATCAGTCAGTAAGATCGATAATGTCTGAGATAATACGAATGTCCTTTCCAGTCAACTTGTAATGTTGGGTAAACAAATACAGAAAAAAGTTCCAGCTTCTTCGCAAAGGTCACCAAAATTAGATATTATTTGAGCCGCGTCATGAGATAATCAACACAGTGGCTTTGCGACCAGCATGGATCCAGACCAGCCTGCGCATCAGCGCACTCTGGTCAGAATCCATGCTGTTCGCTAACGGTTTCTCTAATTGCAATAGGCTTTGAAAGCGAACAGCATGGATCCTGACCAGACTGCGCGGATGCGCAGGCTGGTCTGGATCCATGCTGGTCGCAAAGCCACTATGTTGGTTTTCTCATGGCGCGGCTCATTTGTTGCTAGTACATTTTATTCAACATAAAATTAGCAGAACAAGGTAGTTGTGTCTTAAAACAGCAGCTGCAACTATTTTAGTGAACTTTATATTGTGCGTAAAATTCCGATGGTCTTTCAGCAAATAAAGACCGTACCATTTTGAAATTATGAATATATTCCCCTGTGTGAATAGAAATCAGTATTCAAAAACAAGAAATATCTTTAAAAATGATGGTCGGCGAATTGTAATAAGGAAAGAAGTTTATGAATTTTTCATCTAACATTCATCTTTCATCTAACATTTTTCAAATTGCAAAACTAAACACCGCACTTTGACAATTTAAATGGTTCTCTTTTAAATTTTCGCAAAGGTTTCGAAGGGTTGCAATTTTGTTTCGTTTATCCTTAGACGAATAATTACAGCAGTAGTTTGATGAAGATTCATGAAGCGGTTCATGAGAAGAGGTCATTAAACGTGTTTATATTTTTAGCTTAATTGGTCCCTATCCCCATTTGTAACAAAATAGCAGGACACCTTACGATATTGTTACACATCGAGTTTGATAAAAATCCATTACATTTTAGTGGTTAATGCGAAGAAAGGCATGTCTACTTTTAGCTATAAAGGTCGCTAATAGGGCCCAAGTTCCTATATAAATAAATTTGGAAGAGGACCTTATAATGATGCTCCAGACCAAGTATGACAAAAATCCGCCAAGCTGTTCATGAGACGCTGTATAAAGGCATTTCTAGTTTTAGCATTAGCAGCCCCTAAAAGGGGTCAAATGTCCCAGCTGAACAAAGTTGGCTGCGGGCCTAATAAAGATGCTACAAATCAAGTCTGATTAGAATACATGAGAAAAAATCAATTAAAGGAATTTTTTATTTATATTTTTATAATTCTAAAATAGGCCAACTGATACCCCCTTTAAACAAATGCATATTCGCTATTCATGAATTTTTGGGAAAAAGACGTCACACCTATAGAAAAGTGAAGGTCAACAAACATACAACTGTAATTATTCAAATATTTCTGTTTCATAAGCAAAGTTTGACCGTAGGTCCTTTATCACATAGATAAACTGTATGCAGCGTACCTTCATTTCAGTGTAATGAGTTTCAGTCATTATATAGCATATACATATAAAACAGATTTCAACTGAGTTCAATATTGCATACCATACTAAAGAAAAATATTCATATATAATAAATCAGTTAAATAATTTATAACAAATATATCAAAGCAAACAAGTACCATTTTAAATATGCAATCTGAATAAGTCACAAAAGCAAGAAACCTTTCATATACGGGACGACAATTGTACAAGGGAAAATCTTTTAAAAAGCATTCTCTCTACATAAAAGATTCTTATCACACCTTATTTCATTGTGATTCGCAACCGTATTCAGCTCTTTTTTAAATTTTGATATGTTGGTATTTAAAACAGGTTTTATCTTATTAATTAAACTTACTTATCATTTTGAGATATATCAATATTCTTGCTAAATATACTGAGCAAAGTTAGCTTTAAAACTGTGAACAGCGTCGTTTAGCATAAACGCTTTGTCTACATTTCACTCAGCGTAGCACAATCAACAGAGTGAAAGAAATTGACACTCTCGTCCAATCAGGCAGAGTGTTGCATAAATCTTCCATTTTGATAAATTATCTATAATGCGTTATCAAGTAGTTTGATTTGTAAACTGAAGTCACGTGGCATAGGTAACGAATTCGTTCTTGGACGACGTTCGCCGAAAAAGCGTTTAAGGATCATAAAATCTGGCTCGTACGCAAACAGACCTTCATGCTGAAGTTAAGTGAAGTGATGCCAAGATACATTATTTTATTAAAATGTCTCTACTACGGAGTTTTGATAACGATAAAGAATAATTATTCTTATCAGTCGTCTTCTTGTTATTTTATAAATGAATGTAAACGGATTCAATATAGGATAAGATTTTTTTTCTGTTGTTCATGCAGGTGTTAACAGTTTCGGACAACGCACGCGCGGATTAAAGGCCCGACGGTTCTTTACGTTAAACGATAGGGTTAACACACGCACAAACATCAAAAATCCTAACAAAGGTAAATGATACTGATTTTTCATTTTTCCCGCAACATCAATTTCGAAAACAACTTTCTAACATGAAATAAAGCAAAGCTTCAAAGCGAGCTCAAGGAAATCTAATTTTTCATTTTTACGATCCCTTTTACAAAGAAACCATTCATTACTCAAACAAAAAAAAGTGAAAATCCACTTTAGGCAGATCACTACCAAATCAAATATAAGCTTCCGCTGGTCTTGTCACAAGTAGTCCAAATATAATGGGGTTATTATAACAGTAGCTTGATCTGGGATGCAGTATTCGGCTCGAGTAGATTTTGCCAGATCGGATCTCACGAGGCGCGCAAGCCCGAGTGTGATCCGACCTTGCAAAATCCACGAGAGCCGAATACAAAGTCCCAGATCTAGCTACTGTTATAATGACCCTTTTATTATATACCTTTACCATTTTGATTCTTGTTTTGTTCTTGAACGAAATCTTCAATGTTTATCGATAAATAAGGAAAATAGCTCTATAGAGCAAAAAAAAAAAAAACAAAAAAAAACGGGGACTATTTTAATCCTCCATTATGCGACTACCATTTTTTCACGCCGTTTTTCCTATTAAATGTCTGTATGCCAATACACTGTTTCAATTTCTTTCCATTTTTGCAACATTCTTGAAACCTCTTTTGTATAATATTTGAGTGAAAAATAATTTTGAGCAATCAAATGACGTTTTCTATTCGCTGCGAAGAAAAAACCACCTCATCGCCAGCCACTATGCATGAATATATACTGCTTGATTTTGGCGAGCTCGCTATAAAATTCTGAACCGAATCTGTAAATGATCTGAGAAAACAAATACTCATACGTGTGTGTTTCGATTAAGATACAGGAAAGCTATCGCCGTTTTTTTTAACGTTGTTGCAATCTGATTCGGCACTGATGCGCCCCTGAAATACGCTTATAAATACAAAAGGCATGTGTGTAAGTTTATCTATAGGCACCGCGGCAAAAAATATGGGTGACTCTTCTACAGGACTAATAGTCATTTTGCTGTGATGATAATGCAGGTCACGCTCCAGTTCCTGAAGTTTCCATAGTTCTTTAACGTGCCAGGTGTAAAGCATCCATACACAGGACTTATATCCCAATGTTAGTAATTTTAGTCGGGGGAGCGGGAGCTCGAACTCACGACCCAAAATTTCCTAGTCAGAAAGTGTTACCCCAAATCTATCAATATAAGAAATGATAAACAAAGCGTTCATCAATGTGTGAGCGTCTCAACGAAGCCGCCTGTAAAATTATTTGAATTTTACGTATATTGCAATTTCTTTCCCCCCCACCCACTGTAAAATTGTTTGAATTTTACGTATATTGCATTATAAAGTGTTGCGTCACTTGTAAAAGTAAAATGCTTTTGACGTGTTTTCCCGAAAAAAATAGTGGGAAGACGGTTAGATATTTGAGCTTAAAAGACATGCATACATAAGAAAAAAATACTAGGAAGACGATAAGACAGACTTGGGTACATAAGGCGTGAATTTTAATAGTTTATCTCGACTCAAAAATAAAAACGCAGATGATACTTTCACTTTAGTAACCTTTTCTCTCTCTTTTTTTTTTGGCATAGAATTAAATATTAAAAAAAAAACATGCAATGAACAATTTATAATTTGAACCCTAACATAATTGTTCCACTGCTGTAACGTTACGGTAATTGACTGTAACTCGCGCCACTTGACAATATTGGCCACGTGCCCACATGTTTACACACAGATGGTCCTTCAAACTGCGACACAAATCTGTTTCACAAAGAGCTTGCTCAAATAATCAGCTATAGGATGACATCTGGTACAAGAATTCGCGGGACCGGAACTTACCAATTGAATTGCTTTTAGATCTTCAACTGGTGAAACACATTGTGTACTATAGCAGAAAAAGAGCACCAAAGTTAGTGATTATATCTGTTGCATGCAGATCAGTATCACTGAGGAAAGAAACTTTTGTAAGATGGATTAATTAATTACATACAGTCTCCCTAGATAATCTTCTAAATATAGGCCTATAAGACCACCATAAAGTCCGTCCTCTTTTTAACTTGAGCCTTACTAGATTAAAAGTGTTAAAAGGAAGTATTATCTGCAAACTATTTAGAAGTCAGTTATATTTCCAGGGGCGTAGGAAGATGCTTGATAGTTGGACCATGAAGGGACTGGATGCAATAGGGACACTCCCAGCAAAACTTCTTTAAAAAAAAAAAAAAAGTTTGTGGAAAGGTGCTCTCTGGTGTACTTTGGAGGTATATTTTGCCTCAGTTATAAGCCTCTATGACTTACAGTATTTAGCAATCAATTATCATGATTATCAGAAATAGAAAGTTTATTCAGTCTTTAAAAATAAATGTACACGGTCGTTGTAAACATTTTTATTTCCATTTTATATTTAAGCGTAAAAAAATTATTTTAATATATTATACAATGCTCTTATTTGTAAATATTCCAAAAAGTTCTTAGCTATTCCATATAAGGATTTAACATCTAGATTTTAATTATAATCAACAAATATCGTAACTTGATGTGAGTGATATTTACCTCATCATGATAATGGCGAATGTATTTTGATGTATCCTATTAAATACATTCTCGCATACCAGAGGTCTACCGTGGTTCCCCGGGATTTTGACGAACCTCTGATGGATGAGAATGATTAAATAAAACACACACTGTCTGTTACCAGTGTTTTATTTTTGTTTTATTGTTTTAAACGTTAAACAAAAAACAACGCAACCTCTTTAATTCAATTCAAAGCAGCCTTCTATATGAACCTATTAATTAATGTCGATGTGCATGTTAAACACGTGTCAAAAGTGGCCAGGCGGCTAACTCTTAATGTATTCCTTTCCATCACCTTACAGGCCTGGATACATGACCAGGCCGAGGGGGGGGGGGGGGGGGGCCGTGTCCCCCCCCCCCCCAGTTGACCTATACTCATCAAAGCTGCACCAAACTATTTCGGCAAAGAAATAACATTTTCTCAAAATATAGACCCAAACCACATCAGAGACCACCATTTCATACCTATATTTTAAAATTTTCCAGGAAGAGAGCCCCCACCCCCTCCCTAAAATGAGGAGAGTACCCCTCCTGTACCTCAAAATTTCGAACAAAAAATGCACCAGAGGCCACCATTTCATACCTGTATTTCAAAACATGTTCCAGGGGGAGAGCCCCTGACCCCCTAACATTACACGGGGAGGCCCCCTCCCATACATCAAAATTAAGACCAACAAATGTACTAGACCTACCTAAAATAAGTGAATTAACCCTCCAGTACCTCAAAATTTAGACCACAAATGCACCAGAGGCCACCATTTCATACCTGTATTTCAAAAAGTTTTCCAGGGGGAGAGCCCCTGACCCCATAACATGACAGGGAGGCCCCCTCCAGTACCTCAAAATTTAGACCAAAAATGCACCAGAGGGCACCATTTCATACCAGTGTATCAAACACATTCTAGGAGGAGACCCCTCTCTTCCCCCCCAATACGGACAGAGACCCCCCCCCCCCCTCCACCCTCCCGTACCTACCTCCTCTCGGCGCTTTGCACCTCGTCGGTGACAACTTTGTTCTAAAACTGACCGGGCCTGTCATAGTAATATAACCCTGACACGTTGTATATTCGATATAGTATGTTAAGCGTCTCGGTTTTACTTTCAACGTTGGAGCCATGAATCCGCGGGCCCATTATTGCAACTGGTCGGAATATTGGGACCGCGGCCCTTCCTCCTATGTGACAGATTTCCATCATATCATAAAGATGAAATTTCAAGGAATACAGACATTGAACCCAATTGTAATATACACACCATTTCCCTACCACGCCAATAACCAGACGCTGAAAGCTTACATTACAAACACTAGCATGTAAACCAATACTATTTACTGATGCACAAGATTTGAAAGAATAAGTATTCAGCAACGAATTGCCAAGCCTCCAGTGATCCTGATAGCTAAACCAAGTATCCAATAGAGCAAAGACCTAGCGTTGACGGTTGATTTCTTTATTCTTCAATCAATAATTCAGAAGACACGGTAAAGAGAGAGGTTTACAAATCAATATATCTGATCGCATTGAATGATGAAGTTGTCCTCGACAACATGTTGGAAGAGATCCCTACGGCGTGATACGGACATGACTGAATACTTCCGCATGCTTCACTTGAATAGTGGGACGTAATTTAATACTGTAATAAATAATTCTAGTATTTCATAATTTCCGAATTTTAACTGCTTATATTAGAAAGTATTTCGTATTTTAAACATCATGCCAAGATAAAAAAAAAACGTACATTCTAGTATTCCACAATCTCCGAATCAAGTTTAGTATCAGTGCTTATATAACAAAGGATAACGTCATGCCAAGTTTAAAAAATTAAAAACGTACTTTTATATTATAGTTTAAAGTTTGCTTAAATTTACTGCTTATTTCATATGTATACGCATAAATTCCTCCATTTCTACCCTCCGCCCAACCCACCCCTCCCCCGGAAGGCCAAGGTAACGGTGAATCAGCCTCGGAAAATCCAATACCTTTTAGACGGAGCAAATCCCACCATATTTGTACAACTTAATAATTAATTAAGCTCATAAACTGTATGACAAAGTAAAACGTCATTGATAATATATTGCACTTGTCTTTACTATGAAAAAAGAACAAAGACGGGACATGTTGAATGTTCAGGGTTGGGTAGGCCTACACGTTTTCTATAAAGCGCCCACATTTCAGTAAAACATTATGTACATCTAGTTCGCCAAATGACGGATAATATCCCGATGAAAATAGAAGTCAAGCATCTGTCACGTGCTAAGCTGATCTCCAATCAATTTACTGTACATATATATGTTTTAAACAATTGTAACTGCAATATTCTAACTAGTTTGTCCTGACTCACTGGACCACTGCTGTACAGTTTGAAATGATTAAAACAGGAACACATATGATACCAATTTAGTATGAAAAAGTGTACAGTTTGTAACTAAATTATGAAAAAGTGTACTTGTAAATACTTGTTAGTGTGGTAAAACTTTGAACTTTATACAGTCGTGTCTAATACTCATGCGCATAAATAAAACACATTTATGAAAATTACAGTTAGATTCAATACATTTCTGTGAAATTTGAATTCAATCTTGTATTGTAAACAGCATTGTATTTAATTTACCATACCTATATAAGTCCTACCCCTGTTGGTACTGTCCTCTTTATGTTATACTAAATAATAATTATTCTGATATAACAAAGTATGTTGTGTGCGCATCGATTCAAAAGAGACAAAGTCCCCACTCTCCCCTTCGTACTCCGCCCCTGCATCTTGCTTCACAATTATAAAGGAAAATATATATCGATACTTTACACGGATACAAAGACGATCTAGGTAACCGAATACATATATCATATTTCAAAAGAAACAGATGTAGATTCATCGATTTCCATTTATGAAAAAAAATCAAAGGGTGGTGTATCAAGAACAGTAACATCAAATCTGTAATTTTCAATATTAATGATGTTCTTCAAATCTATTAAAATTAATCAAGCCACGGGTCAACACAGAGGTCATTTGTTCGAATCCCGCTGGGGCGAACACACTTCAAGTATTATATAGTAAAAGTACAGGTTTTCTAAATTCTGAGTTCAACTGATCCAATAAACGATCAAGATTTTCACGAATTTCTTTACACTGACACGAACTAGTATCACAATGTCTCGAGCATATCTCAAGATAGAAGTATAACGGGAACATTAACATAAAATAGATTCATTTCCATGCAATGTACCTGAACTAAAACGGTAATTACTCCAATCCGTAAAACCTATCTACAGTATAAAACATTGATAAACGGCGGAAAATAAATAAATTGTTGTCGGTGTGTTACACGGCGTGAATAAGTACCTTCCGTTACACCATTCATGAAATCTTTTACTAAATGCAACGAAGTTGATATGACTGTATTACGTCAGTACCGCAAGATGGTCTATCTTTTTTCTATAACAGTATAAAAGCCAAACCAAAATATTATAAAACAGACTAAAAGAAAAGAAATATTGCTGGAAACAATTATATCCATCTAGCTACATGTTACGGAGAAAGTTTTAAAAAGAATGTTTAACTTACCAAAAGAGACTCTTCATATAAAACATCATCCGCCGTGTCAAACAACAGCAGACGACAAATGTTCAAGTACGTCCTTGATTCTCTCTATGTAGCGTTCATGTAGATAAAACACTAAGGTCGATAGAAAGTCAACTAAACCATTTACTAGCCTATAAACCAGCTAAAGATCCACTCAACGAGTACACATAGAACGTGTTCCTATAATAAACTTCTGTGTATAAAACTTCAACACAGCAAGCAGATCGAGGATATACATCGACAAGCTGTTTCCCATTTATCTAACAAAGTCACTTATATTCAACACATCTGCGCGCAGGCCTAGCAAACCTTCAATACATGCTGCAAAATGCCGCCAGAGGAAAATTGATATGAAGCAGACGATAGATTGAATCACGTGACCGCGCGCGAGCTGGCATGGTCTGTCGATACAAGTAGATGAAAGCCGAACCAGGTGCGTTGCTAGGCAACAGTGACACGAGGTGCTGGGTTGTTAATTTCATTCCGGACTGCGCGTGTATTGGAAGAAAAATATCCAATACAACATCTGTCAGTCAACTAGGTCTGTTGGCAACGAGTCAATATTCAGTATCAACACCGGCAACAATATTCAACATGGTTACTTTCAATGGATTCTCGTCCGCGGTCTGTCTTCTGCACTAGGTTAACGATCGATAGACACTGGCTTTTATGCCCTTGACGTAAATTTTCCTTTCAAGCTGGGACCATATATGATTTTACCGAGGCCAGTCAATTATTCATTTACTGACTTTCAAGGGACCTGCTACATGGATGTCAAAACTTTTATCACTACTCAGCCCAACGAAATACTTAAAACGAAAATAAAACTTTTAATATTTCATTGTACTTTTCACTGACTTTAATAATTTGACGAACAAATCGTGCGGCTATTTCAAATGATTCATTAACTTTTGCATCATTCTAACATCTGTTTTTCATAATTATTATAATCGGTCGAAGTCCAGTTTAAAATGTTGTAGCATATCTTGGTAACATGCCAGATTTTTTCCTCTCCGCACGTGCCGAGACGTCAAAAGTATTGATATTGGTGTACTAGTAAATACTTAATTTCATCTCTGCTCAGTTACTGAAAATACGCGTCTATAATGTCAAAAATAAATCACATCACAGATTGTGTATAGTTAGAATATAATGGCGAAAAAATTAAACATGAAAATTTGTCGACACAGATTATTATCAAACTGTATAGACAAATTTACTCAGCAGCGGTACTTTGCATTCATTTTTGACCTGGGCGCAACAGGTCCGCCACGTAGTTCGAATAGGAAGTGTTTGTGTATGAACGTTATCCAAGAGTGTCGTAATTAAAGCAGACCTTTATCTTGTGAGGATATGTGCACTTAATAATAATAATAATAATAATAATAATAATAATAGCCCATCTTCCCTGTGGTCCTTTCAAACATAATTTTCAATCAATTTACATAAAATAGAATATAGAATGACATGCCAACAATTCACAAAAGATAATATACAGAGACAAATTACATCAGGAGAGATTAATTTTTTAACAAATTGTGAGCATTTCTCCTATTGAAAAAGTTACATAGACAATTAATCTAGAGTAACATGGGCAATGCATATCATACTGTCAACAGTCAAACAGTATGTACAACGCCAAAATTTACTAAAATGGCAAAAGTTAGATACAGTATACACATAGTAATTAGAACATACACATTTTTAGAAAATACACATTTTGAGAGACAAAATAAGTTTTCTTTAGTTTTATTTATTTATAATTAAGTCATAGTATTTCCTGTTATGTATTAAAAGATCTGTTATTTATACTTATACTATAAATATTTCTTTTTAAAGTTCTTCTCACCATTACTTTAGACACGGGCTTTAGGTACCAGCGAATTGAAGTAATTACGCCCCCGCCACAAACACATCCGCCGCTTAAACGTTCGAGGGCATATTGCAGTATCTACTATGGCCTCCCGAGCCGCCCTCATACAAGGCATATTGCAGCATCCACTGGTAACAGTTCGTGTCAAGCTCATATACAAGGCCTACTGCAGTATCTACTATCGCCTCCTCATGGTGTCAGTTTGAGCCGCGCTCATACAAGGCAGGTTGCAGTATCTACTATTGCCTCCTCACCGATGTCAGTTCCAGCCGCGCTCATGCAAGGCAGATTGCAGTATCTACTATCGCCTCCTCACCGGTATCATTTCGAGCCGCGCTAATACAAGGCAGATTGCTGTATCTACTATCGCCTCCCCACCGGTGTCATACAAGGCAGATTGCTGTATCTACTATCGCCTCCTCACCGGTGTCAGTTCGAGCCGAGCTCATACAAGGCAGATTGCTGTATTTACTATCGCCTCCTAACCGGTGTTAGTTCGAGCCGCGCTCATACAAGGCAGATTTCTGTATTTACTATCGCCTCCTCACCGGTGTCATTTCGAGCCGCGCTCATACAAGGCAGATTGCTGTATCTACTATCGCCTCCTCACCGGTGTTATTTCGAGCCTCGCTCATACAAGGTAGATTGCCGTATCTACTATAGCCTCCTCACCCGTGTCATTTCTAGCCTCGCTTATACAAGGCAGATTGCTGTATCTTCTATCGCCTCCTCACCGGTGTCATTTCGACCCTCGCTCATACAAGGCAGATTGCTGTATCTACTATCGCCTCCTCATGGTGTCAGTTCGAGCCGCGCTCATACAAGGCAGCTTGTAGCTTCTGATATCACCTCCTCACCGGTGTCAGTTCGAGCCGAGCTCATACAAGGCAGATTGCTGTATCTACTATCGCCTCCTAACCGGTGTTAGTTCGAGCCGCGCTCATACAAGGCAGATTTCTGTATTTACTATCGCCTCCTCACCGGTGTCATTTCGAGCCGCGCTCATACAAGGCAGATTGCTGTATCTACTATCGCCTCCTCACCGGTGTTATTTCGAGCCTCGCTCATACAAGGCAGATTGCCGTATCTACTATAGCCTCCTCACCCGTGTCATTTCTAGCCTCGCTTATACAAGGCAGATTGCTGTATCTACTATCGCCTCCTCACCGGTGTCATTTCGAGCCGCGCTCATACAAGGCAGGTTGCAGTATCTACTATCGTCTCCTCAACGGTATCATTTCGAGCCGGGCTCATACCAGGCAGGTTGCAGTATCTACTATCACCTCCTCACCGGTATCATTTCGAGCCGCGTTAATACAAGGCAGATTGCTGTATCTACTATCGCCTCCCCACCGGTATCATTTCGGGCCTCGCTCATACAAGGTAGGTTGCAGTATCAACTATCGCCTCCTCACCGGTGTCAGTTCGTTCCGAGCTCATACAAGGGAGATTGCTGTATCTACTACCGCCTCCTCACCGGTGTTATTTCGGGCCTC
Source organism: Mercenaria mercenaria (assembly GCF_021730395.1). Lineage (NCBI taxonomy): Eukaryota > Metazoa > Mollusca > Bivalvia > Venerida > Veneridae > Mercenaria > Mercenaria mercenaria. Next base: position 65,491,774 of record NC_069372.1, read on the forward strand.
GCTCATACAAGGCAGATTGCCGTATCTACTATAGCCTCCTCACCGGTGTCATTTCTAGCCTCGCTTATACAAGGCAGATTGCTGTATCTACTATCACCTCCTCACCGGTGTCATTTCGAGCCTCGCTCATACAAGGCAGATTGCTGTATTGACTATCGCCTCCTCACCGGTGTCATTTCGAGTCGCGCTCATACAAGGCAGATTGCTGTATCTACTATCGCCTCCTTACCGGTGCCTTACAAGGCAGCTTTTAGTTTTTAATATCGCCTCCTCACCGGTATCATTTCGAGCCGCGTTAATACAAGGCAGATTGCTGTATCTACTATCGCCTCCCCACCGGTATCATTTCGGGCCTCGCTCATACAAGGTAGGTTGCAGTATCTACTATCGCCTCCTCACCGGTGTCATTTCGAGCCGCGTTAATACAAGGCAGATTGCAGTATCTACTATAGCCTCCTCACCGGTATCATTTCGAGCCGCGTTAATACAAGGCAGATTGCTGTATCTACTATCGCCTCCCCACCGGTATCATTTCGGGCCTCGCTCATACAAGGCAGGCTGCTGTATTTACTATCGCCTCCTCACCGGTGTCATTTCGAGCCGAGCTCATACAAGGCAGATTGCTGTATCTACTATCGCCTCCTTACCGGTGTTATTTCGAGCCTCGCTCATACAAGGCAGATTGCCGTATCTACTATAGCCTCCTCACCGGTGTCATTTCTAGCCTCGCTCATACAAGGCAGATTGCTATATCTATTATCGCCTCCTTACCGGTGGCATTTCGAGCATCGCTCATACAAAGCAGATTGCTGTTTCTACTATCGCCTCCTCACCGGTATCATTTCGAGCCTCGCTCATACAAGGCAGATTGCTGTATCTACTATCGCCTCTTCATGGTGTTAGTTCGAGCCTCGCTCATACAAGGCAGCTTTTAGTTTCTAATATCACCTCCACACCGGTGTCAGTTCGAGCCGCGCTCATACAAGGCAGGTTGCAGTATCTACTATCGCCTCCTCACCGGTATCATTTCGAGCCGCGCTCATACCAGGCAGGTTGCAGTATCTACTATCGACTCCTCACCGGTATCATTTCGAGCCGCCCTAATACAAGGCAAATTGCTGTATCTACTATCGCCTCCCCACCGGTATTATTTCGGGCCTAGCTCATACAAGGTAGGTTGCAGTATGTACTATCGCCTCCTCACTGGTATCATTTCGAGCCGCGCTCATACAAGGCAGATTGCTGTATCTACTCTCACATCCTCACTGGTGACATTTCGTGCCGCGCTCATACAAGGCAGATTGCTGTATCAACTATCACCTCCTCGCCGGTGTCTGTTCGAGCCGCGCTCATACAAGGCAGATTACATACAGTATCTACTATCACCTCATCACCTGAATCAGTTCGAGCCATTTTCATACAAGGCAGATTACAGTATCTACTACCATCTCCTCACGATGACAGTTCAAGCCATGCTCATACAAGGCAGCTTACAGTATCTACTATCACCTCTTCAGCGGTGACAGTTCGAGCCGTGCTAATACAAGGCAGATTACAGTATATACTATCACCTCCTCACGTTGACAGTTCAAGCCATGCTCATACAAGGTCGATTACAATACCTACTATCACCTCCTTACCGGTGACAGTTCGTGCCGCGCTCATACAAGACAGCTTGCAGTATCAACTGTCACCTCCTCACCGGTGCCAGTTCTAGCGGTGCTCATACAAGGCGCATATCGGAAGCTACTATCACCACCCCAGCTGTGTGAGTTTGTGCCTGCTTATCAAATAGCTTCCGGAATATCCACCCACTGCCCCACTACTGTGAATTCGGCCCATTACGAGTAAAACATCAGCAGCCGAGATCAAATTACAAATGAACGAACTTATTTTTAAAACCGGTTTCTGTTCTTTGCGCATGTGGAGTCGCACTGTGCTAACGAACCTCTGTGTTGAAATAACAGTTAGGGATAGACTGAGTTATCATTACATTAATTTTAGCTTATAAGCGGTTTTGTGTTTTTTTTTCCTTTTAACAACATCGTGTTTGCTTTTACTTAGCAATCGCGAATAACATTAGGTTCGTAATAATTCGTAAATAAGATTCATTAATATTTGTAAAATTTCAGACACCAAAGTCCTCGTTACTATTTGAGAAACAAGTATTGTTCATCTTTTATTTATAGACTTGCAAGCAAGAAAACTGAAGGTGGGCGTCGATGTTTTGTTACGCCAAAATAAAGAGAAATCGAGAATAAAATAAAAGAAAAAGAAAACTGTATAATATTATTCCATACAAGTAAAATTATCGAACGGGTTTTTTCTCTCGCGTTCACAGGTCAGCGTTAAAACTCGAAATCTTTACAAAGCAATGACACCCTTTTCGTGTTACATTGTAAATTGCTTGCCAAGTTGATGTCGATACAAGCTTAGTCTCAGAAACATCTTGTGTTACTATGTAAAGTAACTGTCTTCGTGTTTGTAAGGAACTATTTATTGCTGTGTGGTGCCGTTTTAGTAATTCATAATTCTATCAATGATATAATAAACGAATTCAAGACATGAAAAGTAAATCTGCACGGCTAAATAATAAAATGTAACCCTATAAGAGAAATGTTGAAATATTTGTCTTCGTTTCAACCTTTACCCTTCTAAATTTCTGAAATGAACTGGTCCATCATTCAATTTGGACAGTACCACTTGTTTATCAAAGGGGTGTTCACTGAACATTTACTGACTGAACAGCGAACAGTGCAGACCATGATCAACCTGCACGGATGCGCTGGCTGATCTTGGTCTACACTGGTCGCAAAGGCAGAAACACTTGCTGCCAGCAGGCTCAAACTCCAACACAGTGTTACCTCCCCTTACAGTAGATGATTGTTTGACAATATTCCTGCGCGGAGGTTGGTTAAAACTGCTTTATTGTGAACTCATTAATATTCTATAAATGCAGCTTGTATTTCACAGATATCACACTGATTCGTATTTCTGTTGGTGGAAATCCGATTTCATACTTTTGCTTCTCTGAATATTCATGACCCAATAAGTAATGAGTTCTCTGGTTGAGAAACAAACAAGGTAAAGGTATCTTATGATAGGATCATTATAAATGAGATTTATTCGACTCGAGTGGATTTAACTAGGTCGTGTTAGGTCGGATAACGGATAACATATGGCACTGTTGCGTCTCCTGTGACGGAGACCTGACAAATCCACTCGATCTTAATATAACATCTAAGTCAATTCAGCAGTGACAATATTCTTAAAAAAATTGTCATAGAGTTTATTGCTGCAATTGGAAGTGTCTCAGTTTTGTATAGAATACAGACGACAAGTGTTGTGTTTATGCCTCAAAGAAATGAGAAAATGGGGAAAATGTCGAATTATTCGCTTCCTTTTTATATCTTTTTATATAAAGACACAACAGATTTCCATCATATGAGTTTTCATTATTCAAAACTACATGTATACGCTTCTGAAATTTCCCACTTATCGCAGAAAGATCGTCTTTTTGTTTGTTTTGGGTTTAAGGCCGTTTTTTTTCAACATTATTTCAGTCATGTAACGGCGGGCAGTTAACCTAACCAGTGTTCATGGATTCTGTACCAGTACAAACCTGTTCTCCGCAAGTAACTGCCAACTTCCCCACATGAATCAGAGGTGGAGGACTAATGACTTCAGACACAATGTCGTTTATCAAATAGCCACGGAGAACATACGCCACGCCCGAGGATCGAACTCACGACCCCGTGATCCGTAGACCAACGCTCTACCTACTGAGCTAAGCGGGCGGGCTTAAAGATCGTCTATGCAAGACGCCGCTTCTATAAGTATAATAATATTCTTGCACATCGTACTGGCGTTTCCGGTGATTTTACCCATGCCGACAAAACCCATCTGGCACCCCGATGCCAGATGACTCTCGTGCTGTTAATGACAACTAGTGGTTCATGCACTGAGAATATATTGTTTATGTAAAATACGAAAAAAGCAGGTACCTTGATAGTTTCTCTCCGTTCCTTACAGTATATTTCTCGATTCAAAATACATTAGTTTACCGTAAGAACATAACGTTACGCTACAAACGATAAAACTAAAGTGGAACTTTATTATGCGTAACGCAAAACATCATGGCGTCACTTCTGCTTACGGACGTTAATTTCCCGCGCTTTGTGTTCATTCTCTACTAAAAGAAAGAGTGCTGTAAAGAAAGCCGGCAAAACCCATCTGGCATCCCCATGCCAGTTGACTCTCGTGCTGTTAATGACAACTATCGATCCATGCATTTTGATATATTGTTTATAAGAAAAAATCAGGTACCTTGATAGTTTCTCTCCGTTTCTTATACATTTTAGAATATTTCTTGATTCAAAATACGTTATTTTATGGTAAGAACATACCGTTACGCAACAAACGATAAAACTAAAGTGGAACTTTGTTATTGTGCGTCACTGAAACGTCATGAAGTCACTTCTGTTTACGGACGTTAATTTTCCGCGCTTTGTATACATACTCTACTATAGGAAAGAGTCCTAAAAAGAAAGCTTTAGTTATTCTATTATTTGTAAAATACGGTATGCAAGTAAAATTATCTGTCAAAATAAAAAGCTTATATGTATACGATATGCAAGAAAAAATATCACTCGGCCAGCCTCTTTACTGCCCATTGCGCAGGTACCCTCGGGTATTTCTATCCGATTCGTAAACACATCACAGATAAGAGTTATGTTTTTACGGACTTAATCTCATGAGTAGGGTACGAAATGGGATATTTATAACAACAACAACAATGGTAATGATAGATTATTAATAAAAACAAAATCCTATGTTTATGTCTGCTAAAGATTCCTGAGCACTTCGGAAGCCTGGATATTTTACCAAAATTGTCAAACCAACACAAACTGCCGTACGTACGGCTACAGTTTCGCGACAAGGTGTTATACGAGTCGAGCGCTGTGTGCGGAGAGGTTGAGATAAATTTGGTAGATACTCTATTGAGCGATTGTTCTGACTTGATTTAAAACCAAACAAGTATAGGTTCACTGTATGGCAACTACATCGGCAGCCTAAGCTTTAGATCTGTACAGTACCACCTCTCTTGAGTGATAAAATGCAAGGCTAGTATTTTTCGAGAAAAAGTCTAAGTTAATCACATGTATGACGTGTGTAACGGGTTGGAATTAGGTGTGTAACAGGTTGAATAGCAATTTAATTCATATGATCGATATAGAGGTTGATAAAACCAGATTATACATCCACAGTCATCTCCTACTATGGGAGTATTGCTACGCACGTATGGCGTAAAGTCAAAATCAATGCCGAGAACTGTGTATAAACTCAAATAACAAGACATGGATCCAACACCACGTTCTAAGAACGTAGCCCGAAAACACGAACCTCTACGGCAGTCTGTAGTTTTATATTTGAGCGTGTGTAAAATGTATAAAAACATCCATATGGACATCATAGACGATGAATACTTGACAACTTGTCCATTAAACTGTACACATCTACACCGAGATTTCAGTTTCGGTGTACTGCTTTTTGTCATCTGATGTAAAGGAAGACTCTATCTTAGACTAACTAACTAACTAACTAACTAACTAACTATGTTATAATTCATAACTAACTAACTAAAGAACCGACTGAATAACTAATAATTAATTTATAACTATAGTAATTAAATAACTAACTAACTATGTTATAATTCATAACTAACTAACTAAAGAACTGACTAACTGAATAAATAAGTAATTAATAATTTATAACTAACTAACTAACTGACTGACTGACTGACTGCCTGACTGACTGACTGACTGACTAGCTAACTAACTAACTAACTAACTAACTTACTAACGAACGAACGAACGAAGGAACGAAGGAACGAACGAACGAACTAACTAACTATGTTACAATTCCCACTGAAGATACCTGCATTTCTTACATACAGCACTTAGTCCAACTTTCACCAGATAATTCACGAACCAATAACTTTAAAAAGATTTTATATTGACTATAATTTTTCAGTATTTAGAATAATCAGTCAATGTTTAAACTAATCTCACACAACTGAGAATGTTCAGTTTTTTTATAGGTTGAAAGTGCTGAAATGTCCTATCTAGTTGTTGAAGTTCCCTTCAGAAACGACAATATACAAGTCCTTTATTAACCCACGGGTATGTTATTGCGACACGCAGAGTAGCGTAATGATACACGAGTATCAGACCACGATCGTATCTATAGATAGATGTTCAGTCTATGGCCTGCAACTCAATAGGTTTGCCCTGACTCCTTGATGCTCAGCAGCCACTATGCCGGTGCTCTAATCTTTGCTATACCGTTTATCATCGTTTGTCTGTAAGCTCGAAAACTCGCCTTTAAAGACCAAGATCTTAGTAGCCATAACTATTGTAGAAATTGTTTGTTCGCTTTTACTTTATGTTTGGGTTCAGTGCCCTTTTTTCGACACAGTACGTTATTTCTATAACGCCGGGCAGTTTAGCATTATTGTAGTATTCAATAGGTATTAGAAAAATTTATTGCCTAGATCTTTACCCATGTCATAAATCCTCAATATATATGTTAATATAATGAATCTGGTTTGACTAATTCAAACGTTGCGGTCGTAATTAGTAGGTGATTGAAACAAATTGAACTAGAACGAATAACGTATGTCTTCGACCGCTTTTAAAGCATTGTAAAATGAATGCCATCAAGCAAGGACCGTAACTTCAGTTAACATCATTAAACCATAACATCTAAATGATAAACGTAAGTTAGCTTGGCACTGATCACTCCTGTGAAGTTTGGTGGAATTCCAGTCAATGGTATAGGAGAAGTAACACAGCTACCATAGAGTTGACAAATCAAGAGTCACAACTGAGAAGTGGCCAAAACATCATGAAACTTGACGAATCAATGGCAATAACTCCGCCGAAAACCACCGAACTGGAATATGCCCATGATATGCACAATTAGGCACGGCAATGATTGCTTGTGTGAAGTTTGTGTTTTTCTTTCTCATGGTATCGGAGCAGTTGCTCGGACAAGGTAAAGAGGAGACATCAAGGGCCAGAACTCCAATAAAAATCAATGAACCGAAACATTCCGATAATATGCACAATCTTTGCCCTGATTACTCATGAAAGGTTTGGTGGAAATCCACACAATACTGTAAGGAAAGTGACTGAAACATCTTAAAATTTGACGAATCTAGGGCTAAAATCCACTGAAAATATGCCAATGATATGAACAACTATACTTAGCAATTAACACTTTTGTGAAGTTAGGTGTAAATCTGCGTGGTGTTGTAACTTTTTTTTGCATCAATTTGACCACCTCCTGCGTCGGTACAAACTGACATTTTTACGCATTTACCGTACGTAGAACATCGAGGAATAGAGTCGGTCTCCATAGCCGATAGGTTAAGGTCGCTGACATTGAATCATCTGCCGCTTACCGATGTTGGTTTGAGCACCGCATGGGGCGTAGAATTCTTCATTTGAGAAAACCATTCAGCTGACGCGTGGAAGGGCGGTGGTTCTACCCTGGTGCCAGCCCGTTACGAAATAATGCACGGAGGGACACATGTTGTCTTCCTCTATCATCTTAAGCTGAAAAGTCGCCATATAATGAATGACGTTAAACCCAACAAATCAAACATATCAGTGATTTGCAACTTCTTCTTTCGGTCTCTGTATTTCTTGGGCGGCAATATCAAATAAATACGAGCAATTTGCACAGTAATATTATTCAACTTTACAGTGTTATAAACTGTATTAGATCAATTCCAAACATCATGTGAAACAGACAGAGCTAATACAAAACATAACTGAGCCAATATGAGAAAAACAGGGCCGATACGAGAAATTCTGGCAGTTGTCAAGGAAAATAAAATAAGAAAATATGGAAACGCAGATTAATTAAAAGGATGAGACTTATCTTTAACAGACATTTTGATAGTGTGGACTATTTGTGCAATGATAAATAGCGATTCAAATGCTGGAAAGTGGATGAATAAATTGGCGAACAAGAGTGTCAGTTGTGAACTGCAAACAATTTCGGATAAGAAAAAAACGAGGCATGGGACTATATAATATGTGCTTGGTTGGTTGTATTATCTTCATCAACACATATGTGTATAATTTTGTGTCTCGTTGCTTGCAGCCTAAAAGGAAATGACTTTTAAAACAGTTTTTTATCACAGTTCAAATGATAAGATACTCGCTAAAGAAAATTAAATAGTAATTCCAAAAAATAAGGTAAGTTCTAGTTACTCTTGATTATGTCGCATTAAAAATATCTCTCAAAATTATTCTCAAGTACCTACATACAACTCATTCTGTTTTACTGGCGAAAATGATTATGATTTCTAAAATACGTCTGAAGATTTTTTCACCTGAACGTGCATAGCTGTCATAAGGTAACTCGCAGAGTTCTTACGGTGTTACCGTCAACAGTCAAAAGTTGAATAATAATATTATCATTAATCAAGCGATTTCATATTGGCCTAGTAATTTGTCCAAGGGTTGTCGTATTGGCCCGAGGCCGTAGGCCAATACGACTGCCCGAGGACAAATAACATGGCCAATATGAAATTGCTTAAGTAATAACATTATTTAATACAATGCATTAACAGTAGGTACCGCTGTGGACCAGTCAATGGCAAAACCAACACCGGGGGAGGGGGTATTTAAATCGACTTGCTGACCCAATCCCAACTATGTGACATTGTGAAAAGAAGAATCTTCTCCTGGTTAGTCCTTTACATATGTAGTGGATTTAGGATATTTCTATGAAATAGTTGTTCTTTTTGTATTCGTTACTTCTGGTAAGAGCTAGTTCTTAGTTATAGTGGAAGTAATAGTTAGGTCATACTGTCTTGAATAGCCAGGGACAAGGAAACGAACGTTTCTAATGGTTAGACCTCATTCATCTTGATTTGTAACAGCGGCGTCGATGGACTTGTTATAGTGATCGATCGTGTACAAGGAACGCTATAGTCATTCCAGTTTGCTATACGTGACAATATTGTAATACTTTGCACAATGTCGGCAGCGTTTCATAAATAAACAACACACGAAATCGATGTACTTGCATGCCAGGCTGGATTTTCCTGTGTTTTTGCCAGTGCGTAAAGACTCGTCTTACACCACGGGGTGTTAGATTAATGCGTGCTGTAATTTACTGTATGCAAGAAAAAAGCGACTGCCACTAGCGTAGGGTGCGGAGGGAAATATCTGACTCTCGGATAACTGTTTTTCGGTATCTCAATAGAGCATCGTAGCTGCAGTTCCTCTTGAGCCATATATTTCCATCCGCATTATAGTATTATATGGTGGCATAAACTGACAAAAGATAATCTGTTCAATCGCGTTAGCTAAACAACACAAAAAACATTTGCTTGTCTAGATTATGTTTGCCATTTGTTTCCAAATAAATGCAAATGAATATAAGCCACAAGAGTACCTAGAATTGCCATCAGTTAAGTTAATATGCTTCCCTTAGTTAACTGGATGATATAATTTCTTATAACTAAGTGGTTCACGAGAACGGATTCCATGTTTTTATTGGACATTTGGAATTCTCTGGGAATATTCGCTCTTCAGATAACTATAGTAACACGAATTTTATCTAGTAAGTATTGTTAACAGTTATTAGACAATCAGAATACTTTGGATGTATTTGCTTGTTATATAACATGCAACAAGAATCTTATATAGTCAAAATTTGTGTTACCAGTTATTGAAGAACCGGAGTACGCTGGAAATATTTGCATTTTAAGATAGCTAGCAACACCAGTATTAAATAGATAAGATTCTTTTTGCTGGTTGTCTGATAGGTCTAGAGTATTCCGAATCATTTGTGTTAAGATATTTATCTTACTGCAAAAAAGCATTAATTAAATAACAAGATGATTTCTCGATATCTATCTAGATAACGCGAATCTGTTCGTAAACCTTAACAATTTAATCTTATGACAGAAATATACCACGTTAATATTTTCCTTAAATAAACATTAACTTCCTTTATGCTATCCTTATATCTTTTATTTTTTCATTTTTTTTCATATTCATCATGTATTTCATAGTTAACATGCATTTATGTTGTGGATGTTTCCAGTAAACTATTTTGTGATATAACACAACTTTCTTGGACATGCTTTCAAGTATCAGTATTTAAAGTACATAGAATATATGGATACGGGAGAGGCGTGTGCTGTGGACAGTAATTTTGAAATTCCTGTAAAGCCATGTATGTCTCGAGTGTTTTAATTAGAATTACATATCTCGCTTATACCCCAGTCATAGTGTTTTTTTTTTTAATTCTACGTAAGTAACCTTGTGAAGGTATACCTACATATAAGGATTTTAATAGTTTTATGTTGTTGACTTAGTCATCTTACTAAATGTTAGGTTTTAGACTATGTAAATATGTATAGATCAAATTGTCTCATATTTCTGTATAGAATGGCAGACGTATTTTTAAAATATTGTAATTTTTTTTTTCATGCTGTACGTATGAAGAGACATAAATAAACTATTTGATTTGACTTGAGTGTCACGTTTTGGTCGTCATGTATATCTATTGTTGGTCTGCACTGGCCGCAAAGGCAGAATCTGTTGCCGCCAGCAGGCTAAAGGTTAAAGAGTTATTTTATACCCATGATAGGTAGGGCCAAATTGTAAGTACATTGTAAATATGTCTTTCAATTAATATATGTTACTTAATAAATATCAAAGGTATTTGAATGCAGGCAACAATGATAGATTTTAGTCCATATTCGCGACTAGTTGGTGCATTGCGAAATTGTGTATATTGATCATTCTTCTATGATACATGTATGAGGTCAAAAGAAACCAATTAAAGGCATTACACTTTATGAGACCCTTATCATCTAATTCAACGGCAAATGGAATATACATACATTCTTTGACAGACACTCCTTGACAGAAGAGGAAGGTGCATACTGTCTTAGTTACAACGATTTGGACTTGTTTCACAGAGCACAGTCTCGAGTATTTCAATATGTAGTACATCGCTACATCTCATTATGTAATTCTATGTGTGGGGAGCATAACATCGCTACATCTCATTATGCAATACTATGTGCGGGGAGCATAACATCGCTACATCTCATTATGTAATACTATGTGGGGGAGCATAACATCGCTACATCACATTATGTAATACTGTGTGGGGGAGCATAACATCGCCACATCTCATTATTTAATACTGTGTGGGGGAGCATAACATCGCCACATCTCATTGTGTAATACTATGTGTGGGGAGCATACGATGCACATACAAAATCAGTTTATATTAATGCAAACTGTCTGCGAATGTATGAAGCAATGAAAATATATGTTAAACTATGATGGTAGACGGGTCTAATATTCTTTTATGGTAATTGTGAATACAAACATGTATAATCAGGCTCAGTTAGTGTTTGAATAGTTAAAATACTTTCCTCAAACGGTTTGGCTTGTCTATACAATGACATATTCAATGGCGTTGTACATTTAATCTAACAAGCTTTAAAGAAATAAATGATGAAATGTAAAAAACGCACACAAAATTTTAAAAAAAAACTTAACACCTCCAGTTATCGCATTTAAAATAATTATCAAAAAAAAAAAAAGAAAAATCAATGCCATAAAGTCTCTAAAATACAGTGTCTTAATATTTTGTTTGAATGTATCAAGTGATTCACTTTTGCGTAATGCTAACGGCAGTTCGTTCCACAGTGTTGGGCTAATAGTACAGAAACTTTCATCATTGAATGTTTTGCACTTGTTGTATGGAACAAGATAACGACATGCACCATACAGTATGACATTGCAGTAACTCAGATTTGAAATAACTAGAGACAAAACTAAAATATCAGCGGCTGCTTTGGTTAAAAAATTTTCGGATGTTCTTAATTCGTAGGTTATTCGACATGGCTGTACGACATTTGCGATTTACATGATCTTTAAAGTTCAAGGTTTCATCAATAAATGCACCAATATATCTTATTGTGCTTTCACGTTTGATATCATCACCATCAATGTTAATCGACTATGTAAAATATTTGTCCAATTGAGGTCTACTACCAAACATGATAAATTCGGATTTTGAAGTGCTAATTGGAGAGGTCTATCAAGACCTCTCCATAGTGTTGGCTTTCAAACTAGAAGGATTTAGACTAACCTACTAATTTTACGGCGTTAGATTTCACTTTCTAGCGCAAATTACAGAGCCAGTCTAAAATGGCCCAATGCGCTTGCGCACAAGTAAGTTTTGAAATCCTCCAAGACGAAAATAATTGTTCATTTAAAATAAAGAAATATAGTGTAATACTATTGTTACAAATGTTGGAAACGGTTCAGTTATTAACAAAAAATATATAGATATATATTTACTATTCTTTGTTCGCAGTATTCAAAGATATGCATATGAATTGAATCACGTTAAAATGTATTTCGTTCAGTTAAATGAATTTATTGTTCATCTGGCGGAGATGTTAATCACGTGATCAAAACAAGGCGGCAATTCGACATATAAACCTTACAAACTGAGTAATAAACTAGAACAAATAAAATGTTTAGAATTTCTTTTTCAAATAGCACATTAACAATAAAAAAATCTCTGAAAAAAAATACATTTAAAAAAAGAATGATATATTTTTTCACTTCCGACAGTCGTCCATTCGATTGGGATTTTCTTCTAAGCTTTTCTAAAGCTTCTCGGAAGCTATTCTCTTAGGCCCAAACGAACGGGGCAGTTGACAAACAAGCCTGTCAGGTGAGGTTCTCGCAGAAATGGTAAGATGCTAATTTGGCAGTTTTCACCAGGGCTAAGTTCAGTGTACAATTATTGCAGTGGTAGCTTTTGAACATTTTTAAATGAAATTCAGTAACTAGAAAATGCTTGGGCCTATGTCCTCGGACTGGCGGAGGCTGATCATAACCTGAAGATGACTTATTGATTTTGAGGGCATTAGGTCATGGTCACAGTGACTGTGACCCTTAATAGGTCACAGTGACCTGCAACTGGGAAACTGTTTTTCGTCTATAGCACAACCTGCCATATAACCAGAGATATAGATAACAATTGTTATATATGTCTCTGATATAACTTTAAAAGGAGCAACACTGAACTTGTCCTAGGTTTCGTTTTTAAAAAGAAGCCGACTTGTTTTAGTTTGTTTCTATTCATCCAGTCATTGATTGTATGCGCACCGTTCGAGGTCTCCGAACGCTTGTGATTCTACGGAAGCAGATGTGGGATAAAAGCTTTATTAGTCCCCTACTGGTTGAAAACCAGTTTCGGAGACTATAGGAATGCACTTTTCCGTCATTCCGTCCATCCGTCTGTCCGTCCGTCCGCAATTTCGTGTCCGGTCCATAACTCTGTCATCCATGAAGGGATTTTAATATTACTCGGCACAAATATTTCCCATGATGAGACGACGTGTCGTGCGCAAAAGCCGGACCCCTAGCTCAAAGGTCAAGGTCACAATTGGAGGTCAAAGGTCAACATGGCTTTTTTCCTGTCCGGTCCATAACTCTCCCATCCATGAAGAGATTTTAATATTACTTGGCACAAATGTTTCCCATGAGAAGACGACGTGTCATGCGCAAAACCTGGACCCCTAGCTTAAAGGTCAAGGTCACAATTGGAGGTCAAAAGTCAACAAGGCTTTTTTGCTGTCCGGTCCATAACTCTCCCATCCATAAAGGGTTTTTAATATTACTTGGCACAAATGTTCCTCATAATAAGACGATGTGTCATGCACAACATTCAGACCCCTTGCTCAAAGGTCAAGGTCATACTTAGCAGTCAAATGTTAACATAGCATGAACAGGGTCTGTTTCGTGTCCGGTCCATAACTCTGACATTCATTAAGGGATTTTAATATCACTTAGCACAAGTGTTCCCCATGATGAGACGACGTGTCATGCGCAAATCCAGGACCCCTAGCTCAAAGGTCAAGGTCACAATTGGGGGTCAAAGGTCAACAGAGTTTTTTTCCTGTCCCGTCCATAACTCTGCCATCCATGAAGGGATTTTAATATTACTTGGCACAAATGTTCCCCATGATGAAACAACATATCGTGCGCAAAGCCTAGACCCTTAGCTTAAAGGTCAAGGTCACAATTGGAGGTCAAAGGTCAATAAGGTTTTTTCCCTGTCCGATCCAGAACTCTGTCATCCATCAAGGGATTACAATATTACTTGGCATAAATGTTCCCCATGATGAGACGACGTGTCATGCACAACACCCAGTACCCTAGCTTAAAGGTCAAGGTCACACTTTGAGGTCAAAGGTCAAGAGGATTTTTTCCTGTCCGGTCTATAACTTTGTCATGCAAAGCAGGATTTAGATATCAGTTGGCACAAATATTCCCCTGGATGAGACAACATGTCATGCGCAAGAACCAGGTCCCTAGGTCTAAGGTCAAGCTCATATTTAGAGGTCAAAGGTCAAATTCAAGAATGACTTTGTACGGAACATTTCTTCTTCATGCATGGAGGGATTTTGATGTAACTTGGACCAAATGTTCACCACCATGAGGTACCCTTGTTTTTAGAATTACGTCCCTTTGTTATTACTATAAATAGATTTTATTGTAACTTTTTTATTACTGGCGGTAGAGAAAATCGAGACCACTTTTCTGTGGTACAGCATGCATCTTACATCCAATTTTTAGGTGTATTTTGACCTATCTCTACCTGGTAAAGAGTTTCTTGTGGACTTATATTATATAGATTTTTTTTTAAAGATTAATTTCCCTTTGTTGTTACTATAAATAACTTACACGATAACAGTTTTATAATCAGCCAAAAAAAATCAATATGAAAACAACTGTGGGTTTTTATATATGCACATTTTAATCCAAGTGTGTTGTTTTAACATATTGTATATGTAGTACAATATTGTTTATACATCATTGACAGATATCAGTTCATTATGTTATACTGCAGTAGAGAAAATTAGGTGCCTTCCAGTAGGGGATTTTGTATTGCATGGCAATACTTCATTCACTTGTTTGCTATGTGATCATCAGCAAAACCGTACTGTAGACTGATATGGACTTGGGAACGACATCAAAAAGAGTTTCAGCATTGGTGAGACACGGCCACGGACCAAGACAACTGCCTTCACTGCATTCAAGCTGGCGGTCTGATGATGAATATGCAGTGTTGATATTAACCTTACAAGTACGAGGCCTTAAGCAGGGACTAACCTTGAATATTTGTTTTATTAAATTACTCAACACGCACACATAGCTGATTAGCTTTCTGAAATTCAGAATTGCAGTACAAAATGATTATCATTACCATTGAATCAAATTTGTTGACATTATCCAATCTTAACATTTACTATTTCTCCTTGTTATTTTTATTTCTCTTGTCGAAAATGGCCCAGATGTGAACGTTATTTCGAAATAGTACCGTACTGTATTGACTA
Source organism: Mercenaria mercenaria (assembly GCF_021730395.1). NCBI lineage: Eukaryota > Metazoa > Mollusca > Bivalvia > Venerida > Veneridae > Mercenaria > Mercenaria mercenaria. The sequence goes on from NC_069372.1 coordinate 65,507,237, forward strand.
GTATTGCAGATCATTTTACTGGAAGTATTGTATATCAATGTGGCATAGTTTGTACACTCGTCTCCTTTTTATTAGACATCATTTTGTCACGTTTCGGAATGCTGATTAACGATAAGTGTTTTTCCATGGACGGGGCACTTGTCCCAGACTATCTTTTTATGCTATGAAATCGAGTTTATGTTAAACGTATCTCCAGATATACAGGCAAATGCCATCCCCTCGCGCTACTTGGACAATATTTTGAACATAAATAAGCTATATTTTGCTTTTATTGTTACATATATATACAGAGCTTCAGTTAAAGCAAATAACAATCTTAGTACCATCGCTATTATTTTAAGGATGCCTTTCTCTATTAATAATGGAAAATGAAACTGTATGTTTAAACATATATGACCTGAGAGATGACCTTGAATTTGATATGTTGAATTTCCTTTGCCTTGATTGAGATGTATACAGTGCAATATGTAATCTAATTTATAGACCGTCCGCTTAGCTCAGTAGGGAGAGCGTTGGTCTACGGATCGCGGGGTCGCGAGTTCGATCCCCGGGCGGGGCGTATGTTCTCCGTGACGATTTGATAAAAGACATTGTGTCCGAAATCATTCGTCCTCCACCTCCGATAATTCATGTGGGGAAGTTGGCAGTTACTTGCGGAGAACCGGTACAAAATCCAGGCACACTGGTTAGGTTAACTGCCCGCCGTTACATGACTGAAATACTGTTGAAAAATGGCGTTAAACCCAAAACAAACAAATCTAATTTACACTTCAATGTTTTTTTGTCATGTTTTTTATATAAGCATGCGTAAATTGATCAGGAGTATAAAAACATTTCAGTAGCGAGAAATACCACATCTTTATTTTGCAGACAGTATTTGCAAGCTTCAAAACATTTGCAGGCAGATTATTTCCGACTCGGTCAAAGGTTTGTTGGGACATCCGATAAGGAAGAAGTATTGCTAACACTGATAATCCTATTCAATTTTGCCATGTCGGGAGAGGTTTTCCAGTTTAATTTGACTTTAAGACCCACTCACTCACAAAGGACAAACTTGTTTGCCAATCATCCCCTTGTCCTGCTTCGCTGTGCTTCTTGGTCCTTAATTTAAATTCTGCAAAGTAATTTAGGTTCCGTGAGGGTGTTACATCTTTATATAAGCTGTGATTTACAATGTGTTCCTTTGGTTACCTTAACTGTTTCGCAGGGAGCAATTTTATTTATTAAAATGTCTTTAAATATAGAGTCATGACGGTTACTGAACTGTATGATTTTGCGCCAGTAAACACGAGGAAGAATTGATATGGCAGAAAATCGATATCAGGGGAGACAACAGCAATATGGTATTGGTAGCGGGTGATCGGTATTGCGATGATATTTATTTCCTCCGGGTATTGTCACCTGGATGTTTATTTCAATTTCAAGTGTCATAAAAGAGGAGGTTTTCTATAATAAATAATTAAACAAGCTTAAGTGACATGTCACTCGAGTTACAAACTATGTAAAAGAAGAGTCTTTTCATAAGAAATAAAACAAGTCATTTTTACCAAAACAACATTTAATATCTAGTTACTTGAATCATAGTATTATAAACATGTTATTTTTTTTTTTTTTTTTCAAGTCATAAAATACAAATAAACGTGATGGCTTGACTTCCAGATGTTGTTTCGCCACTGCTATACCTAGCAGTATTGTTGTTAAGGTTTGTTAAAAAATGTTATTATGTAAGCAGATAATGAGATTCCACCATGTCTATAAAAATCTTTTCCTAATAGTCTAGTCCAGATTTCAATAAATGTGAGAGGTACAGGCATTTTGTTAGTATTTGGTCTCATATACTTTTTTAGTATAATTTGGGTATGCTGAATTCAAAAATACATGTTGGCCATCTGACAAATAAATTTTGTAGGTCAAAATGGCGGAAAACAAAATGGCCGCCAAATTAAGATATTTCTAATATAAATATGTAATAGTATTACAAGTATCCAAAAATATGTGGGGTTCTTTATCAAAGTTATGTGTAACATAGTAACAGATTAATTTAACAACACTTTTTCAAAGAAAAATTAATTTTTAATCCAAATGTGTGTTCCATTAGGAGAAAAAAAGCTAGCATTTAAAAGCCCACTATAACTTGACTATTTTGCCAAAAAGATGATTATCAAATGTTTCACCTTGGTTATAATTGCAAAGCTATTGCTAAATACAGTACACTAATTTAATATTTGGAATCAGTTTACAGGACAGAAGATAAATCCATAAACTGTTTATCATATAATTGTTTCAAAATAATATAGATTGAAATATTTGCTTTCCCAGTCCCATTTCATGTTAATTTACTGCCTCGAGTTCATACAGCTGGTAATGCTTTATCGCATATACATAATTTATATCTTTTTACATTAATACATCTGAGGGTCCTACATCTAGGTGTATACTTGCAAGCAGTGAACTCAATACAAGCTTGGAGAATTGGATCACGTGTAAGAAGAACTGGCTTAAGTGTGTCATCTGCCACCTTCCATCCCATGTCAGAAGGTGCAGGCAGGTCTGCAATGAGAACAGTTGATTGGTTCTATGCCAGCACTTGATAATCAAGCAATCACTGGTTGGGGGTATGTGTTCAGGACTTGTAGACCTGCCAAACATAACATTTTGAACACTGTCAGTACTTATAGCATCTTGGCCATACATTTTGCAAATAAAATATTCACAGTTTTTCATTACTTCATCAGGCAGTTGTCCATATCCAAGACCTTCTATCAGTTTTGCACTGACTGTAAGCACTTTAAATACAGATCTTTAGAGATTCCACAGAAATCTGATGTTGTGTCTCAGCCAGTGTGTGCATGAAAAGATAGGAAATTTCTACGCAACTCTTCAGTTATTGAGGATTTCTTTAATATTGTGTTGACTTGAATGTATTTTCGTTTTTTCACTGTTCCAATCATCATCAATACTGTTGCATTTGTTTCCTGCAACTGGCATAGTAAGAGCAAATACTTCAGTATCTCTGGCAGTATCTCTGGCAGAAACAACAACAGTGTTACAATTTGATAGTTTACTGCAGTGAACAGCATGAAGAATGATTCTTGTGTCAGCTTCCTTAAGTTTAGCCTTTAATTCATTCAAATGAAGTTCAATGAGTGTTTTCAACAGTTTCTTCTTCCTAAAAGCCGACGCAAACAACCAACGTCTTATCTGTAGGCGATTACATGATCAGCTTCTGATAAAAATCTACTATGTCAATTTTATTTGTAGGAAGTGCTAAAAAGTTACACTAGATTTCAAGTAATTCATTGATATTTGCCAACCACCCATTCTATGTCACTGCCCATTTCAAATCCAAAAGCTTAAAGTAAAGAGCCTGGTCAACAGTTATAACTGAATGTGACTGTCCCAGCCTTTCTGATATATGCATACACTTTTGAACAACAGTGTTTAATGTGTCGATATCTCATTCTCAGTAAGTGTCAGCGGAATAACATGACAAGTTTCAGGATCCATTGATTCCAGGTTTTTTTTCAGTTAAAGATGTGCCTACTATTAGTATGTCTCTGCAGCTCAATGTGTGTCCTGCACTATGAAATAGGTTTACTAAATGTTTTAACCTAGTCATCTAGTGCAATGTACTTGCAACACCTATGTGTTTAGGAGTCCATTTTTTACAATCACTCAGTCCATAAACAACTACACTTAAAAGTTTTGTTTACCTATCAGGTTCAGGATCTTTATGGTCAAATTCTTCATCTAGAAGCTCTTGTCCACCATACGTTAAATTCAGAAACATGAACAGACACTCCGGAACACAGTTTACTGAATCATTTTCAGTCACACTCAGTCCAGGATGTCCTTCCAGAGATAACAAATCAACCCTTAATTTAAGTGCTAATGTCGAAGAAGTCGTCACTGGACTTATATTTCTGTTTTTGTCAGCCGTTCATCACTATTACCAGTAGTATTATAATGAGCATCTCTTAGCATTGACGCAGCACATTCAGATGGAACAAGAAGTGTATTCCTTTCATCAAAAGATATATGTAGTGGAGTTACAAATTAAAACTGGTTTCTCAGTTTACGTTGTAGGGCTTTTTTGAGAGATGATATTCTAGAATTAAATGACAAAGAATTGTTGAAGAAGTCTCTACAGTACGTATGCTGAGTATCTGTTCCAACTGTCTGAAAGCTGCATTATTTGCGATTTCATTGCAGCATACCCATGTTCATGTATAAGAAAGATCATGGCAATATCTGTATTTGAGTTGTCCCGACTTGGTTTTGCGAACTCCGTATCGAAAAGAATTTAAACTTTCTCATGATATTTGCCATCCATTGACATCGGAGAGTCATAATCGCATTGTGTAGTCATGTTTAGAATCCTTCAAAATACTATCACTGACAAGTTATGTTAAAGAGTTTTTCATGTTGTTTTTTTTTTTTCTGTTTTTTTTTTTGTCTTGACAGAACATACACATTGCCCAATTTAGTAGAAGTATATGATAAGTTTGATGAGGATGTAGCTTTATCTGAAGTTTGTCCTATATTAAACTTAGCTTTGACTGAATAGTATGTATTAGTTCTTCGTGGACAAAATTAGAATAACACTTTCTATGGCAATGTATTTCGTCATTTTCAGCTATTTTTTTTTTTAATTCTAATAATGGCTTCATATTTAGAAAAAAATCTCTATAAAAAATCTTGATTCAGCACGCTCTTTTAGAGATGTTATGCCTTGAAGCTGTTTAGTTCCAAGTTTTGACAGATTTTGCTTCCTGACAAATGATGCACTATTCTATGCTATCTTGAAATGGTCTCTTGAGATGCAAAGTCTTGTCCATTCTTACTTCGGAATATTTTAACACATATGAAAACAAAATGATATTATATCATTCACAAGCAATTATAGCATATAAAAAGCTATCTTTAAATAACTTGACTTGACTATAAATAAACTTATCACAGATACTGAAAGTTAAAATGAATACAATTTCACAAAATCTTAAAATATAACGAAGTATATTCTCTAAAAACTCTTAGAAATAAAATATACATGTAAATCTGTCCTACCTATAAAAAATCCTTAGAAAACCTGATTCCATGAAGTATTCTTGACACCTCTAAAACCTTAATGGTCATGAAAGAGTGTGTTCTTGTCAGGGTTAATGTACACTGAATAACAGGTATAACACTCCAAATAGTTTATATGAGGACTTAAACAAAAACCTGATTTGACTCAGATTGTTATTGTGATAGAGACCTGTATCGTTTATACTAATTATGTTAACATGAATTAGCCTTAATCTTAATCCATGTCACACTTAATTTTCACCAATTATTATGATGCTAAGGTATTAAAATGTTGATTATTAAATAAAATGATCTCACCAGGATAAAATAAGTTCTACATGATATTCTGTTCATTACAGACAAATTGTCATGTTAATTAAGTTTTAGCTTCCCCGTTGTTGTTTTTCTTAAATGACAATTTTAAAACTGCAAAATGATTTCATCAAAAAAAAATTTCTTTTTGACATTAAAATTCCAGCGGAAGTTTACAATCTAATACTTAGTCTTATTTCTCTGTTCCATAAATGAAGTTCGATATTTATTTTTTTTTAATTGTCTTCGAATTCCCCTTTTGGAACCCCATAAAATTCACATTTTTAACTTTTGACATATTTTATTGATAAATATTTATTCAATTATACTAATTACATGAAATAATTTGTTGAAACATATCTAAAGATAAAGATTTGTATTATAAAGTAATATCAAAGGAAAAGTTTTTGTTAAAAATAGTGGTCATTTTTGCCCCCATTTTTTACCCTTTCAGAGGTATTTGCCAGATGGCCAACATATATTTTTGGATTCAGCATACCCAAAATATGTTAAAAAAGTATGTTGGACCAAATACTAACAAAATGCTTGTAACTTCTTAAATAAGCTTATATCTGCAAAATCGGACTAGACTATAAGACACCATTCGGCGATATTTGTCCATTTTGTGTCGATTCGCCATAAAACCCAACTCACTAAAAAGAACACATTCCATTTTACTTTACATTACAATATTGAAATACTCAAAACATACATTTTGCACAATATCCATATACATGCAAGTATTAAGTACTAGTATATAACAAAGCGCAAGAAATCAAGCGTGTGTGTTCCTAACATAAATGTTTTACAGTTAACAGTCCAAGCGTACTTTTTACATTCTAGCGCTAACTATTCAGTATGAGTAAGCTAAAATTTCAAACTGTTATCAAATATTTTTATTGTGCATTTATTCTGTATATTTTATTTATTTAACCAGCTTTGTTTGATAGTCTTAATAAGGTTCAACCATATCTTGGTTATTGTATATTCCAAATAAACAAAACATCTTTCCCTAAGGTACATAAAAAGCACACATTCCATTTTACTATACATTACAATATTGAAGTACTCACAACATACATTTTGCACAATATCCATAATATCAAATACTAGTATATAACAAAACGCAAGTAATCAAGGGTGTGTGTTCCTAACATGAATGTATTACAGTTTACAAGGCGTACTTGTTTACATTCTAGCGCTAACTTCCAGCTTGGACTATTCAGAATGAGTAAGCTGAATTTTAAACAGTTATCATATACATTTACGTGCTGCATGCCTTCTGTACAATTTTTTATCTAACCGACTTTATTTGACAATTGTTTACGTGTTAATGTACACACTAGCAATCCAAAAAGTTATTATGTAAGCACATAATGAGGTTCAACCATGTCTTGGTTATTGCATGTACCAAATGAACAAAACATCTTTTCCTAAGGTACATAAAAAAGAACACATTCCATTTTGCTATACAATACAATATTGAAGTACTTACAACATATATTTTGCACAATATCCATAATATCAAATACTAGTATATAACAAAACGCAAGAAATCAAGGATGTGTGTTCCTTACATACTAGTAAATGTTTTACAGTTTACAGTCTAAGCGTACTTTTCTACATTCTAGCTTGGACCATTCAGTACGAGTAAGCTGAATTTTTAACTGTTATCATACATGTACGTTGTGCATGTTTTCTGTATAGTTTTGTCTAATCAGCTTTGTTTGACAGGCTTTTACGCAATAATGTACGCATTAGCAGTCCAAATTTATACATGTCGTTAGATGTGTCGGTAGGTTGTCTGCAAAGGTTTGGTTCCTGGTGCAGTTGAACATCTCCTTGTATCTGTAACATACAGAAATAAGGAATTTACTAAGCAGGTCTTATTGCATCAGTTATTCTAAATAAGAAGTGGAAATGGTGTCCTGTTATGCAACAAAGACGCATGAACACAGGACTTCGTCCTAAAGCACTGCATTTAGTCTGGTTGTAGTCGTTATGAATTCTTTGTAATACTGTTTGTAGGCGAAGTGACTGGAGATGGTATTGGATGTCTGTTTCATATCGACACCGTACCGGTTTTCTTGTGTAAAACATCCATATTACTGACTTGTAAATGATCGGTAGCACTTACTTTAACAATGTTAGGATAACTGGAGAAAATCCGAAACCAGTATCGATGTTCTGGTTATGTGTTCTTACATGCAGGTGGACTAAGTCATTTAAATGAAAAAAATAAATACTCAATCATTTAATTAGAATTCATTGCAACAATTACCGGTGCAAAATAATTCAAACTGTAATTGTGGGCAAATTAAATTGTCCTATAATAGTAACAATTTTACTGACCTTGTTTCCGGCAATCTTTATATAAAGTGATTGTTCCTCAATTTTTCCTAACATCAGCGAGTTGCTGTGCAGAACCTGTAGAGTCTGTGCCAGCTGGTAGGAGATTTTCAAAACAACATCGAGTGGTAAACGTTCTGGTCCCGCAAGAATTTCTGCCAAACTTTTGTATACATTCTCAGATGACGAGTCTTCGACATAAAATCGTCGCATAACGATACACTTGTTGATCAGAAATCTTTTCCCAAGGGCTAAAATGATTATTTCATTTTGGTAAGACAATAGTTCTGTGTCATCATGCTTTCCTAATGTTTTTAAAACGCTTAAGAGATACCTCGTTTGTAATTCAAAAATGCGATGATGCGTGCGGAAACAAATTACTTTGAGCGGTTCTAATTGCTCCAAAATTTCATTGTATGGGGAGTAATTATTTTCTCTTTTGTACAGTTACTTCTTCTGACCATAACAAAAAACAAAACCTTTAGTACTGTTGCCCACAGGGCTACGTTTGAAATATTGCTAGCTCTTTTACGTCGACTCAAAAGAAATCTCTCTTTATCTGCAAGTGGTAGCTTTCAGACATTAATTAAGGGAGCTCGTATTTACACAAGGGCATCTTTTAATTGTAGCGTTATCTCAAAAACATATAATGCTACCTCTTAGTATTGTAAAGATATCTCGTACTTTATTTTCTTAAAAAGCGGTAAAACTTACAGAGATATCTCTATATCTTAAAGCTACAGTCACACATACGGAAATGTCCGTGCGTTGAGGTCCGGTGCGGATTAGATTGGTCGGGGCGGGGGGGGGGGGGCGTGGGGGTCGGAGACATGGTTAAAGCTACAGTCACACATACGGATATGTCCGTGCGTTGAGGTACGGTGCGGATAGGATTAGTCTGTGGGTGTATTACTACGGAGCAGTACGTCTTAGTACGGAGAAAGTGATGAGAAACGGGAAACAAACAAAACAATACAGGACGCGAATAAGTACGGATAGGTACAAGGTACTACGTTGAATTACGTTTTACTGCGCCTTGCAACTTGCCAAGCGCACGGTCGGGTCTGCGGTAAACTACGTTGAACTATGCTTAAATACGAGCAGCCTCGGATAACTACGTTCAGCTACGGTGAGGTACGTAACAGCACGGATAACTACGTTTAAGTACGTTTAACTATGGATGAATAAGTTTCAGCCAAGTTGGCCAAGTCACGCTCAAATGGCTACGGTTCGCTCAAACTTTTGTGCATGTTCAAAAGTTGGAGAAACTTGCAAGTTTGGAATAAGTTTTGAATACGTTTTGACCACGTTTTGGTACGGATTAATACGAATGACTACTTTGAGGTACGGTTCAGGTACGGATCGATACGGATTACTACGTTTCTGTCCGTAGCTAGACGTAGCTATCCGCGCCGTATGTGTGACTGGGGTATATGTAAGGAGCCGTACGTCTTAGTACGGGAAAAATTGTGAGAAACGGGGAACTAAAAAAATACAGGACGCGACTAAGTACGGATAGGTACGGCGTACTACGTTGAACTACGTTTTACTGCGCCTGGGCAAGTTTTGAATAAGTTTCAGCCAAGTTGGACTAAAGTCACGCTCAAATGGCTACGGATCGCTTAAACTTTTGAGCATGTTCACAAGTTGGAGAAACTTGCAAGCGGTTACGACCCAACTGTTTTGAGACATACCGCATGTTTAGTGTTCAACCCGTTTACAGTTGGACACTACGCTCCCCTCTTTGATTGTGTCTGACGGAAGAGGGGGAGGACTCTATGATAAGCAGTTTATAAATCCTACATGGACTGTTTTGATATTTGTCTTCTGGCCTGTTTCGTCGGGCCATTAAGGGTGTTTCTCTTGTTGCTCTGTCTTCTGAAAAGGCATTGAGTACATACGTTTTTGGTTCTTAAGGTTTGCTTTTTATATATTTATACACGAGCATTTTTGTGTTTTACATGCCATGCCTTTTTGTTTCCATTACGTGTGTAAGAGATTCACCTGGAGGGGATTACTTTAATTTACACTGTCCCGTGTCTTTGGAACATGGTGGGGGTAAGAGTGAGGTTGGGTGCGCACCATAAACCGGTTTAAACTCCCCAGTAGTGTTTTTGCCACTGACAGTTCCAAGGCGGTGCCCCACAGTGTTCCTTTGTTTGTTCGTTCGTTTTGTCCTAATGTGTTGGCTGTGTGTGTGTGTGTGTGTGTGTGTGTGTGTGTGTGTGTGTGCGTGCGTGCGTGCGTGCGTACGTACGTGTGTGTGTGTGTGTGGTGCAGGCGTCTGCGTGCTGTGGGTTTCGTTTTGAGGAGGCTGCGTTTTTGGTGCGTGGCATTCCCTGTTTGATATTTGTCTTTGTTGTTTTTGGAATAGGTCTTGAATACGTGTTGGTACTGATTGATACGGATTACTACTTCAAGGTACGTCTCAGGTACGGATCGATACGGATTACTACGTTTCTATCCGTGGCTAGACGTAGCTATCCGCGCCGTATGTGTGACAACAGTACGCCTTCGTACGGAAAAAATGGTGAGAAACGGGGAACAAAAACTACAGGACGCAAATAAGTACTACGTTGAACTACGTTTTACTGCGCACCCGGGTAGAACCACCGACCTTCCGTAAGCTAGCAGGATCGCTTCCTCACATGAAGAGTTCAAAGCCACGAGTGAGGCTCGAACCCACATCGACGAGAGGCAAGTGATTCAAAGTCAGCGACCTTAACCACTCTGCCATGAAGGCACCAAGTTGGACTAAAGTCACTCTAAAATGGTTACGGATCGCTTTTGTGCATGTTCAAAAGTTGAAGAAACTTGCAAGTTTGGAATAAGTCTTGAATGCGTTTTGACCAAATGTTGGTACGCATGGATACGGGTTACTACTTTGAGGTACGGCTCAGATACGGATCGATACGGATAATTATGTTTCAATCCGTCGCTAGACGTAGCTGTCCACGCCGTATGTGTGACTGGGGTATTAAACCGTTCCAGCTGTTATTGAATAAATAGTAAAACAACTTTGCATAGATTTAAACTTACCAGTTTTAAGTTTTTTCTTAGCTTGTTCATCAGTTCTTGGCATAAAGTTCTGCAAAATAGAGTTGAAAATGATAGTTCATCCACAAGAATACCCTTTAAGGTTGTCCCTTATGTTTAAACAACAAAATATGTTGCGTAACGTCACTTGACCGAACAACATTGAATACTATTATATTGCCTTGTAACCATTGGCCGGGTAGCATAAATGTTGTCGGGAATCTGTCATCACCCGTATATAAAGTGTAAAGTGTTACTCTTCAACGCTAGTGTTCTGCTTAATGTCAACTTTGATAAAAGAGAGGTTTGGGTGTAATTTAAAAATAATTTAAAAACAATGCAACTTTGAAAAATATGGTTTAACCAAAATATCTACAATGTAGAACAATATTTGTTTTGTTTCGAACGTGCAAAACAACCCAAGAACCATCACATGGACGCTAAACAGTTGCATAGTTGATTAAATGCACTAAATTTTGGTAAAAGATGGAAACACCAATTAATAAATAAACAACAAAGACATATATGAGAATGACATTCAGTGGAAGTCATAACACAAAGGTTGTAAGTCACCACATGAAACAAAAATCGAAAACCACTACTTAATATTACAGTTTAACTACGATAAGGAAAATATATACGTAACCTTTTTGCCCAGAATAGCGGTCAGTGTGTAGAGCATGGGATTCAATGCCGAATTTACGGGCAGGATAAATACAGCAGCCCATGCGTACACATCTCCGGATATTACATGTCCAGACATAGCCATTAGTCCTAAAAGAAAGTGAACAAGTTAGCCTTTATCGTAAATTAACCAACACACATGACATTGTATGTACCTAACAAATAGATGGTATGTTGATTAGTGAGACACATTTATTGAGCCGCGCCATGAGAAAACCAGCATAGTGCGTTTGCGACCAGTATGGATCCAGACCAGCCTACGCATCCGCGAATCTTAGCTTTTAGCTTTCAAAGAGTATTGCAATGAGAGGAACCATTAGCGAACAGCATTGATCCCGACCAGCCTTCGCATCTGGATCCATGCTGGTCGCAAACGCACTGTTAGTTTTTTCATGGCGCTGCTCAATTATTAATGCCTGCGAGTCGATTAGATCAATGTTTCTCATATTGTGACCTAGATTTATCAAACAAGCATAAAGATAAAGTTTTGAATATTTGTAAACTTGTTTGATATTACTAAGTAACCCGATTGTCATTTTATGATAAAGGAAGTTTCAACTGAAAATAGAAATATCTTAAGGAGTAGCTGAGGTCTCCATTGCTGACCTTGAGGTCTTTGGCTACCTGTATCTTTATCTAGATATAGTACGTTTAAGTATATACTACAGTAGTGTAATTGTTAAGAATACGAAAGATATTCAGCTTACAATTAAACACTTAAATCCAACTTTTTTAGAAATATACATGACAATTTCGAAGGAGCATATGGACATAGGCGGTTGTGCTATATCAGAAAAGGTGACAATGACAGTGGGACAATGAAGTTTGATTCTTTGGTTGCATACGTTGCTGATACGCTTGGGCCTGAGTATCGCTTCAGCGCAATATTAACGTTCCAAATGTCAACACATGACAGAAAGTGAAATGTAGATGCTTTACAGAATATGTTTTAACAAAAGCCCAACCTTTTTGGGACAATTTGTAGATAAAATATGCCTAGTTTTTATCCAGACATTTTCGCTTAATATTTTTAATGTTTCATCAATACATCGTATCTTGCCATACACCAATTATAGATATTTGACTGTCTTAAAACTACCCAAATCAAGTTACTAATTCCATAGGAATGGATGCCACAGTCTCTGTACGCAACTGCAATAGCCTATAGTATATGGAAATCCTGAAGAGGGGATTATAGAAGCGCACTGTCAAACCGTGCAATGACTTTAAGTTTATCGTAACTAAATTGGAAAAATTTGGACTATATACTATTAATACATACTTTGTTCTTAGCTTAATAGAATAATTTGTGATTGTAACGGATCTAAAGTTTTGTTTTACAATGGGTTACAAGTCATTTAACATACATGTAAATTGTATGCTTGGTAAGTGTTTAAATGTAAATTGAACATTTTGTAGCTTCATAAACACTAACCCTTTCCTGACTAAACGTAACTCAACACGCGATTTGATTCAAAAGAACAGGTTTACGAATGATTGATATAAAAGCACAAACCAATGCATCCGATTGGAAACCAGCAAAGGAAATCTGTAGTAACGACCAGGAGCAAATTTTTGGCTACCACCAAGTCTCTCCTCCTTCCTGACATAGCTTTTGTCACACGTTTGCCAGAGGTTCGAATATCCATATAGACAGACCACTGTCCAATCGCAATAAGGAGAAACGTTATGAAATTGAACAGAACAAATATCAAAACCGAATATAGCCAGCCGGGCGGTCGATCTCTAGTTAGTGGCAAAGCGATGCATACACCTGACTTATTATAGAACGAATCTCGAAAATAAGCCGTATACATAAGTGGAAACAACGAAATTATTAAACAAAGGATCCATGTCGCCACGGAAAATACCGCTGCTTTTTTCGTATTAAATCGAACTTGACCAAAAGGATATTTGATGACAAGCAGTCTATCTAACGTAATCAGGCATATGAATATAACGCTTGCTTCGGAGGACAGGGTAGAAAGAACTCCTGCGAGGGTACACCATATGCTGTTCCGCCAGTAGTCGTCCATAAAAATGTACCTGAATTAGAAAAGCTATGTTTCATCCAGTTAATTCGTAACAGGGTGTTTCGTAGAGTGTGGTTTTACAAATCCAGTTTCAAAAGAAATCTTCTTAAACACAAAACACAAAAATGATGAAATTTTCCACTTCTATAATGGCACTATTTACTTTTAATACACTTCTCACATACCTTTGGATAAAAAAGACATAGGAACAAACAATGAAATAAAACAGAAAAAGTAGTAACTCCACTACCTACCGCTTTCTAAATACGGCATCTGCCACAGCTATGATGATCAAATATATGCCCATCAAAAAATCTGCTACTGCCAGGTTTGTGACAAATATACCATAACCAAGCTTCAAGCGTTCTCTGTCGAACTTCAAACGATAGATAAATGATAAAGTATTTCCAAGCAGGGCACATAAACCTATCAACCAAAGCATCGTCTGCAACACTGAAATTCGCATGAGATCTTCGCAAGACGAAAACTCATCCTTTTGAGGAAAACAGCTCTCTTCGGGCACATAGCTTGGTCTTACACAACAATATTTGTACGCTGGTGTCTGCAAAGTTTTCAAGCCTGATACACCGGTAAACATCCCTTTGTCAAAAGAAGAAATTATATTCTTTTCAAACGATATATGCTCCACTGCGAGGTTTCCTAACCCAAACTCTTCAATGTATTGGAAATTATTGTTCTGCAAATCAAGGAGTTCAAGGTTAAGACCAGCAAATGTATTAGAGACAACAGTTATCAGTTTAGTGGCTGCTATTTTTAAAATTTTCACTGACTTCAGATACTGAAAAGTAAAGGATTCCAAACTGGCTAAATTACTGTTTCCGTCAAGCATCAACGTATGAAGGCGCTGTAATCCACTGAATACAAGGGGTGATAACTTCGTTATTAAATTGTTGCTGAGGTCTAGAACCCTTAAATTGATCAACTTTGAAAAAGTATTTGACTGTATATCTTTTATTTTACAACTGCTGAAATTCAGTAGATATAAAAAAGGAAAATCTAATTCATCCTTGCTCAACGAAGTCTCCATTTCACCAACTTTACTTAGTGTTAATGAGCGTGTCCGTTTCGGAAATGTTCTTATACCAGTTTCATTAAGAACATTACATGTCATTTCAAAACCTCTACAAATGCACTGCTTGGGGCAAACAAAATCACAAAGTAACTCGTCGTCTCCATGTATACAGTCTACGATACCATCACAAATTTGACCACGTGTTATGCACATCTTACTCGAGGAGCACTTGTAAAACCCTGGACACGTGGTTGAAAACGCCTCTGAAATGTTAAAGTAAATTATTAATCTGTTTTTACTTAAACAACGCTGATGCAAGAAAACATAAATACTTTACAGTTTTTTTTAAACTGGTAAAACGTTATATTAGATACTACTGAACAAAGAGTGTTATCCAAAGCTAGTCAAAATAACAAACTTCCATGAGTATGTCTTGTCTAAATCATTTGTATTTCAATTGTAACTAAAACTGAGTACTGACATATATGCCCTGCGCCATGAGAAAACCAACATAGAGCGTTTGCGACCAGAATGGATCCAGACGGATCACAGGCTGGTCTGGATCCCCGCTGGTCACAAATGCACTATGTTGGTGTTCTCATGGCGCAGCTCATATATTGTAGCTTGGGGTTTATTTTACATGCAAGTCGAAAACAAAGGTACAGGTTCTGTTTATTTATCAACGCCAGTTTCCAAGAGTACCATGGCAGTTTACACTGACACCAACTTGGTGAAAAATTAACTTAACTATCGTTCCATAGTATTTTTCGCGTTGTTTTTTTTTTGTTGTTGTTTTGGTAGAAGTATTCACATATGCGAAAACATGCAACAGAAAATGACTTCATCTCAGTGTTGTTATATTGTCTGGTTCTTCGAGAACATTGATTTCAACTCATTTAGATTTGAAGATTGAATACTGCTTAAGCCGGTGCTAGGGGGCGTGGGCAGTGTTGCATTTTCCGTTACTGCTCATGAACAGACTCAATAAAACCGAGTTTGCAATTTTCACTGTTTGCTTCGTTCAGGTTTTATTTTATTCACTTGCATGGTCAATATATTCAGGAGTAACATCCATATAGTTCTGGAAGCTTACATCTACATTGGTATTGATAGGATCTCTCAACCGAGCCACTTTCTGAGACGTACAGAGATTATTACGAATGATATTTAAGGCAAAATTTGTGCTTCCTCAGTTTACGTTACACAGTCTGAGTATTTGCCTATTCCCTAAAATATATTTGACACCGTTTTCCTTACATACTTTAATCATGTAGTTCAAACTACTTTAACCAGTTTTCGCCGGCAACTGGCACCTCCCTTCCGCCCATATATCGCAGGCCGATCTTTCGTCAATCGATAATGAGAAAATTTATGCCTCGGTCAGGATTCAAATGTTCTACCTCCTGTTTTGACGTAATTTGGTTTATCTTTTGAGATAACTTGGCAAGCTTGCGTTTTTAACAGATATTGTTGAAAAGATCGGTTGTAAAAATCCAATTAATGTTTATCCGTACCTGTATCCTACAAGGGGTGATCCAGAATATACCGGACTAGGTTTGCAACTTTCTTTTAAAAATTACGACATTTGTAGAACATATATAAACATATATAATATATATGTATATAATTATTTACTTGTTCAGGCTTTATTCCAAAGTTCCTGAACATTTCATGACAATAGTATATCTAACATTGATTTTTACATAACATAACATGATTTACATTTACATAAACACAGAACCCTTCAGAGACCAATTGACAATGGTAAACACATGAAAACCATTGAGGCAATGTCCGGTGAATAAGCTTTGGTGCTCAATGATCTGGAATCCGAGAAGTCCTATCTCTAGCAAAGTGGTCTTCGCAGGCGCGTTGTCCTGATAGAGAAGAACATCTTCAAGATTGACTTTGGGCCTTTTCTTCAATATCGATCATGTGAGGTCTCTTCGCAGAACCTGTAACAAAATGTATTAGCTCCACACGTAATAAGCGTAATGATTTTATATCCTACGTTTCTAAGAACTAATGTAGCATCTGTAAGAAAGCAAGATCATTAAATAATATTTTCAAAAAATAAGTCTTGATCATAAGTTACTCAAACTTACTTTTCCATAGTACGCAGCGTTGACGGTCTGTCCAACTTGAACGGCATGCTGCAAAATCATATCGTGCCCTGTCGGCAAAGAAGATGAATATCTGCTCTCTGCTTGTTTTACAGACTTTTGCTTTCTTCAGAGTTGGAGATCCCGGAGTTTTCCACTGTCGCGACTGTTCTTTTGTTTCGGGATGTAACTGATATATACACGTCTCGTCATTGGTCATGATACGTTCCAGAAAACTGACACCCTCGCGACGATAGCGATGTAGGAATATTTTAAAGGCAGTGACTCGGTTCCGCCTGTGATCGTCAGCGAGTAATCGAGGTATCCATTTCGTACTAATCTTCCTCATGTTCATTTCTTCAGTAATAACACGCTGTAACCTGTCACATCGCAGTTGTCACGTATTGCCACCCGCCTGTCACGATCAACAATGTCTTTGACTGGTCACTAACGTCGTATCCATGGAAGATTTCCGGCTTCTGCCCATATCATTGTTACGCGAGCCCTTTCCTTCACGGAAGGAACCTCCGATCGCACTCAAAATTTTGAGTTCTGGATATCACCTTCCCTGTACATGTCTGTTGGAGCATTTCTGACGTTTTCGTTTGTTTGTGAGTAAACAAGCTGACAACAAAACATAGTAATTGGCAAGTTTCTAGCTGATGACGTAAGAGACGTCACTTTGCTGACATGTTAAAATAACGTCAGCGTAAATTGCGCTATTCAGTCACAAACATACACATTTTAATAAAAGCAAGTACAACATTGATTAAGCAAACTATGAAGTAACTCGAGTGAAAACAGGATAAAAATAGTTATATTGAATATGTAGACAGATATGGGCATAATCCGGTTAATTCTGGACCACCCCTAAGTCGTACAGTTAATTAGATAATATTTCATAATTATCTAAGCTCTGGGACGTTTGATAGATCGTA
Organism: Mercenaria mercenaria; assembly: GCF_021730395.1. Taxonomy (NCBI): domain Eukaryota; kingdom Metazoa; phylum Mollusca; class Bivalvia; order Venerida; family Veneridae; genus Mercenaria; species Mercenaria mercenaria. The sequence continues at coordinate 65,524,791 of NC_069372.1, forward strand.
GGCCAACGATGCCAGTCTCAATATACATTACATTCATGGCAGAAAGACGATTAAAGCAATTATGCAAGGGTAAACATGTTAAGCCTTATTAATGGGGAATATGGTATAAAATAGTGCTTCAAATACAACCTTCAAGAACACCTTTGAAATGATGTTTAGTAAATCGGTCCAAGAGATGTTATGAAAATAGTCAATCCTCTCACGCCCCTTGCATTGCTTTAGTAATGCAGAATAATTGAACAGACTCAATGATACCAAAGGACCAGAAAATGTTACAACAAAAGATATTAGTAAAGCCGATTTTAAACAGTAAGTTTTGTTTTACCTTAAAATTAAGAACTAACCTCTACATATGTCTGGTAGATAACGAGATGCTAACGAAGACAAAACATTCCAATCCTTTACTACCACATCCATAACAAAGGGAAATAATTCAAGATCTTTAAATACCGAGGAAGGGGATTCTATTGCACGATATACGGTGAATTCACGTATCATTTCTGTCATGTTTTCAAACATCAGCTTTGCTATTAGCTCCGATTCTGGGCTACTCTGGATAAATAAAATCGCCTTCTTCAGTTTTGTAAATTTAATTGTCTTCAAAAACTCATTGGCAAGAAGGTTGTATTCACATTCGAAATTTCTATCGGTAAGTTCAAACGCTTTCATTTCTTTGTCCTTTATCTTCAGAAGTCGATGCAGGAAAGGGATTCCAACAGATAACTGCAACGACGAATACTCTATACTTCTTAAAATACTCTTCGGTGTATGTAGTTGTTTGACCAATTTTGCAAAATCCGGGCCTCTTACTGCATCCTTTTCATGTACAATAAGGACTTCTTTTTCTTCATCTTCACAACCTGTACATGAACTGATACATGAATGAACAGAAAAAGATTATAGAATTTGGCATTTCTACTATAAACGATGTTTGTTATTTCTGCTATAGGTTTAATAAGAAGAATATGCAAAATAATATAGAAATGACCAAAATTCACATTTTAAATTAAAATAGTCTTAAATTGCTTACTTTCATTTTATTCTATGAAAGATATAAAATGAAACGTACCGCACCCAAATTCATCTTCTGCGTTAGGACAATGTTCAACCCCATCACATAAGAATTTCAGTGGTAAACAATAACTGTCCGGGCATTTTACTGTTTCTTTTGGACATTCAATTACATCTTAAAATAAAAATCAATCATAACATTCAGATGAGCACATATAATGGTTCAAAATATATTATAATTTTATTTTTTTATCGATGGAATCACATAGAAACTTTAGCTTCACCACCAAACAAAAATGGTGATAAGGATGGAGCTGACGACGTTTTCGTGGTGCAGCTATAACCGGTTTAAAATTGTAAGAATGTACATTCTGTCTTTGTTTAAAAAATCAACCTATTTTGGAACTCGGAGAATGTGATTTGGTGAACACTATTCTTTTTGCCATTTACTTCAAGATCGCTTCAATTCTACTTTTTCTGATAGGAAATTTATTAGTAATATGATAAAGTAAATGTGTTGATTTGCCCAAATCTGAACCAATATAGAAATGTTAATTAGTAGCCACAGATCCAACACTACCGGATAGCGTATCACTAATGCAAGTCATTACGTTTTCAAACTACTCGCATATTTCTTTATAGGGATATTTTATTCATTTTAATGTTTGCCTGTATAGGTATCATACACATTTAGATTATTTGCTTGCGCGATAATGTTCATAGAGTGTGTCTAAGCATTGACATGTAGTGTGAATACGGACAGTTTTCAAAATGTTGAAACGTCTGAAGCAGGAGAAAAGCTATTGACACCTTAATTTACATAACAGATAACGAAATCACACTTAACCTGGCACTACATACTCCGATTTTCGGAATAAGGTTTAACAATTAAATTACAAAACGAAAAGTAAAGTTTACTTACATGTTTACAGTTCGAAACCAGCGATAGCTGCACCACGGAAACGTCGACAACTCCTTTCCTTCTTTCCTTATCACCATTTTTTGATGGTGGAGGTTTGTCTTTTAAGGGTTAAGTAGCCCAGTCTTATCTGTGGCATATTCATACCTTGTTTGCCGTTTTTAAATGTAACCATATCTACCTATAAACTACTTCTCAATTGTGTATATGCTTATACATCTATATATTCTGATGAGCAAAACAAAACATCCTTTTCACCACATTTCCTTAATACATGTCTCTTGTAGGTCAACACACGTATACATGTGTAGCATAATATGATAAGCCATCAAGATCATAACCCAAACACCTGTGACATTAAATTAGATAATCTTTCATATTTACCGCAACTTTGCAAATGAGAGCCAGATCTGCATCCCTTGATGAATCCAGTACTGTCTACATCGTACAAACATCTTACAGAAGCATCATACACATTCGTACCTCCAGCACAACCGACTGGTAGTTCTCGATCAACGTGTAACTCTGCGATACACAAGTAAGGTATAGTAAGTGTTAGTATTATGCTGTTTCGTTCACATTTTAAAACAACTATTTAAGTGTTTTATCAAAATATGTTGTGGCATTTATGTAGAATTATTTAGCTAAACGTTAATCGTAGCAATTTGATACCAGTATTTATGGCATCTATAGTAAGTACGAAAACGAGCTACCTTTTGTTTGACGGCATAATTGTATGATATAGTGGCTATGCAATTTCACGAAACTCAGTGTTGTCACATTTTCTATTCCTATGGGAGTACAGAGTTCATTCAATATATCTATATAGGCAAACAGGCGTTGAATGAAAGAAAATTGTATTGATAACGGTAATAGACTATATGAAACAAAGGTAGTACAAATGAGGCGTAAAACGTACAAACCTTCTTTGCAAGTAATATTGCCAATTTTCAAATGTATGTTCTCGAAATTCACCAACACATTTTTCCATTCGATAGTCCTATGTGAAGTCGTGTATTTGTATTCGAACAGCAAAACATCATCAATGTCTTCTTTGGGTACCCGTATAGAAGAGTTGCAATACTTAACAGATCTATAATAAGTATTAAAATGTTCAGAACTGGTTAAAACGAAACGTTTTCTAAGTATTGTCACGTATTTTGTCAAAGCTTAGCTTTTATCGAAATTAAAGATAAACGAAGTAACACTATTTGCATTTAACGACGTGTAAAATAGTAAACATACTTAATTTGTAGTTCTTGTAATGATAGAATCTGGAAAACACAGTCGGTTGACTTAATTATTTACATGTAAAACTTTAGAACCACTCACGAAATCTCTGGTGTCCAGCCAATTACCAGTGTCACAGTAAGACAAACGCAGTATGAATACATGTGTTCGTAGTCGGGGTCATCAGTTGCAGATATTGCCTCAATTACTGGATTGCAAGATTGCACTATCTGCAATTATAATAGCATGGTAAATGGTATTATTCTTTTATCTGTATAATATAAAACATGCTTTAGTTGTTTTGTCGTCATGGCCCGGCGCATGACCTTTCATGCTAGCTTTAAAACTTCGCCATTGACTTAACTTTAGATATATAAATACTTTTTGCTCAGACAACTATCAATATTAAGACAATTGCAGTACTCCTCTGACTTCTTGCACTTTTTGGGAAGAGTGTTATGTATGTAAAAGTAATGTAAAATCACCGATCCCTGTTGTGGTCCAAAAGTTGTAACAACATATCATCCAGTTTGTACAAACGAGTAGCGGACCGTTTGCCAAATATTTCTGTACATGTTTTTACGGTGAACATTTGATTCGCTAAAACGCCAGTTCTTTGAATGGAAAACTTGTTTTCTAGTACATTGTGTTTTAGTTTTATTTTATGTTTAAATATTGGAACGAAAAGTACTAGTTACCTGCAAGATAACTAATATAGTCTACACAATGAACAAGCCTTAAAAGATATATTAAATCTTTTCGATGGATGAATTCTACACCCGAGATACTTGAATTATTATTTCTGTTCAGTGGCTTTCCAAGCCTGTCAATATATATGCACTCACTTTTGTTCGATCTGCTTAATGAGTATTAAAGTATATGTTTGGCTTAGTTTATACATAATTCATTTTAGGTCGATTGGGAGGGAAGTTATATTAATCACCTCGACACCTCATTTATGATGGAATCCATCGCCATGAGGGTATGAGAGAAAAGGTCAGTTTCCCTTTTAATGCTGAGCGCCAAGCAAGGGAGATACTGGTACCATTGTCACGTCTTTGGTAGGACGACCTCCCGCACTCGAATTGGACGCTCTACCACTAGGCTATCGAGGCGGTATATGTTTGGCTTGTAGTATCACCTGATAGCCCAGATATCACAATCGCTTTATTTGAGACGGAAACTAATGACACTTTTCAATTGTTGCTAATCAATTTTCTACAATCAATGTTATATCATTTATACGAAGAGCAAATACAAGCTAAGATATTTCACATACCTCCTGTGTACAATACGCTCTACCGTCGGTGTTGAAATAAAAGTCAATTGCAAGATCTGCAGGCGTTTCCTCTATAAATGCCGAGTAAATGATCAGTTTTCCATCCCTAGAACAATTTTATTCAAAATTAAAGTACTATATATAATATTATATATCCATGACCAAGTGGATAAGGTCGCTGATTTTCAGTTACTTGCCCCTCATCGATGTGGGTTTGAGCCTCACTCGGGGCGCTGAACTCTTCATGTGAGGAAGTCATCAAGCTGACTTACAGAAGATAGATAGTTCTAACCAGATGCCCTTCCGTGATGAAATAATGAACGAGGGGCCACCTGGGTTCTTCCTCCACCAACAAAGTTGGAAGTCGCCGTATGTCCTAAATTGCGTCGGTGTGACGTTAAACCCGACAAAAATTAACCTCCTTGACAAATACATCGCGGATGAATTTTTATTTAACTACAGTTAATTGTTTTGAAATTTAGGCAGTTTACCACCGGTTACCCGTTACAACGCTTTTCAATTTTAATTTTGAAAGAAACATAGCCTGGTATCTATTAATGTTTTTGTTATTGTCGCACGATCTGGTGGTCAGTGCCTTTAAACATTAAAATACACCAGAAATTTAGAAATAATGCAACTCAATAAAATGATTTCATAAATGATAAAACAAAATAAACAATAACATGCTCGTAAAGTAAAGCTGTGCTTAGGGAAATTATACAAACCATTTCATCACATCCACGTTTGGAAATAGTGTGTGTACTTGGTGTTGTGTCCAAACAGAGTCAAAATCACAGAACACATTTGTTGCAGTTGCCGAATAAACTGTAAAATTTATATATAACATTAAAGTAAAGAAAGAACTGGATGATTTCATCTATGTATCTTCTAACGCATGTCTACACAACTCGATTGTAGTTTATTTAGTGTATTACGTTTAACGAAAGGACCTTAAGAACTTTTAGTGGGATATGCAAGCTGGGATGTTGAGTTAACTTGCTTTCCGATTAAGATAGCCAGAACTTTATTGTTGTCCGTTGTGTATTTTCATTGTTGTGTTTCATATATCCTACACTATATATACATAAATATTTTCAGCTGAGGGCGGAGATATTTTGCAACTATTTACAGGGAAAGTCACGTCCTCCGAAATCCGCAACTCACAGCAGTTCCAAAGACCAACAGTAACACAACAAGCGAGCAAATGAAGGAACATTGTGGTGCACAGTCTTGGGACGGTTGGTGGCAAAAAAAAACACCTTTAGAAAGCTTAAACTGATTTATGGCACGCACCTCTCTCTTAATCTCCACACTGTCCATAGCCACAGGTCAGTGTCGATAAAGGTGACTTCGCCAGGTGAATCCCCAACACCCAATGGTAACATAATCTATGACATAGTCAAATTAACACATGTCCTTTGCATGTAACAATTCACATGTACATCACTTTATCATACATATGCAGGTACATGATAAATCAATACTTCCTATTTTTTTACTTTGAAGTCGGATAAGGCATGCATTAACCACGGACAATTAAGAACCAAACGAACAGTGTCTAGAATTTAAAGGACATAGTCTTAAACTAGATGTAGTTTTTATAACTGCACATTTTTACTAGGTTGTATACTAGTACATTATTTGCCTTGGAATGTTAACAATACTTTTTTACGATTTGGTCATGTGACCTAGTTTCAATCCAGATGATAGGGATACAAACTTGCTCTAACTTTAAATTTAAATTCTGACAATGAGGTTTTGAAGATCAAATAGAAAAATGATGACTAGGTTAATTCAGTCACACAACGTGGCTAGCATCGAGAAGGGTAAAGCATTGCAATCTGAGAGGGTTCAAAGGACGTACCTCCGAAATTGTTAAAACCATATTTTCGAGTACCAAACGTTTCAAAGATCTTGCGGTCATATTACTCAACAAATGATGTTTCCCATGTACTAACAGTAAAATGTTGAAGTCAAAAGACGACCGACTCAGGGTGCTCGTCATAGCACACATTGAGAATCTTTTGAAGAATACTTCTGTTCCTATCGTGGACTATAAACATTTTAGCTACATATCTTCAAAAAGAAATGACTTATATCAAATCAACTGAGCTGAAGACATATTTAAGCACTATTACCAGTGTATATTCCTGATTTCCTATAACCGTTGTCCCACCAGTCCTTGCAAGAAACCTTAACTGATTTATCACACGACGTTTCATCTGCTCCATCGACGCAATCCGGATACTTGTCACATAATACCTTGTTAGGAACACACCTTACGTAGTCGCAGTGAAACGCAGAAGAACTGCACGATTCTATATTTAGATGGATTAAAATATTAAAACGGGTACATAGAATTTTACGACAGTGAAACATTCAACCCAATTTCTGTTTGTTCAAATTCCAAAAATACCATGCAAAATCAAATGTTGAAAAGTACAATAAGATTATGTATATTTAAATGATTTAAATGAACAATAACTAATTTAATGTAACAAGTTAGAATAGGTAACTCAGTTTCTGGTTTAAGGATTTCAGCATATATATCTTTACTAATCTATTGTGATAAAAGATATCGAAACTGTTCTTTAACACTTCTAGAACATAACAGATGCTTAAGGTCCAAGTCATGTAACATTGTACCACAATTATTCTCATCTGTTCCGTCTAAGCAATCAGGATAGGCATTACATCGTGTAGCCAATTGTATACATTGACCATTAGCACATGTGTATTCGTCCGGAGAACACGGAGGGTAATCTAGAACAGATAATCTTTTACAGCTTTCATTTTACAAACGTTTGGCTTTTTTTGCACAGTTTTATTTAGAAAAATACATCTGAATCTGCACGAAAGATTACCTCAATTCAGCGAGAAATTGTCCCTTATTCAGCCTATTAAAAAAATTCAAAAACGGACTCCACCTACTTAAAGGGATCACTTCACTTTATCAGTCCAGTTTTGTGACACGATATACCCCTGAGAAAATACTTAATTCAGGTTTTCCAGCAGGTACATTTTGGTACAAAATATTGTTCATTACAGTTGTTAACAAAATAATTGATTGACATTAGTTTAGTTCGTACGATATATATTTAAACTTTAATACTATTTATCTCATTCTTCATAATTGAAAAATAAAAAAGAAAAACACCAATCAAAAACAGTTTAGATATTACAGAATATCTATTGTTTTATATGTACAACATGGCTCATAAAATCAAGGCCGCTTATCTAAATATTCTTTTTAATACAGGTGTTAAAACCAAACATTTTTACTGGCCTCGTTGCCTTATCAAAGTTCGATATATCATTATTGCATCATAAATACTTTTATATTTTAACCATATTTGTAGAAATAATAAATTTGCAGCATTTGTATGTGTTGCCACCAGAATATGGTTTTGAATGAATGTTTTCGATGTATTACTGGCTATATTAATACATTAATAATTAGCACAGCTGCACTTATAGACAATGGTAATTCTTTACTTCCGCACTGATACAAACTACATCCATGAATGAGCATCAAATTATCATCTCTCAACTTTGAAAACAAATCTACGAACAACGAATAATGATTTTCTGACACACGACGGACGTCTTGTGACCATGCCTATCTGAAGATGTTGACCGCCTAAACGTTAAAGTTGATCCAATTTGGTACCATAGGCTATATGTATCTTTTGCATAATGTGCATACCAATGTCTGATGGTTTACCTATTTACTTCAACGTTTCAAGATTTTTTACCCAAATACTTTGTATTAAATTGACTGGGTTGCTTAGACAGAAGCCGACGTCTCATCAAAATACAACAAATATGTACTGCACAAAAACATCAGCATCATCACGACGTTTACAAAAAATATGTCTCTGTAAATTTTCAAACGGTTTAGCATATAGTTACCACATAGTTCATCCGACAAGTCGATGCAATCATTGATGACATTACATACTAAGCTGACATGGATACACTTGCCATCACCACATTTGAATTGATCTTCAGCACAAGTTACATTGTCTAAAATGGTTTTCAAAAATGTAGCATTTGTATAAAACTAGAGGAGTGACGAATTATACACCCACAATACGGCCTTGTCACAGAAGTAAGCTAATTTCAAAGTGGAACCTCAGACTCAGTAGGGGTCATCTGCTGGTCATGATCAAACTCCCTATTAAGTTTCGTGATCCTAGGCCCAAGCATTCTCAAGTTATCGTCCGGAAACGGTTTTTTAACTGTTCCGGGTCACTGTGACCATGGGCTTTACCAACTGTCCTCAAAATCATTAGGTGTCATTTGCTGGTCATGGCCCACCTTGCTATCAACGTTCAGGTCCTAGGCCCAAGCGTTCTCAAGTTATCGTCCAGAAATGGTTTAAATGTTCCGGGTCACTGTACATTATTGGCAATCGTTTGCAGCATGTGCAGGTGTACACATCCCACCAAACTGAATTAAAGTAGACATTTCCCAACCAACCCGATTCGAATTACACGTTCAAACACTTGGATTGGTGCCGAAAGAGCAGTTGCTTTAAGAGCCCTTTTCAGTAGTTTTCAATGTGCAAACCAATTGACATTTGATCTACTGACCTCAAAATGAATAGGGGTCGTTTGCTGGTCATGACCAACCTACCTATCAACTTCCATGATCTTAGGTCCAAGCGTTCTCAAGTTATCTTCCGGAAATGGTTCGATTGTTCCGGGACATTGTGACATTTACCCTTGACCTACTGACCTCAAAGTCGAAATTTACCTTTATTTTATGATGTTATACAGGTGTACCAAAAGTTTTGATCATAGGCCAAAACACTCTCAAGTTATCATCCAGAAACCGTTTAATTGTTACGGGTCATTGTGACCTTGACCTTTGACCTACTGACCTCAAAGTCGAAATTGACCTGTATTTTACGATGTTACACCTGTGTACCAAAATTTATGATCCTTGGCCAAAGAATTCCCAAGTTATCATCCGGAAACCGTTTAACTGGTCCGGATCATTGTGACCTTGAGCTTTGACCTACTGCCGTCAAAGTCAAAATGTTACGCCTGTGTACAAAAAAAATATTTAAATTTGTCAAGCGTTTCATGCGTTATTGACCGGAAACCATGAAAACTCACGGACCGACCTACCGACAGACCGACTGACAAACCAACAAGCTCATTCCTACATACCCCCTTAAATACCCCCTCAAACTTCTAACTGAAGAGCCGATTCGCCGTAAAAAACAACTCACTCACTCGCTCTAACTGAAGAAGCTTTCGTGCGTACGGGTCCTCCGTAAGGATTTTAATTTACCCAACATAAACTTTTTCTCCTATTTAGAAATACAGTACGGCAACAAACTGGGGTTTTAAATGAGGTCGTAGAAATTTAGCGGTGTGCCGTAACCATGGAAATGGCTACTGAAGCTGGTAATCGCGCAAACTCAAAAACTTTCCTTTGTCATATTTCAAAAGGTAGTAGTATTAGAAACTTGTTTTTTTTTTATATTTTCATTACGTTATGAATACCTATTATTTGCAGAGATTATATTCTAAATATCTTATTGAATTTCATAATTGTCGTCAGCTATTGCATTTTTAGTAATGAGCAAGTGCATTCACTTTTGAACAAAAAAAATGTGCCTTTTTTATCAGAAAATATTTTTTAGACTTAATTACAACTATGGCTGATTTTTGGCTTGAAAATATTGTATAATACGCATGCAATTACAAGAAACGCGGCAATGCCACGAAACCAGGTTTTCAACACTTTTCATAATAAAAAAGTATACTGAATCACAGTGCACCACTTTAAAGCACAACCCTAACCCTAACCCTAACCCTATTTTTAGTAACAATGACCTTGACCTTGATCCCAGAAACCCCAAAGTCAATCCCAAGCTACAACTTTATATAAGTTTTCTATACACCAAGTTTCATCATGATAGCTCATTCCTAAGTTAAGTTATTGACCGGAAACCCTTTCTCTATTTTAAGTAACAGTGACCTTGAACTTGACCCCAGAAACCCCAAAATCAATCCCAGCCTTTGTCTTGATATAAGCTACATACATACCAAGTTTTATTTAAATATCTTTACCGAAACAAAAGTTACTGACCAGAAACCCTTTTTCTATTTTAAGTAACAGTGACCTTGATCTTGACCCCAGAAACCCCAAAATCAATCCCAGCCTTTGTCTTGATATAAGCTACATACATACCAAGTTTTATTCAAATATCTTTACCGAAACCAAAGTTATTGACCGGAAACACCAGTTTGACGCCGCCGTCCGCCCATCCGCCCGCCCGACGAACGACATACCCCAATCTAATAACTCAGGTTTTCGTTGAAAACCTGGTTAAAAATTCTAAAATTTTGGACACGTAAGTTTAACATCATTTTATACAGTAATGCAGCAGATTACATGTCATATAGTATCTTAATTTGCTTCCTTTTTCAGAAATTAACGAGTTATTCCTTAACTTCAGTGTCCATATGTCTCAGCTTGGAATATTCAACGTGTTTTATATGAATAAACAATGTTTATTAAATAAATTGTTGGATAACATGTGGAAAAATCAAGGTTTTTTTTCGGTGACTCTACCTTTTGTTAGCTGTCAGTATTGTAAAGATACGCTAAACATGTAATGCATGCATAAAATCTTTCTCTTTATTTTTTAGTTTGTTTATGTTTTTACTATTACTGTTACGAAATCAAGTAATTTAGAGTTGATACTTCTATCATTTTAATAATTAATCATATAACCGGATTTCTCTCCATAATTCAGCGGTACTGTAATGGGAGTAAAGACATCCAGTGTGTGTAGAGCGGTTTTACCAAAGTGAGGCTAATGTTCATGTACATGTTTCTATGGAAACTCGGTGCACCATGTTAATTGCCAGTTGCTAAATATCAGATATCAATGCTAAATGCCAAACACCTTATGCAAAATGTTTTGAATTATTATATTATTATTTTACAATGGAAGGCTACGAAGGCCGGTGTACCATGTTTATTGTCAAATGCTAAATGACAAATATTTAATGCTAAATGCCAATTACTTAATGCTAAACGCCAAGTACTTAATACTAAATGACAATAACTTAATGCCAAATGCCAAATAGCTGATATAAAATGCAACAAACCAAATGCTATATGCCTATGAAAGGCCAATGTGCCATGCTAACTGCAAAATTGTTAATGCAAAATACTATTTACGGACGGTTTAATGTCAAAAACGGTAATTGTAAATGATAAATGCTAATTGTTAAAACAATAAATGTCAAATGCTCACTGTTAAGTTTTCATTGAAATAAAGAACGGAATATATCACTGGATGAAAGCATCCGTTATATAATCATTGGCCTTCGTTACATAACGTTGTCTCTGTTAAATATGTTAGTCTTAACATTTTAAGGCAAAATGTTTCTGTTCCGTGTCCCCGTAACTGGTGCAACGTTATTGCTTCAAATAAGACTGGCAGAACATTTTATTTCGTTTTTGAAATGAGTAAAAGTTACATTCATTAGTCGAAGAGATAAGAATCATAAAGTTTGATAATTTGAGAATTACCATTTATCATTGGGCAATAAGAATTTGTTTTTTATTACATTTAGCATCTGATATTTACTATTAGTATATAGCATATAGTATTTTGTATGTAGCATTTAGCATTAAATATGTGACATTTAACATTAAGCTGTTGGTATTTAGCATTAACTTTTTCTTATTTAGCATTTGGCAGTTAGCATAGCGCAACGGTCTTCGGCTAACTGCGCAGGGACAATGAGTTCCCGTGTTATGAGTAGTATAAGAAATACCGCTTCTGGAACACTTTTTTCAATTTTAATTAGCCACCTTCTTTTTAAAAATCCAAAGCCGCCCAATTAAAAAACAGATTTTAACAAATTATTGTTTAAACCTTTAATAAAATATGATAAAACGTTTATAAATTATTTTTATTGATAAAATACCGCAACCAAAACAGTTTCACCTAATTTAACCTTTAATCCTTGGTCCGAACCAACTAATGCCGGACAATTAAAAACCCACAGGTTTAAACCCAGTAAAAAGTTTTAAACACATATAATATAATGAGTTTACAGAATAAAATATATTGTTTGAAAGAAAGAAAATTTACTGATAATATAAATCCTCATTATGTTACAACAAAAAACGGGAGATAATGGCTACCTGTTCGTCTTGTGGAAAAATGAAATCAAAGTTTGTTAAAAGTACAGGGGATAATTTAGATATCCATAAAGCAATGTTACCTTTATTACCTAAAAAAGGTTTAACACTTCCAGGATATAACTATTGTGGGCCAGGAAATCCCCTAGATAATGGACCTCCTGTCAATGAACTGGATGCAGTATGTATGGACCATGATTTTTGCTATGACAGTGGTGTAAAAAAGGGTACATGTGATAAGCAAATGCTTTCCAATTTAAATAACACTAAATCAAAAACATTTGGAGAAAAAATTACAAAACATTTAGTTGTGAAACCTATAATTAAAACGAAATACACACTTGGGTTGGGACAGGAACAACAGTTCCCTATGGGCTTAACACCCAGACAAAAGTCAAAAAACGGGAAAAGGGGGTAGAGTATACCCCCGGAATCACATGGAGCGATGAATTAGCAGAAGAATTACACAAACCAATTAAAAGAAAATTTAGGAAACGAAGAGTGATAGTTAATGATATTGATGATACTTGGTCAGCTGATTTAGTTGACATGCAACCTTTTTCAAAATATAATAAAGGAGTAAAGTACTTGTTAACCGTTATTGATATATTTAGTAAATATGCTTGGGTTATTCCATTAAAGAATAAAACTGGAGAATCTGTTACTGAAGCATTTAATAAAATAGTTTCAGAAGGTAGAACTCAGGGACGAAAGTCCTCGAAGACTGCAAGAATTCCAACAAATTTATGGGTAGATGAAGGAAAAGAATTTTATAATAAAAAGTTTGAATCATTTTTAAATAAATATAAGATTAATATGTATCATACATTTAATGAAGGGAAGGCTGTAGTAATAGAAAGATTTAATAGAAGTTTAAAAAGAATAATGTGGAAATATTTTACAGCAAATAATACTTATACTTATTTAGATAATTTGCAGGAAATGGTTGATAAATTTAACAAAACAAAACACTCTAGTATAAAAATGACACCAACCGAAGCTAGTAAAAACTTAAATAAAGGTACTGTTTACTTTAATTTATATGGTGATTTAAAGATATCAAAGAGTAAAACAAAATTTAAAATTGGTGATCGTGTTCGTTTAAGCAAACTTAAAAGACATTTTGAGAAAGGATATACACCAAACTGGACAGAGGAAATATTTATAATTTATGGAATTAATAATACAAATCCCAGAACATACACTATTAAAGATTTAAATGATGAAATAATTCAAGGTTCATTTTATGAACAAGAACTTTTACCTACTACACAAGAGCTTTTTAGAATAGAAAAAGTTATCAGACGAGACTATAAGAAAAAACAAGCTTTAGTAAAATGGAAAGGCTACAATGAAAAATTTAATAGCTGGGTTCCGTTTAGTGAATTGGAAGAAATTTAAATTGAAAAATATTAATATTAATTATATAAATGAGTAATAAAAATCTAATTTCTAATAATAATGGAATAGAAACAATAGATCAATTAATTATTCACTTAACTAAACTAGCTGCTGCTTACAGAAAAAGTTATAAATTTTGTGGGAGAGTAAGTACTGGGTTATATATTACAGCAGGTATCTTTGGTTTCTCAGCTGCATTAGCACTTGTTCCAGCTATTCCTATATTTGTAGCAGTTGCTGGCGCTGTTCCAACAATAATTACCATATTTACTAATAGACTAAAACTTTACGACAAGAAATTTTTTTAAAAACACATCATCACAAAATAAAACAACTTATAACAAAAGCACGGATCGCAGCTTTAGCTGTTCATGACCCTAATGATCCTGGAAAAGTAAATAAAGAAGAAGAGAAAAAAGTTATTCAGGATATTTTTACAATACTATTAGAAATGCAAAAAGAAAAAAATTATTCAACACCTCTTGAAATGCATATGAAGAAATTTAAACTTAACGGATATAAAAGTAAAAAAGAAGAAGAGTTGTATTAAAGGTTATTAAAGGTTAATAAAGATTTTTATATAAATGAGAAAAATCATATCAGTTGAAGGTAATATTGCATCAGGAAAAAGTACGTTTTTAGATATTATTAAAGAATATAATCCTACTTTTAATATAATTCCAGAACCAATTCACGAATGGCAAAATGTAATGGACTCTGATTATAATTCATATAACCTTTTTGAACTTGCTGCTCAAGAACCTTCCAAATATTTATTTCCTTTTAAGCTAACAACTTTAAACAGTCATATAAAAATGTTATCTTCTGCTAAACAGTTTGATGGTGTTTCTGTCCTTGAACGTTGTTATTTAACTAACAGTAACGTTTTTACAAAACAACATCACGACAACGGCGTTATAAATGACCCCGAGTGGGCAGTATACAATCTTTTCTTAACTGATCATATTATAAAACCATACGGAAAAAAACCCAATTGATGGATTTGTTTATGTTAAAACCGATCCAGAAATATGTCTTAAAAGACTCCAAAAAAGAAACAGAACGGAAGAAAACAGAGTTGGTTTAGATTATTTAGAAAAACTACACAAATTACACGAAGAATGGTTAAACAGAATGTCTCAAGAAGGTATTAAAATTTTAACAGTTGATAACAATTTAGAAAAAAAATGACTTTAAAATCTTATTCAAAAGATATAGATAATATAAACAAATTTCTTAAATCAATATAATTTCTTTAGGTGCGTTTTTAAAGATTTTTTTCTATAAGTATATTATATATAAATGGTTAATAGAAAGGTAGATAGAATGATTATGCCAAAATTATCTAGCACTTTAGGAGAAATAATGAATCCAGACAAAAATTCATATAAAAAGTTCTTAAAAGAAGAAATGTTATTAAATCAAAACTTAATCAAATAGTTAGCGATGAATATAAAAATCATGTCATTGATAAATTACAAAATGTTATAGATCCTTATCTTTTTAAAAAATAATTTATTTGAATGGAACTGCGGTTGTCTATTAACTGAAGAAGAAAATGCTGAAAGATTATGTGATTGTCCCAGACCAAATAATATTCGAAACAATCCTAAAAAAGTTATTGCAACCGATTGTGACACTAATGAAGAAAAAACATATAAAAGCACTTATGCAGCATCCAAAGACCTTAATATTAATTCAGGGTTAATAACAATGTGCTGCAAAGGAAAAAACCAAGTTAAAAGTGGAATATCAAAAACCAGCGGAAAAAGATATAAATTTAAATATTTTAGTTCTTCTTAAACTTTATATATTTTATTATTTTTTTAATCCTTTTTTCCTTAGTGATTTTTTTTCTAAATATAATATATAGATGGAAATTGAGAGATCAAAAAATCAATATTATAAGAAATTTGAAATTAAAATTACATATAGACAAGATCCAAAGAATCAATTATATTTAACTTT
The DNA here is from genome assembly GCF_021730395.1 of Mercenaria mercenaria. Lineage (NCBI taxonomy): Eukaryota > Metazoa > Mollusca > Bivalvia > Venerida > Veneridae > Mercenaria > Mercenaria mercenaria. The sequence goes on from NC_069372.1 coordinate 65,540,777, forward strand.
AAACGACTCTTATGAAATACTTAAATCTGAACTTAAAACTTTAAAAGGTATAAAAATAAACGTTGTTTTAAAATTAACTTTTGTAAAAATGAGTGCAACAGATACAATATATAAATCAGCTTATTTTCAATCAAAGGCTTTAGAAATAATTAATACAAACGAAATAAAAAAAACACTTTACGTCAAGCTTTTGATGAAATAATAAATAGAATTGGTAATTGGATTTCTGAAGGAAGTGGCTGGAGAATAGAGTCAGTTGATGCTCATTATATAAATAGATATAAGTATAGTCCATTGGCTGCTTCAAGTTATTTAGAATTACCAAAACAATTACAACATCCAATGAAAGGATTAATAAATATAAAGAATGATGATAATGAATGTTTTAGATGGTGTCATTTAGCTTACAAATTTCCTGTAACAAAACATTCTGAAAGAGTTTCAAATTATAAAAAAACATATAAACGATCTTGATTATACTGGAATAAAGTTTCCTGTTACATTAAATCAAATACCTAAAATAGAAGTTTTAAATGAAATATCATTTAATATATTTGGTTATGAAGAACCTGCAGGTATTTATCCATTGTACATATCAAAATATCAATACGAAGAACACTGTGACATGTTGCTAATTACTAATGATAAAATAACTGATGATGACTGTAAGAGGGTTAAAGCCACTGTAGTCCAACATTATGTTTGGATAAAAGACTTTAATAGATTAATGTTTAATAAAACCAAAGATCAACATAAAAAACACTTTTGTAAAAGCTGTCTGCAACATTTTACTCAAGAAAGAATATTAAAAGAACATATTCCAAATTGTTTAGCTATTAATGGTACCCAAGGTGTAAAAATGCCAAAAGATGGAAGTAAAGTACAATTTAAAAATTATCATAAAGGTTTAGCAGTACGTTTGTAATTTATGCTGATTTTGAATCAATAACTAAAAAAGTTTTAACTGCTTTACCATCAACTGAATCTTCATTTACTGAACCATATCAAAAGCATATAGATTGTGGTTACGGCTATAAAGTTGTTTGTTGTTATGATAACAGTTATACTAAACCAACCCAGATTTATAGAGGTCCTAACGCAGTTTATAAGTTTATTGAAAAAATGCTTGAGGAAGAGGAATATTGTAAAGAAATATTTAAAGGACATTTTAACAAAGATTTGAGAATGTCTAAAAAAGATGAAAGTGAATTTAAAAAACAAAAGTTTTGTCATATCTGTGAAAAAGAATATATAGAAGGTGAAGTGCCAGTACGTGATCATTGTCATATAACAGGAAAATTCAGAGGAGCTCACTCAGAATGTAATATTAATTTTAGACTAACACACAAAATTCCTCTTATTTTTCATAATTTAAGAGGTTATGACGGTCATTTTATTATGCAACAAATAGGAAAATTCAAAAAAGAAATTAATGTTATTCCGAACAATATGGAAAGATATATGGCATTTATGATTTCCGACTTGGTCTTTATTGATTCATTCCAGTTTATGTCTCCATCATTGGATAACTTAGTAAAAAATATTCCAGAATTTAAATACACATCAACTGAATTTGATAAAAATATTGAATTATTAAAAACAAAAGGTGTTTATCCATATGATTACATGGATTCATTTAAAAAATTCAATGAAACAAAATTACTTTCTAAAGAAGATTTTTATTCAATTTTAAATGAAACACACATATCTGACAACGAATATGAACATGCTAAAAATGTTTGGAATAAATTTAAAATTAAAACAATGGGAGAATATCATGATCTATATTTAAAAACTGACGTATTACTTTTAGCTGATGTATTCGAAAATTTTAGAAAACTATGTTTAGAGTACTACAAATTAGATCCTTGTCATTATTTTAGTAGTCCTGGGTTAGCTTGGGATGCAATGTTAAAAATGACTGGAATTAAGTTAGATTTAATAACTGATATTGATATGTATCTTTTTATTGAAAAGGGACTGAGAGGAGGAAAAAGTTATATTTCAAACAGATACAGTAAAGCAAACAATAAATATATGAAAGATTATGATCCTAAACTTGACAGCAAATACATTATGTACCTCAACGCCAATAACCTTTACGGTTGGGCCATGTGTCAACCTTTACCCTCTGGAAACTTTAAATTTATATCCGAAAAACTATTCAAGAAATTAACTGCAAAAGGTAAAACTAACTTTATAGTTGAATGTAATCTTGAATATCCAAAAGAATTACATAAAACCCACAACGATTATCCTTTAGCTCCTGAAAAATTTAAAATACCAGACGAATGGCTTTCTAACTATAGTAAAACTATTAAAGAAGAATTTGAAATAGGAAAAAGTAATGTAAAAAAATTAGTTCCAACTTTAATGAAAAAACAAAATTATGTAGTTCATTATAAAAATCTTGAACAATATACACAATTAGGGTTAAAAGTAACAAAAATACACAAAATATTAACTTTTGACGAAAGTCCTTGGTTAAAAAAATATATTGATTTTAATACTCAAAAAAGATCTTAAGCAAAAAATTCATTTGAAAAGGACTTTTTTAAGTTAATAAACAACTCTGTATTCGGTAAGACGATGGAGAATTTACGCAAGAGGGTTAATATTAAATTAACCCATGATGAAAACCTTTTATTAAAATACATAGCCAAACCTTCATTTGTTAGTTCAACGATGTTTAATAAGAATTTGTTTGGTATTCATAGAATAAAAGAAAGTTTGTTATTAAACAGACCTTGTTATGTTGGAATGTGCATTCTAGATTTATCAAAATATTTAATGTATGATTTTCATTATAATTATATTAAGGAAAAGTACGAGGGAAATTGTAAATTACTATTCACTGACACTGATTCATTATGTTATGAAATAAAAACCAAAGATGCATATGAGGATTTTTATAAGGACAAAGATTTATTTGATAATAGTGATTATGATAGTAATTCAAAATTTTATTTCGACAATAATAAAAAAGTAATTGGAAAATTTAAAGATGAAGCTGCCGGCATTCCCATTGTTGAATTTGTTGGATTAAGAAGTAAAATGTATTCACATTTATTAGAAAACGAAGTTAATGTTAAAAAATGTAAAGGAATTAAAAAACTTGTTGTTAAGAAAACAATAGTTCATAAAAATTACAAAGATACTTTGTTTAATTCAACCCAAACTAATCACACCTTTAAAGTTATTCGTTCTGATAAACACAATCTTTCCAGTTATGTTATAAATAAAACATCTTTATCATGTTATGACGATAAAAGATATATTCTTGATAATGGTATTGATACATTAGCTTATTCTTAAATTAATTCTTAAATTAATTCTTAAATTATAGAACCATAAATTGTTAACTGAATATTCATAACGTTTAAAAAATTAATATAAATAACATCATTTATTTTAAATTTATTAGCATAATTAATAGAAATAGATTCATTTTTTCTGTTATTTTTTACATTATAACTTTGAAGAATTACATTTTCTTTATTTTTTAGTTGTAATTTAGCTTCTCCTTTATCTAATTTAATTGCATCAACAAGAATAATTAAAATGCAATTAAAATTAATTCTTACATTATTGCCATTTTGAACTAAACCAGGACTAGCATTTACAGTTTTCCATTGAAATAATCCACTACCGGTATCTTGAGTATAACATGTTAGAAACAATGGAGGTTTTCTTATTAATTGTCTTTCTTTTTGTTTTTCTATTTGTTTTTCTATTTGTTTTTCTATTTTATTTACTTTTTCATTTATATTATTAAATATTCCCATTATATTAATTATTCCAGTTAAATAAAAACACAGTAATTAATAAAAACTAAAGATTAACTCAAAATTTTGTTTCCATCATAAAATGCATATTCATCCGATATGTAGAATCTGATGTAACTATCCGTCAAAAGCGTAAAATTTATTTCTGTAGATGATGAACTGTCATAAGGATGAATGTCAAACATTGTCCCTTGTTTTAGATAAATTTTATTTTTTTTTCTTATACATAGATATTGTTTTGTCCGATCCAATGTCAAAGTCCTCGGCTACTATATTTACATTATTGGTAAATATACTAAGAAATGAATCAAAACCAGCATTCCACCACCTAAATATAAAATACGATATTGGGCTTTTCCTCAGTTAAACCCATCTTTAAACCCGGCACCCGATAATAAAATCTTAATATCTATTATATAAATTCCGGCTTTTTCGATTATAAACACACCTTTTAAAAGTATATCTGGTACAGCTATTTTATGTTTTTGGTTTATTTGTATAAAATCTTTATAATCTACGATATTTCCAGATCCTAACTGAAATGCATTTAAATAGTTCAGTCCGGTCATATTTTCATATGTTGAATGTATCCAGGCACCCAGACGGTCAAAATACTTTTTCATTTTTATGTATTCATGAGGACTGTATTTAAACCTTGGATCTGTTTCATAAAAACTGTTATATTCAAAAAGAAACACTTCATGTTTTAGTTTTTCTATTTCTTTTTCCAATTCTTCTCTATCTTTTCTATCTTTCTTTTTAAGTTTAAGAATTATTTCAGCTAAATCATCAAGTCGTTTTGTTGTAGCAACTTCAAAAGCAGATAAACTATCAACAACATCCTTTGTTCTAGCTAATTGTGTTTCTTGTTTTAGAAAAACATTTTTTACTTTTGTAATTTCTTGGGTATTAGTAGAAATTTCTTGAGTATTAGCAGTAATTGATTCTATTTGTTTAGTTGATATTTCAACTACAGAGTCCAGATCATTTATTATTTTTTTAATTTTATTATTAAATTCGCTGATATCTTTTTCTAACATTTCTGTAAGTGTACTTAAATCCGCGTACTTTAAATTGTGGCGTGTGTCAACAGTACTTATCAAGTTCCGAAGTTGTTTCTTAAAATTTTCTAGCTGATCATTAATTGTGTTAATTGCTTTAGCATTAGCAGTAATTGATTCTCCTTGTTTAACTGATTTTTCAACTACAAAGTCCAGTTGGTTTTTATGTTTTTCAACTTAAGCATTAAATTCATTAATATCTTCTTGTAATTATTTTGTAATATTACTTAAGTCTGATTACTTTAAATTATGACGGTTGTCAACAGTACTAATCCAAACTCGAATTTGTTTTTTAAAGTCATCTATTTTAGAATTGAGCTCTTTTTTAAGGTTATCTAATGCTGTGTCATAGTCATCACCTCTTTGTGAAGCTGCCTTTTCCAGTTCAGATTTATATTCTGCAAGTTTATTTGAAAATGTATCGAGTAAATCTTGATTCCCTTTTACCATTTCAGTATTTAGTTTATTTACTTCTGTTTTGATTTCTAACTGATACATATTTTGTAACTTTTTCTCAGCTTCAATAATCTTGTCTTTTAGTTCTTCATGTTTAATCATACTGTCCTTTAGTTATTTTATTTGACCATGAACTATAGCAATGTTTTGCTTAAATACTTCTATTATTTGCTCATCTGTTGTGTCAGTTTTCTCTCTAAGTTCTTTTAATGTTTTATCTAAAGTTTCCATTTCTTTTTCAATTTTTTCTTGGAGTGAAATGATTACTTCGTTATTGTTTTTAAAATCTTTTATTAATTCTTCAATATTCTTTACTTGTGCTTCTAGTGTCTGTTTTATACTTTTAATATCTTCAAGATTATAGTCATCTATTACACTTTGAACTTTTTTATACATAAACCGTCTTGAAACTGCATGGTTGGGTTTATTTGGATCTCCTAGGTTGATTATTTCATTACCTCCCATATCTAATGCTCTGTTCATTGTGTTATCAAGTTCTTTATTTCTGTGAAGATATGATTCCGTTTCCTTTTTAAGTTTTTTTTAATTGTTTTTTAGTAGCATAATGACTTAAATCAATATCAAATTTAACTTTACTTATACTGTCAGGTTCACTTATTTGTTCTATATTATTAAAAACTCCCATTATATATTACCAGTAAAGTTTTTTCTAAAAAACTTCCTTGGTTTGTCAGTATATAAGAAATCATATTTTTGATTTGTTGCATTAGCAAAAGATTTAGGGTTAATATTTTGTTCATTACAAATCATATCATTTTCTCGTTTACCTGGACTTTCAAATAAAATATAATGTGAACAGTTAATACGGATATCTTTTGGTGTTTTATAGTAAGACTGACTTAAATAAATAACACAACAGTTTTTGTGACGTCTTTGAATAAAGTATTTTGTTATTACATTTTGAACCTTTTTATCTTCACATACAAAATCATCAAATATTACTACTTTTGTTTTTCTGATTCAAGATTCTCACAAGGTTCAATTTGGTTGGAATCAGCCGAATATTCAAGTATTTCATTTGGATCTACTTTAATTTTTTTGCAATTTGACTTAATTGGTTAATTAAATCTTGATATTTAGATTGTTCTAGGTTTTCAGCATATAGGTATAATTTATCATAATATATAAGAGGTTTTCGAAGTATATGCATTAATGTATTTGTTTTTCCAGATCCAGAATATCCACATATTAACATTCTAAAACACGAATCTGGCATAAAAGGATAATGTTGTTTAAACTTATTAGATTTATCACTTTTTGTATCATAATTTGGAATTTCCATTTATATATAATAATACATTATTTACATTATCTTACATTATCTTACATTATTTTACATTATCTTACATTATCTTACGTTATTATATAAATGCAATCAAAACTTAATGAAATAAGAATAAGAAAAAACTTGGTCGGGCAAAAGATGAGAGCTCCTAGAGAAGAAATAATGAGAGAAAAAATTAAAAAAAGCTACAAATCGAGATATGTACACTGAAATTTATAAGCCAATTACTGAAGGAATAGAAAGTCAAAAAGAAAAATTATCAAGTCAGTTAAAAGCATTACCTGGAATAAAACAACAATTAGCGTTACTAGGTGATGAAATGAAAGACATACAAACATATCAGGGTTTACCACAGATATTCCAAGAACCGCTACCATCGATACCGGACTCCTCTGAACGTGTTAAAAATCTTGAAAAAATATTGGCAGATTATGAAAATAAAATAAGAAAAGAACAAGCTTTAACACCAACTTCCTATACATCAATAGATTGGGGAGATGAACCTGCTGGATGGGTTCCTCAATATGAACTCAAGAGATTAGAAGATTATGGAAGAAAAAAGATGGGAATAACTGAAACAACTGATGATACAACTAAAGATACAACTAAAAAATCAGAAGAATTGGGAGCAAGACCAAAAGAGAAGAAAATACCTACAGTAGATTTAGATGCTTTTCTGGATAATAATGTTTTAGAAGAATATAAATATTACAAACCGTCTGAAATGTTTGACTTTTTTACTGCAGATGAATCTAATCCAGATAAAATAGATAAAGACGTACTTAAAAGTACAGTAGATGAGGTTACTGAAGATATTAAAAAATTAAATGGTCCAATAACTGGCAAATCAAGATCAAAAGATTCAAATAAGCAAAAAGAAGCAAAATAATTAAAACATAAACAAGACGAATTACTAAAGTACAAAGACCGGTTAAATCATATTCTTGGTATGTCTTCTACATATGGACAAGGAATAAAACATCATAATCCATATAAAGTTTCACCAAATGGACAATATGGTAATTTAATTATTAACTTAAATAAACTATATGGTCAAAACAAATTGGTTGCTAAGGATAAAATAACTGGAAAAGAAGTAATTAACACTAAAGTAGATGATGATTTGATTGATCTAATTAATAAAAGATATAACAATAATAAAAAGCATTCAATTCATTCAAGAAAAATATTCAAAGAATAAACAGAAAAATCAGGATTTCCTATCAATAAAAGATCTATGAAGTTTAAAAAAGTAATTAGAGGACAAGGTTATGACGTTTGTCCATGTAATCCGGAAGAATTGGGTAATGACTTGGAGTTAATTTGTGGTTCAATTAATGCTGGAAATAATAATGAAGAACTTAAAAATGAAGGTATTAGCATAATTGATATACTATTAAAAATGAATTCACTCTTACCAAAAGAACATGAAATGTTATATGAAAATTTTTTTTCTTGAATTTAAATTTTAATTATATATAAATGGAACAAAAAATAATATTAAGTTCTGAAACAGTTAAAGATAATAACAAAAATACTCCGAGTGAATTTACAATCAGATTTAGTCGTTCTTTAACTTTAGATAAAAATAAAACTTATGTTGTTTGTTTGGATAGTATTAACACTATGACCTATTCTTGGCATAATATTAGTGATGAATATGACAATAAAAGAATTCGTTATAATAATGGGAAGGGTAAGGATTGGAAAGATATCATATTTACAAATGATTCTTACAGTTACACAGATATTAATAATTATATTAGGGAAACATTAATAAGTAATGGTGATTATGAATTTGATAAATCAGACATTGCTCCAATAAGTTTGGAATTTGATTTAAGTAGTTTTAAGATTTTGATTTCAATTAAAGATAATTTTTTGTTGGATTTAGGAATGTCAAATTTTCATACATTGCTTGGATTTGAGAAAAAAGAATTGAGAAATACTGAATGGGGAACTACAACACCAAATATAACTAACTCTGTGGATACAATTTACATTCATTGCGATCTTATTGATAATTCACTTGTTGATGGTAATTTCAGTGATATTATTTATGCTTTAAGTACTGCAGATTTAACAAGAGCTTATCCATTTACAAAAGAACCACAAAGAGTTGGATATTCTGAAATTAATAAATATATTATAAATTCAATTGGAATATATATTACGGATGTATTTGGTAGAATAATTAATTTTAATAAGGTTGAAACAAGTTTTACACTAATTTTAAAAGGAATTAATTGAATAATTAAATAATTAATAAATTTTAGTTTTATATTATGTACAAGAAAGTTTATGACAAAATAAAGGAATATTTATTTATGTTGATGCTCACACGTGAAAAGAAATCATACACGGAGCAGGTATCTTTGACACTTTAACTAAATTGTTTTCAAGTTCAGTCGCATCTTCAATTAGCACAGCTGGAAAAAAAGCTTTGGAAACAGCAGGAAAAGCAGCACTTGAAAGTGGAACAAAAAAGGTTGGAACAGAAGTTGGAAATTTAGCTGCTAATAAAATTGTTGAAAAATTTAAAAAGAAACCTGCTCCGGCTGTTGGTAATTTAATTGCCAAGGAATTACAAGAAAAGAATAACAGTAAAAATAATAATAAAAATAATAATGATAAAGAGGAGGATATTCATATGAGAATAAATAGAATATTGTCAGGATCTGGAACTTCAACTCAGCGTAAACGTATTAACAGATTAATTTATAAAAAATAAAATAATATATAATATATACATGTTTAGAACAAAACAATACTGTGAAAGATATGAATTAACTCCTATTCAATTAGATACAGCCTTAATATCTGTCTTGGGAAATAATGTTAAGCAACAAAAAAACGGATATCATTTTACAATTAATGACAGAAGCTCATATTTTTATTGGTTTAATGCTTATTTTTAAGTAAGTTTTAAAGTAAATAAGCTTGCTAATGGTAATAATTATGCTGATGGAGACCAATTGCTCTAATTAATAATGCAGCTTCATTAATTGATCAGTTAGTGGTTAAACAAAATGGAAAAATTGTTTATGATTGTAATAATTTATACAAAGTAATAAATGTAAAGGATTTAGTTGAACTATCTAAGGATTATGCAGAATCAACTGGAACAAAATGAATTTATCTCTTTAGATACTACTGCTGTTGCTGAGAGCAGGAATGGTCAAGCTGGATATAATAAAGGTTTTGCTACTAGGAAGTTATTAATCCAAGGTGGTAATGAGGTAAATGCTAAGATTCCATTAAATAATTATTCATTTTTTCAGGGTTTAGAAACTAATATTATACGTCCAAGTCAAATTCAAATAACACTACAGCTGACAGATGATGATGAATTAATTTTTAGAGCTAATGCTGCTGATGCTGGTAGAGGCATTGTAACAAAATTAATTCTATGGGTTCCACGTTTAATTTTCAATGAATTTCGACTTAATTTCATTTATGAAAGACATACAAAAGCAAGATGGTCATACCTTCGGGAAATGGTGACACAATTAACTGATACACACCAAAATAATATAACCTTTAGAATAACAGCTGGTATAACAAAACCACAACATGTATTTGTTTATTTACAACGACCTGACAAAAGTAATTCACAAGAACATAATCCACATTTATTAGATACATTTAAGGTAAATGCTAATAATTATAATTGCACTTTGAGCTCCTGTCGTCTTGAAGTTGGTAATGGTGTTTTTTATCCAGAAACAGAATACACAAGTATATCAAGAATATACGATGATGTAATTAATTATTATTATAAACAAAATAATAAGACTACTGGAAGTCTTTTAAATAGATTTAATTTTCAAAGTTTGTTTGGATTTGTTCATTTTAACTTAGAATATAAAAAGGAAGTAACTACAGAAGATCCTAAGCATATTACATTAACAGCTAAATTAAATATTCCACCGGCAGCTAATATTCGTGTTTACGCAATTGTATTATATGAGGAAACAGTTGAAATAAATACTATTGGAAATGAACTTGTTATTGTTTAGAAATAAATTAAATATAAATTATATATAATGACATCAAATTATATTGAATATAAAGTTAACCTAACAGATGGACAAAAGAAAAAAATAGCACAAGCTTATAATAATAAAATTCCACATACTTTTAGATTAAAACATGAACAATTACATGGAAACTTCCCTTTACTATTAACAAAAACACAAATTAATAAAATTAAAAAAGCTGTTGCAAATAAGAAGGGATTAGAAATTAAAATATCAAAAAAAAAAAAAACAAATGTCCAGTCAAGGTCAAAATGGCGGATTTTTAGGAGCTTTGGCTGGTTTGTTAGGAAAAACAATTCTTCCAATGGCAGCGAAAATAGTTCCAAAAATATTAGCCCCTCTAGGCATCGGCGCTTTGTCTGGGCTGGCCAGTACTGGTGTTAGTAAAATACTTGGAAATGGTATGATTTCAGTAGCTAATGATAAGAGAAATATGATATCACCATATCTTACACCTAATCAAAGAAAACAACTAGTAGGATCTGGAGTGATTAAATTAACACAAAAACAGAAACAAAATGGCGGGTTCCTGGGTATGCTGGCTGCTAGTCTAGGAATACCTTTGATTACATCTTTGTTAAGTGGTAAGGGACATGGTCAGGGTATACAGATTGATTCTCAGAGAAGACCTAACAGACGAATTCCTATAGTAAAAAAAAAAATAAAATTTATAAACAAACCAATTTCTAACTTTGAAATTGAACAATGGATTAAACAATTAAAAATTAAAAACTTTAGGGGTGTATTTAGTAGAAATAATTTATTAAATTTATTAAAATCAAAAGCAAAGGACGAGTGCGGAATAATCAATTTAGATGACTCTGCTGGACCTGGAACACATTGGGTTTGTTACTTGAATACTTTGTACTTCGATCCATTTGGACTTCCTCCACCAAAGGAAGTAATTAATTATATACCTGGGGTTAAGTATAACAGCATACAATATCAAGACAAAACAAGTACACTCTGTGGTTATTATTGTTTATTTTTCATTAAAATGTTACAAGATAAAATACCGTTGTATGATTTATTGTATAAAATACTAAAAGTAAACAATCAAAGAGTAAATGAACAAACTATTATAATTTTTTTTGATAAAATGAGTTAAAATGTACTAAAATGTACCAAGAACGTAATATTCTTTACTACTAACAAAAATGTACCATAAACGTTATATTCCATACTCCTCTCAAAGGCGTATATGGAAGTGACGTGCGTTTACACTGTAAACGTTACTATAAATAGAAGTATAGATATATAAAAATAAACTTGAACGGAAGTGACGTGCGTTTACAGTGTAAACGTTACTATAAATAAATGTATAGATATATAGAAATTCCACTAATGTTAAAAATAAAATTGAATATGGTATACGGAAGTGACGTGCGTTTACAGTGTAAACGTTACTATAAATAAATGTGAACATTGTACATGGAAATTCCACTAATGTTAAAAATAAACTTGAACGGAAGTGACGTGCGTTTACAGTGTAAACGTTACTATAAATAAATGTGAACATTATACATGGAATCCTTACATAGATTCTTACTGTTAAAAGCTGATTTTGTTACCAATTCAACTCTGTACATATTTCTTCGATTAATTTCCTGTTTTTGATTAAAGTTCCAGTGTTAAAAGCACACTTCAATAAATTCTTATGTTTCTCAATTAATTCATAAACTAAAGCCAGGTTTGGACAGTAGGAATCTGTGTAATGTACACCTCTGAGATGAAAACAAAGTCCCAGATCACAATCCTTTGGGCAAACTGATCTTAAATTTTTAATAATAAATCCAATCTGATGTGTACAATAAACAATATTCCGTTTGTTTCTGTATATCTGCTTGTCTAAATTTCTAATGCTTTCAATACATTTGTCCTCGCTTGAAATATCCACATTAAAATTTTCTAAAACCTCCTCTTGTCCGAATGATTTCGTAATTTCTTCTTTAAGCTTTTCTTTTAACGTACTCCTTGTTTGTCGCTTTGTTGGCTTACATGTATCAACCAATTTCTTGTAATACTTTGAACTGAATGTTGTAGCCCATTCTTGGCATACAAAATCTTCTTTGTAATTATCTTTTAAATTTGTTGTTAATTCTGTCAAATCTTTTAACAGGTCTGCTGTTGTATTTTTATCCCTAAAAAGAAACACAATCTAAAGAATTACATAAGTATAAGCAGGTAAAAATAAATTTATCTCTAAGAAACACAAAATAATATTTCTAAAGTTAGTGAATGAGATCCGTCAAAGATCTGCTAAAGCTTGAACATAGTGGCGTAAATGTGTTTTGAAAAGTAACTTACATTGTAATCGTTTTCCTTGTTTCTGTTCTATCGTTGTATGTATTATAAGTCAGCAAAGACTGTTCTGGTGTTAATCGATTAGGTTTGTGTTGCAAAATACGACCATTTTTCAGAAAATATCACGTAAATCCCATATAACATTTTCAGATAATACGTCAGTTATTTATAACCAGATTTTCCGAAAATACGATAAAACGAAAGTAAAGGAAATATGTCAGTTATTTATAACCAGGTTTTCCGAAAATACAAGAAAACGAAAGTAAAGTAAATATGTCAGTTATTTATAACCGGGTTTTCCGAAAATACGGGAAAACGAAAGTAAAGTTAAAACCTGTGGGTTTTTAATTGTCCGGCATTAGTTGATTCGGACCAAGGATTAAAGGTTAAATTAGGTGAAACTGTTTTGGTTGCGGTATTTTATCAATAAAAATAATTTATAAACGTTTTATCATATTTTATTAAAGGTTTTAACAATAATTTGTTAAAATCTGTTTTTTTAATTGGGCGGCTTTGGATTTTTAAAAAGAAGGTGGCTAATTAAAATTGAAAAAAGTGTTCCAGAAGCGGTATTTCTTATACTACTGTTATGAGAAGAGAATTCGTCAAGCATTTTAGATGACATTAGATGATCGTAATATTTGGCCACTATGTGTTTTCGCAATTCAATCATCAGACATAGTCACAGAGCGAAGGAAACTTAGGGTTTACTAACCTTCTCGTAGTCCGTATCTTGTATGACTGCTGACACCAAATAGGAAGTGACTACTCAGTGTTACATGTGAAGTAGTCCAAAATGTAGTTCCATGTTGTTGACGATATCTGGCATATGAGTCAGATAAGGATGTGACAGTTATAGTTTTGGGTTACTTGTATTGCTTATTGTATTGAGGAAAGATCTAGACCACTTTCATTGTGAATGGCCATGTCTACATACCCGTAATCTTCATGGGTGTATTTTCAGGTGGTGATGTTTTTTCAGAACAGATTATTTTTCTTATATGTAACATAACATCTAAATATATTTATTTCATTTCTGGTAAGAAGACATGTTATATTTAATGGCTATATATGTTTTTGTATCACTAAAAATGCTGTAAAGCACTGAAAATGAGGTCTCAAGATTTAATTGTTTATATGAAACAAAGTAAGAACTGAATTGGTATAATGTAACTTTGTACCATTTCGGTATTCTCACTCGAAGCAAATTGATTCTAAAGTGTGCATATTGATAAGTGCTGGAGCAGTCGTACTAAGTTGCAATAAAGAATTTATTCATAGGATTTATTCAAGTTGCTCAAACTGAGTAAGGGGTGATGGCGATGGAGGGTCAGGGGTTTGGCCACCCGGAGTTATTCATTAATACTCTTATTTCGTCTTTACACGTTGTCCTAAACTAACTTTTTGTTTACTTCTTAAAACAAGATTATGGTATATGTATGTTTCTAAATGTTTAGAATGTAAGTCATCATGGTATAAACCTCATTTGGATTTCATTTTTTTTCTTCATTTTGTCAATATAAAGTGTTCTTGTATATAAAATAACTAAAACATGCGATTTATTGAAGTAACGGAGCCGCAATAAAAACGTATAAAGATAACATTTACTGGCCATCCTTCTGCCAGCTGACACTTAAACATATAGATTTTTTCTTCGTAACCGCATGCAGAGGATGCTTCTACATGAAAGAAATATTAAGAAAGCTGTAAATACAGACATACTCTTTCAAAAACATGGTAAATTCCTTTGATTTTTTGATCCGGATTATATACAAAATATGAAGTGTACTTGGTAACATACCAACGGTGATGATATCTCTTGAAAGTTGATTGCATTATACGAGATATCATTAGAGTAACAATAAGTGACCCACCCTCAAAATAAATATTACGCAAAGCATTATTATTATTTGCAAATTTGATCGTACATTCTTGGCAATCGTTTGCAGCATGTGCAGGTGTACGCATCCCACCAATCTGAATTAAAGTAGACATTTTCCAACCAAACCGATTCGAACTACACGTTCAAACAATTGGGTTGGTGCCGAAAGAGCAGTTGCTTTAAGTGCCCTTTTCAGTAGTTTTCAATGTGCAAACCCATTGACTTTTTCAAAAATTATACCAATTTAAATCAAATCTGATTATTATTTGAAAAGGTATTTTTAGCACAGATTTAGATGTAGTAAACTATTAATTTTTACAAGCCCTTCTCGCTGTACAAGAACTGTAATTTCAAACTTAAAATATGCAGTTCTGTCAGTACCTGTTGGATAGCCATTCTTGTTTTCTTGTTTTATATAAAAGAGAGGTAATTTGTAATTTTTACATTTTAAACAAACGCTCTAGTAGAATGTCTCTGTAATGTTGTAATTCAATGGCTATGTTTTTTTCCAAATTAATAACTAATTATCAGTTCATTTCTATGGAAACTGTACTTTGAAATAATAGGCATGCGATTTACGCTCTATTTTACTTTTTTTTGATACAATAAGCGATAACACTGTTACAAGTAAAATGATCACAGCCTGCAAGTGATCATTTTCCAGCATCCATCAAAATACAAGAAAATATACAATTGATCTATACAAATGAAGCGTGCATCCTCTGAAACAAATATTTTCGATTTTAAAGTGGCCGGTTAATATTTTGATCATGTGCACTGTGACCAAATGTAAAAGAAAAGACAAATGGACTGGGAAACAAGTTTAATATCATATTCTTTTCTGTCAGTTTTAATAGAGATTTTAGCGTAAAAAATAAGCAGTAACATAAAATATCGCTATACATCTAACTTTTAAGAAGAAATCCTTAAAAAACAAATTAATAACTAGAAGATGCTTTTGTAAAAAAGCGCATGTCTCCCCCAATGCAAAGTCGTATAGACAAGAAGTCAATATTGGTCAGGAGCGAAAGTCAAAGAGAACTGATCTCAAGTTACTGACTGGAAACGGTTTTCCATGTTCAGGCCCCTGTGACCTTGACCTTTACTAGAGTGACCCAAACATTAATTGGGGTCATTTACTCTGCATGTCCAATTATCCTATGAAGTTTTAACATTCTGGGTCAAGAGGTTCTCAAGTTATTGATCGGAAACGGTTTTCCATGTTCAGGCCCCTGTGACCTTGACCTTTAATAGAGTGACCCCAAAATTGATAGGGGTCATCTACTCTGCATGTCTAATCATCCTGTTAAGCTTTAACATTCTGGGTCAAGTGGTTCTCAAGTTACAGACCGGAAATTGTTTTCAATGTTCAGGCCCCTGTGACCTTGACCTTTAACAGAGTGACCCCAAAATCAATAGAAGTCATCTACTTTGCATTTACAATCATCCTATGAAGTTTCAACATTCTGGGTCAAGTGGTACTCAAGTTATTGATCGGAAATGGTTTTCAATGTTCAGGCCCCTGTGACCTTCACCTTTAACAGAGTGACCCCAAAAACAATAGGGGTCGTCTACTCCAGCAGCCTTACAACCCTGTGAAGTTTGAAGGTTCTAGATCAAATGGCTCTCCAGTTATTGATCGGAAATGAAGTGTGACGGACGGACGGACGGAGAGGGCAAAAACAATATGTCTCCCCCAGAGAGACATAATTATGCACGTGCCAACTATGTAATTTTGCACGTGCGCCCCAAATCTTTGTCATTGATATAGTAATTTCCATTATGTTCAATCTATGTGATGGGTACTGATGTAATAATACAGTATGTCAAGTTTTACTAAAAAATATTCAGTAATTTTAGTTTAAAATCTTTTTTTTTTAAATCTCAATTTTCGAACGTGACCAGTTTCGTCAACCGTTGTCATGGTAACGCACACCGCTACATTTCTACGACCGATCTTCAAGTTCAGTTCTTATTTTACTTAATTGTTTTATCATAGCAAAAAAGTTTTGTATGATGGGTAAATTAAAGACGCTCGCTACAGTTTCGTATTTTTTTCTCAATAATAGATTTTGATGAAATGTTTTGTATTAAAAGATCATGTTAAGATGTATTGAAAAATTAAATAAAAATACTATGTCGCCAGCTTTGTTTCAATTTAATTTGCCCCTAGATGTGGTGCTATTTTAAACATTTTTCAAAATTTCTGTAATCCTAAAATATCTTTCAGTAAAGTACAATAATCAGCATAAATTTGATTATCTAAGCATTTTTATGACGGAAAATAGTATATCTATTAGAAACATGCACAGAGAAATCAAAAGAACATGATTTTGTAAAGAAAGGAATACTTGTTCAGCAGACCCAATGGCTATTTTTGCATATTTTTGTCAGTTTTAAGTTGGTACTTCTGCTATTTTATCGAGTTTCACATAATAGAATTTAATCAAACTCTGCACATACCTTTGGTTATGTCTACCTAATCTAAAACAAAAAGAAAATTGATAGGTCACCATATTAGATTTCGCTTAAATCAAATTACAACGAGGTGGGGTGTGGTGGGCATTTATACAACGCAGGTTGGTACGAAATACTCTTTCAGTGTTTGAGCAAATGACTTAGAAATATATATATACAATTATCAAACGGCAGATTTCTTAATAAGTGGATTTTAAGGTGTTTCTGAAGCATTTTGATGGCGTAGAACGATGAAAGTTTCCGCCTTTTTTTTAACAAAACCTGTAGTTTACCAATGTACGGTACGAGATTAGAAACAGCTGTGACTCAATGCAGAGTTTGAACGCTGGTAATAAATAACAGACTCCAGTATATGTCGGAATGAAGCAATTTGAACTGAAAGAACTTTAAATGTATATATTTTGTAACCATGGTGATACTTACCCTAACATCTAGTCAGTATATTTAACATTTTGTACATTACATGCATGCGAACAATAATTTGCCGTACGGGACATTAGATAATCAATTCCGGGCATGCGCAGAAGACCGCACAAAGTCTGCAGTGAGCTACATCGAAACCAAATTGGCACGGTGTTGGAGTAAATATCGACCCGTCTGGAAAAACTGTAGCGAGTGCCTTCAAGTGTGGCAGATATTTTGAAAGATTCCTCGTATATCGTTTGTGGGGGTATAATTAATCGGAATAGGTTGTTAATGTAAGGTACACTCATATAAACTACAAACTCATTAGCATTTTACAAAACAAACAAAATATAATGTAGAAAAGATTCATATCTGTCACTAAAACTGTAAATCTTATTTTTACACAATAAGTATATCCTAGTCAGACTGTATAAATAATTTGCTCTAGCCGTATTAAATGTAAATCACAAATGACATAATTATCAGAAAAGAAATTGGTTTGGGAAGATATCTCAACATAGCCTTAGACCTTAAGAACGGTTTCATAAACGCATCCTGAAAAATGCCTTCATTTACTACTTATAATGCTAATCAAAAGCGCGACTTTTTATGCCCCCGAAGGGAGGCATATAGCTTTTGAACCGTCTGTCCGTCTGTCGGTATGTCAGTCTGTCCGCAATTTTCGTGTCCGGTCAATATCTTTGTCATCGATGGATAGATTTTCAAATAACTTGGCATGAATGTGTACCATAGTAAGACGACGTGTCGCGCGCAAGACCCAGGTCCGTAGCTCAAAGGTCAAGGTCACACTTAGACGTTAAAGGTCATTTTTCATGATAGTGCATTCGTGTCCGGTCAATATCTTTGTCATCCATGGATAGATTTTCAAATAACTTGGCATGAAAGTGTACCGCAGTAAGACGACGTGTCGCGCGCAAGACCCAGGTCCGTAGCTCAAAGGTCAAGGTCACACTCAGACGTTAAAGGTCATTTTTCATGATAGTGCATTCGTGTCCGGTCCATATCTTTGTCATCCATGGATGGATTTTCAAATAACTTGGCATGAATGTGTACCACAGTAAGACGACGTGTCACGCGCAAGACCCAGGTCCGTAGCTCAAAGGTCAAGGTCACACTTAGACGTTAAAGGTCATATTTCATGATAGTGCATTGATGGGCGTGTCCGGTCCATAACTTTGTCATTCATGCATGGAGTTTAAAATTATTGGGCATGAATGTGTACCACAGTAAGACGACGTGTCGCGCGCAAGACCCAGGTCCGTAGTTCAAAGGTCCTGAACTCTAACATCGGCCATAACTATTCATTCGAAGTGCCATCGGGGGCATGTGTCATCATATGGAGACAGCTCTTGTTTAAATTAAAATTTTATATTTATCGAAAAATATATATACAATTAATGTGAATGTCAAACGTTTTAATGAAAAAATTCATACGCGTGAAACAAATGCAGAAAGTAAATGAATTCCCTAGGACATTATGTGCTTTATAATGGATTATGTAAAATAAATTTACAAACCTTTAATAACATTTGAACAGTTGATTTCGTCGGAGGCATCTTGACAATCCAGCACACCGTCACATCGAGAAAGAAAGGATATTAATTCTTGATTTGTGCAACGAAATAGTGATACAGAGTCAGTTCCCGTGATGTTAGTTTCCAATGCATCAGTTTTAATGTCTTGTAGAAGAGGGTGATCTGAAATGCAGTTGATATTATAATATATGTTAGTCAGAAGTGTTATATATAAAACGCATGTATTGTAAATTATATTATACTGTTAATAATTGTAATATATAGTTTATTGCTGTCTATATTTCCAGTTGACTGACTGTTATTTCACTCATACAAGATAGTTATATCAGAATAGAAATAATACTATAAAAAAGAACGGGAAACAAACCAGCGTTGCATTTTATAACTTAAAACATTTCAGTCTCAGTAATTCACTAGATCTAGCGCATAAGATATAATGGCAAAATGAAAAGAATAAAGCTTATCAATGTAAAACATGGTTAACACATACTTTCCATCATAATACTAAATGAAATTACTTGTGGCTGTGCAGTTTACTTCGTCTGAGAAGTCACTGCAATCGATGACACCATTACAATGTTTATAAGCATCTACTCGTTGTCCATCGCCGCATTCAAAATATTTCCATGTTGTTGCTGTATCGCTGTTACGACTTTCTTCTAGCCAACTTGAATCTTAAGTACAATACCTTATTTTTAAAAGATGTTTGTCCACCACTTTCCAATAATTGAAATTGCCGTAGACGAATTAAAATAAATTTAAATAAAACAACTTAAAATTCAATTATAATAGTACCTCATTAATTTTTTGCGACAGCTGATTAGAAAAAGAGCGTGTGTGTTCCGCAACTAAAGAAGCTGTTCTTTAGTTTGCTAACTGCTACACTATCAACTTCAATATTTCACTTGATACTGCTTTAAGCATTACAATATATTTGGTTGGGCTGATCCGTGCTTCGAAAATTTCCAACGAACATTCACAATAAAACGATTCTTAGGACAAACCCCGGTCACCAGAACACTACGAGTTCAGTGCAAGTAGGTTTTCAGTCGAATTTTGGCAAAATCGTACGGCGTCCGTACGGACATTGTTGTCTCTTGCGAGCGTCGTACGGATTTTTTTAACTCGTAGAGGAAAATGTTTCACCAAGCTCCCGAGTTCTCTGTGAACTCGTAGAGATTTTCGAACTCGGGAGCAGCTCGCGAGAGCCCCGTACAGGCCCCGGAAGAACATGTACGGGCATCGCAGGATTTGGAAAACTGCGAGGCTTGCCGATGCTCGCACGACTATTGCAGGGGACTCAGAAGGTCAACGTGCGATGTCCGCACGTGGCTCGCAGGGTGTAATGACCACCATACGGACTCCATACGAATTCTATTTCAAGGTTGTATAAAACACACAGTACCTATAGATACCGTTCGAGTGCCGTGCCAGCGCCGTACGAACCCATGAGCATTGTTCGAGGTACGGCCGTGCATCTTGCGAGCTCCGCACGCCTTGTCTGCGATGTCCGTACGGGTATCCTACGAGTGCAACCTCTAAAGTTCGTACGGGCTCGTAGGTACAGACACACTAAGAATTCTAAATATGATTTTTAAAACCGTACGGACATCGTACGGTTTTGTGACCGAGGCATAACTTAAAACAAGGAGCTGCGTTTTCAAAACGCAAAATCATGCCTCGGATGCTGTTTTGAGGTTTTATATATTTATGTGACCTATAGGACCAAAAATTTTGTTTATTAAGTTTTAAGTTTGAAAGTGAAGGTTATATGAGGGTCGAAACATTTATATATAGGTCAGTTTGTAAGGCTGTTGAGTGCGGGTATGAACTAAAGTGGGTCATTAATGTGGGCTGTAGGCGAAACGGTAAATTTGGTTTGTACGGATGGATGAATAGTTCAACCGCTGTATATCCCGTGGGCTTATAGATTATATGCAGATTTCAAAAGTTGCTAAGAACTTGTGTTGGTATTAGTATCCAAATCTTGGCAACTTTGTGATAAGATTGCAGTTTTTGATATTATTGAAGTACAAACTACAATTTACTGCAATTGGCTGAAATTAAAACAAATATACATGTTTCTAGAATGGATTCTAGTAACTTCAATATTTAAAACTTTTGTTTGATTATAATACAGTCTTTCGCTTTATCTTTACCTTTCTATTTCCAATAAAGAAATGAATACTTACGGTTAACTGCACATATTTCCCACATTGTTCCAGGGTATCTAATAAAACACCATTGGAAACCTTTTCCTGTTGGATCACGGCAGTAATTAGAAGCACCTTCAAGGTCACAATCACAAAACTGATACTCATCGAACTTTTCTTGTGAATAGAACATGTCCCATCTCTGACAAGCCTCTCCAGACACTGTAAAATTCCAAGTACCCCTGTACCAATGGAACACGTTCAAACACCTATCACTTGCTGTATCTGGAATGGATGAGGGGGGAATCTAAACACAAACGTTTATACTATTTTGATATCTAGGCAATTTACATGTCACAAAAATCAAGTATTTAAACATGATAAAATGATAAATCAATATAAGAAAAAAAAGACAGGGATACATGATACTAATATTTCGCCTTATCGCCTTCATTTCTCAAATCAAAACCAAGAAATATGGACCAAATACAAGGCTGTCTTTTACAGATTTTATTAAATAAAAAACACACTTTATCAAGAAAACAATTTAAAGATGTAAACTCGTGGTAGAGGAAGGGTGAAACTAGCGCTTTTTTTAAACGAACATGTCTCCCTTAAGGGCTCTTACACGGATACATTATGACTTGCCTTAGTAAAGGAGATACATTAAATGATGGAAAGAAAAATTCCCAGGATATAAAGACGGGTGATATAAAATAATCTCTTCTTGACCTAAGTTTATGATAAGTGAATACACAGTTTTTCTCGATTGGTTAATAGTAATCACTTTTTTTATTCACAAAATTAAAAACATACACCCGCCAAAAATAGAGGAATTAATACTAGTATTTGAAATAAATCTCTTGAAAATATAAGGGAAATGTTTGATTTTTTTTTTGTTTGCTTGATTTTTTATTGAATTGATTGTGATTGGATATTGTTTTTGAACAACGTTGGAATTGATAGGGCATCATTTTGAGCAATATTTTCATAATCGCTTCGGAAGTGTGGATTAAAATCGGAAATAACAAAGTGTTTATAAACTTTTACATGTTAAAATATTGGGTAGGACTAGGGCTGTTCCTTAAATCTTTAACAGAAGGCCAGGTTCTTTATTTTAAACTTACGGGCTTAAAATTGGCAATGTCTGCGTACATTAACAGACTTATGCCTAGAATGTGTAGTTTTGCATATATCAGTAACTAACATTAAAATAACTTGTGACCACATAGAAGGCTCTTGGTTTCATGAAATATCTAGGGTTGAATCCAGTATTCTGGATAATATAGTCTAAAATCAGGTAACTATAAAGAAGTTTGACGTCTTAACCAGAAAATTACTAGTTTTGAAGTAGCAAAACTTGTAATTTAAGTCATTTATGAAGGCTGCAGGGCAAAAAATGTTGTTTATTAAAGTTTTAAGTTTGAAGGTAAAGGTCATATGAGGGTCATTTATTTATTTATTTATTTGGGTTTTACGGCGCACCAACACAGTATAGGTTATATGGCGCCAAACAGGACTACAAATTTTGGTTCCACATCTCATTTACATCGAAATAAAAACATGAGGTATGGAATCAAAATTTGCATACCTGCTGGAATCAAATGTTACTGCAAAACCATGTGTTATACTTTAATAGGATGGCCATTGCGTTTTGTATCAATTCGACACCCTAATATTTGCCAGATGGCCAACATATATTTTTGAACCTGGCATAACCAAATCATACTAAAAAGGTATATGGTACCAAATACTGACAAAATGTTTGTACTTGAACACCAGAAAGTAGTTTAGAATAATCTAGTAAAATATTGTACCTCGAATTACAAAACGTAATAAAAAATCGAAAATGACAGTAAAATATCATTTTAACATTTTGACAGACGATATTATTTAAGCACTGGTATTGGCAGTAGGGGTAAAATGACCTCAAGGGGAGGGGTGCGGTCATGACTGTTTTTTACAATAAGGCTGTAATTAATATCATTGTCATTATTAATATTGTTAAAATAACTATTATTATTATTATTATTATGTACAACGCCATTGAATGTATCATTTATAAAAATAGGCGTTTAATCAAATTATTCAGTTTCAGTTTCAGTTTTATGATTGCCTATGTCCTGTTTTGTGATTTTCCTACATATCTGCGATATGTCACATGTTTAACTGTAAAGCGCCCATGAACGTATATTTCATATGAAAAGAGCGCTAAACAAATCTGGTATAATAATAATGATAATAATAATAATGATATAATTAATACTAAAGAGAGTGCAAAAAGATAATTGTACCCGTTTAACAATTTGAATCATGAAACGTCACTATATGTAAATCTCGATTGTAAGCAAATATTATCGTACTTACTTACCCTTGAAATTGCATACAACGGGGCGAATTTCGCCTTTCACATCAGCGTAACACCATAAAGAGCGATATAATTCTCTTACAAAATAGTTGTTTGCATGTAGGCAGTAATTATGTGACTTGTTTTCCCATTTCTTACATTTCGTTCCATAAGATGTTTTATCCAAATACCCACTGTAGACAGCTGGTGAAACGTCTTCCTGTAATTCTAAGCAATATAATGCATGAAAATCAACAGCAATCATAATATACAAAGACAATTTTATCCGTTTCAAGTATTGCAAAAATGTACATTACAATAAGCCGGAAATCAACAAGTAGGGGTTTAAAAGGGCAGTATTGCAGAGTTCAAATTCAAAACTGTAAAGCGAAACTATTACAAATATGTAAACACATACGTACATGGAGTATTAAACGTAGAATGTATTACTATTAATGTCCATTTTAAGCGCACCTGCAAACTTTTTTCTTTTAGGATAAGCTATGGGGCTGCGCACAGAGATAAAAACATTGATGATGTTAGAAAGTCTAAATAACGTTTAGATGTATAGCTAGATGGACTCTATTGACAGACAACCAAAAAGTGTGGAAACAGGCTATAGGCACATTTCTGTACATAACTTTCCAACAAAAGGTTCTATACTTTTTCTATACTTTTTCTCAGTATTTTCTTGTAACAAGACTTCTCTCCCCAATGGTTGTTTTGACGTTGACCGTTCAAAGGTTCAAAGGCCGTGCCCCACTGTGTTCCTTTATTTGTTCATTTGTTAGTTTTGTACTAGTGTGATTGCTTTTATGAGAGTGTGTTGATCATGATCGTGTGCACGTCCGCGTAATGGGTTATGGTCTGTGTGGGAGTATGAGTTGGGGGGGGGGGGGGGGGGGGGGGGTGCGGAGAGAGAGGGGCGAGCTGCGTTTCTGGAACGTGGCTTTCCCTGTTTGATATTTATCCTTGTTTTTTTTTTAACCTAAGTAATAAATCCTGTGTCTGTGTCTCGAATTGATCTATACCACTATACCACATCGCCTGCCAAGGCTTAACTTTTTGTGTAAATTTATGATCTCCCATAAAAGGTTGAGCGGCCGATTTTTAGCTCACCCGAGCACACAGTGCTCGGGGTGAGCTATTATGATCGCTCACCGTCCGGCGTCCGTCCGTCCGTCCGTCCACACTTTCCTTTAAACAACATCTCCTCCTAAACTAACAGGCCAATTTTGATGAAACTTCACAGGGATGTTCCATGGATGGTTCTCTTTAAAACGTGTTCAAAGAACTGAATTCCATACTGAACTCTGGTTGCCATGGCAACCGAAAGGAAAAACTTAAAAAATCTTCTTGTCCAAAACCTTAAGGCGTAGAGCCTCGATATTTGGCATGTGGCATCAGCTAATGGTTCTCTATGAAGATTGTTCAAATTGTGCCCCTGGGGTGAAAAGAGGCCCCGCCCCGGGGGTCCCAAGTTTTACACAGACTTACATAGGAAAAAACTTTAAAAATCTGCTTGTCTGAAACCACATTTCCTAGGCCTTTGATATTTGGTATGTAGCATTGCCTTGTGGTCCTCTACCAAGATTGTTTAAATTATTACCCTGGGGTGAAAAGAGGCCCCGCCCCGGGGGTCCCAAGTTTTACATAGACTTATATAGGAAAAAAACTTTTAAAATCTTCTTGCCTGAAACTGCAAGGCCTAGGCTTTTGATGTTTGGTAGGTTGCATTGCTTAGTGCTCCTCTACCAAAATTGTTCAAATTATTATGCCCCTGAGATGAAAAGAGGCCTTGTCCTGGGTGTCCCAAGTTTTATATAGACTTACATAGGAAAATACTTTAACAATCTTCTTGTCTGAAAGTTCAAGGCCTAGGCCTTTGATATGTGGTATGTAGCATTGCCTAGTGGTTCTCTAACAAGATTATTCAAATTATACCCCTGGGGTGAAAAGTGGCCCCGACCTGGGGGTCACTTGTGTATGAGTTATATAGCAAAAAATACTTCAAAAATTATCTGATCATATTGCCTAGACTGTTTAATTATAATTACCTGATGGCCCTAAGTAATTAGGGTTTACTTGACTGTGACCTTGACCTACTGACCTACTTTCTTGTTTTTTTAAGATACAGCCTTGAAATTTGGATGGTATTTACAGTTTTGCACACCGATCTTAACACTGACTTTCAGTGACCATGAATGCTAATACTAAGTAAAATACTAACATTCAACAATGGTTTAGAACCTTCATTTTATAGAAACATAATGACAAGCCATCACAAAAACATTAAAAGTGAGATACACAAAAATTGTTGTTATTATTAAGTTAAATGTGTTTAACTGGTCATTTACAAACAGTAACTAGTATATGATAAAATTTAATGTCTTTGGTATTTAGTATCATGTATTGGGCCCAACTAAACTCAGGTGAGCGATATAGGGCCATCATGGCCCTCTTGTTTTAACTTGTCTGACTTGTTGAAAATAGGGTAAATGTTGGGTTGGCATAGCCCAAATGTGTTTAAACCACTAGTTTTCTTCATATAGGTTACTGTCCGTCTCTTGTTTTACAGAAAGTATAGAATATAACTACAAAATGCGAAAATAAAGTTATGTTGCTGCAAAAAATATTTTAATCTGAAGCTAAGGCTTGGATGAAAACAATACCGTGTACTAATTTATAGCTTATAGCTCAGACAGTGCAAATCAAATGTTTACAACGAATGACACTTTAAATGATAAATTCTGTCGCAATACAGGAATGGAATTTTATAAGGCTTTTGTAGGTGACGTATTGTAACAGCTGTATACCCATCACGCCCTTACGTGCACATGGTAGTAAGCATAAATATTCTTACATACAATCGGATTTCAAAACATCGTACTACAGAAACTTTCTTACTATGGTCCTCAATCTATACTTATGATTATTATGATGTATTAGAGAGTCTTCTTTTCATATAGTATTTAATTGAGTCTTACATACCATTCAAGCGACAAACTGCCCATTCAACGGATGGATTCGTAGTTAAGCACCATAGTATTTGCGATTCGGAAGGGTCTCTGCAAAAGTTTTCAGCATCGCTTATGGACTTCTCAGGAAACATTATGTCTTTGTTAAAATGGTGTTTATGTGGATACTGACTGTCCCATCTCTGACAGGTAATTCCAGATTCTGTAACGCTGACATTTCCGGCATATTGTGTAGAAAATAACCGATCTGTAATTTCTGAAAATACCTTTCCCTTTCCAGTATGCGAAAAATTGAAATATGACTTGAAAATAGAAGATTTTATGGAATAAATAAAACTCATTTTAGTGTAGAAATTAACTCGGAAGAGGCAACAAAGTGTGGAGTCTGCCCATGTTGAAAAGTGAGAGTAGACGGCTAATATAAAAGTTTTGCAACCGGCAATCATGGTAAAGAAAGTAGTGGCAAACTTTTTTTTTTACCAAGTCTTCGTATATAAACCATTTTAAAGTAATTTCACCTTCAATCATTATTAATTGTCCCAAAACAGTAAGAACTACTTTACCTTCGGAAGTGTTATCGAATACGTTCTCACATACGAAATAGAAAGCAGACCTTGATAAACAATTATGTGTTTCCCAAGTAAAGTCTACATTTGCCTTGTAGAATCCCATCCTCGTGCAATCCCCACTTGATGGTTCTCCAGCTGCCCTGAAATAACACAACAAAGGAAACATATCAGTGACAAAAAAGATTACTTGTCTTGGTGCCATGTAATACTTAAAACAGTTCCAAATGAAAACTAAGTCGTATTTTGCTAAAGAATACTTGTCTAAATGGCATAAAATATTTAAAACAGTTCCAAATGAAAACTAAGTCGTATTTTGCTAAAGATTTCTTTAACACAGTTCCAAATGAAAACTAAGTCGTATTTTGCTAAAGATTTCTTGTCTAAATGGCATGAAATACTTACAACAGTTTCAAATGAAAACTAAATCGTATTTTGCTAAAGATTACTTGTCTAAATGGCATAAAATACTTAAAACAGTTCCAAATGAAAACTAAGTCGTATTTTGCTAAAGATTTCTTGTCTAAATGGCATGAAATACTTAAAGCAGTTTCAAATGAAAACTAAATCGTATTTTGCTAAAGATTTCTTGTCTAAATGGTATGAAATACTTAAAACAGTTCCAAATGAAAACTAAGTCGGCCCGTTTCACGAAGTCTGCTTATGACAAAATCTTTGAACTTACAAAATAACTTTGGAGTGAACTGTTCAAAAATGGTTAAAGAAACCTGTTTTACTTTGATTCAAACTTAAGTCAAGCTCTAACTTTAGGTGAACTCTGACCTTGATTTAGGCGGTCTGCCTATGTTTCTATACAGAGGTTGCGATTTCATACTTGTGCGTGTATATCTATGTGTAAAAAACCCTAAACGCAACACAGGTGATAATGATAACAAGCAAATTCGATGAATTGGTATCCCCCGCCGAAAGGGTTTGTCGGTGAGGAATGGCATAAAAATATATCCGGCAAAAAGTTAAGGATGTTAATAAGAAGCAAATAATTTCATTAGTCAAAATCAATTTAACAGAAAACAAATGTTTAATTAAAGAGTACATAATAAATGTATGATACTTTGATCCTGACTAAAGAATTTATTTTGAATGGGATGTGCTTACTGTAATAAGCTTAGCTTCTAGAATTAAATGCAGTTAATTGAAATATGTGCTTGAAGTTTAACTGGAACGAAATATTGTCTTTGAGTAGCTTGGCACCAGGTGTTGCTGTTTAACATGTACATTTGAACTCAAAAGAACAGATGTCCTTAAGAGAACACAGGTAAGAAATCTTGAACATGACTGAGGGCAAGGTTTGTGCAGTCACAACTTAACATGTTGAAGGTTTGAACATTTAAAAAAAATAATAAAAGGAATGGACATATATATATGTACATATATTTATTTTTTTAGGGGGTGGGGGTGCGGGGAAACGGGAGAGAAAACAAAATTTCACATGTTGATTATAAATATTGATGGAAAATTAAAAATGAAAAAAAGGGTAAAAGGGTGAAGTTTAGTGGTGGAGAGAGGGGGCAGAGGATGCATGATCAGTGGTGGGCATGACTGGGTGGAGGAGTGAGGTGGGGGAATGGTACAACTTGTATGTTGATAAATAATCATGGAAGGTTTGAAAAAAATCTAAAATAAGAAATATTTTGGGGGTTGGGGTGGGGGATGGAGGTGGGTTGTGAGGGGGAGGGTGTGTGACCAAGGCAAGTGGGCGACCAGGTGTAGTGCGCACCTTCACATGTTTATAATAAATGTTCAGAGAAAAGAATGAAAGAAATTTAATGAAATTCTGCCAAAATGTAAGTTTGTTATGTACAAATATGTGGATTTTTAGACAATTAAACAATTAATGGGCAATAACTCTGCAGTTACAAAAGAAATCCATACGGAATTGTGTGTGCACATCCACATTATAGTGCTCTAAATTCTGTTAAAATTTCATAGTTCAAGGTCAAATATATCAAAAGTTATGATGCAGAAATTGCCATATCTACAGTACCCTATATAGATAACACTAGA
Source organism: Mercenaria mercenaria (assembly GCF_021730395.1). Lineage (NCBI taxonomy): Eukaryota > Metazoa > Mollusca > Bivalvia > Venerida > Veneridae > Mercenaria > Mercenaria mercenaria. The sequence continues at coordinate 65,570,119 of NC_069372.1, forward strand.
AACTTCTATGGGCCATAACTCTGGTGTTACTTGGGCAATCTGTCTGAAACTTGATGGGCCCCATAGTGGTGAACACGTATACGAACTTTGTTTTAAAAAAATCTAAAATAAGGAATGATTTATTTTTTTATTTGGGGGGGGGGGGGGGGAGTCGGGCGATCGGGAGGGGTGGTGTGATCAAGGTAAGGGGGTAACCAGTGTGGGTACACAACTTCACATGTTTACAATAAATGTTCATGGAAAAGAATGAAGGAAATTTAACGAAATTCTACCAAATGGTAGTTTGTTATGTACAAATATGTGGATTTTTATACAATTAAAGGGCAATAACTCTTAATTTACAAATAAATCTGAACGAAATTGTGTGTACACAACCATATTATGGTGATCTAAATTCTGTTTAAGTTTCATAGTTCTAGGTCAAATATATCAAAAGTTATGATGCAGAAATTGCCATAATTATAGTACCCTATATAGTTAACACTAGAAACTTCTAAGGACCATAACTCTGGTGTTACTTGGGCAATCTAACTGAAACTTGACGGGCCGCAAGAACTCATAATGGTGAACACGTATATGAAGTTTTAAATAAATATTCCCAACCATTTTCTAGATATGGCTCCGGACGGACGGATGGACGGACGGAAGGACGGACGGACTGACAACGCCAAAACTATATCCCTCCGACTTTCGTCGAGGGATAATAATAGTAGTAATAAAATAATAATTACGTGTCTGCTGAAATATATTGGGTTAATTTAATCAGGGAGGTGCGTGCTTCATATTAATGTTCAGATATACATTTAACAAGAACAAAAACATTTTGAAACGTGTATATTCTGAATTTTCGTATAGCAGTTGCTTTTTGAAAAGAAAGAATGAAACTAAAACATACATGAACACGTATGAAATCGCAACCTCACTAAAACGGGTTTTCAGTGATGGCAGCGTGACTGAATTTTTATCAAAGTTAAAATTGCCCCCATCGTGTCACTACGGATTTTATCCTTTCAGTATTTTGAGATTAAGAAGACAAGTTTACACCAACATACATGTTCATATTTCATGTTAAACTGTTAAAACTGACAACCAAATTTAGATTCATCTTGATATGTGACTATTCGTGAGTCGGCTCCCTGATAAATTTCTTCATTTGAAAATTAATCAACGAATTCATCATGAAGTGAAATAATGAAAGAACAAATAAAAACCAGTTGTTAATGTATTGTTAATGTAGATAATGTTTATACTTACAACTTAGAACATGTATACATACCAAGCCGAAAATGTTGCAGGAGTTCTATCCTCCCAAAAGAATGCGTTTTTGTCGCTCCCTCTCTCCTTCCGACGCAGTCCTGTTACGATGATAGGTTTTGTAGTTATAAATCTTAACTGTCATAAATTTAACATTGTAACAATCACCTTTAACACGCATAGTTTCGCAAAATTTAATATATTTACGCGACAAAGCATTAGTAAACCTAAATAGACTCATGAGTTACATGCGTAATTGACAAATCTGTGCTTTGTTCCGTGTATGCTTTGCTATGAAATATTCAAAAATGTCCGAAATCATGTTAAACACAATTTATCAATTACAGCAAGAAAACACATGTGCTCACTAATGGGTAAATTATCAGAACAATAGAAAAACCTTTCAAGTGAAAAAGATAAAAGGTAAGGGTAGATTTTTCGAAAGCACAGACAACCCGAAATACAGACATAGAACCAAGTATCACAAAGTAGGCCAACAATAAAAAAGAATCTGTACCTGAAAAATATTGTAGATGGGTTGTTTTAAAACCAGCAACATCTACAATTTCATTATAGGCAAAATACAGAAGGGCGGGGGTAAGGGGTAAATAAAAAGGTCTGGTGTTGGGGCGAAAATGGAAAAAAAACAAGGATAATATTCAACAGGGAAAGCCACGTTCATAAACGCAGTCTCCCAACACCGTAAACCACTACAGCGCAGAAGACAAACATACACACACGCGCGCACGCGCACAAACACATACACACACACACACACACACAACTAGCATACACAGATAAACAAACAGACAAGAAAAAACAACACAGTGGAGCACCGCAGGCCAAACACATACACACACACACACAGAGAGAGAGAAAAAAATAACAGTGGGACATCGCCCAAGGACGACCGGTAGTCAAAATTATGGTGGGCACCGTATCTTGCTCATAGTAAAAGGAGAGGGAGTGCAAATGCAAGGTAGTGCAAATGCAATGGCGAAAGTGTAAAGGCTCTAACATTAGTGACTATATACCAGATCATATAAAGTAAAACATATAAATATGGTTAATCTAAGGTATATTTACACCATTGTATTCAACAACTTGTCCGAGCACCAAGAGCCTAACTTTTATGGGCACGACTAAGCAAACTGAAAAACCCACTTCCTCCGTCCGTTTTTGTAGTATTATATCGGATGTTTAAGACCGAGTTTTAAATGTGTTTCAAGGTTTGTGTTATATTTCTTAAAAAGTTCGGACAATATAGACAACGTATGATGTCGCTCGAGGGACATCTTCATCAAGGTTGGAGAAGTTGGAGAAGTAGACAATTTCGAAACAAAAAATCGTCTGTTTTATCATAATTATTTTTCTAAACTACTATTCACAATTGTTAAATTTAAGTCCAAAAACATTCGTTATTTATAACGGTAAACATACAGGTCTAATCGCTACCAGTTACTCAGCTATCCCAAGATAGTGTCCTTTTTCTTGGAAGCATTTAAAGGCACTCGCTACAGTTTTTTCCAGACGGGTCGATATTTACCCCAACACCGTGCCAATTTGGTTTCGATGTAGCTCACTACAGACTTGGTGCGGTCTTCTGCGCATGCCCGGAAGTGATTATCTAATGTCGCGTTCGGCAAATTATTGTATGTTCGCATGCATTTAATGTACAAAATGTTAAATATACTAACTAGATGTTAGGGTAAGTATCACCATGGTTACAAAATATATACATTTAAAGTACTTTTATTTCAAATTACTTCAATCCGACATATACTGGAGTCTGTTATTTATTACCAGCGTTCAAACTCTGCATTGAGTCACAGCTGTTTCTAATCTCGTACCGTACCCGTACCGTACATTTGTAAACTACAGGTTTTGTTAAAAAAAAGGGCGGAAACTTTCATCGTTCTACGCCATCAAAATGCTTCAGAAACACCTTAAAATCCACTTATTAAGAAATCTGCCGTTTGATAATTGTATATATATATTTCTAAGTCATTTGCTCAAACACTGAAAGAGTATTTCGTACCAACCTGCGTTGTATAAATGCCCGCCACACCCCACCTCGTTGTAATTTGATTTAAGCGAAATCTAATATGGTGACCTGTCAATTTTCTTTTTGTTTTAGATTAGGTAGACATAACCAAAGGTATGTGCAGAGTGTGATTAAATTCTATTATGTGAAACTCGATAAAATAGCAGAAGTACCAACTTAAAACTGACAAAAATATGCAAAAATAGCCATTGGATCTGCTGAACAAGTATTCCTTTCTTTACAAAATCATGTTCATTTGATTTCTCTGAGCATGTTTCTAATAGATATATTGTCTTCCGTTATAAAAATGCTTAGATAATCGAATTTATGCTGATTATTGTACTTTACTAAAGATATTTTAGGATTACAGAAATTTTGAAAAATGTTTAAAATAGCACCACATCTAGGGGCAAATTAAATTGAAACAAAGCTGGTGACCTATTATTTTTATTTAATTTTTCAATACATCTTAACATGATCTTTTAATACAAAACATTTCATCAAAATCTATTATTGAGAAAAAAAAAACGAAACTGTAGCGAGCGTCTTTAAGTATCAATACACTGACAAATTATTTTGACCTTGTTCATGTTATACAGAAAGTCGAACTGTAATAGGAAAGCAATTATGAACATTGACGTATTTCCTGACGATTTTCTTTACAGAGTTTTCAAGTTGGATACCAGGATAAAAGTATACTACAATTTTACACGATACAATTTACACCAGACTGTAATTATTCATTTATTTAGTTTGGAGACACTTTGGTTTGACTGCTCTACAGGCCCGTAGGAACAGGGGGTGGGGGTGGGGGAGAGAGGCCGGGTCCCCAAATAATTTGACAGATAATGGTTATTATCGTAGCAATTTTTGACAGCGAATCAATTTTAGCTGATTTTCATAATGTGCCCCCCACCCCACCCCACCCATATGAAAATGCTTCCTACGGTTCTGCTCTATACCATGATTGATTGGGAAAACACAACTTTTGTAATTTGTCACATTCTAAAATACCCGTATCAATTGACATTCTATTGGGAGACTGAATCACAGCTGAAATATGTGATATGTGTGTTTAAAAAATAGGGCCCACGACCAGGTAGAAATGTATGCATAAAAACGATAAAACATAAAACTGGCCTCCAGGTGGTTCGACAACAAAAAAAGTAATTTTTTTTAGATACTTGGAAATTAATGTTATACTTCTTAAGAATGCAAGGCATTGAAACTCAATTTACTGACAGACTATAATATTATGTTACAGAAACACGAGATAATTGGTTGTTTTACTACTTCGAATAGCGTTTGTAACATTCTGCTTGAGATAAACTGCCTCGATTATAAATATCTATATTTCACGCGCAATGAACACTAAATCCTCTATAGAGTTATTAGTAATGAAACTTCAGTCCGGGTTCGATTCCCTACGCTGTCATCTATTTTTTTACTGAATTTGGCATTTTTTAAAATAGTTTAGAAACAAAAACTCATACTCATAATATGACCAAACTTCAATTTGAAAGAATGATCATTTTTAGCTAAAATCAGGAGGTCAGTGCCTTTAAAGTTCTTAAATGTTTCACATGCCCGATTAATGCAAAAATACTTCTTTAATTGATTTACTCTGTCAGGATATAAAATATGTAATATGTGATCATAATGTATTATACAAAAGAGACAAAATGTCTTAATAAGATATATTTTGCATTCAAGAGCAATTAGTTCTTTTGTGAATACATTCAACTTACCTATATAAGTGTTATAGAAATCAGTCTTGTTGTGTCTGAATGCTGATTCGAAAAGCTCGGAGTCTGTATCAAACAACAGTTTGAAATTTCGTAAAAGATACTTGATCAATTTTAATTCTTCTTCACTACCAATAGACACAAGTCTTTGTCTCCGTATCCAACATTCACCGCCAGCAAAATTCCACGTTCCATAATTCGAAAATATGCTATAACATTTTTTAAATTTCTCCGAGCATGCTGTAATTAAAGGGAAAAACATAGTTAATTATCTGTCATTTAAAAGTCTTTAATGTTCACTTTTGTCAGCAATAAAAAGGTGTTTTGAAATATTCTTATTCTGAATTTTAAATTTTCCGTTTTAGTTTTCACTTACTTTTCAAATAACTTGTAAAATATTAGTTGTAGTGCGGATCAATGGTAAATAGTTTGTTATTTGACCCTGTTGACCTAATAAACGAAGTACAGAAACTATTAAAATATCAGAAGAAACGTTATAAGACAGTAAACACAACAAATATAAGGAAATGGAAAAGACAGTGGTCAATGGATTTCATACGTGTAAATATGCGTATTTTAGACAAAAGTGAAAACAACTGCTATCATGCGGAGGATCGAACTTATAACACACAAAGAGAATTATAAAAGTGCCTAAAGACAGATGAAATCTCTTTAGCGACAAATTATAACAAATGTTCCATAAAGTATGCTATTAAAATGACTTAGATGAGATACCTTTATATAGCAACCGTGGTAAGTTGGATACAGTGTCTGAAAAGTACATAAAGAAGAAACTGTACCCGGGCGACATCAATAAAGTGATCACTTGATATAAGACTATGCACTCATTATTCTATGAAAAATAATGTAAACAAGTCTCTTTGTATTATATTATAAACTGGTTTCCACGAAAGTATAGTATATTTATCTCACAAATTTGACAATTATTTTTTATGCCATTTTTAAAAAAGAAACATGAGAAATTATACTCACATGTGCCAAGATACCCTTTCAGAAACATTTCCCCTGTGAAAGAAAGGAATACACGATGTAAACGATGAGTATCTATAATTTGATAAAAGACACATTGGAGAACCCAATAATCGGTTACCTTAATCCTAAAATATCAGTTGAAGCTCTACTAAGTATACTAGAGTACATTATCACGAAAATAAGAATTTGTTTATGTATACAGTTAGAGGAAATAGGACACTAAAATATGGAATAAAAAGAGTACATAGTGAATCATAGCACAACAAACTAAAACATTCTGAAAAGAAAAATACAAATTTAAGAAATTTCAAGAAATGTCTAATTGTTACTTACTCAGTTCGTGATCTTCCGCCATATATGCTTCAGACAATACACTGCGGTGTATAGCTATAGTTAAAAAAGATAATAAAAATACCAAAATAATTGATAATGAAAGTATCAAATTTTATTAAACTCATTAAATCAGATTTCGAATAAAAATGAGAATGACTAATTAAAATCTGACATATACACTTTGTAAACTTTCTAATGGGTGACCTCAAATTTATGAATATCAGGTGTAAGATTTAATATACTGCTGGTGATAATAACTTTGAAAACGTTCAATAAGCACATTATTTAGTACAAAGAGGATTTCACTGAAACTGAATAATTTGATTAAACGCCTATTTCTATACAATTACATATTTAATGACGAGTACATAATAATAATAATAATAATTACGACAATAATAATAGTAACAATCATAACAGCCTTATTTAAACAAAATGTCATGACCGCACCCTTTCCCTGAGGTTATTTTACCTCTGTTGCGAATACCAGTGTTTAAACCATTACAAGGTACGCCCAGATGGGCTGCATATAGAGGTTCAAACCCTCTGGTTAATGGTGCTATCACAGATTATTTGAAAAGAAAGAAATACTATTCACAGAACATGTACCAACAATTACGTTTAATAAAACAAATCTTGAAAATTTAAATGCTGAAAGGTAAAAACGTTTACAAAAATTTAAAAACTGTCATCTGCCGCTACCGAATATAAAACAGTTATCAAAAAATTTAAAACAATGACACGAAATCTCTGAAATACAGTGGCTTAAGATTTGTTTTCGAATGTGTCAAGTGATTTACTTTTGATAGTTCTAACGACAGTTCATTCCACAGTTTTGGACCAATAGTACAGACACTTATATCATTGAATGTTTTGCACTTGTTGTATAGAACAACATAATAACATTCAGAATTTTCTGACGATCTCTGACCTTGTCTACTAGGAGTATATTGTATAAGCAATTCTGTTAAATACATTGGTGCTCTGCCAATGTGACAGCTATACATGAAAGAAAGTATCTTGACCTCAATCCTTGCTTTCACCAGCAACCAATTAAGGTCATACAATGCTTGTTTGGAACAGTCAAATTTCCTTCTGTAAAACCGTAGACTGATATGGATTTTGGAAGGACATCAAAAAGAGTTCCAGCATAGGTGAGATATAACCACGGACTAAGGCAACTGCCTTAGGGCACACTGCATTCAAGACGGTGGTCTAATGAAATATACATTGTTGATATTAATGTTACAAGTACGAGGCCTTAAGAGGGCGTCTACCCATTGAAGAGCTGTTTCACATACACCATACTGTGCTTTTAAGACATCTATAAAAATGTCGTGGTCGACAGTGTCAAATGCCGCACTTTCAATTGCAATAAGGGCATTGACTTCCTTTTTCTCCATACCACTAAGAAGATCATTAACCAACAGGAGTGGAATTTCCTATATGCAGACTGGTTCTTAGGCAAAAGACTGTTTTGATTTAATCTGTAAAGAACAGCGTTCTCAATAAGTTTTAATAGAAATGATAAATTTCTCACAGGACGATAATTGGAAAGCTCTAGTTCAAGACCTGCTTGTTTTAGCAAAGCACTAACAACTGCATGTCTGTATTTCACAGACAAAAACATCTTGTTGTAATGAGAGATTTACCAATTTAGTGATACTAGGGAGAAGTTCATCTACATGTGATTTCAAAATACGTATTGGCAAAATATCTAGCTCTGAAGACGTAGTATTCAATTCATTTAGGAGTGTTTGCACTTCATCTTGAGTCAAATCAGTACATTTGTTCCATGTTGTACATCCTTTACTCGAAGTTCAAAGTTTTGGTGTTCACTTAGGGATTGACGTATTTTCGAGATTTTGCCATGAAAAGGTCAGCAAATTTTCGGCCAATGAATTACTGGACTCTCCATGAGGCAGTGGGTTTTCGGATTTGGTGCCAGTTACTTCAGATACTAATCCATACAGACTCTTGGAATCACCTTTAGCTTTCTCTATCTTTTCACTGAGTGTGTTTTTCTTTATGACGTTTGATTTCAAAATTGTATTCGTTTCTTACTAATTTATACGACTCCATGTACGCTCGCACTTTCTAACTTGTTGTTTTAGCTGTTGCAAAGTTTTGTTGAATCATGGTTTGGGTGCTCTCTGAATTATTGTTTTCTCTTTTATGGGAGCGTGCTTATTCAGGACGTCCTCTATTTCCGGTTCAGACTCAATCACAAACTTGGTGATATTTTGTAAATCAACGTTTAATTGCACTTAGGTCGCTGGAAAAATCTGATTCATTCAATTTTTTGAAGTTTCTAAATGATACGGTCTTACTAGTAATAGTCTCTTTTTTAATTTCTAAGAGCATCTTAACAACACAGTGATCAGATAAAAATGGTCCAGGCTCACATGTTTCTATTGAACACCATTAAGTGACTCCGTTATGACTAGATCCAAGCTATGTCCTGTATGAGTGCTGAAATCAACAAGTTCTTCCAAGCCCATTGCTACTAGGGAGTCCTTGAAGTTTGTAATAGAACTGTTGTCATCGTTGATATGCAAATTGAAATCACTTATTATAAGTAAGTTGTCATAACCTGGTAGAATGTTTTCAGTGAAATCAAAGAATTCAATAACAAACTGATTACCAGTTGATAGTACCGGGGGTCTATACACACCCACTACGTGTATGATCAAATGTTAGAAAACGAGTTTCCAAATTTCAAAGCTTCGAACAGTACCGTGAGTAACCCTTCGCATATTGATCGTGTTTCTACAAGTGATCGCAACACCACCACCTTTTTGATTTTTTTCTACTAGTTACACTTAATTTATATCCATTCTGGTTCAGGTCAGAAGTTTCAAACTGATGTTGTTTCTCGTCCGAGTACCAAGTTTCAGTCAAAAGAGCGAAATCAATTCTCTCATCTCTGAGGTATTGGTCCACAAAATCATCTTTGTTCACAACAGATCTACAGTTCAGAGTAATGCAAGATACATGTTCGCGTATATTTTTATACTGATTGCATTTCTTAGGGTATATCAAATTGTTAAAGTTCATACCGTTTTGTGTAGGAATTACTTTACTTTTACCAACTCGTTTAGTTCTGTGTGTTTTCTTTTTACAGGCTATATTGTGTAAGTTTATAATCCTACATGCCGCAGTGTCTAGTTTTCTTAATCCGCTATTGTTCGATACACTAGATCCAACATTAAATCACTGATCTCCAGTGTAGGTATACTTTACAGGTGAACGATAGGTAATGTCTGATGTAAATTCATGAAGAAAATTATAAAAACTTTCACTGGATGCAAGTTACTCAATCACTAAAGATGCAACAACATAAAAGCACACACAGTTTGTTTGTTTGTTTTGGGTTTAACGCCGTTTTTCAACAGAATTTCAGTCAAGTAACGGCGGGCAGTTAACCTAACCAGTATTCCTGGATTCTGTACCAGTACAAACCTGTTCTCCGCAAGTAACTGCCAACTTCCCCACATGAATCAGAGGTGGACTAATGATTTCAGACACAATGTCGTTTATCAAATAGTCACGGAGAACATACGCCCCGCCAAAAAACACACACAGATGCAATGTACATTCTTATATATTATATCCAATTTTTAGCACAATTTCAATACAAATAACAGAGTCATTATGGTAAGATTCAGGAGCAAAGAAAACACGTCTGCCTCATACGGCGACAGTGTCCATTCACACATTAGAAACTAGAATTGTGACTGAAAGTTTAAAGCAAATCTTATTCAGATAAGGCTGTGCATCTGCGCAACTTTAAATCCATTCCTTCAGATCTGTATGAGGTGTTATACACATCACATTTCTTCATTATAGCCTATTATGTGAAATCAAGAAAGGACCATAATTCTAAAAATCATAGCCATAGGAAAAAGTTTATTATTAATGGTCATCTTCACACCAAATTGCATTTCTGGTATTATTGTGCATGTGGGCGTTTGAAGTCTTACGTAGGCATTGCTAAACTAGACCAAATTCTACCTAGAAAATATTCCTATTAGTTACAAAATGACAGTTATTTTCAGAGCGTTTTCAATGACTTTTAATTAGTAAAATGCCTAATGAAAAAAAAATCACATTCTATTTGGAAAAATATCTAAGTAAAACATTAAACAGCATTTCTCTCACTATTTTATAAAGTATTGCGGTACAGATTTAATTTTGAAATTTTTATTACATGCATTTTTGAGGTCAATTAACTGAATTTTCAAACTATCTTTTAAATAGAAGTGAGATTATTTCGACAAGATGCATTTATATATATGCTCCAGTAAAATGTTCAAATAATGTAAAAGTAAAACTTTATATTTTTCTAATATGAATAACTGATTTTACTTCTATTAAAACCTGCAAAGTTCTCTACAAACCATTTGATATTTTGTAACATTTGCAATTTGAATGAATCTTACAAGAAAAATGATATTGATCAGCAAACGAATGTAGTCAAAAAACAAAAACCACCAACACTTTTATCATATTCAAATGGGAAAAAAACATATTATCTGTGATGAATATTTGACACAAGAGACCAGTTAGAAACTGAAGAATATGGTTAAAGTATACAGAATAAAGAACGAAATATCATGAATATTTTTTCTAATAACACACTGTTCCGGTATAAAAAATATTAATATTACATTGAAATATTTTACCTGGAATATCTGCAGCCTTTTGGGTTATTGTATCAGGTATGGTGTCGAAGATATTTGTGTATATAAGACGAAATGAGTCTTTAGGATTTGCAGTTCTAAAAAGTACAGTCATATGATTTGAAGACGTAGAAAAACGATAGGCCGGCATGTCAAGGTTACAGTATGTCTTTTCATTTACAGCGAATTTTGTTTCTGAAATTCAAACAAACATGATTTTTTTAACAACTGTATATTTTGCATATCCATCCTCCGAAAAGGTCGATCAAAGTGATACATGAAAACAATATCAGAAATTGATATAAGAAATCTTTGAAATGAAAATTAATTAGATTTTAATAGTAACGTTTACTTTTCCCGGAATAATCCAGTTATAATGGGGACTGGTTTGATAGGTAGGACTATCTGCAAGAGCGGCTACATGTACATGGAAACTCAACAAGAAGTTTCTGAAAATCTTAAAGAACATGATTCAAAATCAAGACTTTAGTATTATAATCGGTCTTGAATGTCATATGTATGCAACCATCATTATTTTAATAGTTTTTAATAACTTTATGTTTTAAGTACTATCACTGCAGTTGGGTACTTGAACCTCAGATAAATCTATAACAAATTTTTATAAGTTAAGCATCATGATTTAGGTCCTTCTTGTCCTACCATATATATAATACGGTTTATTATTTTCAAAATGACCAAAGTCATGTATATATACATAATGTACATAATATCTAAATATTATGCATATTTCAGTAGAAGTTGGACGGAGATTGTATTTTGAATTGTATAAAATCAGTTTAAAAATTTTAATTATATTAGGTATACTTTTTCTTGCATTTTCTTTGCTGCAACCACATGACAGATCAATGTAGCATTTTCGCATTGAAATTATAGCTCGACAGAGCTTTTTATGAAAACTTAGGTCACACATCACCACAAAACTTTGGGGTCTCATTTTGTAGCTGATTTTACGTATTTCTTTGACTGCAAATATTTTTCTTGCCTCAAACATGACCCTCACTCTTCTTTTGACTTTTATTCGGAACTGACAATATTCTTCAAGATACATTTTAAATGTGTCCTGGTTTGCATGATCACCTCATGTGTGAATGTAGTTTTTTTTCTTGTGTGTATTCATTTCATAAAACAAAACATTGAGAAGTTTATCTAAAACGTTTGATTTCAAAAATGATCTTACTGTCATTTTAAATTCGTCTAGATAGAAGGTGTTCTAAGCATCAAGTTATTTATTTAATTATCAAATTCAGAAGCTTGTGCTCAAGCCTTAATAATTCCCAATAATCACAGACTGGTTATTGAGGAGAAAATGTTTGAAGAATCTTTTTACTAACATTATTCTAATAATTGTATTTAGGCAATGAGAACTTCATTTTCATTGTTTCGATTATTGGTGCTTTAAATGAAACGTGTACCATAGAGATATGTATATATGTATATACCCATTTGAAGTATGGACAGAATACTTGAAACGCACATGTGCCCTTTGTTTATATTTGTTTTGAAACATAATTTTAAATGTATAATTTCTGTCTAAGTCATGACTCTAACTCTATTAAGCATATGCGATTAAAAAAGATATGTACAGTTTTATCAAGTCTTTAACCGAAGGTGATATTTGCAAATAAAGTAACGGTGTCCACTTTTCCTCAACTGTAAGTATCAATTGGGATATGAACGAATAGATTCAAGTCTGCTGACTTATGTTTTGCTAGCTCACATGGGATGTTTTGTTGGTCTGAAATCTTGTACGATCTTTTGCCTGGCAATTTTGCCGACGAATATTACGTTGTCCTTTTTCCATTCCACAACTGATGGTGTCTAAGATAGGTAAGTGATGGTCAGTTCTTGTGTTTGCAGTGGACGTATCACAATTGTAAAAAGTCACTTTCTTTGTTTTGTTAAGAAATGCCAAAGAAATTAAGCAGACATTATTGACACATACCTGTATTACATCTGACATCAAATTGGACTATATCGATGCGAAAGAAACCACGTTTTCGGTTCACTGTCCATTTCTCAGTTCGTTTGGTAATTGGTATATTGAAATAAGACATTGACGACAAGGACATAGATGGTTTGTGACAGTATTCAAACCGATCATCAGTTCCATCAGCAAAGTTACTGAGAGAAGTACATGCTGGAGTAACTGAAAAGTGAACTACATCAAATTCTGGTGCATATAAATAAATCCTGTAATTGTCTCAATGTTTAAACACGACTTTCTTGCACTGAAATATAATTATTGCAATATGTATTATATATTTAGAGAGATGTGTATCTATTTATGGAATGATGTATAGCACCAATGTTTAATTATAGAAACAATATAAGAGGTTGACGCTGCGGGGTGGGTATGACTTTGCAGGTGTAATACCATTGTTTGTTTGATATTTGAAACAGTGCTGAATTTTTGTTTATTTCATTCTATATGTATTGGGAGAAATACATTATTGTTTATTTGAAAAGTCAGTTTGCCTTCCTACAGATCAATGACTGAGGTGGGTTATTTAAAGTCAAAGGACCAACCAAATATTAAAAATTTTCAAAATATCATAATATCCGGAATATAACTTTTATTGGGACGGTTTTTGATTTCCATAGACTTTTTCATTAAGTTATTTTTTTTTCTTGTTTTCTGCAAATTTATCGATTTTGCCGATAGATAGATGTTACTTAAAGTTCGTAATGGGCATAGAAGTAAGTAAACCTCTGCACGGCAATAATCTACACGAAATGTGTGAATCAAGTGTAACACCGTTCTGTTATAACATTACTATTCTGAAACGTATTTTTATATCAACTATTGTAGGTAGAACTCTTTCTCGGCTGCTGTATGATACCCAGTGATATGTCGACGTGACGTCATTATTGTCGTATTTCAACAGAAAAGACGATACATTTTTAACATAAGAATTAGTATTAATTTAGGTCTTAAGAAAATAACAAAATATATTGCTATATCATATAGGGAAAAGAAGACAGGAGATATTCTTGGTAAGATGTATAATGTAAACGTTTCATTTAAACGTGTTCTGTCGCCTCCTTAGATAAATTAGATAAAAGAAGTTAAAATGTTTGTAACAATAAGTTACCTACCTTGTTTGGAAACGATTACTCTAAATCCTGTACCTCTTTTAGTAATTTTATCAAGTAGATGACAACTAACAAAGGTAAGCGTCAGGTATGACAAGTCTGTTTCCACGGCAAATATTTTTCTATTAAATGTGCTATCAATATAAAATGTCTTGCCAGCTCTAAGAAAAGTGTTTTGTGTTAATACGTAGTGGTAGTAAAGGTTTGACTGAACTTTGAAAAACCGATAAGCCTCTTCATTTAAACCCACGTGGTCTTTACAGTTGGCCATATCTTTTCTGTTCTGCAATCACAATATTTGACTATATTCATTTGATACTTTACGAAGAATTACAATAAACAACACAAGAAATGTTTTTATTAAGATTTTACATTTTTTAAGTAAAAAACAGCACACAATATGTATACCTACCATGTATAGATTGAAGTTCACATCTGTAAATACAAGCTTTATATACTCCAAATCATCGAAATGTATAAGCCACTTGTAGCTTTCTCCTGTGCCATAATTCAAAGGATATCCAAAACTGGTTAGAACGGTGGACTTTCTAATGACCGACAAATACGTCAAGATAGTTGCATTCCATTGGGCAAGGCTGTGTGCGATTACCATGTAAGCAATGTATGGATACGCTATATAATCTGAAATATTTCAGTTAGTTTAAAATATAATTATAACGCTAAATTTAAGCATATGAATGTACGTTGGATAAATGAAAACAACGTTTGATAGCAATGATTAATAGAAAACTGTATGATTGTACGTTATTATATTAGACTTAGGTGGTACATATGCTACTTCTTATGCACAATCTAAATCGTTTGAAATACTGCAAGATATTAGTGTTTTTAAAAGCGCCAGATAAAAGCTCAACCAGTAGATAAAATATATTTCAATGTATTAATGAAACTCAAGCCAAGTTTATTTTGTTTGCAAAATATACCATGCTTACATACAAACACTCAAAAAAAGGTTTAACTTAATTCAGAAAAGTTGAAGTGTTCATAATATCATGCGAATGGTAAGCACAATTGATACCTGAACTACAGATCTTTGTTGACCAAATCGCAGTTGCTTTTTCCGCTGTGTCTCGCTTCCACACACCGTCATAATTTGATTCATAATGCAAACAGACGCCGTCGAATGAACTCTTAGTTATACTACACTCAGTATTGTTTATACACAATTTATTACACTCATTCACTGTCTGGTTTTTAAACTCTAGCATAGGCTTGACAGACAGATTGGTAATTGCTGGTACATGTTTCATTCTCGTCGACGTTTTGCATTGTAAGTTTCTGGAGTCTAGAAACAAAAATGTGTAGCTATTTTTCTCAAGGTATTTTGTATAATTTTGACATTTGCTGTCGTCTATTTGTTAATTTTTCATAAAAATAATTTTATATGATCAGGTGATATGCTCGAAACAATTGTCAGGACTTCGTAGTTTTCATGTTTACCAATAAACGAATTAAAACAGGGAGTAACATTATTGATGGTAAAATGACTGATCCCAAAGGGCGTAAGCATATTATTATAAAAGCGAAACAAGCAAACACTTACCTGTCTTCCTGCAACCATGTAGTTCAAATCTAAGACAGGAGAGGTTATAAGTCAGTGGTTCCAGCACGTGCATTTTTACATATCGAGCGTAAAATGGGAAGGAAAACATAAAAGTCTGGGGCTCATCCACTGGATACAACGCAACCAGTGTGAACACCTATAATACAATGACTTAAGTTCAAAATATTTTGTGATCTATGCGACCAAACTAGTACTATAGCCCTCAGCAAAAGTTAGGAAACCCTTTATGTTCAAAACAAATGTTCAATAATAATATGTTCAAACTCGTAATTTGTTTAAGTGAAAATAGTTTTCAACATTATATTCATGTCATAGTATCAAGGCGAAATCAATAGTAAAAAACAACTTTTAATTAAAATATACTTATCAATTGTTAAAATAAAGTCATGAAAAATTAATTTAGTAAAAGCAATTGTAAAAATATATCTCAAAAAGGTTGAGCAAACCATTTATATTTCATTATGTAAACAGTGCACAGTCAATGTGTTGGTCTACAATTATTCAACTAGTTAACTGCCATTAATTAATCTCAATACCCCTCCTTACCTGATTATTGTAGAATGTGAAGTTGTATTTCGATTCACCGTAAAAGATGGTGAAGGACCGGGCCCCAATATGTAGAAATTGTTTATGTATTGATCCATTTACGAGTGTCTCAACGACGTGTTCCCAATTCCATATGGTTACTCCTTCTACTTCCATGATGTGATAAAGGTCAACCTTGGATTACACTGTTACATTAATACATGGTAAAATTTGTTTTTACAAATAACTTTTTAAAACATCTTTCCAGTTGTTACGGTTATTTATCCGCTGATATTATGTGTTTACAAAAATGTGCACATGATCTTTATAAATGGCTAAATCATTAAATGAAATGATCACTGATTAATCATTGATCAATGATTTAGTTATTCAATGTAAATCATTTAATCAATGATTTAATCATTAAATGTAACGTAACTTGAATTACCAGTATGAAAGGGTTATTGTCGTCTACATCTGCACACCAACTAGAATGGAAAGGACGAGCATTTCGTGCTGGAAATTCTGGAAGTGAACTCGATGCAGATATCTGTAAATCATCTATGCCATAATCACCCATACCCATGTCAGTATTACAACGTGCTTTCTTGTCATTCACTGTAAATGAAAATTGAATGAAATGGAATGAATTAAAAGCCCGCTCGCTTAGCTCAGTAGGGAGAGCGTTAGTCTACGGATCACGGGGTCGCAGTTACTTGCGGAGAACAGGTTTGTACTGGTACAAAATCCAGGAACACTGGTGAGTTTAACTGTCCGCCGTAACATGACTGAAATACTGTTGAAAAATGGCGTTAAACCCAAAACAAACAAACAAACAAAAATTGATTTAAAGCTGCAACTTTGTTGATAAATCAAATTGAAGGTGAAAAGTGGTACATAGAAAAAAACGCAGATTACACAGCTATGTATGGCGTGTAATGTGTTGCAATATTATATCTTCTATAATTATTGTGTATCTTTATATATTCATTCACTTAAACTATTCATTGTAAAACAGAAATATTTTTTTTCAATGTTTCATATATTTTTTCTATCTTTTGAAATATTTATTGTAAAGCTAAAAAAAGTATATGCAATGTGACAAAATATTTATTCAATGTTTTCAAATTATTTGTTCAACCTACAAACATTTCATTCTATGCAAGGATAATAATTGTGTGTAAAATGTAAATATTCATTCTATCTGCTTAAAATATTTGTTCGGAAGAATTCTGGGTAAATTGCTATTTTGCGGACATCCCTATTCTGCGGTCAGGCGGCCAAATCTTATTACCTCGATGATAAAACAATTACATGTACTTTATGCTTATCACGGATTTTATCGGGAGAAAAAGCTAGAGGGTATATATCATCGACAGAAATATACCAAACAAGAGCTTCGCCTAGCGGGGCAATATACGAGAAGGAGGGAAGCAAAATTTAAAGAAGACACATATCTAAAGATTTTTTGGCGGGGCATGTGAGGGATTGAGAGGGGAGGGGGAGAAGGATGTGTGTGTGTGTGTGCGGTGCTGGTGACAGGAGACAGTTTACTTAAGAGCTAGAAACTAAATAAAAAACGCAGGGTGCGGGGGTGTTTGGGGATTGGATGTGACATAAAACTAAAGGGAAAGAAGCTAAATGAAAAAAGGGGAAAAAAGAGAAAAAAAAATAATTGGTGGGGCGTGGGGTTGGTTGGGCAGGGGGTGATGGTACAGTGTAGATGGGGAAGGCGGTGTAAATGAAAATAAAGATTTTTTTGTGGTCCAGGGGATGTATATGCTCTGGACATGAACTATGATGGGGAGACCTTGCTGTGAACTTATCCACCCTGGTTTCAGCACTCTGCACATCGTCTCATCACCACATACCTACACCCCAAGTTTGAAGTCATTACCTTGAATCGTAAATAAGTTTTTTTTTCCGGACATGAAATTAAACTTACAAATTTCATCTTTAAGCTCATTTTGTGACCTTGACCTTTGATCTTAAGAACCGGTTTAAGTGTTCTGTATAATGTCTAATCGCCACCTAAGAAAATGCCATATTTGTAGTCAATACTTTGCATGGGTATTTAGCTATGCTCTGGACACGAAATATGATGTCAGTTTTGACATTTTAGCTCAGTTTGTGACCTTGACCTTTTACCTAAAGAGCCGATTTAAGTGCGCTATACATTGTCTCACGCCATCTACCTATATGCCAAGTTTAAAGTTACAGAGACGGATTATGACGGACGAAGAGACAGACGAACGAATAGACGGACGCTCGCACCAGCACATATGGTAATTCGGCCGTTTTTCCAAAACGATGCGCCGCAGTTTTCTGCAATATAGCAATTTACCCAGAACAAATATTTTAAGCAGATACAATACATATTTACGTTTTACACAAAATTATTACTGTTGCATCGAACAAAAATTTTGTAGGATTGAATAAAAATATTAAAGTTTAGAATAAATATATTGTGATATGCAATAAATAGTTTTTATTTTGCAAAAAAATACTTTGCAGGATCGAATAAATAAATTGAAAAGATCGAATAAATATTTTGTCACATTGCAGACTATGCAGCTATGGCGTGTAATGTGTTGCAATATTATATCTTCTAAAATTACTGTCTATCTTTATATATTTATTCAATGTCTTAAAATATTTATTGTAAAACAGAAAAATGTTTTCAATGTTTTCATATTTTTTTTTGTATTTTGAAAGAATAATTGTAAAACTGAAAAAAAGTCGAAGCATAACTTTATAACCATTGACTATAAACTTAGCATATAGGTAGATGGCGATGAGACAATGTATAGAGCACTTAAATTGGCTCTTTAGGTGAAAGGTCAAGGTCACAGATTGAGCTAAAAGGTAAAAACTGTCCATCATATTTCGTGTCCGGAGCATAGCTAAATAACCATGCAAGGTATTGACTTCAGATTTGGCATGTTCTTAGGTGGCGAGGAGACAATATACAGAGCACTTAAATCGGCACTGAAGATCAAAGGTCAAGGTCACAAATTGAGCTTAAAGATGAAATTTGTAAGTTTAATTTCATGTCCGGAAAAAAAAACGTATTAACCATTCAAGGTATCGACTTCAAACTTGGGGTGTAGGTATGTGGTGATGATACGATGTACAGAGTGCTGAAACCAGGGTGAATAAGGTCACAGCAAGGTCAAATCTCCCAATTATAGTTCATGTCTAGAGCATATACATATACATCCCCCGGACCACAAAAAACATCTTTATTTTAATTTAAACCCCCATTCCCATCTACATTGTACCATCACCCCCTGCCCAACCAACCCCACGCCCCACCAATTATGTTTTCTCTTTTCCCCCCTTTTTTCTTTTAGCTTCTTGCCCTTTAGTATTATGTCACACCCAATCCCCAAACACTCTCGCACCTTTTTTTAAATTATTTTCTAGCTCTTAAGTAAACTGTCTCCTGTCACCAGCACCGCACACACACATCCTTCTCCCCTCCCTTCCCTCCCCTCCCAATCCCTCAACATGATGCCCCGCCAAAAAATCTTTAGATATGTGTCTTCTTTAAATTTTGGTTCCCTCCCTCACTAAAACCTTTCGGGCGTGTATTCGTTAGGCGAAGCTCTTGTTTTAATATATTTCTGTTATCGATGATATGACCTATACCCTCTAGCGTTTTTACTGAAAAAAAATCAGTGATAAGCATAAAGTACATGTAATTGTTTTATCATCGGGGTAATAAGATTTGGCCGCATGACCGCAGAATAGGGATGTCCGCAAAATAGCAATTTACCCAGAATTATTTCGAACAAACATTTTAAGCAGATAGAATGAATATTTACATTTTACACACAATTATTATCCTTGCATAGAATGAAATGTTTGTAGGATTGAACAAATAATTTGAAAACATTGAATAAATATTTTGTCACACTGCATATTTTTTTAGTTTTACAATAAATATTTCAAAAGATAGAAAAAAATATATGAAACATTGAAGAAAATATTTCTGTTTTACAATAAATATTTTAAGACATTGAATGAATATATAAAGATACACAATAATTATAGAAGATATAATATTGCAACACATTACACGCCAGACACAGCTGACTTAGTTCACAAGTACCTTTTATTTCGTGTACGAGTATTGCTTTACCATGTGTACAAATTTTTTCTAGCTTCAGGCATCAAAATACGAATAAACGACAAATGTATCAGCAAGTTATTGGTACTTACGATGTGAATAGCCTGTGGACAGTACTGTCATTTCAATGTCTTCAGTAAGTGACTTATTTACCATTTTTTGTAAACTGCTAACGAAAGTAAAATACCTGCCCTCGAATACCCTAAAATAGTAATAGACTTACTAAGTCTGATACTAAATGATTACCGAAATGAGAACGAGATACCAAATTTAGACGTTAGGCTAAATCATGACAGTTTAGTACTCACAAGTCAGAACTGAAGTCTGCAGATATTGCCCCAACATACATTCCTCTAATATTATCAGTTACCCAAATATCAATTAAAAAGATCGAATATAAAAGTATATTCACCTTGAAAAGTTACTTTACAACAGCTATTGAAAAATATACGAATTATAATTGACATATCAATAATTTTCATAACGAAATGTAAAACGCAAGACAGTTTTATCATAACATAAATACTAGTACCTAAAGTCTTTGGGATTTATTGAAAACGTCAAAGATAACCAATCATAAAAATTTGCACGTATCAATTCATAACTTTATCAAACTGAAAACATTTACTATTTACTTTTTCATAATCAACAAGTGGCCGACTATTTCTGCAGGGTAGGTACCAGGTCTATGAGAATATGTGACGTTGAAAGTACAAACAGTTGTGTCGAAGTGCAAAAAGCTCCACTTCCTTTCGCCGTAGTAACATCTTAGAATATCGCCATCTGAATCATCATAAGTCGGCCAGTCAGAAACTGTGTAAAAAAAAACAAAAAACAATGGAAGACAAGAATGAAGACGTCTGACCTTCCAAATTATGTCTCTTTATTATTGTCCATTTAACATTTCGTCAACAATATTAGCTACAAACTAAGGTTTATTATATGAAAGTGTGAAGTATCAAAAGAAAATGTTTACTACCTGACTATAAATGTCTTACAGAGGAGTATAAAGTGTAAAAAGATAAGTTGCTGCCTAGGTCCATAAGCGAGTGAAAATAACTTTGAACGTCAAACAAAAGTGTCATCACAAGCCTCTTATTCTCATATTGTAAGATACTAATATTCCTATACAAATAAAAGTAATTAATGAGATATATACTGTACATTTGTTTTTGAGAACAAATAACGGAAAATATACGTTCGAAAGCAAATTTAAATCACGTCTTCCAATAGCAAGTACAATATTCTTATATGTAGGATGGCGTTACGCCTGTTTCTTATATTTAATTCTTTTTAGAAGAAATCAAATGAAAAAAAAAAATAAAAAAATTCTTCTGTTTGATCAACTTAATCTGTAATAGGATTTTTGTGAAATTTGTCCCCGATGTGTTGTTAAATGTTCTGGTCCTTTAGGATCATGGAGTACACTCATTTTTGCTGCAATAGAATTCCGCTTTAGCCGGTGCTTATGGGCGTTAGATGTGTTGCAAATTTCATAACTTCTCATTAACTGACTCAATCAAACCGAGTCTGCTATTTAGTTGCTTATATGCCTTCTGTGCTTCCAAAGGATCTTTTTGAATTTTTTTTGCTGTATGGTATTATATTCTATTTAAAGAGATATAAAAGAACATCTTGTTATTATAACGTGCAGTAGATAGTGTAGAGTCTGGTGATTCACAGAGCCTTGAAACATGAAGCATCAACTTTATGTACCTTCAAATATACTAATCATTGCAGGATGTAATTACATACATGCAATATACATTAGAAAATATCAAAGGAGAAACTTACTTGGTATAAAAATTCCAAACACAGATATTGTTCGACCCATATCCAACATCTTCCAGTGTAATTGTGTTGAAGAACTGAAATCATTCGACAGTATTTCTGCCACCCCTGAAATATCTTCAGGCGAAAGAAGTCAGTATAAAATATACACAATAATATAAATCCTTAAAACATTATATTGTGATTATCAAACACTGAGATTATATAAGATGAATGCCTCTATTAATTTCTCACTACACACAGTTATTAAATTGGTAAGGGTGACAGGTATCTCACTCGAGCGCTATCCATGTGTACCGCCGTATAACCACGTTTAACATGTGCGTGTGGTTTTCACCTAGACGGGTCTTGTGCTAATTACATTTACACATTTTCACATTTTGCGTGAAGATCACTTTTTTGTTATTAGAGCCAGTTATGAAAAAAAAAGTGCAGAATTTACGTGAAATTTATTCTCGGTTTGATTTTGATAAATTCCTGTTTTCGTATATACAGCTACCAAAAATCAACAACAAAATGACCTAATTGTACAGAACATATTAACACAGTCCTCGTTTTAAAGCATGTTATTCAAATTATCTTCAGGTAACATTATGAATACAAGTCAATTTATTTGATTTCAATTTTAAATA
The DNA here is from genome assembly GCF_021730395.1 of Mercenaria mercenaria. Classification (NCBI taxonomy): domain Eukaryota; kingdom Metazoa; phylum Mollusca; class Bivalvia; order Venerida; family Veneridae; genus Mercenaria; species Mercenaria mercenaria. The sequence continues at coordinate 65,592,949 of NC_069372.1, forward strand.
CTGACATCACTGATATCATGCCTCTTTTGTTTTGTTTACTTTATTATGTTATATGTATCTGTCTATCGTTAACACATACACAAATAGTACATGATTGTATTCGCACATACGTACATACGGTACATACGTACATACATATATATGTTGTTTTGGGAGGCCCGGTTTCAGGATTTAGGGTTCTGGTAACCAGGCCCGGTAAGAGAGCATATGACGTCCAATACATGACTGTGACTCAATGCAGACTTGGAGTGCCGGTATAAATTACAGACTCCGATATATACCGGATTAACTAAATTTGAACGAAAAATATCTTAAATGTATATATTTTGTAACCATGGTGATACTAACCCTAACCTTTAGTCTGTATTTTAAGCATATTATACACTAAATGCGTGCGGACATGCAAAAATATGCATATTTTTGCCGTGCGCTACAACTGATAATCACTTTCGGGCATGCGCAGAAGACCGCTCCAACTCTGCAATGAGTTACATCGCCAATTACATTACTTCTCTCGTGGTTCAATTCTTAATGATTATTTGATTATTTGTTAAATAACTATACTGATACAATCCAGTTAAAACCTTGTTTCAATGCAAGCCTCCGAATGTTGCCAATGTTTTCGAAATTCAGAAAACGTTTTCATTAAACAGAAATTCTAAAAATATTTCTTGTGTACTTTTGTATGTAAAATCAGTCTTTTAATCGATGCAATAACATTATGATATCATTATTTTATAATCTCTGTTCTCTTGTTATTGTGCATTGTGTTGTATATGTGCTGGTATATAAGCTATCAATGAAGCATTCATTTTTGTGAATGTGACATTGGTAGTGTAGTATGCCGGTCCATCTGTATAGCTAGGCGCCCTGCCGTAATTGGATACTAACCTTACAATAACATTATGGTTCAAAAGCTTTAATCACGCTTTTGAAAACTTGATATAGAATAGATGGAATTTAGTTTTAGATTTACTATATCATGCACAATGAAATAACATTTTTATATCTAATTAGAAACTGGAAAGTTTAATGTTCATCCGTGGGCGTTCCCCGTTTAAACTTGGTCTACTATGCAAGTCAATAAAACATGAACCATTTTAGTTAAAATAATATAGAAAATAATATGCATTTTTGTGGCCGCTATAGTTGTTTTATAACGTATTTAATTATGCACAGGTTTACCCTTCAGGATCTTTAAGATATATTAGATCCAAAGTTGATAATTAAAAACATGAAAAATTACTTCATATAGTTTATGTTAAAATAAAATTAACATGTGTAAGATATTAACAGTACAATGCATTAGGTTTAAAGTAGTACACACTGTATACATGTATAGATAAACACGGTATAATTATGTACTACCACTAGAAAAACTGGCTGCTTTTTCACAATCAACTGTAAATACTGCATGACATTTAATTATGAATGTTTCTCTATACGCAAACTTAATTTAAACATATAGTGAAGTTCAATACATTTGATGAGGATTTTATACATTTGAAGTAAACATCTAAAGATAAAATATGTTAGTAAAATGTGGCCATTAGATATCTTTAAGAATATTTTGCCTTACCATATGTTGTGTTAAAATGTATATAATTTCGCTGTCCTTTTTTCTGAGACATTTTCCCTGTAGTTGCAGCAACTCTTGCTACAAACGTCCCTAAGAAATAAATAAGAATATCATTCCGCATGGGACATACAAAACCATTTGAAGTGCCGTTACACTATTTAACTTGTTATTGTGCATTGTGTTTGTTATGGCATAAATATATATAAGACATGTAATTATCAAACATTCATTTCGTACAGTCTAAACAGGTAAAACTTAATGGCTGATTTATTAAGAATAAATACGTACTATTTCATACGTTATTACTTAAAGTGTTTTTTATATTCTATGCTATGTTTTATATATGAAAAGAGTCTAACCTTCCGGAATTGACATTGATTCTTCAAAGTTCGTCGGTGTAGAATCTGAAATCAAATAAGATTTGTATGATCTAGTTCAAGCTATGCTTGGTAGCAGTTATATCAGAATGCATAGTTATCACACAGGAAATTAAAACACATGCATTGATGGTAAAATAAGTGAATAAGCATTTTGACTGCATCATAAATACTGCGATTCGAAAATTTAGCAAATGTCTCAATTTTATTTATGAATACCTTTGAAACATCACCGTGATTGGGAGTATCATTGCTAGATGGACTTAAGTGCAATGACCTATTGCCTTGAACCGAATTATATCTTACAACAAATTGTGTATAGTTATGTTATATTTTCTAAAATGTATTAAGGAAGATCTAACAATGCTGAGTAAAAGTACCTTGCTGCTTCCAGAAGTCTGGACGATAACAGCACAAGCGAAGTAAATAAGTCAGTTGTGTAGTGGTCTCGTCTAGTTGCAAGTACAATGACTCTTGAGTGACATCCATGCCTGGCATTAGGGGGCAACGAAAGCTTTGGTCCCGCGACTACAGTTAGAAAACATGTGAATCATGACTTTGTTTTTATTACTGGAAAACATTATAATGATTAAATATTTTCTCGATAATGTACGTATCCTAATGTAAAGCAACTTAGAGAAAACGGGTATAAATATATAAACTCAAACTCCATATACACAGAGTAATCAAGATTGATATATTTTGTTATTGACAATTAAAGAAAAACAACACATACAGGCACAATACTGGAATGAAGAAGTATAAACGGATCATCAGCTGTGATCCGAGTTGATAAAATCTGTCTGTCATTCTCGTAGATAGTGTGTGAGCATATACGTATTTGTATGAAGTCTGCAAAGAGAATATAAAATAGGGAATGTATAAGAGAAGCTTTATCTGAAATGTTGTAAAAAATGATGGGATCTGACCAGGCCTGCGCATGCGCGCCTCGTCTGAACTGACCTCAAGAGTCAAAAACATCCCAGATCACGTAACCGTTATAATCACCCACTTATTATATATCTTATATTTCTCTCGCCAAGTTATGAATATCAGAGAAAGTAATCTAGGCAAAATACGGAATCAGATTAGTTTATACTAATTTGTTTTAGCTCGATTGTGATGAACCACTTTCGAGTCCGCTTCCTGGAAAAAAGCAGTACTGGTGTCATATGAAAAGTCATGGTCTTGACTCCAGTGGGGCTTGAACCCACGACCCCTGCATTGAGCGGCCGACACCTTATCCTAGACAACCACTCCCCTTAAATCAGATTACAAAGTGTGAACCACTAATTTTAATTTCGATCAATTCTGAACTTGTAAAATGCAATACATTCTTTAAGAATATCTTTTGTTTGCAAAATACGCAATTAAGCAAATTAGTAGCAGAATAGGTTTGATCGAGTCTGTACATATCTGCAACACCAGTCACCGTTTTTTACCGGCTTAAGCTGAATTTTATAATACAAAAGCATTAAATCAACTCCATAACTCCTAGGGACCAAAACACACGTGAATGTGATAAGAGTTGATAATCTCTGTAAGATAATTTTATATCCAAACTGAATACCTGCAGGTATGCAATTAATCACTGTTAACAGCATATATCTTACATGATCTTCAGTCTATTTCCAGTTATTTAACTGGAATCGGTCAATACGTACATAGTGCAAGGACTTACCAATCATCTGCTCATTCTTGTACTGTTTCAATTCTGGAAGCTGCCCATCATACATTGCATACGAAATCTTTCCCAACCGGAAGTTGACCATATCACTAGAAAAGCCTTGAAAAGGAAAAATGTTAAATCAGTAATAAGAGCTATAAAAATAAATAGTTTATACTTCTTTGGTTATAGATAAGTCAAGATTTCTACTGATTTTACAACAAATAGAAAATAAACATCGGCCTAATTCTAATGTAATATCAAAAAATAAGTGTGTATATAGAAACAAAAAAACGTTTAAATTGATTTTCGAAATAGATTCTTCAGAATACAACATTGTTAAAGCAAAATAAATGATATTTTGAACGTCACTTTTGCGAAATTGTTCTCATTCAAATTTTATGAAAAGCTTTACATAATGTCTTAATTCTTTAATAGAAGAAGTAAAAATTATATCTTCGTATAATATACGACGAAGATTTGGTAAACTTTTCCGAAATTAATTATATGAAAGACATTCCCCGTTTTAGATTATAACCTGATTAAGTACATACAGTGTAAATATATTCGTAATTACCACTAGGACAGCCATTTATATCACCGTAAATACTGTAATTCCCATCTGGCCAAGAACCAATGTCAACTGACTCGTTTCGTCTGGTTTTATAACAGAAATTCAGTTTAATTCTATATGCACTGTATGGGCCAAGAAGAATATTTTGTGTTTGTGGTAGTTCTTTTCGTGTAATATCTATCGCTTGTTTTGGCGTAACGAAGGCAGTGTTGGCATCTGTGTTTGATTCAGATCTTGAGAAAACTGCATATGAATTTTGCCATGTTATGTCTGTGTATCCTTCTGTCCATCCCTTCAGTCTAGACTCTGGACAACCATCAACAGGCATTGGTAAGGCATATGGTCCAGGAGGCCATTTACTGGTAATTTCTTGTATATCTTATAAAGATTAAACAGTAAAAGCATAATAAGTCCGTAAACCCTGAAATCAACAGTTAAGTAAGACCATGTTGTCAATACTTTAAAAGTTTGTTACCCGGAACTCTCTTTTTGTTGGGTTTTACTGATACAATAATATACTATATGGCGATTTCCCAGCTTTTCATGGTGGTTGATAGTACATCTGCTATGAAAGATATTTTATGTTAATTAAGCTTATCGCTAAATACGTAAGGTGATGTTACTAGTGCATTTAACTATTTTTCATGTTATATGAACGATATTCTAAACATGGGTAATCCGTATTTTGCTCATGTTTTTGTTAGTAAATATATTCCGGAGAGCTTCAGTTGTATAAGAGTAACAATGCACATACAATTGCTTCTTTTATTAGACTTGTTTTTCATCACAGCAAGTGGCAATATATATTTGAAGATGTATGGCAAGAGAGATGTCAGTCAAACCGAGATATACTCGGGCAACATCTGATAAGATTTATTTTCCACTGCCAATAAGATTTCACAGGGACTAAAGTCATGGTTAACTGTGTAACCCTTAATAAAAACTTTTTAGTAGGGCATTGTTCTCGGTGCTTCCGAGGGATCTACTTTTCAGATTATATTTTATTATCTCAAACTTCGCAAATATTTGACTACTTTATTACCATAATTGGTAATATGTTTAAAACTTGAAAGTAGTCTAAGACACTTATGCAACAATGTGTATCACAACCTGATTTAAATGTAGGTGTTATTTACAATCCTCGTGAAATTATTTGGCATAGCTTTGCGATGGCTTTTTAATACGATTGTCAGTTTTTTAAGGAATAGGCTATGATCGCATTGTTCTGAGAGACATGGCATGTTTACTCTTCAGTCTTTTTACAGCTGGTCGTTTCTCTCTCCTCTTTGATTATGCAGAGTCGAGGCTGAGGACGCAACTGTAATAAGCTCTCAAAAGAACGAACTGGTTAATTGTTCTCGTGATGCTCTTATTGATGTTGTGGCTTCTAGAAAGCTATTGACTACATCAGTATACATTTACGCGGAGTTTTGATTTGAGCATATGCGAGTCTTTTGTAACAGTAATGTGCGTACGGGGAGTAAAGTTTAGCTACGTTTTCGGTGTTCTCCTGTGAACCTAATTCAACTATGTCTGTGTCTATTTGATACTTTTATGTTTTTCATTATTGCATGCAATTTGTGTTTATGTATTTATTCGTGTATACATTTACATCGCCAGTATGCACGCGAATACATTTACACATACCCTTTTCCGACTTGAGTGTTGCATGGGTGATGTGGCTTTTCCTGAGGGACTTTTGTTCTTGATTTTGTGAGGGGATTGAATTCATAAATCAATACAGCATATTCCATGCAGATTTGTGGCAAAGTAAATTAGATTATTATGAAAAGGATTTATTTAATGTCAGAACGATTCATTGAACGGCAATGCCTATCAAATATTAGCAATATATTCGAGAAAAATGGCTTTAACTTGTTAAGTAATTTAAAAATGTGTTTACAAAATACACTCAAATACATAAAAGGTGTGATATTTTGATGTCAGGAAAAGAATCTAGTACATATTTCAGGCAAAAAATGTGTAAATACAAAATTTTCCTTTTAATGGTTGTTTGTTTAATAGCCATATTCATCAAACAAACCATTTCATTTTGAATTCTGTTGCAAGCTTGTTTATATTTTATCTTCATCAATATATTTCCAGTGCTACGAGATGAAAAAGAGGTATAAAAGGCGCATAGGTTCATGAAACAATTCTCTGTTCTATCATATTGTATAACATAATAATTTTATATGTGATTACAAAGAAATTATCATATCTCATACCTCGATTTGAAAATATGAAAAAATATTGAAAGAAGAACATCTGCTTTTTAGACAGGCAAGGGTTTAAACTACCAATGATTTGAAAAAGCAAAGCGCACAGACAATCCTTGTAAATGAACAAACATCGTTGCAAGAAATATAAGATAATACCAACTGAGAAGTAATTGTTTAAATAATATTTCTTAGTATTTTTCCCAAACCTACAAAAGGAAAAAGGTAATATTTTACTTTGTAATTACTCTAACAGTTTATGTATAAAAGGTTACCTGGCTGATCTTTTACATCTTCAAAGCCTGCGTATTTGGATCCATCCCAAATACCCTTCACGTACTTAAACTCTTCGTTTTCTTCATACCCGTTCGTTTTAGTTTCTGAAAATGTACAGATACATGTATGAAAATGTTTGTAATTTCTGCCACTGTATCATTTACTCTGACAAACTCCTTTTTAAACGAACTTCTTGTTCAAAATTGTTTGAGTAATTTTCTCCTCCTTTTCAGCGACTGTATGACACAACAACAAACGGGTTAATTTAATATTGTGAAATATCTTATTTCGTTTAGGAGAACTAACATCAGCTTCATTTAGTTTAATAAATACTTTTTTCGACATCGCCAAGTTCGTTTTCAGCTCACGTGGCACCCAGATGTCGTAGCCGATCAGTACATGGTACTGCTTTTACTTGAAATGTAGCGCTTCTAGTGCAAAGTTTACATTTCTCGAACGAAGAAACACTGGTAGTTGTTTATACAAAGGGCCATACGCCATTGGCCTTAGCAATTTTATCTTAAGTTAAATACCCAATACTTGTAGATGTTTCATAAGCACGGCTTCTTGAATAGTTATAGATGTAAATGGAAGTTGTTGTTCTTTTGAGTGTATGAATTATAAACCTAATTCTGAATTTATATTCTATTTTTAAGAATCTGAGGTGAAGGTCAACATAATATCGACCAAGTTTTAAATTAACACATTAATCATGCATATCTGGATAGAGTATTATGGCTGATTTCTGCTATTTCGTGTTGGTGTGTTGGCGGGGCGAAAACACGACAACACGAAAACTCAACAAAAACCTATTTTTTCTTTCTGTTGGAACGAACCGTCAATTCAGACTTTATTTATATTCACTAAAGCTTAGGAGATTTGAGATTATAAAACAGTACAATAATATGTCAGGTGTCAGTTATCGTTTTAAGAATACGAAGTGTATGTATAACAGACCAGGTTTCAGAAATATTTCATTGGGGTGCGAGGAACGGCAACAGTTAAAGAATGAAGGCGGCATCAGCGAGCTGAGGGGGGTTAGGTACGGAATGAGTTAACCCCTCATGTTAGGTGGGTCATGGCGTGTCCGCCTGGAAACGTTTGAAATATATGTATAAAATGGTGGCCCCTGCTGCATTTTTGAGTCCAAATTTTGAGGTACGGGGATTAGACCCCTCCTGACAGTGGAGTCACGGGGTCTCTCCCTTGTCATTTTTGAAATATAGGTAAGAAATGGTGGTCCCTGTTGCATTTTTTGTCCAAACTTTGAGATACGTTAGGGAGTCATGCCCTCCTATTTAAGGGGTCAGAGGGTATCCTCACAGACATTTTTGAAATATAGGAATAAAATGGTGGCCTCTGGTGCATTTTTGGGTTTAAATTGTGGGAAAATATTATTCCTTTGCCAAAATAGATGGGTTAGGTGCAACTTTGATAAGTACAGGTCACTTCTAAGCCGGCCGATTTGGGGCTGTGGGTAGGGATGGCACGGCTATCGGCCCCGACCCTGGACCCGAGCCTGTACAAGTAGAAAAATTACGCATATGCGTGGGCTTCGATGATGATTAACTTATTCAAATGAGTTTCCTCGTCAATAAGGGTTTTGATTTTATTTTTATGATGAGAACAACCTTATCATAGCATTTTTCTTCGCTGGGTACACATACAATAAATTGATTGTAATTCTGTATTGTCGTCGGGCGGAATTAATATCAGGTTTATATCAAATATTTGTCCTGAAATTTTATAATAATGTTGATATTCTCCATATGTATATATATTAGCTAACAACTAACCCGCAACTTTCGTACTCGCAATATCTTCGCTGTAATAGGAAAGATCGCCGTGACGTCACGCATTCACATCTGTTTATCTGGTGGTGGGCAAAACAAATGTTTTTAGATCGTTTGTGTATGGGATCGAAATTTTTAATTTTTAATAACTTTTTCGCTCATTTATGAATTTTCAAATTACAAGAAGTTTTGAAATAATTACAATTTTCATATTGTCATATTCAAATATCTTTTTTTTAAAAGAATGACCGTTTTAAATGACATATACTTTTAATAGCGGCGTAGTGATATTCAAAACTTTTTTTAAAAAAATACTGAAAGTTAAACGCATAAGTAATTAATTTTATTTAAAAAAAAATAAAAACAATCAATAAATTGTTTGTTTTTATAAACTTACAATTGATAAAAAATATTGATATAATGTGTGTTTTAAGAAAGTTTCAGGCCGTTAGAAAAACATCACTGTTTACAAAAAAAAACATAGAGGTTTGGTGTTTGCCCACCCGATCACTGGCTTATCAGTTCTAAAAGTAGAAAATACAACGGATTTGTATACAAACACGATCTCTCCTATACTGTGTAGAGTTATCAAAATAAAAAAAGGATAAACTGTCAAAAACACATACTTAACAGGTTTGGTCATTATCAAAAAATGCTCCTATAATTCTAGTAAGGAATTGCTTTGATGCATTATGAGAAAATACATGTACATGAAATGTGGGCTAGGAGTAAAAAGGCAGAAGTAATTATTTCATATTCGACGTTCGTCTTTCGATATTTTTTTTGTAACAAAATGGTATTCGGCCGAAATATACATAGAATATAAGTCAATTTTTATTCTTAAACTTATATTTTCTAGTTGTTTTTGTATATTTTTGCATGCAGTTGTCTTGGGTTCAGTTCAGTTATTGCTGTACACATGTCTAACTGTAGACGCCAACACGAAAACTCGACAAATAAGATATTTGTCGTGTCTTCGAGTTTTCATGTTTTCGTGTCGGCGGAGCGAAAACACGAAAACTCGACAAACAAGATATTTGTCGTGTTTTAGTGTTTTCCTGTCGGCAGGGCGGAAGCACGAAAACACAGGGTATAAGGTATTTGTCGTGTTTTCGTGTTGGTGGGGCGAAAACACGACGACACGAAAACTCGACAAATACCTAATTTGTCGAGTTTTCGTGTTTTCGTGTCGGCGGGGCGAAAACACGACAGCACGACAAATAAAGGGCACCAATACGACATATTCATACCCGCCAACACGAAAACTCGACAAATAAATATGTCGTGTCGGCACCCTCTAAACGTCGTGTTTTCGTGTAAAGTTTGTCGTGTTTTCGTGTTGTCGTGTTTTCGCCCCGCCAACACGAAAACACGAAATGGCAGATATCAGCCACCATAGGTTAGTCAAAATACCAAATATTACAAACGATAAAGATTGACCACGCATTATGCAATAAGTGTTTGATAAACAATGTATCCATTATAGGCCGTCCTAATGTCATTAACATGTGCTGATTTATTTGTATAAAACACGCATTCGTGAATTTACATCGTTAAGTTAATACTGTTTTACTTCGTTATTGAATATAATTCATGTTCACATTCAATTGTTTATGAAAGACCTCCTCTGTTTACAGTAAACTGCTAAAGAAAGAACACAACTACTTACAATCAGTTGTTTTAAAAGAAACGCCACTATTAACAGCCAACTCTTTTTAGAAAGGCAGTCTTTGTTTAACATCATTTTTTTTAAAAAAAAGAGCGTCACTGTTTACAGTCAACCTTTTACAAAAAAAGGCCACTATTTGAAGTCAAATGTTTGGGGAAAAACGCCACTATCTACAGTCAGCCGCCACAGTTTATAGTCAACTGTTTAAGAAAAACTGCCAATGTTTACAGTCAGCCGCCTCTATTTGCAGTCAACTGTTTAAGAAAGGCCGCCGCTATTTGCAGTCAACTGTTTGAGAAAAAAACGCCAATGTTTACAGTGAATATTTAAAAAAACTAGCACTATTTGCAGTCAGCTGTTTAAAAAATACACCAGTGTTACAGTCAGCTGTTTAAGAAAGGCCGCCGCTATTTGCAGTCAACTGTTTAAGAAAGACCGCTACTGTTTACAGTTAATGTTTTCAGAAAGAACGCCACAGCTTACAATCAATTGTAAAAGAAAGAATAATAGAACCATGGTTAACCTCTGGTATGCAAGAATGCAAATATAACTTAAATGCTAAAATAAGGTTTCTGAAAAAATTGACCCTGTTAAGAATATGATTCAATCGAATTTGGAATATTTTAAATGGTAACTTTCTTTGAGAATTTACATGTTTCTAACATTAGATACAAGAATATACCTGTTTTCACAGCATGCCTTAAAGTCATATCCCTTTTCAACAAATTGTACATTAATATTTAAAATGCAAGCAGGATACTAAGAAACCAGTTTTTCCTGTGCATAAACCTCATAAAGTTTAAAGCAATTGGTATCAAGCTAAAAACGTAATGGTATCAAACAGTTCCGAACAAAAATTGGTGGAATATTTCTGTTCAAATCTATGCCTCCAAAAATTAGTGTTTACCCTACTTTTCCAAGCAACCATATGCAAGACATTTCAAACATTATACATTATGTGTTCATGAAGTGGACTGCCTAATCAAATCTTTTAAAACTCTTGGTAATATTTAATAAGCAAGCGTGTTAATATAAAGTGCAACTAAATTCAAGCCAACTGGCATGACAAACAATACAAAATGCTTCTTCATGCCCATAGTGCAAAAATTTAGGTTTCATCCTGTTTTTACCTATAAAGACTCTGCAACCATGCCCGCGGGCCAACCTGCCTGTTGTAACATACATACAGCTCTATATACTACATATGTCTACAAATGAAACATTATATAGAACAATAACTTAATGTAATTGTAATAATCATTAATGTGGTAACATGCGATAACTATAATCAGTAAAATGTCAAATGCATATACGCAGTTACATGTCCATTATTTCTAAAGACACCTCGCTAATGTTTATTGTAATGTACAGATATTGACTTCGAATAAAAGTTGTGTTCCGTCTTACATTACTGTACACAAAGTTATATTACTCAGCCATATAAAACATTAAATTACTTTCAAGACTACTTATCTGCTAGACTATTTTACGAATATAATCATGTCTTAGGACTGATTGCTATATTCTTCAAATTCTTAAGATGTGTAACAGAGTTGTTTAATCTGTCGCTGTGTATTTGATACCAATGGCATTGTATGATAGTGTAGTTTATATTTGTAACTTTCCTGTGTGAAATTGTGTATATTTATATTTGCCACCATATCCTCTATAATGATGTTTGTTTGTTGGTATCGAAAATGCCAAGAGTATCTATATGCAAATCTCAGATTGGTAACCTTGGATATACACCAAGTCTTGATGCGCCAAAATAAATATCATTATATATAAATGAAATATTTTTATTTACCTTTGGATGACGTTCCCTCGAATCTTTGACTTTTTCTCTTATTAAACTTCCCTTATTATTGACACATTTATATTAAATTTTTCTTTTAAAATGTTGCCATTTGTTTCGCCAAGAATACTTCAATGTTGTATCATCGGTCGACGTTACACTAGCCTGGGAAGCCGTTGATAATATTCGTGCTTTGTCAGAAGAAATCATACCTTAAATCTATGCGCTAATTACTGTTAATTGGCATGCACCGAGCTTCTGATTTTATCAGTCAATTTGATGGTAGAAAAAGAATTAGAAATTGTTAGACTGGATTCCCAGGCTAGACGTTACGTTTTAACAAGTTTGACTTCAATAAGTCTGTTTCTTTGTTTGTGTTTAGTTTAACGCCGTTTATCGTATGTAAGTACCAGACGTAAAGTATTTTCATTACACTGGATTTAAAACATTTTCAAACTAAACAATTTCATTTACTTTTAAGACATTCATCATTGTTTAAACAGTACTTTTAAGTGGAAGATGCGATTGTTTACTTGTAACGTAATAAGAACACTTGTTATACAGCAAAAATATCCGTTTTTGCGGTTGCTAGTTTACCAACGACAAGTCAGAGGAAAATGTGATTTTTCATGTTATTTTAAGTCATTTATTTTAAGGATATTGATTGTTTCTATTATAATTACAATAAAACTGATACAGTAACAATTACGAATGGCCTGCGACTTGAGTTATATCAATATCGGCGAACGTATGGTGTCATAAAAACACGGTTCTACGTAAACAAAATTACGGAAAAATATGTCTATAATTAACATTTCAATCGCAAGGGACAAAATGAAATTATACATAACACAAACTAGAAAAGAAACAATTTAAGATTTGCGAACACAGCAACGTTGAAATTTATATTTGAATTTGAAAGTTAAAACAAAGTTGAAGCTTCAACCATTATTCAATGTTGATTTTAAGGTTGAAAAAAATGCTGACTGTTAGATCCTATATTGTTAATGGTTGATATACATAGACTTGATAGTTGGTCAAGGACTTGAGTAACAACTAAACTGGCATTGGTTAGACGTTGAAATAACGTTGATAAAATTAACGGTTGATGACTTATTCACTTCACATTTTCATGATTTAACAAGGAAAATCTTTAAAAAAAAGTTGGCCAATTGTAGTAAGACAAGAAGTTTATGAGGTTTACATATCGTGTTATTCTATCATCTACTAGTATCTAACATTTTGCAAATAGCAAAACTAAACACCACACTTAACAATTTAAATGGTTCTCTCTTAATTGTCCACAAAGGTTTCGTAGGTGTGCAATTTTGTTTCGTTTATTCTACGACGAATAAATACAGCAGTGGTCTGGAAGGTACTTCTCTACATAGAAGACTCTAACACCCTTATTCATGTGATACGCAGATCGCATTCAGCTCTTTCTGTAATTTGATATATGGTGGTATTTGAACACGTTTTTATCATAATTATTAAACTTACTTATCATTTGTTAGATATATCAATATTCTTGCTAAATATACTGAGCGAAACTTAGCTTTAAAACTGTGAACAACGTCGTTTAGGATAAACGCATTGTCTACATTTCTCTCAGCGTAGCGCAATCAGCAGAGTGAAACAAATAGACACTCTTGTCCAATCAGGCAGAGTGTTACATAAATTTTTCATTTTGATAAATTATCTATATAGTCTGATTTGCAAACTGAAGTCACGTGGCATGGGTCGGTCAAGGTCACGAATTCGTTCTTAGAACGGCATTCCCTAAGAAAAAAAACTGAATCGGTCCAAATTTATATCCAGTAATCCTCATTTGTGATTATAATCGTTTGCAGCATTTTCCTGAAAGTATAAAGTAATCTGGCTAATTACTGATAACTCATTGCAACTAAAATTCAGGTCTTATGAAATTTTCATTATTTGAAATAGTTTTCTTCGTATGTCTAATTTTCTAGCTAGGATTACTAAACTCTTTCATAGCCATTATACATAAAAACAATAACGGAACGTTATATTCAGAAATTCAGAATAATAATTATGTAGTGCACTTACTGGTATAAGAAAGCACGAACAGTCTTTCATTTTCATTCTCACTAAACGTTAAAGATAGGTACAGCAATACCAACAGAAACGTGAGAGAATATTTTTTTTTCAAAAGGAAAAATAATGTACAGGATTATGAAGACATCAGGGGATAAAGATCAATAGGCGAAAAGGCAATGCGAGCAATCCCTTCAAAGTTTATACGGTAATTCTGTTTACTTGAATTTAAAAAATGTATAGTACCGATAGAACAGAGAAATTGGCATTTTATTTAGACAATAATTTCGCGCACCTTCTCAAGTTGTAATTGTGTTTAAGTTCCTTTTTACCTTTTATTTGCGGGTGTTATTTTGAAATTAGAAGTACGATAATATCTGAGATTTTTTTTTTTGAAACTGTTAATTAAGTCGAAATACATGCCTGTAATTATCTATTTTATTAACAACTGTAAACGTAACTAGAATCATACACTTAATTAAGATATATGTAAAATATGTACCATGTCAAACATACGGGCGCAACAATAAATAACAATGTACTTTAATGTCATACAAGCAATCTGAGTGTACGAGTTAGGCAAGTCAGTTTTGATCTTGAAACAATTTTCAAAGCGCCTTTTTTATCTTAAACTTACAAGAAGGTTGAAACATGACCAATATTCAACGTCTGGAAGCGACCAAACAGCAACAGAGCATCTCCTTTTGTTGCTGAAGGTTGAAATAAAGTTGATCAACGTCGCGACCAAATTTCAATTTATATACACCTGTTTTGTTTTAGAACAAGGTCGTTTCTTGTTAACGTGTTGTTTTTTTTAATCTGTGGTATTGATGATTACGTTGTAAATATTGATAATTACATTGCATCTAAGTATACTCTGCATTCGCATATGTAATTATTACTTTTAGTAAAAAGTCAGTAAATACCTTGAAATGATATCGAAGTGATCAAAACAAATATTCCGATCCCTCTCATCATCTCTGAGAATGCTTTCAGACTATGCGATACAAACTAGTAGAAAGCGCATGTCAGTCGTTTATATGAATCATGGTAAAGAATGGGCGGTGCTTCATATCAGGTAGTTGTCGTATCAGAAATACAGAATTTCTGCTTATTTATGGTTTAACTTAGATATGCAAAAGTCTTCTATTGTCTTTAACCACATATGAACAACACCCACTACAATTAAATCAGGTGGCTTCCTCCGTCGTTTTGTGTTATCCCTGCTCTAACGGGCGGTATCACTTTATCATTATATTTACATCCCATGGTTCTGTGTTTGCACGTGATGTTCGTGAATGATATCGTTGATGTCATAAACTCTGACTTAGATAGAACATTTTCATACGGAGACTTAATAATTAAGGGGAGTCTAATAATTCATTGGTCGAAACATTTGCTGATCTTTTTTATGGCAAAAATTTCAAAAATACGTCAATTCCTAAGTGAATACCAAAAACTTTAAACCTCAAGTAAGGGATGTACAAAATTTAAACAAATTTACTAAATTGGCTCAAGATGAAGTGAAAAAGAAACTTATTAGTGAATTGAATACAACGTCTTCAGAGCCAGATATCTTGCCAACACGTATTCTGAAATCACACGTATTCGAATTTCTCCCTGGTATCACTAATTTGGAAAATCTCTCATTACAACAAGGTGTTGTCCTGTAAAATACAAACAAGCTGTTGTTAGACCTTTGCTAAAAAAGCAGGCCTTGAACTAGAGCTTTCCAACTATCGTTCTGTGAGTAACATATCATTTCTGACAACACTTATTGAGAAAGCTGTTCTCTACAGTTAATCAAAACAGTCTTTTGCCTAAGAACCAGTCTGCATATAGGAAATATCACTCATGTGGGCCGGTGGTCTAGTGGTAACTCGCTTGACTGTCAATCCAGAGGTCCGGGGCTCAAGTCCCGGTCCAGGCACTGAAAATTTGAGTGTCTCGCACCTAACTTAGAGGCATGTACTGGTTCTTCCAAGGAACGAGAGTTTCAAACAAGCACTTTATGGCTTATATTGGTTGCCGATGAAAGCAAGGATTGAGTTTAAGATACTTTCTTTCATGTATAGCTGTCACATTGGCAGAACAACTATGTAACAGAACTGCTTACAGAGAATGTTCCTAGTAAATAAAGTTTGAGATCGTCTGAAAATTCTGAATGCCGTTATGTTGTTCCATACAACAAGTGCAAAACATTTAATGAGAGAAGTTGCTGTACTGTTGGTCAAATACTGTGGAATGAACTGTCGTTAGCATTACACAACAGTAGATCAGTTGATACATTAAAAAAAATCTTAAGACGCTGTATTTTAGAGACTTCATGGCATTATTCTAAATTGTTTTATATGAGATAACTGCAGATGTTAGTTTTTAAATTTTTGTGAGTTTTCACATTTCATCATTTATACGTTTGAAGTTTGTTGAATTAAATGTACAACGCCTGTAAAGAAATAGGCACAATTATCAGTTTCAGTTTAAGTTTTTATAATATTTCTCACATTCCATGTAGACGACCAAATGCTCTCTGCAACTTCACCAGAAACTTTACAATCAATGTTACATGAAATTGAAATATATTGCAACACATGGGGATAATAGATCAATACTCCGAAGACTAAGGTTATGATTTTTGAAAGAAAAAAAAAACACTAGACAATCTGATGTCTAGTGAAAGGCGGGAAAGAAGTATTCAGGACAATATATTGAAAGTTAGTTTTATTTTTGTAGCATTTTTTTTCCATTTAACTCTTCCGAATCATATCTTTAGAATGTTCTAGATGTAATGATATTGAAAAGCTTCTCTCAGTATTTGTTATTACCTTAGTCCAAAATAATGAATTATGGAATATATGTAAAGGAAATAGCTTGTTTAGGCTAGAAACATTGTATATGCTTAATTTCTGAATACATGTTGTTGTTGTTGTTGTGTGAAAGAATTTTAAACACTGTCTTACATTTGCATGGTCGTGAGACTGACCTCTTGGTTATGATACCAGGAGATAGGATAAAGGTTTTTATTCCATGCCTAATATTTTTTTATTTTGGTGTAAATAAGATGTGAAACCCAACAGTTTAGTCATGTTTGGTGCCATATCCAACCTGTATAGTAATTGTGCTCTTTAAAAACTAGAATCAAAAAAGCATTATATCTTCTGTGTTTGAAAAGGATTTGTATTGATGACTGATCTGTTATGCTCGAGTGAGTTACCGAAAAACGTCAATGAACATTTTTGAAATAAACTCGGTACCTCGAAATGCGACTTAAAATTTGTACAATCTTCGACAGAGAGTATAATCACGCATATTTACAGGTGCATTTTTTTTCTGGAGTGTCCAACGGCCGAATTCGCATTCAATGAAATATGCATATTTTTTCCAATAGCTGTTCAAATTCCAATCAAAGCAAAAAAATAAAAAAAAATGTTTTTTTAGTTTTTTTTTTTTTAGACCTATTTTGTGCAATTATAGTGTTGCAACATTGTATTGTAGTTTTATTGAATTTTCAGCTTGAATTGAATATAAACGTTTCCTTTTATGATATAGCAGTAGAATCACAGAAATTACGTAATGAAAAAAAAAGACTGATTTTCGGAATACTTTCCTAATTTGGATGTTTAAACGATACATAATTCCCAATATGCAGTATCGCGAGTCGAAATTCCCAAAAGCAGGGCCTTTTTCCATAAATGCCAGAAAAGCCTGTATTAGTATTTCTTGGAATTAAAGATACAAACCTTCTGCAAGTCGGCTGAAATATTTCTCATTCGTTTACTGCAATTACTGGAGCAATTTACCCATTATTTCCAATTTCAAATGTATCTGTGTGTTTTTTTTTTTAGATATTTCTATAGATTATATCATGAAATTCATAAATCTAATATTAAAACAGATTTCCATCTTATTAATGAGAATTAACGAGCATTATAACTACGTCTTTCCCTAACAATCATTATTGGACAGTGTGGTTAATGTATCCTACGTTTCAATGAACATTATGTCTTATTATTTCAAATTATTTGTTTATGTATTAAGCTAAACACTTTATCATGTAGTCATTTACTTGTATGTAATAACACTTTGTCAAGTTCTTCCATAAATTTAAGCGCAATGGCCGAAATCGTGTAAACAGTATGCATCGATCGTTCAAGTCATTATTTCACCTAAGCTGTGTCTTTCATAATACTATCAACTGTCATTAGAAATGAACGACATAAAATGTAATTTACTCACGAAACTTTATTTGTTAATAAACAGAATGGAATTGGTAATGAAACATTTATTCTGTAGAACATTTTCATTTTTTGGGTTACAACATTAGCACGACACATTATAGTCAATGCGACTTTCAGCTGATCGTGGTGGATCGACCAAGTATGTCCCTCAGTGCATTATTTCATACGAGAAGTATAACCACGACCTTCCGCATGTACGAAATCAGATTTGAATCCACTTGCCCGCTCGGGCTACCAGAGAGGAAATTTTCCAAGCCCGAACTTTAACACATAAATACTTAATTTTTGCACCGTATAACATTTGTTCACAATATCTATGCATGTTTGAAGAATAATAAATACTTAATGTTTGCACCGTATAAATTGTTTCACAGACATCTATTGCATGTTTGAAGGAATGAAAAGACATACATTTTGCATGTTTTCGAACATTTTAATCTGAATAGTCCATCCAATCGCATCGCCAGGTCCAAAATCATCGCAATGACATTATTGCCAAACGAAATCTAACCTTAACGCCTGATTATTCCACAGGTGACAGTAACGTACCTAGGATACAGTATGGATCCATGAGCCATATGCACTAAAATTTACTAGTGACAAATAAATAGTGCATAATATTTTTAGATAAAACACGATTTCTTTGACTCGCTTGAGGTTGCCTTAGTTCATATTAGGTCAAAATATGTATGTTCTAATCAAGCATGCCATTTTACAGTCTTCGTGAAGCCTGATGTATCCGGAGACATTGATTCGCGGTGTTTATTTAATTTAGCGTAAAACTCAATAAATAAAGGTTGTCATAAGAAAATATTACATACTTATCAAATATTCAATATGAATAGGCAAACCTCAAAGCGAGCTCAAAAATCGATTAGCTCAAAATATTATGCATTTGTTGTACAAGAACTATTCCTACTCACAAATTCAGGAGAACCATTCACTTGAAAGTCACATTTAGTTCACCATACTGTAACAGTGAATATCATACGTTGCAAAAATTAGGAACCGGTGTCACGTTGACGTATTACCGCGTCGTTTCTTTCTCTTATTATATATGATTTTTAATGAAAATAATATTCTTTTCAAACAACTGAAACATTCTCATTATTTAGTGAGAATATTTTAGCATTGAATGATTCTGTATCACTCCGGAAAGAAGTACTTCCTGTGAGCACCTATCCGTTAGGGTGCGCTTTTAAGAACTTCCGACAAAACTTTTCAAATCCATCACAAGTGTGGAAGTATACTTGCGTTACCGTAAGCTGATTCTCGAGCAGGCCCTTCGGGCCTGCTCTTCGAGCTCGCTATTATACTATACAAACACCATTCCAATAAATTCTGTTCCATTTAATTAAGAAGTAAAGTTAATTCAAAACAGTCCTGTCAAATAAACAATGTCAGCCGCTTGCAAACCATAAATTCGCGGAAACGGGGCTGTAGCATCCTGGTACTTGAATCACGTGACTTAAAAGGCCAAACTTATTCATTCAGTAGGTTAATGTGTATTTAGTGTTTTCTTTAAGAAAGTATTTCACAACAGTAACAAACAAATAACTATTAACAGTTACTATGGCCTACAACATAGTTTTACTCTTCCATGACTTCACAGTGAGGGCATAGGAATGTGTCCCCTCTTCTTATTACTCTGACATCAGTGCAGTGAATAAGATGGGTCCAGCGATTACATGGATATCCATTCACCATGCCATCACATTGAGTCCACTTTGTGAATGTGATGGAGACTGCATTAGCTAGTGCTGTTGGTGTAAAAAGTCCACAAACACAACATTTTTCTTCATCTTCAATATCCTTATCACAACTAGACTCAGAACTAGCAAGCAAGTTAATGTGTGATGGACCTGGTTTGGGTGATACTGATTTCTTCATTGGAGACTTTTTCTCTAATTTTGACATTTTGGCAGTTTTTTTAGCAGGCTTTTTGGTAGGTTTCTGTTGATCTTTTATGTGCTGTTGTATGGCCTCACATACTTCATCACTTGTCAGCTCTTTTCCTGAAACAAGCTTGCTCATGGTTTTTCGTGGTTTATTAATTAATTTTGACTTTACATTTTTGAGCTTGAGGGTTTGCTTTTCAAAAAGATCTTCAGGTGTTGCTGCATTTGTAGTAATACCCCCTTCTACTGTGGCGTCACTGTCATTCCCATCCTCATTAGCCACTGTCTGACTGCAAAACACCTCTGATGGGATCATATGCTCCTTTGGGATGGCCTCCTTATTTATGGGATAAATACCTGTCCTCTGAAAAGCTGTATGCAAGTTCTCTGCACACAAGGCCTTGGAGTATGCTTTGCAGGCTATTTCACAAATATTGTACCTTGTTATAGCAGCTGAGGTCTGTCTCATTACCTTGTGACAAAGGTTATTATAAATCCTTTGAAAGGGCCCATAGCAAGCCACATCGAGGGGTTGCAATATGTGACTTGTATGGGCTGGTAACACAAAGATAATGATATTCATCTGTTTAGCCCACTCAGCAAGGTCAACTGCAACATGGGAACGATGACCATCTAGTAAAAGAATGATCTTCTCTCCTCGGCGACCAGGTGCAAACTTCATAAAGTGATCTTTCAAGTACTTCCTGAACACATCAGTATTTGACCAGCCACTTTCCGACATAGTCCCTGAAGCTCCGGGTGAAGCCCCATTCAAAAGATCAGAATTCATTCTTTTTCCTGGGAATACGAAAAAAGGTGGAATTGAGACACCACTAGCACTTCCGCAGCCTATCATTGTAACTGTTTGACCTTTACCAGAAGTAACAGCTTGCACAGTTGATGTTGAGCTTCCTACAACATAGGGGGTTTGTGGTCTATCTGCTAGGTCATGTCTGCTAATGCACATCTCTAAATGTTCAAAGTACTCCATGACTGTGCTTTCCTTTGTCATTTTAGCCCGAATGTACTCTAATCCACGTGGTTTCACAACCTTCATTTCTGGCCATCTATGTAAAAATCCTTTCAACCAATTTATTGACAGACGTTTGTCCTTATCCCGTTTTCCCAACTGGACAGCATAATCTGAAGCTATATCAACACATTCTTGTCTTGTGTAACCGTATCCAACAGTTTCTGGGTCAATTTTTCCTAGAACCCTGTCTCTCAGTGTATTTTCAGGTACTCTGTACATTCTAGACGCCTTCAGCACTGACAAACCATCTTCTTTAACACATCTGTATGCACTTGTTAATGCACTTGGTGAATACAGTCTGTACTTTCTTCTGACAGGCTGAGGATTGCTTCTGATAGGCTGAAGATTGGTCTGAAAAGTAAAGAAAAAATATTATAGCTAAGGGATATAGTTACATGAAACTGAATTTTTTATACTTGGCCTAAATTTGTTACAATTATTGTCACGTGACCCCAATTGATAAAATGTCAACAAAGCAGACGGAGGAGTTTTTGACTCCAAACATTCATTTTGTGATAAAAAATGTGTTTTTTTAATGGCTTTAATAAGGGGATAGTGTTTAAAGGTAAAATTTATATAACTGAATAATATTTAGTGCACTCACCTGCTTAAAACGCATTCTTTACTGTTTGACAGCTGGATACGCTAGAGTAAACACTGTAGTAAACGCTGGCGTGATTTCCGGCGCGTGAAGCTTAAATAAACAAAATGGCCGCGAATTAATGGTCTCCGCGATTTTACGGACTCCGACGATATAGTCAAATAGCGCTGCATTTGTCTAATTGTGATATGAAGTGGTGGAAATATTATTTCTCTTGAATAGCCAATGGAAAATGGAAATAGGTAACGTTTGTATGTGTAAACAGGCTAAATACTTACATCGTTTTTGCAGACGCTTAAACCGGAACTGTAGTGATGCGTTCGATATTATATTCTTTATTCAATATAATCGAACAATCCTCGGCGCGTACGATGTTTCAATACTCACCCTACGGAAAGAGACAAGCCAGAATGGAAGGAATGGCCAAATGCAAATCAGAACTCAGGTTGAAAAGAATGAAATGATACTAAATAAATGTTATATCAGACTGCAAGTTATATCTCTTTTCCAAAATATTGGGGGTGGGGCAAATTATAGTGTACACGCCTCGCCCCCCCCCCCCCCCCCCCCTCTCCCCATTCTAGCATTGGACGGTCCAGACACACTAACACCACCCCTCCTCCAACACACACACACACACACACAGGCTCCTGCGCCTATTTATCTATTTATGATCTTGTAGTTTTTGCTAATGTTATAGCCTTTCTCAGTGGGGATTTATTTATGCCTACATTGCGTTGTCTAACTTGTTGAAAATAGAGTAATTGCGAGGTTGGCATGCCCTAAACGCGTTTAAACCCCCAGTTTCCTTTATATATGTAAAAGATCGTTTCAAGGCGGTGCCCCTATTTTCAACTGGTTTTCTGTCTGTCATATTTTTGTTGCGTATGTTGTCCTGTTTGTTCTTAGCTTTTTTCTTCCTTCGCCTCACTCCCAGTATCGCCCCCATCCTTTACCTTGCAATAGCGCTCCCTTGCTTTTAGCATCCCCTCCCCCTTAACTATGAGATAAGTTTCGAGCCCCACTTTATTTTAGCTGCCGGAATCCTAAGGCGGTAGTATTCCCTTTGTATATTCATATTTCACAAACAAACAACCAAAAACACAGCCTTTGAGCCACGCATCTGCAAAGGGAAAAAATATTACAGACAGATTGCTTCAAAAATCCAACAAATACATTTCAATTTTATGCAAAATATAGAGGGGGGATGGTTAAGGGGTAAGAAGGGGTGGTGGTGGGGGAGGTTGAAGGGGAAAGTAGAGCAATGATGAATATAAAAGATTGTGATTAAAGCTTCAAGCTTATTGGAACTACTCTAGAGTCCGCTTCCAGGAAAAACCAGTACTGGTGTCATAACAGAACACATGGTCGTGATCCCAGTGGGTCTCGAGCCCACGACCCCTGGATTGAGCGGCCAACACCATATCCACAAGACCACCGCCCCCTTCATCTCCTTTCTCTACTGCGTACAAATTGCGTGCATCTGTTGCAGTCTATCCCTATCGCATGCTAGATAAAATGGCGGCGTGTGAATTTTAAATGTGTGAATGTGGCTGCTGACAAAGCGGGCTAATTTTCTTACTTAACAGAAAACTACTTTTTCTATAGTAAAGGTATAGTTCTTGGCGGGAATCAGGTCTCTGATAATCCTAGAAAATGTCAAATTAATGTTATAGAGTAGGTTAAATAAAGAATAGCTTAGTAGTGTACAACATTTAATGAGCACTATCTTTCGTTTTTGACCAGACCCTCGAACATGAATCAAAAAGCCACTTATCTATAGTAAACGATGTAAAGTGATGCTTAATAGCTTTAAGTCTTAAATTTCATATTTTTCATAAACATAAGAGAAGGCCACACAAGGATGTCACCGACCAAATTTGGACAATCCATCAAGTGGTAAATGAGAAAAATTCATGTGAAGTTTTTTTCTTTGCTTTTAGCTCTTGAGACCCCCTAAAAGTAGCCAAGAGGACTCATTTAAGCACACTAAGAGGGCGACCGTACAAGAATGTTTTAGCCCAAATTTGGGGAAAATCCTTCAAGCGGCTTAAGGAAAGATATTTAGTGGTTTTATTTCTATTCTTAGCTCTTAAACGGGATCAAACGGAAATATTCGAAAATACGTGAGCCTGAACTCTGCAAGGATGCTAAAGACAATGTTTAGAGTAATTCTTGCAAATAAATGAGTTAAAATGCTGACGACGGATGTCAGAAGACAGAACATCTACCCCTAGTAATAGCTAAAATTGAACTGAGGACTTTTAATTGGATAACAGGCGCAAGATGGCGCAAGATTGCACTCTCTAACTCGCACCATGTTCATATATTACATGATAGTGAATATAAAATCACTCCACGCCAAATCAAAAACACAATACTAACCACAGAAATACATCGTAGTGTAAATTTCAGTAAATAAAAAAACATGGAAGGACAAAGCACTAATATAAACGTCATAAAGGGTTTAACGTCTTTTTCAACAAGTTTTCAGTCATATAAACGACGGTGTCTACTTGTAGCAGAGAGCACAATGCCCAACTTTATAGTGCTGCCTCACTGGAATATCATGCCGTAGACACGTGGCATGATACCCCACCCAGTCGCATTATACTGAAACCGGGCTGACCAGTCCTAGCACTACCCTCTTAATGCTGAGCGCCAAGCGAGGAAGCTACTAGTACCATTTTTTACGTCTTTGGCATGACGCGGCTGGGAATCGAACCCACGACAAGGGCGTAGGGGCAGGGGCGGCGCCCGCCGCCCCAATATTTCGAGAAGCGGCGAAATGCCGAACTCGTAAATTTTTGAAAAGGCTAGAAAATATAATTGAAAATAAAAACAGCGGTCTTCCATTTATCATGAAGTGCATCGGCGACTGATATGTACACAGAATCTTGTAATATCGATTGCTAGATCACCTTGGTGACAGGGTATTGTACATCTGCAACGACCTAGGTCGCTGTATTTTCACGCCCCGCAGACTCGGCATGATTATAGGCAATACATTAATTTAATTAATGAAAGTTAATCATATTTAATTGCTTACTGCCAAAATTGCACTTAATGTTGTGTCTCAAATTCTGCCGACAAAGGAAAGTATCTTGAGTAAAAGACAAACGCAAATCGGGATCTTTAGATGTCTTTACATAAAATATATTAAATTAAATATTTTTGACACTTAAACATATTGTTTGAAAATCAAAGGCACCAATCATAATGATTAAATTCAACGCATAAAATGTAGAAAACTCCTCATGATCCTAGTCCCAAGCGTTTTTGAGTTATCATCACGGATTGGTCTACATACCGACCGACCGACATCTGCAAAACAATATGCCCCTCCTTCTTCGAAGGGGGCAGGGTGGGAGGGGCATAAGTACTGTAACAAGGCAGTCTGAAAGACTGCTAAATTCCCCGCCACTGCTATGGATAGTGAAAGGGTAAACCTTTGATTTTAGCTGTGACCTTGACCTTGAACTGACATGGCTGACTCATGAATTCTGCACAACGTCTTGATGAGGTGATCATTTGACCCAAGTTTCATGAAAATCCTTCAAGGGGTTTAGGAGATACAAAGCTGAAAGCTTTGACCTTCAGTTGTGACCTTGACCTTGAGTTGACATGGCTGACTCATGAGTTCTTGATGAGGTGATCATTTGACCCAAGTTTGATGAAAATCCTTCAAGGGGTTTAGGAGATACAGAGTGGACACAAAATGGAAGGCTCAAACCTTCGACCCTTAGTTGTGACCTTGACCTTGAGCTGGCATTGTTTACTTATAATTTCCGCATATTGTTCTGATGAGGTAATCATCTGACCCAAGTTTTATAAAATACCTTCAAGGGGTTTAGAAGATATAGAGCGGACAAGAAATGGAAGGCTCAAACCTTTGACCTTGAGTTGTGACTTTGACCTTGAGCCGACATGGCTGACTCATAAGTTCTGCACATTGCCTTGATGAGGTGATCGTTTGACGCAAGTTTGATGAAAATCCTTCAAGGGGTTTAGGAGATATAGAGCGGACACAAAATGGAAGGCTCAAACCTTTGACCCTAAGTTGTGACCTTGACCTTGAGCCGGCATGACTGACTCATGGGTTCTGCACATCGTCTTGATGAGGTGATCATTTGACCCAAGTTTTATAAAATTCCTTCAAGGGGTTTAGGAGATATGGAGCGGACACAAAATGGAAGGCTCAAACCTTTGACCTTGAGTTGTTACCTTGACCTTGAGCTGACAAGGCTGACTCATGGGTTCTGCACATCGTCTTGATGAGGTGATCATTTGACCCACGTTTCATGAAAATCCTTCAAGGGGTTTAGGAGATATAGAGCGGACACAAAATGGAAGGCTCAAACCTTTGAACCCAAGTTGTGACCTTGACCTTGAGCCGGCATGGCTGACTCATGGGTTCTGCACATCGTCTTGATGAGGTGATCATTTGACCCAAGTTTTATAAAATTCCTTAAAGGGGTTTAGGAGATATAGAGCGGACACAAAATGGCAGGCTCAAACCTTTGACCTTGAGTTGTGACCTTGACCTTGAGCCGACAAGGCTGACTCATGGGTTTTGCACATCGTCTTGATGAGGTGATCATTTGACCCAAGTTTCATGAAAATCCTTCAAGGGGTTTAGGAGATATGGAGCGGACACGAAAGTGTTACGGACAGACGGAAGGACGGACGGAGACCATTCCTATATCCCCCAGACCACTTGTGGCGGGGGATTAATTAGTGAATACAGTTCACATAAATGATCCAGGGTAGCTTGGAATAGAATCAGTTACAAAATCTTTATGTAATTTTGTCCTTGATATGTTTTGTCACATTTGTTGTTTTATGTTTGTATTCTCTAAAATATGCCCTCTTGGGCCAAGAGATCAAAATTTAATAAATCTTTGAATCTTTAGAAATTTGCCATTTGTCGGTGTGACATAAATCTAAACTAAACAAACAATTCTATGGACCGCCTTCACGTAAGAACTCGATAAAATGATGCACCAGGAATATGTCATAACGTGTGTTAAGATGTGATTATACAACTGTACAACATAATTTTAATATATAAAGTATGGACTTCTGATATCGAAACACCAGGCTTTCTAAAAATGAGCGATTCATCATGTACATTCGCCTGAAGTGAGAATATAACACATTTAATGCTGCAACAACACTTTATTTCAACAATGCACTTCTCATACGAATACAAAAATAATATGCAACGAAGACAAACAGATGATAATATAATTGTTACTACTGAAAAGGATGTGGGCCTTTTCAATGTAGTGTGGCTTTATTTAATCTTCGATTTGGCAGGAAATGAAACACAAGATGACAGTTTTAAAGCATTCACCTAAACTTAAAATTACCAGCAGGTATTTGCATCAAACTGTAAAGCTCAGTCGAAATTATCAATTATTCGTAGACGTAGATAAGACATAAATGATCAGCAATGATTGGTTAATTGTTGGATCTTTATGTATACTAAAGTGAATAAAGAAATTATCTGTACTCTTTCGGCGATATTACAAAAGAAATGAAACACTAAACTAGAGCTTCTTTTGAGAAAAGCGCATGTCTCCCACAACTGTATAGTATACGAGTCAACCATGCACCAAGACTTCAACTGCCTAATCATCTGACATGATTAGGTTTTGGGGCATAAATGACTCATATACTACTGAAGAGTCATTTATGTGCTCCAAGACTTGAGCATTTTTCGGTAATTGTAGAGCCATAATTCCGTAGTGCCTGGGCCGATTTCTGCCTTAAGTTATCATCTGAATAGTAGTATATCAACTGCCTAATCATCTGACATGATTTATAGGTCTTGGGGCATAAATGACTCTCATACTACTAATGATTAATAGTATGCAAGTCATTTATGTGCCCCAAGACCTGGGCGTTTTTCGGTAATTCAAGGGTCATAATTCTGAAGTGCCTGGGCCGATTTGGCTAGTTATCGAACTTGGCCGAGGACTCATTGGCAAACATATTTTGTTCCAGTTTGGTGAAGATTCGGACACAGACAGACAGGAGTAAATCAATATGTCTCCCACCACACAGTGGTGTGGGAGACATAATTATGATCTCAGTAACGTTGATACAAATACAACATAAATAGGTGCCGTATGTGCCTATATATATATTCAGTTCGTAAAGTTTGATCAAGTCAATGATAGACTGATACATAATTTCGATACCACAAAAAAGAACTAGATAGGTGCCCATAGGACACTGGGCCCCCGTTTCCTGTCACTCTGCATCGGTGGTGGTGGTGGGGGGGGGGCGTGTTAACGCCGTTTTTCAACAGTATTTCAGTTATGTAACGGCGGACAGTTAACCTAACTCCTGGATTCTGTATCAGTATAAATCTGTTCTCCGCAAGTAAATGCCACATGAATCAGAGGTTGAGGACGAGTGATCGAACTCGTGATCCCTACTGAGCTAAGCGGGCGGGTGCTTCATGTCTCTAGGTGAAATATTTTAAGATCTGTGCGACACAAACTTTAATGCCCTCTTACGCATATTTTTGACTAGGTCAAAGGTCACAATTCTTGTCTAGCCAAGTGAAATCTCAAATAAAACTCAAGGCGCACAACTTCACATTCACATGCTGAAATGCTGAATGACAATCCTGTGAGGCATGATGCCTCTGTGCAAAATACTTTTTGAAACATGCACAATGAAAACTCTGATGGACGGATGAACAGAAGAATGGACAGACGTACGTACAAGGGCAAATCTAAGTACCTCCCACATCAGCCCCCAACAAATTATGTCCAGTCCTATCAGTAATGAGTCAGATCTGCATTCAATGTTGTTATATAACCAGTCACAAGGCCATAACCAGCATTTTGTCCAGTTATAAACACAGTCAAATGTCTTAACTGTTTAACCAGACACAAGTCACAGTATCATTACATCTAGATACATAACTTCTCAAGAGTCACACCAGCATCACATCTAGCTTTATCAACAGTCATATGTCTGGTTGTTTAACCAGCCAGCAGTCACAGAAGCATTACATCTTAGAATAGTTATAAAACACATCACAAGTCTTGACTGCAAAACGTCTAGCTATATAACCAGTCGCAAGTCACACCATCATTACAGCTAGTTACATAACCAGCCATATTCCGTATCTGAATATTATTATATAACCAATCACGTATCACACCAGCATAAAGTGTAGTTTTAGAACACGTCACATGTCTCACCAGCATTATGTGTATTTATATAACCAGTCACGTTTACACCAGCATTACGGCCAGTAAAATAACCAGTTATGAGTCACACCAGCATTATGTCTAGTAAAATAACCAGTCACAAGTCACACTAGCATTATGTCTAGTAAAATAACCAGTTATGAGTCACACCAGCATTATGTCTTGTCTAGTAAAATAACCAGTAACGAGTCACACCAGAATTATGTCTAGTAAAAAAACCCAGTCATGAGTCACACCAGCATTATGTCTAATAAAATAACCAGTCACAAGACACACCAGCATTATGTCTAGTAAAATAACCAGTCATGAGTCACACCAGCATTATGTCTAGTAAAATAACTTGTCAAGAGTCACACCAGCATTATGTCTAGTAAAATAACCAGTTATGAGTCACACCAGCACTGTGTCTAGTAATATAACCAATTATGAGTCACAACAGCATTATGTCTAGTAAAATAACCAGTCATGAGTCACACAAGTATGAATGGCACAGGCATTACATCTAGGTATTTGAACAGTCAAATGTCTCACCAGTATCAGATCTAACATTTTTACATCAAAATCTCAGCTATACCCAAATATCATACAAATTATACAATGTATATCAATAACATGAATATGCTATTTTTGCCAGATATCACAAGTACATAAAATATAAGGCATCAAAACCTAAACTAGATATCCACATTCATGTCATATACAGTCAGATGTGCATGTAAAGACCACCCTTCGGAAAGGAAATAAGTGGACTTTGTAAGCAGGTGGACACAGGTTAACCGTTACCCTGCTAAATTTCTATAATGAACGTGTCCCTCTTTCAATTTGGACAGTACTAAGTACCATGATGCTTACCTAGAAGATATTGACTGAATGGCGAACAGTGCAGATCATGATCAGACTACACAGAAGTTCGGGCTGATCATGATCTACACTGCTCGCAAAGGCAGAATCAATCGTGTTCAGAACGATAAGGATTAATTTAGACTATATGTAGGTACAAGGGCTGTCAAAAAATAATGAAGACTGTCTCTAGCCTCTTTATACTTTGATGCAGCAAAATATTACATCATCATGATTCACAATCTTTCTACTAACAGTACTGCAAGTCTGACACAAATAGTTCCACACTGTCAGAAGTTTTGCGTCCCAAAAACCAGGAAATAACATATACCCAGTGTACAGTGGTCATATTATAGCGTAGTTAATGATATCATGACTGGTAAAATACTTCCATTTATTTTGCATTAAATTTATAAATTTTGTAAATTATATAATAATATTTCATTTTGATAGTCAATTTCTAAGTCATTATCAGTTGTTCAGTAAAAGTACTGTAAACAGTTTCAATCTATAAGCCCTACAATTCAGACAAGTTTCACACCATTTTATCCTACTCACTGACATTATTTTTCATCTCAAACTTGGCTACATAATAAACAATTCTTGGCCGCCTATGGAACATTTGCACCAACTGAAGACTAAGACACAGATAACCAAACATTGCTGTTGCTTTAGTTTTATTAATTGACAGCAAAAGCCTTCATTATTTTATAACAGCCCCTAGAAGTAGGATGAGAAAATAGTGGCCTTTATACCCAAGTTTTATAGTAATGGCCTTTATTCTGAGGTAATCTTTTACAAAGGTTTGACTGTACAGCAGATAAATCACAATTCAACATGCCACTGTACAGCAGATAAATCACAATTCAACATACCATCTAACTGCCAGATTATTTGCAAAACACATTATCAATAAAAATGCGTACATCATAAAAGCTACGAGAGATTTCAAAACCATATAGATGTCCCAGAAGTAAAAGGTCACAAATAAATAAATAAAACAAGAGACTTTTTTTTAGTTTTTAGACTACTATGTCTTTTTGAAATTGCCTATAACAAAATGTTGTACCTGCTTCTTATGACCTATTTACTACATAACGCATGTATACAAAATCACAAAATATGCAATATAAAAAGGTTGGCGAATACGACCATTTTCTTCAGATGTTATTTCTTAAACTGACTAAAAATGAGTCGTAGTCGAAAGTAACAGATAAAACTGTATATTAGTCACAACTTGTCATATCTTGTTCAATAAACATTGTTAAACAATAATAATTATGTTTTTATGTTCATGTTTTGGCCCTTTCAAAGCAGTCTCCCAAAATGTATAGGTCATAAAAGGTTGTAACTAACATTTATGACCTTATACTTCTGGGATTCTATATACTGCATATAAGTAACACTAATGTGCAATCTTTATCAGATATGTCACAAACATTGAATACAAATTTAATTTAGATATGGGTGGTTTTCAAAATAATGAAGCAAAAGTGTGACATAGGGGTTAAAAATTCAAACTCATTTCTTATGGTGGTCACCTATTTTTTATGATAGCAAATACTTCAGATCTGAAGGAAATAACTTTAGGAAAGTGTTGAGAAATGCCAATCAGAAAATATTTCAGCCTTTAATTCGAAAGTTCAGTGAATTTCCAGTAAGATGGGTGATAAATGTTGCATGGTTTTATGACAAGGAAATATGTATAACAGTATTTTTTTCAACATAAATGATAAGTAATGGGTGTATGTGTATTGTTTGAAACTTATTTAATCATATGTTTGTGGACATGGTTTTTAAAATCACCATTTCTGCACAAATCTGACATGAAAATAAAACTTTACCTAGAAAAGTTGTTGCTGAATGCAATATAACTAACATATAATTATAAAACCTATTTTTTTCTCACACTTTGCATGCTTATAAACCACATGCCAAATTTCAAGAATGTCCAGTAATTCTAATTTCTAGAATTGTCAACTCAAAATTGAGCTATTCTACAGATGCACAGGGGACAGATACTGAAGATCAGTGTAATATTCATCCATTATTAGTTTTCTATTCATAAAAAGACTAATGGTAATCAAATTTAGACAAATACTATTAAAAAATTAGTTTATTCCACAAAATAACTACAAAATTGAAAATTTTCACTACAAAAACATGAAAATTCAACAGAATGTAATGCTTTAGATAAAAAATAAGTGACTTTAAACATAACTAACACATTGAAATCATTTAGTTTACATGAACTGCTTATTCAGAGAAGAAAAATGACTAAATACCATGCATGATAAAACGGAATAGTAAAATTCATACATATTTTATAATTTTACTAAAAAGGGTGCACAGGGGACAAATTGTGTCAAAATATTTATTCATAGAATATGTTCATGGTAAGTAAAATTCTTTTAACTACACAATATTTACTAGTGAGCATTTACATATGTAGGTAAACTTAAGAGCTTAAGAAGCAATAAAATTGACGTTTCCACTTTCAAACTTGAAAATTGGCAACTTCAGAAAAAATGCAAACAATGAATTTTAAATTGTCCAGGGTTTCTTATATAATGCTAAATTATCAAGTAATGCCTAAATTTTGCATTCACATTGCTAAGAATATAGAACTGCCACCACAAATTACTGGAATGCTATGATAATTGATATATGTAAAAAAAGGGTGCACAGGGGACATCACTTTTGGCTTTGTGAATATTTAACAGTCTGTAATATGTGAAGTTGAACGCTGCTTTTGTATCTGTTGTAACTCCCTTTCAAGGAAAATAAAGTAAAATCCCATTTTATTTAAAGAATAAAAGAAATCTGACACTTAACAACTGAAAAGGTGCACAGGGGACATTTTTAGGTGTATAGAAATTCATCAAGTTTCTGAGAAAGTCGATTTATTAAAGAAAAAAATCATACTGTGTCTTCACAGCTGAAAGGATAAACATCTTAGAAAAACATTAAGACTTTAAAAAAGTAATAGGGTTATGAAATTGTAGTGTTCAACATTTTAATTTAGTATTTTTTTCACTATTTTTTGTGAAGGGGGTTCCATCACAAGATGTGAAATATTGGTAACAGTAAGATGTATGTAATGAAAAAGAATTATTTTATTTAAATGTGCAGAGTTTAAGTTGCATAAAAAAGTCAAAGCTGTAACAATAAAGCATGATTTTAAAAAGTAAACCACAGTTGAAAACTATACTTCATGTAAAATGTCACACTTTTTTGGGTGCACAGGGGACAAAATTAGCTATATAATTTAATATAACTTTAAAACTGCTTGAGCCATCAAGATAAAATTGCACACATTTATTGATTACATTGATTTGGATATAATTTGCTCCAAAACACATTCTAAAACTGAACTGAATTAAAGTAAGGTGAGAGAGAAGAAAAAGCTTCATTATTTTGAAAACCACCCATATCAAAACATAGCTAAATATTATATGTCTGCTGCCTACCAATATAAACAACATAATGCTGCTACTATATTTTTACTGCAAAAGTGTCCTCCCCTTTTTACCATACTCATATACACTTACGTCAGAAAAACATGGAAGTTTTCAAATTGTGTTCTTAATAGTGTCCTTTTAGTATAAATTTACTGACATTAAAATTTTGCAAAAAAATCACAACTTTGAGTGGTGAAAGTTTTACTGCATTTCTCATTAATATACTAAATATTTATTGCCAATTCAAAACTCACATATAACCAGTGTTCAAAGCATTTTTATAACTTCTCTTTATTTTTTTCGGTGTATTTTTGCCCAGGAAAAATATCAACCAGTTGACCTTTTCACCCCGTGGAAAAAAAACTGAGGAAAAAATTATCATTACACCAGATCCAGACTTCATTTTGTTTTATGGAAAAATAATGTTATGTTTCCAAACACATATACAGCTACCTTTACAACATCAAATGAATAATAACAAAATATTATGCAATATAAATTATAATATAACACATGCAAGGCCAGCTCACAGGCATTTCAATGCAGTAGTGTACAGCTAAATGATACTGGATAAGGCACAGTATTCTGATTTTATTGAGGACTGGCAAGACATGCTATGGCAAATGCTATTTGAACTTGAATTATAAATGGCATCAGCAATCAACCAGCTTTTCCAACATACATATATTTAGAGAAAATGGCATTAGACCATCAACCAGCTTTTCCAACATATATATATTTAGAGAAAATGGCATTAGACCATCAACTAGCTTTTCCAACATATATATATGTAGAGAAGATGACATTAGGCCATCAACCAGTTTTTCCAACATACATGTATATATATGTAGATAAAATGGCATTAGACCATCAACCAGCTTTTCCAACATATATATATGTAGAGAAAATGACATTAGACCATCAACCAGTTTTTCCAACATACATGTATATATATTTAGGGAAAATGGCATTAGACCATCAACCAGCTTTTCCAACATATATATATATATATGTAGAGAAGATGACATTTAGACCATCAACCAGTTTTTCCAACAATTATATTTAGAAAACAAATGACATTAGACCATCAACCAGCTTTTCCAACATATATATATGTAGAGGAAATGGCATTAGACCATCAACTAGCTTTTCAAACATATATATGTATGTAGAGAAAATGGCATTAGACCATCAACTAGCTTTTCCAACATATATATATATATATATATATATATATATATATATATATGTAGATAAAATGGCATTAGACCATCAACTAGCTTTTCCAACATATATATGTAGAGAAAATGACATTTGACCATCAATCAGCTTTTCCAATAATTATATTTAGAAAACGAATGACATTTGACCATCAACCAGCTTTTCCAACATATATATATGTAGAGAAGATGACATTTAGACCATCAACCAGCTTTTCCAATAATTATATTTAGAAAACGAATGACATTTGACCATCAACCAGCTTTTCCAACATATATATATGTAGAGAAGATGACATTTAGACCATCAACCAGCTTTTCCAATAATTATATTTAGAAAACGAATGACATTAGACCATCAACCAGCTTTTCAAATACGTATATTTTGAAAAGAATGGCATCAGCCCATCAACCAGCTTTTTCAACTTCTATATTCAGAAAAGTAAGAAAATCTATTTCAAACCATGGAATTTTACTAAAACTAGAATAACTGACATACCTATTTTATTTAAACTATTAACATAAGATATCACCACCACAGCATGAAAGGTGTTTAACAACTTCTTTATGTCAATTTTTCTGCACTGAGGTGACAATTTCATTTGTTTTATCAAATCATAGCTATTGAATGTTGTATTCAATGTTTTGGCAATGTCTGACACATTTAAAAATCAGGCAAGTTTATATCTTCTGCTGAGCATCCAATGAAACTCAGTCTTGAGAAGCTTACAGTAATAATCCCTGTAGTCAAAATAACAATGAACATACAAAACTACGGTATGTGAAAATCAGTTAAAACGCAGAAATTTTAGAAAAATTAAATAATTAAACTGAACCTTTGAAAATTATGAAGAAATAAAAGATTGTGAACTTTGTCTTGCATCTGAGTTGATTTTCATATATACATGTCAAAACATTAACAATCATTAAAATATAAATATGATCTCAGAGGGTTACTTCCCTTGCAAAATTTCATGAGTAAGTCAAATATATACACTTATGAGAATCTGTATATACAATACAGAGTTTAACTAGCATACCTATTCTACTGTCTATTTCTATTAAAAAGTTGAAGTTAAACAAATATTGAGCATGGCCATGAGAAAACCAACATAGTGGGTATGCGACCAGCAAGGATCCAGACCAGCCTGCGCATCCGTGCAGTCTGGTCAGGATCCATGCTGTTCGCTAACGGTTTCTCTAATTGTAATAGGCTTTGAAAGCGAACAGCATGGAGCCTGACCAGACTGCGCGAATGCGCAGGCTGGTCTGGATCCTTGCTGGTCGCATACCCACTATGTTGGTTTTCTCATGGCACAGCTCAAATATTGAGCATGGCTAAAAGTAAGATGAGCATTTGTTTCACAACCAATATAAAATCAATAATTTCATAACAATGGCATAAACATTTCAGAATTAATAATTTCATAAAAATGGGATAAACATTTCAATTTAAAACTCATTCAAACACACTCTGATAAATTACACATTCACAACTCAACATTTAACATATTGCACAAGGTATTCAAGTACTACACTACTAATAGCAGGTACAGTAACATTTTTTCCCATTTAATGCCTGTACAGTAAGTTCAATTTCATTCAGTGACCCTAATGTTTGGTAGTTTGTGAAACTGTATGAGCCATGCCATGGGAAAACCAACATAGTGGGTGTGCGACCAGCATGGATCCAGACCAGCCTGCACATCCGCGCAGTCTGGTCAGGATCCATCCTGTTCCCTAACAGTTTCTCCAATTCCAATAGGCTTTAAAAGCGAACAGCATGGAGCCTGACCAGACTGCGCGGATGCGCAGGCTGGTCTGGATCCATGCTGGTCGCAAACCCACTATGTTGGTTTTCTCATGGCACGGCTCATATAAGCATGAGCTAATTAAGAGGGGGACAACAATTATGCTTTTTCTCATTTTTTTTTTATTTGGCTTTAAAGGAAATTTATTCCTGATATGAATAGATGTTGGCCTTCTATCTCATTTATTATACAAACAACATACAGCTGCGGTGGCCTAATGGATAAGGTACCTGCCCCACAATCGGGAGGTCGTAGGTTCTAGCCATGTCAGAGGCGGATCTTGTTACTGATGATAGACCGGTTGGTGAGCCGCCAGCTAGTTAAAAAATGGTTACCAATTGCCTACATTGGCAACATTTTTCTACTATTCTTTTTTTTTTTTTTTTCAAAAAAATTTTCTTATAAAAATTCTATGTGCCTTAATTATAAGATATAGGCACAGAGGGGGAAAAAACATATTGTCATTTTAACAGTTATATTGCACAGTTTAAGTCCTACAAATACTACTGAACAGTGATAAATGTCCTCTACTGGAATGTGTTTTAGATGTACACTTTTATATGCACTATTTACCCTTTGATAACTGTAGTAAGACATGCAGAACATTTCGATGTCATAGCAACTGCATTTTTAAATAAAACAAAAACATTACCAGATGGCTAGCAAACCATCATTCCTCTACAGTGACAGACCACTGGTAGACTAACAACATAAATAACATTCTTTCTTGTATATACTAAAGGCATCCATGTTTTCATAAAGACTTGCCTGTCACAAAATAACCTACTTGATGTAATTCAATATTTGTATCAAACACTAATGATAAATTTGAACATGTCTTTACTTTACAGCCACTTTCTAACCTTCAGATAAACGATTAAGGTCAAATTTACTTGAGGCTTTTTATGTAGGCTTGTTTTTTAATGTTTTATAGTCAGCAATAAGTGCCATTTCACACACAAATACTCTGGTCTACATTTTGGTCAAATGAACATCAAGTAAAACCTCACAACTCTTTAACAATCAGGACAGGTTTGCAAAGAAGTTTGAGAAAAATCCTTTTCCTGCATTGTTGTATTTGTCTGTACGCTTTGGCTGGTGATCAATGAAGCGCGAGCGATCGTAAATGAATTTCTTTGCATCTTTGTCCCAGTCTCTTTGAGCTAATATCTGCAATGTGAATAACAAAATGTATGACCTTAATCATTCAAAAACCAATCAGAACTCTTTCATTTATAGTCAGATTTACTGTGTAAACATGTTTGGCACTCCTCGGTAATTATCAACCCAGTCATAATACTGATTTTTTTTTTCTTTGAAAAGCGGGAGAATTATGGTTTTGGTCGGGAGACGGGAGGCAAGGTGAAAAAATTGGGATTTTGACCCTCCCGCGCGGGAGATCACATGTATGATAGTCCTCATAGTTAAAAAAATCTCAGATATCTCAAAATTACCGTAAATCTAGAAATTATTTAATGCTTTTAAAGTTAGCGAAGTTCATGAGGACCATACATTTGCAATATAATGAGAAGTCATAAAATTATCAATAGCTAGAATGGTGGAGACACAAACAAAGTAAGTTGCTGAAATGTCAATCAATGGAATAATGTAAAATATTGAAGTCACACCATTTCAAGGTTTACAGTAATATAGTAGCCAGTCCAAGTGAACCAAAAACAAACAATAGTGCTACACAGATATAAGTTAGGACGGGAATGAATATTAAACAAGAGGACCATGATGGTCCTGAATCGCTCACCTCTTCCCACATGACCCAGTTTTGAGTATGACGTCGTTTTTTCTATTATTTGACATAGTGACCTAGTTTTTGAGCTCATGTGGCCCAGTTTTGAACTTGACCTAGATATTATCAAGATAAAAATTCTGACCAATTTTCATGAAGATCCATTGAAAAATATGGTCTCTAGAGAGATCACAAGGTTTATCTGTTATTTGACCTACTGACCTAGTTTTCAAAGATACGTGACCCTGTTTTGAACTTTACCTACATATCATCAAGGTGAACATTCTCACTAATTTTCATGAAGATCTCATGAAAAATATGGCCTCTAGAGAGGTCACAAGGTTTTTCTATTTTTATACCTACTGGTCTAGTTTTTGACCGCATGTGACCCTGTTTTGAAACTGATCTAGATATCATCAAGGTGAACATTCAGATCAATTTTCATGAAGATCCATTAAAAAATATGGCCTCTAGAGAGGTCAAAAGATTTTTCTAATTTTAGACCTACTGACCTAGTTTTTGACCGAAGTTGACCAAGTTTCAAACTTGACCTATATATCATCAAGATGAACATTCATACCAACTTTCATACAGATCCCATGAAAAGTATGGCCTCTAGAGAGGTCACAAGGTTTTTCTATTTTTAGACCTACTGACCTAGTTTTTGACCGCACATGACCTTGTTTCGAACTTGACCTAGATATCATCAAGATGAACATTTAGACCAACTTTCATACAGATCCCATAAAAAATATGGCTTTTAGAGAGGTCACAAGGTTTTCCTATTATTTGACCTACTGACCTAGTTTTTGAAGGCACGTGACCAACTTTCGAACTTGATCTAGATATCATCAAGATAAACATTCAGACCAACTTTCATACAGATCCCATGAAAAATATGGCCTCTTCAAAGGTCAAAAGGTTTTTCTATTATTTGACCTACTGACCTAGTTTATGAAGGCACGTGACCCATTTTTGAACTTGATCTAGATATCATCAAGATGAACATTCAGACCAATTTTCATACAGATCCCATGAAAAATATGGCCTCTAGAGAGGTCACAAGGTTTTTCTATTATTTGACCTACTGACCTAGTTTTTGATGGCACGTGACCCTCTTTCGAACTTGACCTAGATATCATCAAGGTGAACATTCTGATTAATTTTCATGAAGATCTCATGAAATATATGGCCTCTAGAGAGGTCACAAGGTTTTTCTATTTTTAGACTTACTGACCTAGTTTTTGACTGCACATGACCCAGTTTTGAACACGACCTAGAAATCATCAAGATAAACATTCTGACCAATTTTCATACAGATCCCATGAAAAATATGGCCTTTAGAGAGGTCACAAGGTTTTTCTATTATTTGACCTACTGACCTAGTTTTTGACCGCACGTAACCCAGTTTCAAACTTGACCTAGATATCATCAAGTTGAACATTCTGACTAATTTTCATGAAGATCTTTTGAAATATATGGCCTCTAGAGAGGTCACAAGGTTTTTCTATTTTTAGACCTACTGACCTAGTTTTTGAAGGCACGTGACCTAGTTTCAAACTTGACCTAGATATCATCAAGATGAACATTCTGACCAACTTTCATAAAGATCCGACAAAAAATGTGACCTCTAGAGTGGTCACAAGCAAAAATTTACGGACGCACTGACGATGGACGACGGACACAGCGCGATCACAAAAGCTCACCTTGTCACTTTGTGACAGGTGAGCTAAAAAAAAAATTTGAATTGTTTTCTTTGATCAAAGTTATTTCCCTTTTCCATGCTGGGGGCTGTTTTGTTCTAAACCCAACAGGGCAGACTATAAAGTATCAAGGCAATATCATCACTAAAATGAAGATCATGTTAGTGTTTTAAATGCATAGGTCAACTTACAGTAAAAGGTCCTTCCAAAGGTCGTTTTGGACGCTTTAATGGCATGATGATGGCTGGCATACGATCCATTGATTTGTCCATCCCAATCTTCAGAATTGTCGGCATGTGAACTACCACCTCGCCAGCGAAGTCGTCCCTACCAATTGTGTCATGATCAAACACAGAAAACAGAATACATGTCCCCGGTTTGTTCAGAGCCTCTTTCGATACATTTGGGCTGAAAAAAAAATTTGGTATTTTATATGTACAGCCCAAAGTGTTTTGACTGCTATATTCCCAATAGCTAATAAATAAGTAAATTCAGTGAACTGGTATCCCCCAACATGTAGGATAAAGGTTTCGCCCTTGAAAAAGCATTATCATTGCTTTGTTTGTATGCTATATTTAGCAAACTACTGAATCGTGTAACAAGACACATGTATATGTCTATGTTACATAATAAAGAATCTTCGAGTTGAATCTAACTTTCCCTGCTATATTTCTACAATGAACTTACCCATCTTTCAATTTGGACAGAACCATTAACTGTTAAAAGGGGTGCTTATCAAAAAGATACTGACTGAATGGTGAACAGTGCAGATCATGATCAGACTGCATGGATGTGCATGCTGACCATGATCTACACTGGTCGCAAAGGCAGAATCAATCATGTCCAGCGTGATAAGGGTTAAGGACGAGATACAACACTTCCCTAGCCAAACTGTCAAATATCATTAGAAAAATCCTATTAAATCAAAAAATTGACTAACTATTGTTAAAACTCTTTCAACTCAAATCGTACAGGAGCTGTCAGTGCAGAAAGTGTACCTGACTATTTCAATGCTGGATAGTGAGTTATGGTCCTAGTTTCATATGATGTGAATGATGAAGAAAAAAGTATTTCAAGATTTGAAGCAAATCAATCAAGTCATCACAGAAATAAAGTGAAAGTGCATCAAAACTTAAAGAAAGCTGTGGATGCCAACTCCAGAGGCTGTGGATACCAACTCCAGAGCCAGCAGGCAGTTTTCCATATATTTTATATGCTAGAGCTAAAACTACACCCGACAGTTTGTACCATATGGAAAGAAAAATGTCGCTCATATTTCATGACTACAGACTAATTAAACCATGGTTCAATTTTTTAAGTCTTTGAACTTAAACAAGAAAAATGTGATAATTTATATTACATGAAACAGGGTAATAGTAAATGTTATTCAAAAGGTCATATACGTGATCTTCATCAAAACAAAAAATAACTGATGCAAAAGCCTGTAGAAAAAGATTGGCTGTGTTTTTCTATAAAATCAAGACACACTTTAAAGACAGAATCATTCTTGAATAGCATCAACAGGAATTAAACAAAACATACACCTGTTGTGCTGACTTAATATAACACATGTCTGCCTATAAATCACTTTTTGTTCAAAGTCCAACTGGCATATAAGCCTTGTGTCAGGACTAAGTTGGCATTATAATTATTGTTTTAGTAGACTTACAAAGTCTGTTGAGATCAAGTAATCTGTAACACAGTTTATTTCTTTCTTCATAATGACACTGACAATTTCTACGAAAACCCTTTTCTCTCTAGGCTCATCTCAACAGTTAGAGTCAGGGATAAGAAATATGGTAAATTTTTTTCAGAAAGTGCTATTTGAAAGTATTTTATGACAGAGATATTTATTTTAAAGGACTCTAATGACTGATGCCAGTCTATTGTTTTATGTAAGTAACAACTTACAACTGAAATGTTATATTGAACACTGGATTCAATGTCTGTTTAACAACATGCGTCTTCTGACATCTTGAGAAGCCAAATAATCGGTGGGGCTGTAAACTGACTTCCACATACGGGTCACTGTAGCCCGAGGCATCAAGTCCAGGTAAGTCATTTCCTCGCAGCACTGAAATAAACATTTCAAACTTAAACTAGAAATGTGTCCATGGGACACAGATGGCCCCACTACATGACAAAGGACACAGATCAACTTTAGGAAAACAATACGCGCAACAAAACATTAAAATGACAATTTTTTCCTAGGTCAGGGGCCATAACTCCTACAATACTAAATGAATCCGGACGCGAAACCCCAGGTGCACAACTGCACATGCTGACCAACATTCCTGTAAACATTGGTGACTCTAGGTCAAATACTTTTGGAGCTACGTGCGACACAATATTAAAACGACCAATTTTTAACTAAGTCAGGGGCCATAACTCCTGCACGACTGAATGAATCCGGATGGAAAACCCCAGGTGCA
Organism: Mercenaria mercenaria; assembly: GCF_021730395.1. Taxonomy (NCBI): domain Eukaryota; kingdom Metazoa; phylum Mollusca; class Bivalvia; order Venerida; family Veneridae; genus Mercenaria; species Mercenaria mercenaria. The sequence continues at coordinate 65,635,165 of NC_069372.1, forward strand.
CAACTACACATGCTGACCAACATTCCTGTAAAGTTTTGTGACTTTACGTCAAATACTTTTGGAGCTAGGCGCAACACATTATTCTCGGAAGGACGGATGGAAGGACAAGGGCAAATCTATATCCGCCCCCCCCCCCCCCAAAAGTGGGGGCATAAAAACCAACATTAAAAAATTTGTAAATATAACAAGACTACAGCCCAGCAAAAGAAGGCTATTATTGGAAGAGGCCTTTGTCATATTTCCTATCATAAGAACTAAATTGTTACTATTTAACCTCAATGACCTTCACGTTCTCCAAATAATCCTGCATCTATAAGCCAAGTTTCATGACAAAATCTCTTGTACCTTAAAGTTTACTTAATAGAATCTACCTCCTGTGACTGATGGACACAGATAAATGAACAAACAGAGAAAATAAAATAACATGCATGTTATCCAGACTGTTTTTTATCTATACACCAAGGTTTAGAAAAAAATATCTACAGTAATTCTGCTAAATCATAACTGATTGCACAATGCAACATATTAACTTATATCTTTTATTCTACAGACAGTACATTACCTGTAACGTAGATGGTAACATTTCCTCGTGTTTCTTCCATATAGGCTGCTTTAAAGGCAAGGTGTCCATAACATTCTGTAGGAGTTACCTGTAAAACCAGTGATCAAAACTGTGCTTTAAACAAATTTAATCATTTGGACAATATAAAAATCATACAGCAATTTAAAAATCATACAGCAATTACAGCAATTTAAAAGTCCATGAAAATACACCGACAGCTATATTTTATTTTACATGCTGTAAAGTACTGTTTTGAATAATCTCTTTAGCATAAGGACGCTGCGAAATGCTTCGATTCTAATATATGTAAACAAGTAGATGAAATAGAGAAGCACAATTTCATGTCACATGTATAGTGCCAAATATAGTAGGCTGACATGACATCAATGCCCTAGTGTGTTTTAACATGTTGAGTGTTAAAATACGGGAAATAAAACATCCCCCTGAATAATTAGGTAATGAATTATTTTTGTGCCTAATAACTTATACAGGGTGTGTGTATTAATCAAGAGTAACACCATTTCATTACAATATTTCGGAATGTCTTTTATATAAAATGGTAGATCAAATATAGTAGCACTCTTTTTCCGCGCCTGTATGACACCAAATAAAACGTCGGTGTGATGTCAGATTTCTGTGTTTTAATGGAAATGTGCATGTGTTTTTCATATTAAATAATATAAGAATAAAATCTTACAACATCTGTTGCCAGGTGATTGTAGTACTGAAGCATGAGTTCCTCCGATTTCTTTGAATTGTCATCCAGCCTCGTTTTGAAATCATCATACAATGTGTTGTACAGTTGTTGTTCCCCTAGCCCTGTACGCTGGAAGAAATATGTGATGGCCCGAAGATGCATCTTCATTTTGTCGTAATAATCCAGCTGTTGCTAAAAAAGAACAAACATTTCGTGTGAATACAGACAGTTAATTACAGAAAAACACAATCATTCAATGCTGCAAGCAAAATTCTCAAATTATCCGGGGTTTCAAGAGATCCAATTATAAGAAATAAAAGGGAACAGACAGGGAACCACAAAAGTTCCTTGTCAGTCATGATGCTAATGCCACTGATGCCCGAGCAACTTGTGTTTCACTGTATTGTACAAATTAAGTAAATATGTACAATTATCAACTGCTAAACAAATACAGAAACCTTTCTTCCATTCAAAAATTTATGTTTATTAGAATTATTATGAACTGACCATCAGATGGAGGTAGAAGTTTTATATTCAGCCTAACTCTCATTTATTTTTTGCAATGATAAATCACTTTTTATTTACATGACACTAAACTTTACACTAAGCTACACTGAATACATAAATACATACCCCAGTGAGAAGTTGCTTGTTGAGGGATTTTAGTATAAGTTCCCACAATTGCTCATTCACATATGGATAGATATCTGGCATCAGCTGACTGTTCAACGTTTGTAGATTTGTATTCAAATACCCAAGAAATTTGTCCACAGACTACAATATAAACAAGGAATTTGTCCACAGGCTACAAAATAAACAAGGAATTTGTCCACAGACAATAAAAAAAGCAAGTAATTTGTCCAAAGACTACAAAATAAACAAGGAATTTGTCGACAGACTACCAAAAAATAACAAGGAGACAGAAAACTAGAAATTTGTTCACAGATTATAAGATAAAAGAGAAATTTATTTGTCCAGACTATAAATGAGAAAGTCTTACATAGTCTATAAAAATAATTGAGAAATGTCTACAGACTAAAAAATAAACTGGAAAGTTGTCAACTGACCACAAAATAAACTAGAAAGTTGTCCACAGACTACAAAATAAACCAGGAAGTTGTTTACAACCTATAAAATGAATGTGAAAGTTGTCCACAGACTATGAAATAAATTTGAAATTTGTCCACTGACTACAAAATAAACTAGAAAGTTGTCTACAGACTATAGAATAAACTAGAAATTAAACAAATGTTCTCTGTGTGAAACTTACAGACACTTTCTTGGGTTCTTTCTTTGTAAATATCTCCATGTAGCGCTCAATATCAACCTTCATCTTCTCGCAGATCTGTTCCAACAATTTTGCACTTTTTATCAAGATTTCATCATTTGACAAATCAACAAGACGTTGAAGTGTAGCCAGTGCCTGATTCCCAGTACTGTCATTATCATAACGTGTAGATATCATCATAACTACATTGTCCCATGCTAGAAGGCTCGGCAACCCGCTGAGGTACATGCGTACATGTTCTATGTTGTTCAACGTAATACACAACTGTAAAACAATAAACCAAAGTATAAGTTTAAAATTAGACTTACTTACAAGGAAACAAGATGTGTCAGGTCTTTGTCAAATATTCTTTCATAGCAAAGTTCAAGACAAGACTTCTTCATATTTTCTCGACAGTCTGTTAATACTGTAACATCTTTCAGTGCAATATGCATGAATTGTTTACCATATGCAGCATTTAATCTTAAATTATTCTACAGGGGTAGTGTCTAAAGTAAAATTTTCTCAAGAATATATATATATAGGTGATTAAGCTCAAACACAAAACTAATGCTATCCAAGTTAAACCAGTGTGAGCGTTAAAGCGTATCACTGTGTCTATTTCCTGATGTGAAGCCACACTAATTATGCTGTCTTATTTTCAACTGACAAGTCAAGCTGACAACTTGTGCTGTCTGATTAAAAATGCTTACACCTGACAAGACACACTAATCAGGCTGTCTTTTTTTTCGTAAATCAATTAAAGCCAATTATGCTATTTTCGTATGTCAAGTCCAGCTATTCATGCCATTTCATTTTCATACATTAGGTCCAGCAAATCTTGCTATTTTCATTATATTATGTCAAGTAGAGCACAATGTGCTGTTTTCTTTACGTAAATCAAGTCAAGTCAATCATGCTACTTTTATATGTCAAGTGTGCTGTTTTATTTATTATTATTTTTGAATGTCAAGTCAAACAAAATGTAATGTCTTATTTTTATTTGAAAAGTCACACATTGCTGTTTTAATTCCACCTGTAAAAAATTTTACATCTACAAGTGTACAGATCATCACTTGCTACAGTTTTCAAATACAGTCCCATGCTGCATAGCTCAAAGCAAACTGCAAAGATACACCACCGAACACTTTATCAGGTCTGGTGACGAGTGTAATGATCCTAGGACCAAGGTTGCAACAATTTCTCACCCTGTCATTAACATCAAACTCAGCATTGAGTTTATCGTCATAGTAACAATTCCTCTCCAAAATTGTGTGAATCTTTTCTGCATACAACCTTGCACCATCACAAATTATCTGCAAGTAAAATTTTGAAATCATGCATACATCTCCTTAACAAAGAGAGCAAACAGATTCCTTTTAAAATCTGGGGTAATATAGTTTAATTTACCTGTTCTGTATTTTTTTTCTAGTTTAAAATTATTAATTACAAAGTCTGATCAACGAGTAGGACCTTTTATCAAAGAAGGATGCTTTTGAGCAGACATTTTTACAAAGCAATTAATCATTAAACTGAAGGGACGAATCTGTTACAAACTGACAAACATGTTAAAACACAATCTTTCAATACTGCATAATGCCTAACATTACTAAGATTATAGAATGCCTAACATTACTAAGATTATAGCATAAACAACCATACACTAAACAATTAGTAACATGTTGTCACTGTAATTTGTTTTGTTTTGTTTTCCTCTGGTATAGAATCACACTATATATATATATAATTAAGGTCATATGGCGACATTTCAAGCTTTTGATAGTAGTGGAAGACTAAAGATGCCCCTCCAGGCATCGGTTCAGACTTGGGCGTGTACCTGGGTAGAACCACTGATCTTTTCTAAGCCATCTACCTGGATAGCTCCGTCATGCCCAAAGTGAGGCTCCTAACACATACTGGTAGCCAGCAACCTTTACCACTAAGCCACAGCGTCCCCATCATCAATGTAACTCATTCAAAATGAATTAACTGATGATGTAAAACTGCAGAAATAATAAACAGCAGATTCAAATCTGGATCTTTTCATCTGACACTGTATATTTATCAAAGGCCTAGAGGCTTGTTAAGTGCAGAGAAAGTATCTGAAGCTGATACAATAGATCTTACTTGGTTATCAGGACGTTTAGCTAACTTCCCTCTGTTCTTATGGAAGTTTCATATTATTTTTATTTTAGATTTTTTATAACACCATGCAGAGTATTACATCAACTTTAAGGTAAATATATAATTATGATTCTTACATCTGTAATTTTTGTAACTCCTATCACAGCACAATCTGGATCTCGGAAATCAATCTTTCTCCATTCTTCAATCACCTACAAAAAATAAATTATCATTCAGCTACACCAGATGCAGCAAATTTTATCACAGAGCAATATAATCTCTGTTAATGAACCCCTAAAGAGCAGACACAACTCTACAACAGTTCCACTGTGGTATTCTTTTTTGACAGGTTGTACTGAATTTTGAAAGCAGAAAATCTCAGCACAAGAAATATGCTGCTACTGTTTAAGTCATTATTACTAAATAGTATATACATACACATTAAATAAATTCTTTTCTATATACTTGTAACTTAAAACAGTTTCAAAGGAGTCACGTTAGCCAATCAAGTATTTTACACAATTTTGACTTTGCAGCTTTTATAGGGGACACCAGATACCACTCCTGGCAATATTTAAAGCAAGAACCCACCAAACTTCTGCAGGTCAGCCGGATAGCTTCCTGGCAAAAAATAATTCTTAGGTTTCCAAATCAATGCTACATTAATTACTGCTTACTGTTATTGAGGTAAAAGTTCATAAAACAAATGTGTACAACTGTGTACAAATATATGCAATTTTGAAGCCTTTAAGGCACAAATATAATTGCACCTTTAAGGTGCAATTTTAAAAAATTTACACATCAGTATTTATACAAGAGGACCATGATGATCCTGAATCGCTCACCTCTTCCCACATGACCCAGTTTTGAGTATGACATTGTTTTTTCTATTATCTGACATAGTGACCTAGTTTTTGAGCTCATGTGACCCAGTTTTGAACTTGACCTAGATATTATCAAGATAAAAATTCTGACCAATTTTCATGAAGATCCATTGAAAAATATGGTCTCTAGAGAGGTCACAAGATTTTTCTATTATTTGACCTATTGACCTAGTTTTCAAAGGTACGTGACCCTGTTTTGAATTTTACCTAGATATCATCAAGGTGAACATTCTCACTAATTTTCATGAGGATCTCATGAAAAATATGGCCTCTAGAGAAGTCACAAGGTTTTTCTATTTTTACACCTACTGACCTAGTTTTTGACCGCAGCTGACCCAGTTTCAAACTTGACCTAGATATCATCAAGGTGAACATTCAGACCAACTTTCATACAGATCCCATGAAAAGTATGGCCTGTAGAGAGGTCAAAAGATTTTAATAATTTTAGACCTACTGACCTAGTTTTTGACCGCAGTTGACCCAGTTTCAAATTTAACCTAGATATAATCAAGATGAACATCCAGACCAACTTTCATACAGATCCCATGAAAAGTACCCTATAAACATGAAGTCATTGGGCCAACAACGGAAAACCGTCAAAGGATAATCGTTGTTGGGCCAATGTTGGCCCAACAATGATTAATAAGTATTGTAAATACAGCCGTTGGGCCAACGTTGAACCAACTTTGAATTTCAGTCACAGATATCTCTGCATTGGCCCAATATTGATTTTCAGACAAAGACTTATACAGAGAAAACATCGTTGGCCCAACGTTGGCCCAACGTTGACCTATTAGAAGTCCATGTTATGATATAATGATTATATATTTTACAGGTGACTGTTTTATCATAAGCCCCTACAGGTATACACGCTGTGTATGTGTAACATGCAATATTTGTTTAATAATTAAATACTTTTCTGCACCAATTCATAATCAGTTAAATTTGGGCTTATTAAACTTAACTGCAGCCGTAATGACATTTTCAAATCTACTACCTTGAAAAAAAATGTGAAAAAAAAAAATGAAAAAGAACCCACTACTAACTCTATAACAAATATCTAATTTTCTACAGTCATAAAATGTTTACAATAAATCTGTTGAGTATTCCAGAACATGAACTCTCGTTAACCCGGGTTATGCAAGAAATCCCAGAAAATGTGGTTAATTTTACTCTCTAGGCCAGATTTCTAGCTGGATATATGTGAAGTAAAGGAAACTATTATACATGTGATAGATCTAAAGTTAACAAAAACCCGGTCTACCAGCTATACACTGTAAGTAGAAGTTTTTGAATATTTTTTGATAAAGTTGCGGAATCTTACAGAGAATTTTTTAATTTTATCCTGTATGCATGTAATATCCATGTGACTTGAACATATGTTAAATACTTTTATCTAAAGCTGGCGGATGGCACTTGTGTTGAGTATTAAATTCTTTAAATAAAATAACTCATATTCTCGTTAATTCTGACATATTTTTCTCGGTTAAATACAGACAAAAACAAATTTCATACATTTCACGCAAGTTCATGTACAGAGGTTTATGTGCATTTCTTTAGTTATTTTTATCAATTTGACGTAGATGGTTTTATCAACATTATGATTTTTGTTTTTTACAGGTTGCTGTTCAAGAGAGTAATAATGAGATGCATAGCACTGTGGTGCACAAGAAAAAACAAGAAGAAAAAAGAAAGCAGCAACTTCAGTGAGAAAAAGAAAACAATCAAACAAAACTTGGATATATAATGAGTTAATATACAGACAGTAATTCACTTTAGTAGGATTTAATCAGTGACTAAAAAAAGAAAAATATTTAGATTTGTAAAAGGCTGGAATCAATATTTGATATGTTGTAGTGATGAAATTTTCTGTTATAATTCTTCAGTGAAATTGCAAACAAATTTTAACAAAATCTCAACTATAAAATAAAATATGTTCCAAATAATGCTAGTTTTAGTCCTTTTTTTAGTTTCGTAATCGTTGGGATAGCGTTGGCCCAACGCTGAACCAACCATGATAGTCGAAAAAATGCTGTTGGCCCAATGGAGGGCCAACGATAAGTGCAGAATACCAGTTGTTGGCCCAATGGAGGGCCAACGATAAGTGTAGGATTCAAGTCGTTGGGCCAACGGTGTACCAACCGTTGGGCCAACGTTGCGCCAATTAGCAAAATGGCGTTGGGCCAACATTAGAAATCTTCGTTGGCCCAACGAAGAGTCTGCCGTTGGCCCAACGTTGGGCCAACGCATGTCTGCTATCTGGGTATGGCCTCTAGAGAGGTCACAAGGTTTTTTTATTATCTGACCTACTGACCTAGTTTTTGAAGGCACATGACCCAGTTTCGAACTTGACCTAGATATCATCAAGATGAACATTCAGACCAATTTTCATACAGATCCCATGAAAAATATGGTCTTTAGAGAGGTCACAAGGTTTTTCTATTATTTGACCTACTGACCTAATTTTTGAAGGCACGTGACCCACTTTTGAACCTGACCTAGATATCATCAAGATGAACATTCAGACCAACTTTCATACAGATCCCATGAAAAATATGGCCTCTAGAGAGGTCACAAGGTTTTTCTATTATTTGACCTACTGACCTAGTTTTTGTAGGCACGTGACCCACTTTCGAACTTGACCTAGATATCATCAAGATGAACATTCTGACCAATTTTCATGAAGATCTCATGAAATATATGGCCTCTAGTGATGTCACAGGGTTTTTCTATTTTTAGACCTACTGACCTAGTTTTGGCCTCTAGAAAGGTCACAAGGTTTTTCTATTTTTAGACCTAATGACCTAGTTTTGGACTGCACATGTCCCTGTTTCGAAGTTGACCTATATATCATCAAGATAAACATTCAGACCAACTTTCATACAGATCGCATGAAAAATATGGCCTCTAGAGAGGTCACAAGGTTTTTCTATTATTTTACCTACTGACCTTGTTTTTGACGGCATGTGACCCACTTTCGAACCTGACCTAGATATCATCAAGATGAACATTCAGACCAACTTTCATACAGATCCCATGAAAAATATGGCCTCTAGAGAGGCCACAAGGTTTTTCTATTATTTGACCTACTGACCTAGTTTTAGATGGCATGTGTCCCACTTTCAAACTTGACCTAGATATCATCAAGGTGAACATTCTGACCAATTTTCATGAAGATCTCATGAAATATATGGCCTCTAGAGAGGTCACAAGGTTTTTCTATTTTGAGACCTACTGACCTAGTTTTTGACCGAACGTGACCCAGTTTCAAACTTGACCTAGATATCATTAAGATGAACATTCAGACCAACTTTCATACAGATCCCATTAAAAATATGACCTTTAGAGAGGTCACAAGGTTTTTCTATTATTTGACCTACTGACCTAGTTTTTGATGGCACGTGACCCAGTGTCAAACTTGACCTAGATATCATCAAGGTGAACATTCTGACTAATTTTCATGAAGATCTTTTGAAATATATGGCCTCTAGAGAGGTCGCAAGGTTTTTCTATTTTTAGACCTACTGACCTAGTTTTTGATGGCACATGACCCAGTTTCGAACTTGACCTAGATATCATCAAGGTGAATATCTGACCAATTTTCATGAAGATCTTGTGAAATATATGGGCTCTAGAGAGGTCACAAGGTTTTTCTATTTTTACACCTACTGACCTAGTTTTTGAGGGCACGTGACCCAGTTTCAACCTTGACCTAGATATTATCAAGATGAACATTCTGACCAACTTTCATAAAGATCCCACAAAAAATGTGACCTCTAGAGTGGTCACAAACAAGTTTACGGATGGACGGACAAACGCACGGACGGATGACGGACGCTGCGTGATCACAAAAGCTCACTTTGTCACTATGTGACAGGTGAGCTAAAAACTCAGCGTGAAATTGAAACATTATTTTTCAAATCCTGACTACTTTGATTTTATAGCAGATTTTGTTCTCATGATAACGGTCTATTCTAACAATACAGAATTTTCATTCTCTAGCTGAAGAAGACTCTGTAGGAGCGGAAACATTGGTCTTACATAAAATAGTCAAACTAAACCTGCTTTGGTTGTGTGGTTACATTACACTTAAGTGTTTTATTTATAAACATATTTTTGTTCTTTCTATCTCAAGATAATTCCCTCAAGGTTAAAAAACTGAGCTTAGAGACCAGCCTGGAAATGCATCAATGCCACTGGTCAGTTTTGAAATTGTGCTCAGAAACAACCAATTAGCCAAAAGAGATTTTAGACTGGTTGATAGTTTTATAACCTGCTGTCCTGAAGATCAACTTACCTGAGAAAAGCAGGAGAGCACATCTACTGATGAATGCGAGTATTTGACTAGATTTGTGACAACTACAACCTACAAACAGGAAAACCAAGTATAAGTCCTCTATCACTCTTTATGATTTAACAAGTCTAACCTGTGATCAAGCGATTTCCAAATTATTGTCTCATTTATTTGTATTTTATGATAGACTAAATAGAACATTTTAAGTAAAATCTGACATTTTAGCAGATCACTTGGTTGGAAATATGGGGGGTTGCTAATGGCCACCTACAGTTATACTTGTTTATCTATAAATAGATTACTGATCACTATTTGACCTTAAATGATTTTGGAGGATGACTCATGGTGTCTCTCTGCTAAATTCTTTAATAATACATTATTGTGAAATTATTTTGAAATCCAGTTTCTGAGGAGTTTGTTTTTCCTTTTGGTTGCCATGGAAAAATGATTTCTGCATGGATGACCAATTTGTTTTAAGAAATCTGAAAGGGGACCATCTGCGGAAAATTCCTGTGAAGTCTAGTTGAAATTGGCATGATGGTTTAGGGAGATTTTCTTTAAAAACAAGAGCTTTCTCCATAGGATGACACATGCCCCCGATGGCACTTTGAATGAATATTTATGGCCGATGTTAGAGTTTAGGACCTTTGACCTACGGAGCTGGGTCTTGCGCGTGACACGTAGTCTTACTGTGTCACACATTCATGCATAGTTATTTTAAAATCCATGCATGAATGACAAAGATATGGACCGGACATGCCCATCAATGCACTATCATGAAAAATGACCTTTAATGTCTAAGTGTGACCTTGACCTTTGAGCTACAGACCTGGGTCTTGCGTGCGACACGTCGTTTTACTGTGGTACACATTCATGCCAAGTTATTTGAAAATCTATCCATCGATGACAAAGATATGGACCGGACATGCCCATCAATGCACTATCCTTTAATGTCTAAGTGTGACATTGACCTTTGAGCTACGAACCTGGGTCTTGCGCGCAACGTCGTCTTACTGTGGTACACATTCATGCCAAGTTATTTGAAAATCCATCCATCGATGACAAAGATATGGGCCGGACATGCCCATCAATGCACTATCCTTTAACGTCTAAGTGTGACCTTGACCTTTGAGCTACGGACCTGGGTCTTGCGCGGGACACGTCGTCTTACTGTGGTACACATTTATGCCAAGTTTTTTGAAAATCCATCCATCGATGACAAAGATATGGACCGAACACACCCATCAATGCACTATCCTTTAATGTCTAAGTGTGACCTTGACCTTTGAGCTACGGACCTGGGTCTTGCGTGCGACATGTCGTCTTACTGTGGTACACATTCATGCCAAGTTATTTGAAAATCCATCCACCGATGACAAAGATATGGAATGGACACGCCCATCAATGCACTATCCTTTAATGTCTAAGTGTGACCTTGACCTTTGAGCTACGGACCTGGGTCTTGCGCGCGACATGTCGTCTTACTGTGGTACACATTCATGCCAAGTTATTTGAAAATCCATCCATCGATGACAAAGATATGGACCGGACACGCCCATCAATGCATTATCCTTTAATGTCCAAGTGTGACCTTGACCTTTGAGCTACGGACCTGGGTCTTGCGTGCGACATGTCGTCTTACTGTGGTACACATTCATGCCAAGTTATTTGAAAATCCATCCATCGATGACAAAGATATGGACCGGACACGAAAATTGCGGACAGACTGACAGACCAACAGACGGTTCAAAATCTATATGCCTCCCTTCGGGGGCATAAAAATTGTGGATGTATGACAGCCAATGGATGGTCAAACCGAAAAGGTCATCATGAGCAGTTCTTGCTCAGGCGGGCTAAAAAATCAGAAATTCTGAAGATGGCTTACATCCTTATCGATTTCAAGAGCTTTTTCCATCCTCTGTATACACTCTGATTTGAACGTTTGTAGCCAGTACACCATAGAGACTTCAAACCACTCCTGGTAGTGGTGTATGTTTAATCTGAACACATCTCTGTAAACACAAACAACATCAGTCACAGTAAGGGAGAGGTGATGATAAATCTTACTGAATTCAGTTTGGCAATAATAAATCCAATCCTCCATTCTAAATTTATTACAAAATTCCAGCAGGATCAATAATGTAGTACAAGACTAATGTCCTTGAGTACAAATGATAAAACCTTTCTTTCCTCTCAAATTATATAACTCGGCTAATAATGAGGGATTGCTAAAGGAAGGATTTGTTAATCATGAAACCAGTAAACAAACAAACAAGATGGTGAGTGTAGTCTAAAGAATTTTAACAACTTTCTTCTAAAACTGTCCCTGATTACTGAATTACTTATATTTCTGAGTTACTAATATTGTCCCAGATTGATCAGCATAGTTTAAAAGTAGGTGCAGTTTTAAGTATTCCACCAACTTTCTACTAAGATTATCCGAAATTTATGTGTAGTTTAAAGTAGGTGCAATTTAAACTATTCCACTAACTGTCCTCTGAGATTATCTCAAATTTATAAGTGTAGTTTAAAGTAGGTGCAATTTAACATATTCTAACAAACTTAAACTTGCCCTGAGTGCAGTTTAAAGCAATCAACCAACCCTCTTATATTGTCCCTTACTGATAAGTACTGTTTAAAGCAGGTGCGGTTTGAAGTATTCCACCAAACCTCTACTTATTTTGTAGTCTAAAATATTCCACTTAATTTCTACCAATAGTGTTGATGCAGTTTGAAGTATTTTACCAACCTTCTACTAATATTGTCTCTGATTGTTAAGTGTAGTTTCCTGGTAGAGAAATAAAGTCGAAGGGTCTGCCTGCTTGCCAGCATAATGTTTACAGGATAACTGTTGTACCGTTTCTTGTAGGTGTTCATTTTCTCCATTATAGTCACACACATTGTAGAAATCTGTAACAAAATTCTTCAAGTCATCAAAATATTCCTGTAAAAGACTTGATTTTATTTGCTGAAAACTGGGTAATTTTTGTCTCAGTTATTTGACTACTTAAGTATTTGATAAACAAAGGCACATATTATGCGTTCTTAAGAATTCATGTTTCACAGTTGGTTATGCTTTTAGTGACATTGCCACTAAATATTAGTGTTTTAGTGTGGCACTTCCTTCACAAAGAGTAGTGAAAATTAAACCATAGCAAACTTGTATTTTATTCGTAACCTCATATCCACAAGATTCACATAGTGCCATAAACATTCTTTGTAAATGGTGTAAAGACTGCTAAAGAACAGTTGCTGGACGCATGTTAACAAAGTGAAATTAGGCAATATTGTCAGATTCAAGAGCCATAACTCTGGAGTTATTTGAACAATCTTGCCTTTCTGGATTAGACACAACCTAACACCAAATCTAAAACATTTTGGCAAAATTCGAAAGACTCAAGAGTTTCGATAAAAAAAACATTTAAATTACCTTTTTCTCCACGGCGAAGCTCACCAGCCTGTAGTAATTGATGGAAAAGTTGTGGTAGAACTGTTTCAATACAGGTAACACTGTACAGTGGGAGTTGACCACATCAACCAAATCTGTTAAAGACAAATATACATTGTTGAATAAAATAAATTCATAAAGGTTCAAATGAATGGCTTTCACATACGATGAGGGGCAATTCCATTACACTTTTCAACAAACATCTAAATAAGGACCATCTCAAAATGATGACCATCTACGTCTGAATAGAGACCATCTCAAAATAATGACCATCTACATCTGAATAGAGACCATCTCAAAATAATGACCATCTACATCTGAATAGAGACCATCTCAAAATAATGACCATCTACATCTGAATAGAGACCATCTCAAAATAATGACCATCTACATCTGAATATAGACCATCTCAAAATAATGACCATCTACATCTGAACAGAGACCTACTCTAAATGAAGAGCACCTACTTCTTAATAAAGGCCACCTACTTTTAATTAAGACCACCTACTTCTAAATAAAGACTACCTGTAAATAAAGGACTGCTAAATAAAGGCCACCAACTTCTAAATAAAGACTACCTCTAAATATAGACAACTAACTTCTAAATAAATACCACCTACTAAATAAAGACCACCTACCAGTACTTTTAATTAAATGTCACCTACTTCTAAATAACACCCACCTCAAAGTTAAGGCCATCTTCTTCTAAATAAACCACATACTTCTGAACTTCTGAATAGGGACCACCTCTAAACAAGTGAATGAAGTATTGCCATGCAATACAAAGTCCCCTACTGGACGGCACCTAATTTTCTCTACTGCAGTATAACATAATGAACTGATATCTGTCAATGATGTATAAACAATATTGTACTACATATACAATATGTTATAACAACACACTTGGATTAAAATGTGCATATATAAAAACCCACAGTTGTTTTCATATTGAATTTTTTTGGCTGATTATAAAAATGTTATCATGTAAGTTATTTATAGTAACAACAAAGGAAAATTAATCTTTAAAAAAAAAAGTAATAATAATAATAATATAAGTCCACAAGAAACTCTTTACCAGGTAGAGACAGGTCAAAATACACCTAAAAATTGGATGTAACATGCATGCTGTACCACAGAAAAGTGGTCTCGATTTTTCTCTACCGCCAGTAATAAAAAAGTTACAATAAAATCTATTTATAGTAAAACAAAGGGACGTGATTCTAAAAACAAGGGTGCCTCATGGTGGTGAACATTTGGTCCAAGTTACGTCAAAATCCCTCCATGCATGAAGAAGAAATGTTCCGTACAAAGTCATTCTTGAATTTGACCTTTGACCTCTAAATATGACCTTGACCTTAGACCTAGGGACCTGGTTCTTGCGCATGACATGTTGTCTCATCCAGGGGAATATTTGTGCCAACTGATATCTAAATCCTGCTTTGCATGACAAAGTTATAGACCGGACAGGAAAAAAATCCTCTTGACCTTTGATCTCAAAGTGTGACCTTGACCTTTAAGCTAGGGTACTAGGTGTCGTCTCATCATGGGAAACATTTGTGCCAAGTAATATTAAAATCCCTTCATGGATGGCAGAGTTATGGACAGGACAGGAAAAAAACTCTGTTGACCTTTGACCCCCAATTGTGACCTTGACCTTTGAGCTAAGGGTCCGGGATTTGCGCATGACACGTCGTCTCATCATGGGGAACACTTGTGCTAAGTGATATTAAAATCCCTTAATGAATGTCAGAGTTATGGACCGGACACGAAACAGACCCTCTTCATGCTATGTTAACATTTGACTGCTAAGTGTGACCTTGACCTTTGAGCTAGGGGTCTGAAAGTTGTGCATGACACATCGTCTTATTATGAGGTACATTTGTGCCAAGTAATATTAAAATCCCTTCATAGATGGGAGAGTTATGGACCGGACAGGAAAAAAGCCTTGTTGACCTTTGACCTCCAATTGTGACCTTGACCTTTAAGCTAGGGGTCCGGGATTTGCGCATGACACATCATCTTATCATGGGGAACATTTGTGCCAAGTAATACTAAAATCCCTTCAAGGATGGGAGAGTTGTGGACCGGACAGGAAAAAAGCCCTGTTGACCTTTGACCTCCAATTGTGACCTTGACCTTTGAGCTAGGGGTCCGGGTTTTGGGCATGACACGTCGTCTCATCATGGGGAACATTTGTGCCAAGTAATATTAAAATCCCTTCATGGATGACAGAGTTATGGACCGGACACAAAATTGCGGACGGACGGAATGACGGAATTACAGAATGACGGAATGACGGAAAAGTGCATTCCTATAGTCCCCGAAACTGGTTTTCAACCAGTAGGGGACTAATAAAGGCCACAATCATTAACCTGAAAGATCATAATTTGCCCTTCCTGTTGTTCCTGGGTGTAACAAACACATTAATTCTTCCCATTATAAGATACAGCCTATTAAAAAACCAGTCTTAATAAACAGGTTTTACTGTATCACTGTGTTCCCATGAACCTTGAAAATTACTGTCAGACTTACTGGTCAGTCTTTCAATCTCAGGTAAGACTTTGTCTTTAATCTCCGGACTTCTTTCTTCAATATCGCCTAATTCTTCATCAATCCAACGACTAGCATCCTCTTGTAATTTTTTCACGATTTTTTCCGATATTTCCTTCTTTGCTTCGCAATCAGGTTGCCAAAGATCCAAACCAAGTAGCTGTACTATGGCACTGAAAAAATCAGTATTTATTCCCCAACTTACAGTGCTTTTGTCTATTTCAACATATATCTTTCAAATCACTCATTCAGTGAGTTCTTACAATTTTTGTTAACATTTCTATTTGTGATTTCTTTCTTGATAGAGTATTTGAGACTTGTTTCAGGTATGTCAAGACTGAGAATAGAGATTCAAAAATAAAACTTTTTGGTTAGGAGTTGGATGTGTTTCATAACAACACATACCTGTTCCAGTACCTGTATTTTAACTCATTTTCAGAATAAGTAAATAACACCATCAACAGGCATTGATGTTTTTGCTGTTTTAATCACATCAACTAAGTTAATGTTGTACAATAGCCTTTCAGCTTTTGTGTTGAAAGAAAATTCTGTGTACAGTAACTTCTTTACCTTAGTTTCGACTTCATGATGTTGAGATTTTCTAACGTAGGTGGAAACAATTCAGGTAGATCAAAGACAATGTCACCTTTCTGATGAATGTATTTTGCTGCTACTTTCCTGTAGTTAGATATCTGAAAAAACAAAAATAATAATATATAACGAACACGGCTCAACAAGAACTACCGCTATGACAGTGTTCAATGGTTTGTCCAATATAAGTTTAACATAAACAAAACAGAAAGAAATGTTAATAAACAATTACATCTGGTAAAGGATTGGTACTATTTAACCTTTTTGTCAGAAACACTAAAATTCCTTGAATGAAACATTCCTTGGCAACCCAAATTATTTTCAGCTAAAAGGGCCATAATTCAGACAAAATCCTTGATGGAGTGTCCTCTTGCCCAAAAGTGGACATGGTGATGGTACACAAGTGTTAAAAGTTTCAAAGATATATGTCAAAAAGATTTTGTCAAAATGCGGACTGGTACGAAAAACTTAACCAAGGTGTGATGCCGACACTGTGGTGAGTAGGTTAGCTCTAATTATTTTTTGAATAGTCCAGCTAAAAATCATGTGCATGTTCTTCACATTACCTTTTACCCATCTGTCAAATTACAGGAAATTTTTTTGTACTGTTAAAGTTATCACAGAATCCACGTTTTTGTCCTTTTTTTTGCCATAGCAACAAAAACAAGAGGACCATGATGGTCCTGAATCGCTCACCTGTCCCAACATGACCCAGTTTTGAACCGAGTATGACGTCATTTTTTTTCTATTATTTGACATAGTGACCTAGTTTTTGAGCTCATGTGACCCAGTTTTGAGCCTGACCTAGATGTCATCAAGATGAACATTCAGACCAACTTTCATACAGATCCCATGAAAAATATGGCCCCTAGAGAGGTCTCAAGGCTTTTTCATTATTTGACCTACTGACCTAGTTATTGATGGCACGTGAACCAGTTTCAAACTTGACCTAGATATCATCAAGATGAACATTCTGACCAATTTTCATGAAGATCCATTCAAAAGTATGGCCTCTAGTGAGGTCACAAGCTTTCTCTATTTTTAGACCTAATGACCTAGTTTTTGATCGCAGCTGACCCAGTTTTGAAATTATTCTAGATATCATCAAGATGAACATTCAGACCAACTTTCATACAGATCCCATGAAAAATATGGCCTCTAGAGAGGTCACAAGGTTTTTCTATTATTTGACCTACTGACCTAGTTTTTGATGGCACATGACCCAGTTTCAAATTTAAACTAGATATCATCAACGTGAACATTCTGACCAATTTTCATGAAGACCTTGTGAAAAATATGGCCTCTAGAGAGGTCACAAGGTTTTTCTATTTTTAGACCTAATGACCTAGTTTTTAACCACAGTTGACCCAGTTTCAAACTTGGCCTAGATATCATCAAGATGAACATTCAGACCAACCTTCATATAGTTCCCATGAAAAATATGGCCTCTAGAGAGGTCACAAGGTTTTTCTATTATTTGACCTACTGACCTAGTTTTTGAAGGCACGTGACCCAGTTTCGAACTTGACCTAGATATCATCAAGATGAACATTCAGACCAACCTTCATATAGTTCCCATCAAAAATATGGCTTCTAGAGAGGTCACAAGGTTTTTTTATTATTTGACCTACTGACCTAGTTATTAACGGCACGTGAACCAGTTTCAAACTTGACCTAGATATCATCAAGGTGAACATTCTGACAAATTTTTTTGAAGATCCATTCAAAAGTATGACCTCTAGAGAGGTCACAAGGTTTTTCTATTTTTAGACCTAATGACCTAGTTTTTGACCGCAGCTGACCCAGTTTCGAACTTGACCTAGATATCATCAAGATGAACATTCAGACCAACTTTCATACAGATCCCATGAAAAATATGGCCTCTAGAGAGGTCACAAGGTTTTTCTATTATTTGACCTACTGACCTAGTTTTTGAAGGCACGTGACCCAGTTTCGAACTTGACCTAGATATCATCAAGATGAACATTCTGACCAACTTTCATGAAGACCTTGTGAAAAATATGGCCTCTAGAGTGGTCACAAGGTTTTTCTATTTTTAGACCTACTGACCTAGTTTTTGACTGCAGCTGACCCAGTTTCGAACTTGACCTAGATATCATCAAGATGAACATTCTGACCTACTTTCATAAAGATCCTATGAAAAATGTGACCTCTAGAGAGGTCACAAGCAAAAGTTTACGCACGGACGCACGGACGACGGACGCTGCGCGATCACAAAAGCTCACACTGTCACTTTGTGACATGTGAGCTAAAAAAGGACACTCTCTATATTATCATCTACTCATTTATCAAGTTTCGTGAAAAAATATCTTGTTCTTTAAATTTTATAGCACAATCCAACTGTGTGACTGACAGACTAACTGATGCACCTCTCTGCTGAAACACTGGTATTAGGGACTAATAAAAGTGATCCACAAAGTTAACAGATATCCTTTAAATATAGGAAGAAGAAGCAATAGAATGACAGCCTGGACCAATTTTAATTTAAATCTAATAGCAAAAAAATTACATTTTATAATAATTACTGACCTCAATATCAGTGAGCGGCATTCTGTCCAGCAGATTTTTCTGCCCAATCTGCATTGTGGCCCATGTCATCCGAAGGTTGTCAAGGGCAACATGAAGATTTCCTTCTCCAAGTTCAAGGTATCCTTCCTCGCTCTGCATCTCTAACAAGCATATCACATTCCTTAAAGAATAAAAATAACATACTGTAGATTAAAATATTACCCATCGAGCTTTAATTTTTTTTTTTGTTTTGATGAGGAAATGCATTATTTTCACAGGAAAGAATTTTGCTAGTTTAACTAGGTGCTTACATTGGGGTAAGTGAACTTCATATAAATTTGTGAAAATACCCTGGGTAAATACTATCATTTGTACAGCACTACCTCTCTGATATTAATTAAAGATTTATGATTATTTGCATAACATTGGATCCTTTAATCTACACTGGCCATGTAATAGAACATAAACAAACAATTCAAATAACAGACCAAGTAAATACTTCAACAAAGATCTGCAAGGTATTTGTATTTTTGGATCATTTAAATGATAGAGCACAGCCTGAAAATTTTTAATATATATATATAAAAGAAAACAAAGGAATATTTCACAATTTACTACTTTTTTTCAACAAGTCAGATCACTTAATAAGATGGGGTCTCAAATTCGACCTAAAGTCAAGTGGTTTACTTTAAGATCTATGTATAGAAACAAGTGAAAAATGTAATATTTTATACTTACACAATAGCCTGAGAGAGTTTTGAGATTCTGTGAGCCTCAGCAAACATCTGCAATATTCTGTGATCTTTCAGGGTCAATGACCCATAAATGTCTGCGATACTTCTCTATAACAAACAAATTTTTAAACTATTGCTTAAAACAGACAAATACCTAGTAAAAAAAGGATTTTAAATCAGAAGGTTGGAGAAATAAAGCAGTAAGTTAATATTTTATAAATTTAAATTTACTAGGTTCCTCTACTAAAAATAAAAGCCTCGATTTTTATATTTTCTTCAACTTACCTAATGAATTTAGATTTATACCACAGCAACCTAATATTTTCTATACCTCAAGTCTTACAGTAAAATAAAAAACAACTGAATAGAGCCACTCTCACATGGATCTACATGTCAATCCCAAACAACTTAGAGGGAATAGCTGAAACATCAGTAGGAGATAGGTCGGGGTTAAAAACAATTTGTCATAAGACAACTACAGTTATACATGTGCACAATTGGGAAGACCTTTTCTACAGTGCAGAGACAAGAATTTCTGAATACTGAGTAAGTCTGTTATCAAAATAGAAAGTATACATTTCCATAAAATTAGGTTTTCAGACACATCTTTCTCCATTTCTAGTAGGGATGGCAACAAGTATTGATTCTGGTACTCGAGTACTCGCCAATTTTTTCAGTCGAGTACTTGGTTACTAAGTCTTGTTAAAAGTGGTTTCCATAACCGGAATAGGTGAGAATCAGCCGTTCTTAGCATTTCAGTAACAGTAGGAATGAGAATGTACATTAGTTCTTCTTTAGGATATAAAGACATACGAAAATTGAGTAAATTTGAGCTCATTTAATGTCGTAATTATTCTATATATTGGCGACTAATAAAATGCTAAGCTGAACTTCTGGAGCAAACTGCGAAGTCGCCATAAAACTGTACTGGTTTACTTTTTTAGATTGTAAAGGATATGTTCTTTCTAATGTACTGCTAATTTTAACGTTAGCACACAGCTGTGCTGTGATTTTCTAATTGTTTATGATATAGGCGGTATTGCCATAAGTGGCATAATTACAATTTAGATAGATCATAATTTTGCAAACACGTGTTACCTGTCATGGGTCATTATTGCCCATTGTGCATCAATTCATACATTCATGTCTTGTATAATCCGGGTATTACTAATTAATTGAAAAAATGACAGGTATACACTTTGGTGTCATTTAAACGGCCGCGTTAAAATTGATGTGTTTCTAGTTGTTTTTTCTTTTATTTTTTTACTATTTTTCGAGTACTCGATTACTTAATTTTGCAATCGATACTTGGAATACCGAGCGAGTACTCGGTGAACCGGTTAACCGTTGCCATCCCTAATTTCTAGACAAGGATTCATTCAAAGTAAATGTTAAAAGTGCTTATTCCTTAGTTACCCATCTTTAAATGTCAAATATGCTTTTCCACATATTTTTCTCCATTTTTAAGTCACCATATCTATAAACAATATGAGAGAAGTGTGAATTTCTATCCATCCTTAAAGGTAAACTGTTACAACAGTCACATTGTGTTTCTTTCGGTGCAAAACCTATGAATGCTCTCTATGACCTTTCTACTAAATCCTTCAGTTCATTTACCATGTTTTGCAAGCCTTATATACAGTTACTTTTTAGGCAAAAACTGCAATGCAAGTTTAACACTGGACCTTTCAGTCAAATTTAGAACATAACTGATTTATCTAAAAGCAGGAAACTATGAAGGGGTCATAAATACTTTAATGTTAGGAAGCAATATGTCTGACCGACAAAAGAACAGTGATCCTACCCAGATGTCTGTTTGTGCCTGAAATAATGCCCCCTTAGTAAGACACATCTCTTAACTCATACCCTCAAACACATATCTTTCAATTTGGGCAGCACCATTTATTATTTGAATTAAGGGGTGTTTACTGAAAATTTACTGACTGAATAGTGAACAGTGCAGACCATGTCAGTGCAGGCTCATCTTGGTCTGCACTGGTTGCAAAGACAGAATCACTGAATCTCTAAACTTACTGTATGTGTAAAATACTTACTGAAGCCTTCGACTTCCTGTATGTGTACTGCAGAAACTGACGATAGGCCTGATAGTAATCCTCACTTGAGAACTGACAAACATCTTCAAAGTCCTGGAAACAAGGGTACAATAATGTTATATTCTCAACCAGATATAGCAAAAACATGTTTCGTTAATCCTTACCCTATCAAATTTCTATAATGAACTTGTCTATCTTTCAATCTGGAAAGAACCCATAACTGTTAAAAGGGGTGCATACCAAAAAGATACTGACTGAATGGCAGACAGTGAGGATCATGATCAGACTGCATGGATGTGCATGCTGATCATGATCTACATTGGTCGCAAAGGCAGAATCAATCGTGTCCAGCATGATAAGGGTTAATTGGCCCACACACAAGTCCAACTACTCTTCGTTCAAAACACAATGAAATATAAATATATTAAACATCCTTTGGACAGAAGTTCGGAAAATGAACATATTTTAAACAGATACTACTTTGTGTTCATAGTTCTATCATTTCATGACCATAGTCCCACACATGAACTATCTGGTTATGACCAGGGTTCCACACCTGAACTATCAGTTTATGACCAGAGTTCCACATGAACTATCAGTTTATGACCAGAGTCCCACACATGGACTATTAGTTTATGACCACAGCAATATGCATGAAATATCAGTTTATGACAAAAACACTATGCATGAGCAATTAGTTTATGTCCAAAGCAATACGTAAGAGCTATCAGTTTATGACTACAGCATCAGAAAAAACTATCAGTTTATGACTATAGCACTATGCATGAACTATAATTTTATTACAACAGTTCCCTTTATTTCTAGCTTTTAATGACACATCAACTGCAGTCAAGCAGACACATTTTAATAAAACTGAGAAAGTTCTATCCAAGGATGCCACACACAAAAATAAGCAAAGATCTTTGAAGCATTTGTTAAAAGTTTTTTTTCTATTTTTAGCAATGGCAGTGCTTAAAACAGATCCAAGCAGATCCATTTGAAAAAAAAATATAAGTCTTTGCAGTCCTTCTATAGCACAAGCTTGGTGAATATCTATCATGTGAATAAGTCATTTAAAAGTTCTGTTTGCTAGAACAAAACTGAAAGAGGTCTATATAAGAATTCAGTGAAGACCAAAAGAGAATAAGCTGTTTAAACTTTTTGTCTGTTTTTAGCTCTGGCTGTCTCTAAAAGAGGCTAAACGAAACCATTTAAAACAAGAGCTGTCCGTAAGACAGCCATTGCTCAATTTTTCAAATTGTTGTTGCAGAAGCAGTAATATTATCCTAAATGTTAAAATATCTATAGGGTTTTAATTCAGTATCTGCATTAGTTTTAGAGATAGTTAAACCTGCATGCAAAATCTTAACTAGGATTTTCTAAGTCCAAAAGGGAGAATAATTTGCCCAAAATACATGTCAGAGTTATCAGACTTGATCCCGTGAGGTTAAATATTGACCTAGAAAAAGAAAACAATAAGTTTAAAGCTATATGCCTTTAAATGATAGTTATAAATACTTGCATGCAAAATTTTAACCAAGGTGTGACACCAACGATGACACTAGTAGGCTGATTAAAATAGCTCGGACTATTCTTCCAACAGTTGAGCTAAAAAAACTGAGAGAGGATCATACAAGGATACCACAAACCAAGTTTGTTGAAGAGCTACCATGTGGTTTGTTAGAAGAAGTCAAAACTTGAGAGAGATACATCCCAGGATGTTACAAATTAAGACTTGCATAATTCTGGCCAGTAGGACGAAATAGAAAATGCTCAAGTAAAAGCATTGGATGAAGGACGATGGATGCCATGTGCCGGACCATCTGCTAATACTAACAGCTCACCCAGAACAAAATTCAGATGGACTTATAAAAGATGAAAAAAATGAAAAGGGATATTCTTAGAATTTCTGAAAAGTCAGTTTGATATGCATAATAGCAGAAATACTCATCACAGACACAACCTTAAGTTCAAGTTAATCCACAATATTAAATTTCCATTACCAGCACCAGAATTCATCAGTCTGTCAAAACTTTGAAACAGGTCAATCTAAGAGTGACACTTTCTAATAAAACATAGATAGTAAAATAAAAGTCATAGATATCCCCACATCTTACCTGTTTGTAGGAGATGCCCATTTTCAAATGGCATTTTCCGATGGCTCTAGTCCTGCCTTTTGCCCCCATTACCATTATATCATACCAGTCATCAGATCCTAATGCTGCGATCTCCTGTAAAATATTTAAATAAAGATACAGGGACAAGTGCTTCATGTAGGTCTGTTTCATACTACAGAATGTAAGCTATGGCAAACTGTCACCTACATCTGTCGGGGGCACTTAGTTAACTGCCTACATTTTTATGTTTACATAGATTTACTTCCGCCTGATTGTCAAAAAACCTTAGAAAATCAGTCTTTCCAAGTCTACTTATCACAAAAGGGGGCACCTGCTCTAACCCCAAGCAGGATAGAGCCCTGGGCTTGCTGATAGAATACAGCCCTTCCAGAACCCTCCCTGAACTAAATACTGAGGATAGTACTAAGAAGACTACAGGTAGAGCTCAATCATTCTAATTGTTTAGTGAAAGAGCAAGCATGGGTTCTGGGAAATTATTTGATTTTTTGGGGCATAAATTTCATGGCTCAGGCCACATATTATATATTATAGCTACTTCCTGGAATACATAGATTTCAACTTCTGAATATAGGACAAAGGAGAATTTTATTTTTTTGTTGGTATTTGATTTTCATGTAATAACACAACAATGAAGTTCAAGAAAAGGAGTTCCCCATCATTAATGATCTCGCACTGTTCAGCTTAAAATATAAACAACCATAATGTATGAGGAGTTTCACTGGACGATCATGTCAAACATTGATCTTCTTCATCTTTGTAGGACTGGTGGTGACTGGAGGGAAGGTGGGGAAATGGTGAGAGAGAGAGAGAGCAAAACACAAAAAGGAAAGCGAGGTCAAGCAATCCAATTCGCCATGGGACTGTCAGGTGTTGAAAAGGCTGAAGGAAGACTTTTGTCATTAATCCCAAACCTATCATTGACAAGTTTTGTAAAACTGTAGAAAGACTCATACCAGTAGTATATACATTCTTCACATCAACTGTACCTGTGCAGGAACAGTGATAATTATAGGCCTGATCATTTACTGATTAAGTAGAGTATACAGTGGTATATACAGTGGCAAAATATTTAAACACTTTGTTCACTGGCCCGTGTTCACAAAACATTTTCAGTCTAAGCTCCATGAGTTTGATATTGAAACTTTATTTGTCATTTATATCTAAATAGCATGATTAAAACTAAATTTTAAGTTAATAACTATTTTCAAGTGATTTACAGTAATAATGGTCAGTCTCAGTTGGAATTTAACATTGAAGTTTTAGTAAAATTGATATTGAAACTCAAACTCAGCTGAGACCACAAATTGTACCATCAGACAATAGAACTTCGTTCGACTCAAGCTTTAAATGTACAGCTTAATCATCTAGGCAACATAATTGAGCCGTGCCATGAGAAAACCAACATAGTGGGTGTGCGACCAGCATGGATCAAGACCAGCCTGCGCATCCGCACAGTCTTGACAGGATCCATGCTGTTCGCTTTCAAAGCCTATTGGGATTAGAGAAACTGTTAGCGAACAGCATGGATCCTGACCAGACTGCGCGGATGCGCAGGCTGGTCAAGATCCATGCTGGTCGCACACCCACTATGTTGGTTTTCTCATGGCATGGCTCATATATTCTTTGCTATATAACTACAGCAAAACACAGATTGCACACGGCTTCAAAGAAAGAATGCAAAATGTTCAAGTTATTTAGGCTTTCAAGAGATTCAAACACATACCGGTTAAATACAAGGAAAAACGTTGAGGACAGACAAGAATTGCTTGAATGAGACTGAGTGCTTTAGTCCTTGATGCACGAGTAGCAGTGTTTTACTGCATCAGATTTTAACCTTTAGCCAGCTAAATTTTTAAAATGGACTGGTCCATCATTCAATTTGGGCAATACCATTTATTATTTGAAGGGGTGTTCACTTAAAATTAACTGACTGAATAGCGAACAGTGCAGACCATGATCAGACTGCACGGATGTGCAGGCTGATCTTAGTCTGCACTGGTCGCAAAGGCAGAATCACTTGCCTCCAGCAGGCTAAGGGTTAAAATAATAATATACAAACCCTTATTGGGATAGTGATCTTTCCAACATATCCATTCTCACCATCACTGCCGTCACTGCTGTTGCTGTGTTTAAGTACACTAAGGAAACTGCAGTTAGAAAAAAACACTAGAAAATCATATCTCCATACAATACCATTGAGATTAAGTACTTTCAGCTTCTGTCAAATTCATCAAATAATTACAATGTATACACTGGCTTACTAGATTTGAAAGACAAAAGCTTCCAAGCATTAAATCTTTACATTAAAAGCATTTAAAGACATAACAATTTGATATCTCCAAAGAATAAATGTACTTTGTTTATGATTTCTTTAAAACATGTGAAGTTTTACAACATAATGTACAATTCACATACTTCTTAACACTGTGGTGTTTTTCTTGTTTAACCTGTTGGTCATGATCGCAGAGGAAAATTTGAATTTCATCCGTCAAATAATCTTCAATATCTCTGAAAATACAGAAGAAACAAATATAAACTACAGCTGTCAATAAAGGAGATTTATACCCTTAGACACCACTTTGCTACTGGGAGAGGAAAATTGTGTTATAATGACCTTTGACCTTCAGGTGTGACCTTGAACTTGAGTCTAGTGACCTGGGTTTTGCACTCAGCGTGTTGTCTTCATGTTTACAACTGATGCTAGTTTTATGAAGCCAGTGGTTAAAATATCACACAGGTACTAATGTTAGCTATTCTAAGTGTGACCTTGACCTTGGACCAAGTGACTTTGGTTGTGCACTTTGAAAGTCACCTCCATGAGGTTAACAATTGATTCTAATTTTATGGAATTCATTCCATAGAAGTTTAGAAGATACAGAGTGACACAAATTTAAATTTAAGCTATATAATTATTAACCTTGGACTTTATGACCTTGATCATGTGCTCTGCACCTTGTCTTGATGGGTTAACAACTTATGTTAGTTTTATGAAAATCTTCCAAGTGGTTAAGAAGATACAATGTGGACACAAGATTAAGCTATTTGACTCATAACTTACTAGTTAGAGTGACCTTGTCCTTGGACCTAGTGGTCTGAAATATATGCTTTGCATGTCATCTTGAATAAGAAAAGAAATAATGCTAGTTTTATGAAAATCTTTAAAAAGATATGAGAAAGCACAAACTAAAGCTATTTGACCTTTGACCTCAGTGTGATTTTGACCTTGGACCCAGTGACCTAAGTTGCACTCTGCACATTGTTGTGATAAGTTAAATACTGATGCTAATTTTATGATCACCTTCCTAGTAATTTAAAAGGAACAGACACAGTTAAGGTATTTGACCACTGACCTCAAAGCATGACCTTGACCTTTACCTAGTGACATGGGTTATGTGCTCTCATTATGTAACTATTTGAAGCTACATTTATGAAAATCTCCTAGGGGGTTTAAAAGATATGCAGGAGACACAAAGTCAAGCTATATGAACTGTGACCTCCCATTGTGACCTTGGTCTTAGCCATATTGACCTTGCTTGTGTCCTCTGCACATCTTGATGAGGTACACAATTAATGCTAGTTTTATGAAAATCTTACAAGTGGTTTGAAAGATATGGAGCAGACACAAAGTTAAGTTTGACTTCCAAGTGTGATCTTGACCTTGCATATAATGACCTTGGTTGTGCAGTCTGCACATCATCTTGATAAGGCTAATAACTGATGCAAATTTTATGAAAATCTTCCCAGTGGAGCAGACATAATTATGTACATACGGATAGACAGACGTACTGACATGCGTGACTCCATTATAGCCCCATATACACTGCATTTTGGGTTGTAAATATCTTAAAACTTTAAAATTCTAAACATTGTGTTCACTTGAGATACATTGATATAAACTGAAACAATATGTTTTTGTAATCATGCTCATAGATTTATAAAGTTTCTGCACTTACAAGAACATCAGCCAATTTTTGAGAAGCACTGGCACATTATTTAAAAGTTTCATCAATTTTAAGATATGATGTACAGTCGAAATTTTAGACTAACGACACTGACTGATATGGGACCAGGGCACATTATTCATGCACATTCAACTTAAAAATCTTAAAATATTTCTTTCTTTTCAAAATATAGCGATAAATTAGAGGTCTGCCTTTAAAGACATAAAAAGTAAACTTCATACGTAAAAATATATAAATTTACAGTGTAAATTCTTCATTCCACTTTGGATGAGAGCAGTTTTTTATAGTGCTCGTCCTCAGAACCTCTGAATCTAGGGACCCACTCCCTGAACAGTTTCCTTTAGAGCCAAACATGGGAGAAGCTGTTCGTGGAGAATGTTGTGGAGAGCCATTCCTTGAAAGTAGCCTTGGCGAAGCCTCAGGTGAAGTCATAGGTGAGCTTCTGTGGGAATTCCTTGGTGAAAGCCTTGGAGACATATTTTTAGGTGAATTTTGTAACGAGGACTTTCCACGTGTTGGATGATGTAATGTCAACAAGCAATAGCAGTTGCAGATATCTGAAAGATAATAAAAGGTTATGTTTATCAATCATTTACAGATAAACAACAGAATGAAAAATCTTTTTTATTCTTTAAAACACTTTTTGCTGTATCATTCAGTACCTTCAATAATCTTGGGTTCTGGGTCCAAGGTAGATAGGTGGAAGGAAGGAAGGAAGGAAGGAAAGAAGGCAGGAGGGAGGGGAGGGGAGGGTGGGAAGAAAGGAAGGAAGGTGGAAGTAGAGGAGGGGAGGGGAGGGGAGGAAGGAAGGAAGAATGGAAGTATAGAAAAGAAAGAGGGAAGGAAAGAAGAAAGAAAAGAGACTTTCTGCATAATGAAAATTAATGTTCTTACACATGAAAATGACTGTTTAACAACACAAACTTTAGCATGTTATAAAACACTACTAATCATGAGATGAATACTTGAGGTGATGTTTTGTTGTTAGGCAACAGCTCGTGTTTACAAACCTTCTGAAAAATCTGAACTGCGTAATCCATTTGCCTCAAGCACCACAATGTTGACTTGCATGTTATATGGCTGTGAAAATAGCGAAATAATTTGTTTCATTATGTATCATCATACAATCTGTAGCCACAAAATACCATAGTAAATTGTAAACACTACTTTAAATAAACAAATTGCTAAAACAGATTTTCTAGTGGCAATGACAAAATGGCATTTAAATGAGTATTTTGCAAAATGTATATATATATAGATACTTAGTTATTTTGGGTTGATAGCGGTTATGTAGGATTGATATCATGAAAGTACATGTATTATAATCATCTACTTGCGTAAATGTTGAAAGTGACTAGTTGATTTTATGACATTTTAAATTCTGCTTCAACATTACAACAGAAATTCATTATGTCACATATACCTTTTTAAGTCTATATAAACTTGTTAACCTGAATCATTTATATCAATGATCTGAAGAAATTCTTAAGTTTAAAACTTAAATGCAAGGTCTTGATGAAATAATGAAATATTAACATGTCAAATTGTTGCTGACTTTCCACAGTAAATTCAGGCTATTTGAAACTAGCTCTCAACATGAAGGAAAGTAATTTTAAGGTCCTGTAACAGATATGATCATAAACAATAAATCCATGTAAATTCTACATAAACTTGACTTGCAACCATATATAAGCATAAAAATAAAATTGAAGAAATTCACCCATTTATATTTTCTTACCAATGAAAAATATATCTAATATTTTTCACAGTGGAAATATCAGATATATTTCACTCTAATATTTCAATAATTCACTGAAAAACATGTAATAAAAATTATTTCTTACCCTATGTGGAGATTCTTCCATGATATACAACTCATGGTCCTCATGGTCCACCTCAAATACCTGAGAAAATCATGCACAATTAGCACATAATTTACATAAATTTATGACATCCAATTTACAAAAAATAATGTCCAGAATATAAATACATGAAGCAAATGTCCATCATGTTACAAATGCCTATATTACAAATCCACATTACACATGTCTACATTACAAATACATGTCACTGAAACAATGTCCATCATGTTACAAATGCCTATATTACAAATCCACATTACACATGTCTACATAACAAATACATGAAGCAAATGTCCATCATGTTACAAATGCCTATATTACAAATCCACATTACACATGACTGTCTACATTACAAAAACAGGAAGCAATGTTCATCATATTACAAACGTCTATATTACAAATCCACATTACACATGTCTACATTACAAATACGTGAAACAATGTCCACAGTACAAAATTGAATGTCTACATAACATGTCCTAATTACAAATATCTGAAACAATGTCCACATAAACAAGAGCTGTCTAATAACAGTGCACTTGACTAACTGAAGCTCTTCCACTTAATACTAGTTTATATACAAAAACATGTGTAAAGTTAGAAAGCATTTGACCTGGTAGTCTTTGAGACACCTGCTTATATGCAAAAATTAAATCCAAATTTCTCAAATTAAAAGGGGGCATAATTTTGACAAAATAATTAAAAAGTAGATTTATAATATGTAACTTGTCCTGGACCATAAGATCATGTCATGATATGAATGACATGTGTGAAGTTTGAAAGCATTTGTCACCGTACAGTTTTTGAGAAACCTGCTTACATGCAAAACTTTAACCTGAAGTTTTAAGTTGAAAAGGGGCATAATTTTGACAAATCTCATAATGCTAAAGACATGTGTGAAGTTTGAAATTATTTGACCTTGTAGTTTCTGAGAAACCTGCTTACATGCAAAATTTTAACCTGAACTTTTGTGACGCAGACACCAACGCCGACACCAACATCAACATAAAGTTTCATTTTAAAAAGAAAGGCTTGCCTGGTTTTGCAATCTAGGAACTATATCAAAGACAGCAAGTATAGCAGCTTATGATCAAAACAGCATAAAAGTTTAACCAAAAACATTGTGTAAAATCATCCCTATCGGCCACTTGTTCCATTCATAGTTCAAATGAGGGTTTTCCTTTGTTACTATTTAAATCCAATGAAACAGGAAGTAGTCGATTTCTCTGTCTTTTTTCACAAATATGACTAAGCGGTGAAAACATGCAGAGAAGCAGTCTAAAACCAGATACCCCTTTATACTACTGATTCATCAATGGCATCTAGCGGGGCTTACATAAAAGCTGCTTCTTTAAAATGATCCAGTGAATCCCTTGCACCCTTATATATCAATATCACCTCCAACTGGATCTTGCTATGAACTAGCCTCTCTCAATGAATCCAGTAAATTCCCGCCACTGCCTTGTATCGTTACCAGCTCCAGTAAGGATGAGAAATGTTACAAACTTGCCCCTCTCAAATGCATCCAACAGACAGAAAGTCTTGTTTTAATGCAGTAAATCTTACCTCAGACCATAAGTGATCTACCAGGAAACCTTATGGCCTCAATCTAACTTCTCAAAAGAAGAGAGCCTCCTCAAAAGACTTTTTTGTATTTATAAACTTACCTCCCTCAAATGATCCAGTAAATCTCCTGGCCTCAGCCCTACAGTGTCATCTGGGGCACCAAGTGGGTGCAACAAACTCCTCAGTAAACCACGGTATATGTTTTCATGCTGAAAAATATCAATGAAAAATATCAACTTATGTTCCAAAAGTGTGAATTATATTCCTTTAACCTTTAGCCTACTCAGGCGGCAAGTGATTCTGCCTATGCGACCAGTGCAGACCAAGATCAGCCTGCACGGATCATGGTCTGCACTATTCGCTATTCAGTCAGTAAATTTTCAGTGAACACCCCTTCAAATAATAAATGGTATTGCCAAAATTGAATGATGGACCAGTCCATTTTAGAAATTTAGCAGGGTAAAGGTTAACTGAAACAACAATTTGCTTGGATCGCATGCAAACCAAAACTTGCCCCATTATATAATGTTCAAGTCCTCTCAAAACTGCTGCAGTTTGCAACAGTCAAAAAAGAACCTGTCAGGGTTGATGTCTAACCAACAGCAGAGCTCATCCACCATGGCTCAATCTCAGCCAATCAACTCTCCCTAACAATGTTTCTAACCCCTGTCCTTTGGTGTCAGGGTTGTAGCAAAAGGTGTGGCAGCTAGAGTGAACCACCCCTAAGAAATCCAAGCAATGTGTCTAGCACCTGTGTCAATGGAAGACACAGGCATATTTTTCTGAACCTTGAGATAACATTACAACTGAACTTTGTGGGAAAATCTGCTCACTTTGAATGAGTCTGAGGTTCCAACATGTCTAATTTATTTAAGAAATACTTTATAGCAAAAAGAGTGTTTTAACACTATTTATGCACGATGGGTGGTGATACATCGGGCTATGCCCTCGTGAAATTATTTGTACGATGTATTACCGCCTGAGTGTATAAATAGTGTAACTGTTAAAACACTCTTTTGCTATAAAGTATTTTGATTCTAATATGCCCATAATCTAAAACAGTAGATAAAATATGGTAGCGATCTTTCTTGGTTGCAACAAAAACTTTGACGTCACCGCACGTCAACGTGATGTCATTCTAGCATAAGCGTGTTTTAACAGAGACAAGCATGATATTAGAATTACCAATATAACAATCCTGTGTTAATAGAAAATTTAATACCTGGTTTTCTTCCATATCACATCTGAAACTTAAAAAATTAGCCTGAAAAAGTGATCTTCTAATTAAGATAACAACACTTTTTTCTTAAGTCAATAATAAACTTCATGTATAGAACTAAAGTAAAATCAGAAGTTGTTAATTTCACCATGGTTATATCTAAGATGATACTGGTTGTGAATATGAAGTTAACAGAGCTGTGAACAACATTCATAGTGAGTGTGACACACTGGATGCAGTTTCAAACTTCAAACAATGTTGTTTCATAAAAAAAACTCTTAGACTATTGATTTCTTTTTTGTGTTGAAATCTTGTCCCAGATTACTCATGCTTAACTAATATCTCTTTTGCAAAGACCCCCATCAACTCTCTATATAAATCGCTGGTCCATAGATTGTACTACTTACAGACAATACCTAACTTTTACAAAACACAGATATGAAGTTAGAAAGCTTTGAAATGCATGCATATGTCCCTAAATACCTCCCTGCATCACACAACGTCATTAGCATTTGCTGTCAATCAGTATAATTATGACTTAAATTATTATTACTATTATTACCACTCATGAACAGACTCAATCAAACCGAGTGCTTAATTCCAAAGGATCTTTTTATAGATTTTATTAAAGATCAACAGTTACTGTCATTCATTTCTAGATAAAAGTAGAAAATAGCAATCCATTACCAAAATCAAAGTATGCAAAGAACTCTTGATTAGTATAAAGTTGTACTACTGGCCGGCTATTGTTAAACACTAAATTTGGCCGGGTTAAAGATGAGACTTGAAAAAAAAAAACGAACTTTAATTTCTGATGTGATATTATTAAATGGC
The DNA here is from genome assembly GCF_021730395.1 of Mercenaria mercenaria. Classification (NCBI taxonomy): domain Eukaryota; kingdom Metazoa; phylum Mollusca; class Bivalvia; order Venerida; family Veneridae; genus Mercenaria; species Mercenaria mercenaria. The sequence goes on from NC_069372.1 coordinate 65,668,480, forward strand.
TTCCTGGTCAATTATCAAAAATATTGGCTGGCAAGCTATTCAGTAAGGCCTAAAAAAAAATTCTTTGTTTCTGGTAACATGCTCAAAAAAATTAGGGTAGGTAGGTCTCAAAAAATTTTTTGGGGGGAATTTTTTTTATAAAGGGAGACTTTTCAGAAATTATTTTTGTGTCAAAAAATGAATGCAAATAAGGGGGTTATGCCTTTAGAGCCTCAGTAAGTTGATTTCTAACATCACTGACCATGTTTAAAGCATAAAAAGTGCAGTTTTGCAACTTTTTATCAAAAAGTTGAAAAAAATCATTCTCCAAGGCCATAAAAACATTTAGGGTCGGGCCAAAAATTTAGGGTAGGTCGGGATACCGGAAACAAACTATTTATTTTTTTTACGCCTAAGACTCAGTACAATCAGACCTCCCTTAAGCAGCCAGTCAAAGGAGAGCTTAAGGCTGGTGTGGCTGCTTAAAACAAACTGAAATTTGATCAAAAGTTCCTGGCTGCTTAAGGCAAGTGGCCACTTAAAACAGGTGGCCAGTAAGGCTGTTTAACTGCACTATAATACCACATACCCAGGTGAATAAAAAAAATGTTTCGTTCTGTTTTAAAAACCAGAAGTTTGTAATCTTTGCACTGCCGAATCTTTGAATATTAACATATTCAAGGAGCTGTCATTACTTATAGCATGATTAACTCATTATTATCAAAACAAAATTTCAGAAATATCGATCATTATTTAAAACAACACTGTTTTAAATTGAACCAATTAAAAAACATACCAACAACAGTTTTAAATTCCATGATGTTGATTTTCTATACCTATGTAGTTTAGGACATTGTGACTCACATGACCAACGGCTATCATGCACAGTTTTTTCGCCATAATCACTTTTTTTTGCATCGTTCATAAGTTTACAACAAATTTCACAAATATCTCTTTTCGAATCTTTCATAAAACTGTTTCCTGCAGTGTCAACCATATTGTCAACAGATTTTCTGCCCTTACTAATTGCTGCTAGTTTGTATCTCCTCGGATAATAATACTTCATTTACTGTTGTTGTTGTTCTTTATGATATCACTCAAAATATTCCGCTATTAACAATGAATCAGATTGTCAAACATTAACACTGACAACAGATTTTTATGCCCAGTTTACTATCAGGAGTATCAACAGCTGTTTGTGACACTAAATGTGAATAAAAGTCAAATCACAAATTCACCAAAAACAATCTGACTAATTCAGCATTTCATGATTAATTTGTGAATTTTCAAAGTTTTTTCTTTCAAGTTACGAATAAATTCAAACTTCCAAAAAATCTAAAAGAATCACAATTTTTAATTTAAAAACTATAAATTAAAGTATTTAATAATTATAGATCATATAATATAATCAGATATAATGTATTAAATACAGAAATAAAAATTTAAGCTCATAGACTAATATAATCCATGAATTAATGTTCATAAGATGTATATAACAAGCAAAATTAAATCTGATTAAGCCGAAAGTTAAATGTTTCACTGACTGACAGAACACTTTTAAACTGAAAACATCTTAGTAACCCAATTATGCTGACTTCAAATAAATGAAGCATACAGCAATATTAGACTTATACATTTTCTCACAATATTTTGTAAAACCTTGATTTATCAAATGTGTAAAAATAATAACACCCGAGAACTCAAGCATGATTGAAAGGTTAAATATTATCACTAATATAATACTAATTCACAATATATTTGGTTAAAAATCTCAGTTAGATTAGTATGTTAACATCTCCCATGTTATTTTGCAATAAATCGTGACAAACATAAAAATAAACATTTAAAATAAATGTTAAATGAGAGCAAATTCTTTCACGTTATTTCAAAGTTTCTCACGTACTAACAATAGTGAACTGTCTTTCAACATCGGCCCAAAACCGTCATAACACTACAAAGTCTTGATATTGATACTTTACTTTAGCACTAATTTCATGTATTATTCTCAATATAATAGCAACAGCTAATATCAAATCTCTTGTTGCTAGAAATAATACAACATGATTAAGTTAAAGCCCCTGGAGCAAACATAGGTGGTCATTATAGACAAACTGGACAGGGTGACTTGGTCAACATAACAAAAGCTTACGGTGTGGGGAAATAATAATCGTTTGCCAACCTCTGGACATCATGAGAATCTATATTAACAAGAAGAGTCAGGACAACGTTTTCTTGACCACTTGTGGCAAAAATGCAAGTAGTACGTAACAAACTGCTTCTTAATTGTTTTGACATGTAATAATTATTCAACCTGCCCTTAATTAACAGTATTTGTTTGCTATGAATAATTATAAGATTCATAACCTTGTATGAATCATATAGCTATTATAAATGCTAAAAAGTTATGTAATTCCACTAAAATGAAATGTATGCATGCTGACAAGCTTAGAGGGGTATGGACAGAAAAAATGACAAGAGGCCCAAGTGGGCCTAAGTCGCTCACCTGAGGCCGACTTTGACCTAATCAGATCTTGCTTGTGACAAAGTATTAAATTTAAACAAGAGGGCCATGATGGCCCTATATCGCTCACCTGTTATCACTGCACTTGAGGACAAGAAGGTCCTCAGAAAAAATATCAAAAGTCCAAAGGACAGTAACAACAAAGGGAAGAAATTTAACCAAAAAGAAAAAAAAATTCTTACAAGGTACAGATATGTCAAAATACACCTAAAAATTGGAGGAACCATCCATGTTGTACCACAGAAAAGTGGTCTCGGTTTTTCCCTACGGCCAATAACAAAAAAAGTTACTAAAAATAAGCCATTTATAGTAACGTAAAAGGGAAGTAATTAAAAAAAAATTATTGTAAGTAAACAAAAGAAGGATCTGCCAAATAAATCTGTTGACATAAATGAAATTTCAGATCAGTATCTTCATTAGTTACGGAGATATACCCATTTTAATTTGAAATAAAGGGAGGTAATTTGACATAAAATCAGTCCTTAGTTATCTACCCTGATTGGCTCAGTCCAACTAATGACAATAATAAAATTTCAAATAAGTCCTATAAGTACTTACTGATATAAATCCATTCTGATTACAATCAGGGGAGGTAATCAGATATAAAATAACTCTGAACCTACGCTTGGATCTGATTTGCCATGGAATCCAAAAATTATTGTTGTTGAAGTTATTTTGGAAGTTTGTATCAAATAAAACCATAAATGAAGGCTCTATATGGCTGCAAAAGCCAAAATAGCCAATTTTGGACCTTTAAGCGGCCATAACTCTGGAACCCATGAAGAAATCTGGCCAGTTCAAGAAAGGAACCAAGATCTTGTGGTGATACAAGTTGTGTGCAAGTTTGGTTAAAATGGAATCATAAATGAAGCTGCTATTGTGCAGACAAGGTCAAAATAGCTAATTTTGGCCCTTTCAGGGGCCATAACTCTGGAACCCATTATGGGATCTGGCCGGTTCAACTAAGGAATCAAGAACTTATGGTGACACAAGTTTTGTGCAAGTTTTATTAAAAACAAATCATAAATGAAGCTGCTATTGTGCAGACAAGGTCAAAACAGCTAATTCTGGCCCTTTCAGTGGCCATAACTCTGGAACCCATAATGGAATCTCGCCAGTTCAAGAAAGGAACCAAGATCTTATGGAGATACAAGTTGTGTGCAAGTTTGGTTAAAATAAAACCATAAATGAAGCTGCTATTGTGCAGACAAGGTCAAAATAGCTAATTCTGGCCCTTTCAGGGGCCATAACTCTGGAACCCATAATTGAATCTGGCCAGTTCAAGAAAGGAATCAAGATCTTATGGTGATACAAGTTGTGTGCCAGTTTGGTAAAAATCAAATCATAAATAAAGCTGCTATTGTGCAGACAAAGTCAAAATAGCTAATTCTGGCCCTTTCAGGGGCCATAACTCTGGAACCCATAAAGGGATCTGGCCAGTTCAAGAAAGGAAGCGAGATCTTATGGTGATACAAGTTGTGTGCAAGTTTGGTTAAAATAAAATCATAAATGAAACCACTATCGTGCAGACAAGAAATTGTTGACGGACGCACGCACGGCCGTTCTAACGAAACGATATTTATATGACACCCCCATTGTTCTCTCTATTGTTCTAACAGTCACATAAAAAGAAAAAGGTCATATAAACAGAACGGAATGATGGCATCAAAGAGAAAGTACCGTTATGCAGTTACTTAACCATCATTTCGCGGGCACGGATGGACGGACTGACGTCGGACGACGGACGAAGGGTGATCACAAAAGCTCACCTTGTCACTATGTGACAGGTGAGCTAAAAAAGAATTAAACATTTTTTTTTTAATTTTAAATTAAAAAAGACTAAAAGTATTTCTATTTTGAGCTCTAGCAGCCCCTAAAAGGAGTCAAGTGCCCCCATTTGAACAAACTTGGGAGAGGACATGATATAATGATGCTACAGACCAAGTTTAATGAAGATCCATCAAGTGGTGCATAGTAAGAAGTTGTTTAAAGGTATTTCTATTTTTAGCTCTAGCGGCCCCTTAAAGGGGCCAAGTGCCCCCATTTGAACAAATTTGGGAGAAGACCATAATTATAATGAGGCATCAGACCAAGTTTGATGAAGATCCATTAAGCGGTTCATGAGAAGAAAGCGTTTCAAGGTATTTCTATTTTCAGCCCTAACAGCCCCTAAAAGGGGCCAAGTGCCCCCATTTGAACAAATTTGAGAAAGGACCTTATAATTATGCTACAGACTAAGTTTGATGAAAATCCATCAAATAGTTCATGAGAAGAAGTCATTTAAAGGTATTTCTATTTTTAACTCTAGTGGCCCCTAAAAGAGGCCAAATGCCTTCATTTGGATAAAATTTGGAGAGGACCATATATTGATGCTACAGACAAAGTTTGGTTAAGATCCATCAAGCAGTCCATGATAAGAAGTTGTTTAAACATATTTCTATTTTTAGCTCTAGTGGCCCCTAAAAGGGGCCAAGTATCCCCATTGGAACAAATTTATGAGAGGACCTTATAATGATGCTACAGACCAAGTTTGATGAAGATCCATTAAGCAGTTCATGAGACGAAGTCATTTAAAGGTATTTCTATTTTTAGCTCTAGTGGCCCCTAAAAGGGGCCAAGTGCCCCCATTTGAACAAACTTGGGAGGGGACCACATCACAATGCTACAGACCAAGTTTGATGAAAGATCCATTGAGTGGTGCATGGTAAGAAGTTGTTTAAAGGTATTTCTATTTTTTAGCTAGTGGCCCCTAAAAGGGGCCAAGTGCCCCCATTTGAAAAAACTTGATAGACCATATAATGATGCTAAAGACTAAGTTTGATGAAGATTAATCCAGCAGTTCATGTTAAGAAGTTGTTTAAATATATTTCTATTTTTAGCTCTAGGGGCCCCTAAAAGGGGCCAGGTGGGAGAGGACTTTATAATAATGCTCCAGACCAAATAATGCTCCAGACCAAGTTTAATGAAGATCCATCAAGCAGTTCATGAGAACAAGTCGTTTAAAGGTTTTTCTATTTTTATCATTAGCGGCCCCTAAAAGGGGTCAAATGCCCCCATTTGAACAAATTTGGGAGAGGACTTTATAATGATGCTACAGACTAAGTTTGATGAAGGTCCATCAAGCGGTTCATGAGAAGAAGTTGTTTAAAGGGTTTTCTATTTTAAGCTCTAGCAGCCCCTAAAAGAGGTCAAGTGCCCCCATTTGAACAAAATTGAAAGAAGACCTTATAATGATGCTACAGACCAAGTTTGATGAAGGTCAATCAAGCGGTTCATGAGAAGAAGTCGTTTAAAGGTTTTTCTATTTTTAGCTCTAGTGGCCAAATGTCTTCATTTGATCAAACTTGATAGAGGACCTCACCAGGATGTTACAGACCAAATTTGATGTTATTCTGACCATTAGTTTCAGAGTAGAAGATGAGCCATGCCACGGGAAAACCAACATAGTGGGTATGCGACCAGCATGGATCCAGACCAGCCTGCGCATCCGCGCAGTCTGGGCAGAATCCATGCTGTTCACTAACAGTTTCTCCAATTCCAATAGGCTTTAAAAGCGAACAGCATGGATCCTGACCAGACTGCGCGGATGCGCAGGCTGGTCTGGATCCATGCTGGTCGCAAACCCACTATGTTGGTTTTCTCATGGCACGGCTCATATCTTTTTCAGACCGATCCTAAGTATATCATGCCAACATGAGTAGCAAATAAACAACTAGAGATGCTTTTGAGAAAAGCGCATGTCTCCTACAACTGCCTAACCATCTAAATAGTAAGTCAGTCTGTGCTTTCTTGGACCCAAAATGTACCCTATACTACTTGTGCATGCGCTTTCTTGCACCCAAAACGTACCCTATACTACTAATAAAAGTAGTAAAGAGTACGTTTTGGGTGCAAGAAAGCGCATGCACTCTGAGGATTTTTCGGTTATTCAAGGGCCATAATTCCGAAGTGCCTGAGCCAATTTGGCTAGTTATCGAACTTGGCCGAGGTCTTATGGTCAGACATATTTTGTTCAAGTTTGGTGAAGATCGGGTGAGAAATGTTTGACTAAGAGTGCGGACAAGCTTTGTGACAGACACACACACAGACAGGAGTAAATCAATATGTCTCCCAAACCACTGTGTGGTGGGAGACATAACAATCTGACTGAAGTACTTGATCTTCTAAACGAAGATCTGAGAACGACCCATTCACATACGTCTTCTGTATATTTTGGATTTCTCTAGAGAGGTCACAAGGTTTTTCTATTATTTGACCTACTGATCTAGTTTTGGAAGGTACGTGACCCTGTTTTGAACTTTACCTAGATATCATCAAGGTGAACATTCTGACTAATTTTCATGAAGATCTCATGAAAAATATGGCCTCTTGAGAGGTCACAAGGTTTTCCTATTTTTATATCTACTGGCCTAGTTTTTGAGCGCACGTGACCCAGTTTCGAAACTGACCTAGATATCATCAAGGTGAACATTCAGATCAATTTTCATGAAGATCCATTGACAAATATGGCCTCTAGAGAGGTCAAAAGATTTCAATAATTTTAGACCTACTGACCTAGTTTTGAGCACAGTTGACCCAGTTTCAAACTTGACCTAGATATCATCAAGACGAACATTCAGACCAACTTTCATACAGATCCCATGAAAAGTATGGCCTCAAGAGAGGTCACAAGGTTTTCTTATTATTTGACCTACTGACCTAGTTTTTTAAGGCATGTGACCCAGTTTCGAACTTGACCTTGATATCATCATGGTGAACATTCTGACCAATTTTTATGGAGATCCATTCACAAGTATGGCCTCTAGAGAGATCACAAGGTTTTTCTATTTTTAGACCTACTGACCTAGTTTTTGACCGCACATGACCCTGTTTCGAACTTGACCTAGATATTATCAAGATGAACATTCAGACCAATTTTCATACAGATCCCATGAAAAATATGGCCTTTAGAGAGGTCACAAGGTTTTTCTATTATTTGACCTACTGACCTAGTTTTTGACCCCACGTGACCCTGTTTCGAAACTGACCTAGATATCATCAAGATGAACATTCAGACCAACTTTCACACAGATCCCATGAAAAAAATGGCCTCTTGAGAGGTCACAAGGTTTTTCTATTATTTGACCTACTGACCTAGTTTTTGAAGGCACGTGACCCAGTTTCGAACATGACCTAGATATCATCAAGGTGAACATTCCGACTAATTTTCATGAAGATCTCATGAAATATATGGCCTCTAGAGAGGTCACAAGGTTTTTCTATTTTTAGACCTACTGACCTAGTTTTTGACCGCACGTAACCCAGTTTCGAACTTGACCTAGATATCATCAAGATGAACGTTCAGACCAAATTTCATATAGATCCCATGAAAAATATGGCCTTTAGAGAGGTCACAAGGTTTTTCTATTATTTGACCTACTGACCTAGTTTTTGAAGGCACGTGACCCACTTTCAAAACTGACCTAGATATTATCAAGATGAACATTCAGACCAACTTTCACACAGATCCAATGAAAAATATGGCCTCTAGAGAGGTCACAAGGTTTTTCTATTATTTGACCTACTGACCTAGTTTTTGATGGCATGTGACCCACTTTAGAACTTGACCTAGATATCATCAAGGTGAACATTCTGACCAATTTTCATGAAGATCTTATGAAATATATGGCCTCTAGAGAGGTCACAAGGTTTTTCTATTTTTAGACCTACTGACCTAGTTTTTGATGGCACGTGACCCAGTTTCGAACTTGACCTAGATATCATCAAGGTGAACATTCTGACCAATTTTCATGAAGATCTTGTGAAATATATGGCCTCTAGAGAGGACACAAGGTTTTTCTATTTTTAGACCTACTGACCTAGTTTTTGATGGCACGTGACCCAGTTTCGAGCTTGACCTAGATATCATCAAGATGAACATTCTGACCAACTTTCATAAAGATCCCATGAAAAATGTGACTTCTAGAGTGGTCACAAGCAAAAGTTTACGGACGGACGCACGGACTGACGGACGGACGGACAACGGACACTGCGCGATCATAAAAGCTCACCTTGTCACTTTGTGACAGGTGAGCTAATAAGGTCATTTTTTCCCAACTGTGGCAGAGGAACTTCCCAAAATGTAAAAAAAAAAAAATTTTTTTTTTTTTTGTCAATTAAATTTCACAAAATAGGAAGCAATGAGCTCATTTATGATTAGCACAACCACCAAATAGTGTCCTCTGTTACATACCTCTTCTGCAGAAGGAAAAAAGACCCTGTTTCAATAAAATGCTCTTTTCCCAAAATGAGCAATTATCATGTATGAATTTCCCAATTTGAAAGGCCAGGGCCTCTTCCCAATTTCCTGATGAAAAGCCCCGAGACCCACTGCATAGAGTGAGAATCCCTATTATAAATGTATGTTTTATTACTGTTTTATATGCAATTTTGTAACAAACCCATTTAAAGCAAGTGATTTCAATGTAATTTCTAGTTTTATATTTGCATAAACAAATAATTCGATACATCAACAATCTGAACATTTTATGATTTTTTTTAGTTTTCAACAGTATTACTGTTTATGCAATTTTGTAACAACCCCATTTTAAGCAAGTCTGATTTCAATATAATTTCTTAAAGTTATATATTTGCATAAACAAATAATTTTATACTTCAATAATCTGAACATATTAAGAATTTTTTTTCAGTTTTCAACAGTAAGACCCTATCTCCATAAGAAAGTTCAACGTATGTTTTATTACTGTTTATGCTATTTTGTAACAACCCCCATTTAGGCAAGACATAGTGATTTCAATAAAGTTTCTAATTTTATATTTGCATTAACAGATAATTTGATACTTCAACAATCTGAACAAAACAACAATTTTTTTTTTTAATATGCAGCTTCCAAGTTCCATCAAGGGTGCGCAGTCAAGATATGCATGGGGAAATTATAAATTATTGTCTTTGGCTATGTAACTTTTGATGCAAATCTTTGACGCAGGCATCTTTTTATTTTGATTTGGCAAACTTAAAATTAAGACAGTTTGGAAACAAAAACTCATATTCTGATGTTCATAATTAATATTACCAAATTTCAATTTTAAAGAAAGATCATTTTAGCCCAAATCTGGAGGTCATGACAAGTACCTTTAAAAGTATAGAATTTGTAGTACAATTGGTATACAATTTATTAACAATATACAATGAGTATTCTATTAACAGTATATATTAAGTATACTATTGACCATCCATAATTAGTATTAAATTTTTAGTATACTATAATTTATATAATGGCATAATCAATTTGCATATCACTTATTTACACAGACTGATTAATAATTGTAACTATATTAATAGTGGTTTGTATACTATTAGCTCGATCATTTGCAAGTGAAATTTTTACTAATTCTATATTACTGGTATATTATATGCGATTAGTTGTATTTTATAGTTGTTTGTTACCCTGTTGTTTTCTTTGCTTCGGGGACCTTACAAGGATGCTACAAGACCAACTTTTATAATGATCCATCCAGCGGTTCATGAGAAGAAGTTGTTTAAAGGTAAAAAGCTAAAGTGTGATGACAGAATCTGATGACAGACGACGGACACAGGCCTATCACAATAGCTCCCCCTGATCCTCTAAAAATGCTTACCGATACAAACATTAGTTTTAAACATAACAAGGCAGTGTGAAAGACAGCTAAATCCCCCGCCACTGCTATGGATAGTGAAAGGGTAAACCTTTGATTTTAGCTGTGACCTTGACCTTGAACTGACATGGCTGACTCATGAATTATGCACAACGTCTTGATGAGGTGATCATTTGACCAAAGTTTCATGAAAATCCTTCAAGGGGTTTAGGAGATACAGAGCTGAGACCTTTGACCTTCAGTTGTGACCTTGACCTTGAGTTGACATGGCTGACTCATGAGTTCTTGATGAGGTGATCATTTGACCCAAGTTTGATGAAAATCCTTCAAGGGGTTAAGGAGATACGGAGTGGACACAAAATGGAAGGCTCAAACCTTCGACCCTTAGTTGTGACCTTGACCTTGAGCTGGCATGGTTGACTCATAATTTCTGCACATTGTTCTGATGAGGTAATCATTTCACCCAAGTTTTATAAAATTCCTTCAAGGGGTTTAGGAGATATAGAGCGGACACGAAATGGAAGGCTCAAACATTTGACCTTCAGTTGTGACCTTGACCTTGAACCGACATGGCTGACTCATAAGTTCTGCACATCGCCTTGATGAGTGTTCGTTTGACCCAAGTTTGATGAAAATCCTTCAAGGGGTTTAGGAGATATAGAGCGGACACAAAATGGAAGGCTCAAACCTTTGACCCTAAGTTGTGACCTTGACCTTGAGCTGGCATGACTGACTCATGGGTTCTGCACATCGTCTTGATGAGGTGATCATTTGACCCAAGTTTTATAAAATTCCTTCAAAGGGTTTAAGAGATATAGAGCGGACACAAAATGGAAGGCTCAAACCTTTGACCTTGAGTTGTGACCTTGACCTTGAGCCGGCATGGCTGACTCATGGGTTCTGCACATCGTCTTGATGAGGTGATCATTTGACCCAAGTTTTATAAAATTCCTTCAACGGGTTTAGGAGATATTGAGCGGACACAAAATGGCAGGCTCAAACCTTTCACCTTGAGTTGTGACCTTGACCTTGAACCGACAAGGCTGATTCATGGGTTCTGCACATCGTCTTGATGAGGTGATCATTTGACCCAAGTTTCATGAAAATCCTTCAAGGGGTTTAGGAGATATGGACCGGACACGATTTTGTTACAGACGGACGGAAGCAGACCATTCCTATAATCCCTCCGCCACGGCGGGGGATTAAAAATGAATAATTAGAAAATAAAAAGGGTCTGGGTGGTATGAAAAATTAGGCATGCAGGGACGACGATAATCCAGCTGAGATCTGAAATCATCATGGCCTGAAGGAGTTGCCCATACATAAGTTTAAAGATATATAATTTATACACATTGATTTAAATCAATATAAACTAAATCTATTCTGTCCATTCAAATATTTATAGTACTGATGAACCAGCATGCCTTTAGGATCATCTATATTTAACATTCACTTGCATTATAAGCTAACTTGTCTTAACCTTTTACCTGCTGTCGGCAAGTGATTCTGCCTTTGCGACCAGTGCAGACCAAGATCTTGACAACTGCTGTGCCTACTGTTATATTATTTCAACAAAATGTTTATACATTAACCTTTAGCATGCTAGATAAATTGTCGTTTGCTGGAAATGTCGTCTGCTAAAATTGTAAAGTTCATTCAATTTGCTCCAAAATTGGAAGAAATATTGTCAGAGTAGCAAACAGCTTGGAACCTGATCAGACGCCGATTTAATCGGCGTCTGATCTGGTTCCAAGCTGTTTGCAAAGGCTGTTAAATTCGCCTGCAGCAGGCTAAGGGTTAAACACATTGTTTTGGCCTAACATGCCTCATTGTCAACTTGTAACTACATCATTGTATAAATCCCGCACGATAACTCAAACAATAACATGTTTGATAATTATGATTTTTCTTCATTAAAACATTTCAATACAGAAAATATTTTTGTATAACATTACAGTAGGCACTTAACTTCTATCACTGGCAACCTTTTTTTTGTTCAACGATGCATGAGAACCATAACAATCAAACGATAATATAAACATGCTGTCATTTAAATTATCATGCGGGTGTAGTATTTCTCAATATTTTGATGTAACTCATGTATAATTATCATCATAGAAACACAAAACAACAGAGTAAAAATATTCTGTGGTGGGTCTTTAATACACTGTTTCTATAGAGATAAATAAAATTCTTGTGTTTGATCAACGGGCATTGTAGTCAATCAAAACAAAGCAGCAAGTCACTTGTTATCAAAACAGTTTACACAGGGATTGACACGGACAGATTAGAAGACAGAAAACTGAGACTTTCTTAGGGTGGTAACCTATTTATAAAAACATTACGCCTAAGTAAATAAAACAGCCTCGTCAAATAGTTTTGTTTGACGCATTTTTCACGTCATACCAGCTTATACTGGATTCTAACAGTTCAAAAATGTCTTCATCAAGGTTATACAAGTATATACCATAAACTGAAATGTCACGCTTACACCAAATCAAAGAAGTTAATAATTACTTCATTTCAAACTTCTTTATGTTATTTAAGTTAAACACAAGTATTGTAAGATACTACTGCATGATATCTAAATGTTTCAGTTTTAAAAAAGATGTAATAGAGCAAAATAATTGAAACAGGCAATAAAAAAATGTCATAAACCAGGTTAAGTATAACAAAATGATACAAATTTAATACAAAAAGAGTGTTTAGAAATCTAAGCTCTGACGCTCAGATGTATGAAAAAGGTGTCAGACTGGTCTAAAAAATAATACTGCCACAAAAAGATCAATTTCGTAAATGAATAAACCATTTCAAAATTAATTCAGAAACAAACCTGAAGATATTCTGGAAAAAAAAAGATGTCCTTATTATATGTATTATACAAAATAATTATATCACCAGTAAATTTCTAAATATCAGTAAAATAATGTGAACTACAAAAAAAATACAAATATACCTTGAATGACATTCCTGAAAAGCTATCAGATGTTGTTGAAGGTCTTAGAATCCTTGCCCTGTAGTCTTCATCATCATAAGTCATATCCTTGATATCACCTCCACTTCGCGTTTTTCTCCAACGGTTGAACAAATATTTCATTTTTTTATGAAAAGAACGTCTTTTACCGTCTTGTTTTACAAATTTATTATCTTCCGAGGGACTATGTCTTAACTGGCAGTCATCAGTACCTCTACTTAGTGATAGTTTTGATGAGATTAAAGGAAGCGATTTTGAACGTGTGTATGCCATTTCTTCATTGATTTATTAAATCAGTTCTTGTAAACCTAATATTTTCTAAATGAACACCCTTAATTCTTTTCTCAAGCATCAAAACAACAGATATTTTTCAATTTTAATATATCTTGTCATAGATCTTCAACCCATTGCAAAATATTCATAAATGCTTTCTTCTAATTTTTGTTTAAATTCAATGACTCTTATATCATGTAGTATTTATAAATAACTGAAAGTCTACCCTGCACTTAAATAAACCATAAACCTTTCAATCTACTGAAAGGAACAAATACAAAAATTTGTATTAAATCACAGTCATGCACTTATATGTTATATCCACATTTTTAAAGTTCCATATCTAATATGTCAAATATTATGAGCTGTGTCTCAGAGCATCAGATATTGCATACCCTATAAATTGTTCTAACAAGTCTTCTATATACACCAGGACTTCTCAAGGAGTTTCAGTGATAAAAAGAATTAACATCATACACACAGCTTTGATAAGTAAATTGAAAACCATTATCTTGGCAAGGAGCCAAGATATCATATATATATATATATGGGATTCTTAGACTAAGGCACTGTAGGGTAAACATCCCTACTACCATCTCCTGTCCCCTATTCCAAACATGCATCCTGATAGACAAAAGGAAAACAGTAAAATGTGGAGTATCTACGCATTTTCAACCAGCTGAACATTTGCGGCCTTTAAAGTGTTTAATCAGATTTTGGCCAAGCTTAATATACTTAAGTAATGGATTTGTTCAAAAGTTCAGAAACTTATCAAAATTTTACACCTTATTTTTATTCACCCACTGCTCCGTATGTGGTAGATTTTCACTAGACTAGCTCCAAGACTATTAAAAATGCTTTTAATTTTTATTTTTAAAGATGTGAATATAATTATCCAGTCTATATTATAGGTCCAATATCATACGATAACATAAGAATCAGTCCTCGTGAGAAAATCTGTAAAATAGACTTGTATTTGTCACTATTACCTAAAATATAAAAAAAATCACAAAAATATGATTTTTTTGGACAAATTCTTTATTATCAGTCTAGTGGCTAGTCTAGATTTTCACTGGAGTGATTTTCCTGTCCCGGTTGCAAAAACAAGACAAAGTTATTTTAGCATAAGTACAAAATAAACAAGTTTTGCCTAGCAAAGATAATAATATAAGAACTATTATATCATACTTGTCAAAGATTTCCAATGACAGTTACCTAGCCAAACTCATTCCAAATGGAAGTTAAATTATTACTAGCATTACCTCCCTTTGCCTATCTTGATTGCACTTCAGTAATAGATTAGAAACAAATAAATTGGGAAGCTACATGCTGTTTTTAAGACTTGCCTTTCAATTCAGATCACTGAAATATTTAATTTCAAATGTCCGACTATAGTACAAAAGGAAAAATTATACTGAAATAAAAAAAAAAATAGTTTGCTTATGTAAGTTATGATAATATTTTTAATAATTTTTAATCTTAAAGAAGGTGGGGGTGGTGGTGGGGGGGGGTAATAACATAATTTCATAAAAAGTAATAAAACCTGTATTCTAATAGGGGTGTGTGGTAACACCAAATATACCAGTATATTATGATTAACCTGTAAAAAGATACTCCATACATATGAAATTTCTAAACAGATATGCCCTGAAACAACAGTATTCCCATTTACATAATTATGATGTAAAATATGCAAAAAAGATTACTTTGAAATCCAAAATATCACCAGCTCTATGTGATTGCTATAATATTCTAAACAGTCACTGTAAATCTGCTTTTGCAGCATTTATTGGCGATGTAAAACACAGTTACTTTTTAACAATGGACCTTGCTATATGTATGTCATATACATGAGTAATGTCTGCAAAATGGCATGTTCATTAGGAGACAAAAAATTGTGAATATGATAACCACACAGAGTACCTGGGACACAACCTGCTCTAGGATGCAGTCATTTTGAAAACCTATGTCCAGTAGTTGCATTTTTATCTGTTATTTTGATTGATGCTTAGTGGGTTTATTTCAAACACAAAGAATGAAACCAAGAATTTAGCTGTTACTTGGCAGTTTAATGTGGA
The DNA here is from genome assembly GCF_021730395.1 of Mercenaria mercenaria. NCBI lineage: Eukaryota > Metazoa > Mollusca > Bivalvia > Venerida > Veneridae > Mercenaria > Mercenaria mercenaria. The sequence goes on from NC_069372.1 coordinate 65,683,939, forward strand.
AATAATCAATTGATATTTAGTGATAAACATCCACTATGAGGATAACTGCAGATTTGTTCTAAATATTGCCAGTTTAATATGATGTGAATATTTGCTGAACATTCCTGAACTTATGTCATTGCTTTAATATCTGAATATTTCAAAACATATAGCAATTATCCATTGGTTACCTCGGCTTTATAGTTGAAATTTTTCAAATAGTAGAGCTTTAAGTTTTATTGGTGCTTGTATCATCATCTGTATCACAAAAGTTCTGCACGTACAAAGGTTTCTCTAAAATTACTTAGCTAAATGCTTCTAAACTTCAAAAGTTAACATATTCTGCATCATAAGACAACCTCGAAGTACAAGTTACATAGCTCAAGCGTTTTTAAGTTACATCCAATTTATTTTTGACTTTGATTTTTTTGTTACAATTTTGCATATAAAACAGTCTCTCATAAATTACTGGGACAAATACTTGCCACTTTCACATTTATAGTTCTAGTCCTGCAGAATCAAACAATTCAGAATTAAACAGTTCAGACAATATTTGGCAATTCTGAAACTGTACTGAATTGTGCCATATTTAATGGCATCTATAGAATATTTTGATTGATGTACAATCTTTTCTTAATATTTCAGGCAATATGGCTGCATGTTCTAATTGTTGTCTGACTATTTCATCAAATACAGGCAAAGAGCTATAAAAATAAATGTATTTTATACTAACTACTTTGATACAGGTGAATATTTCAATCTGAATTTTTAATGAATTATGCCACTAAAACTGAAGCAATTATTATGCATTGACCAAAGAAAGAATTTCAGACAAAGAAGAAAATGTTCAGCATAACTCAGATACAGCAATATTCAGGCACATATTTTCATGCTGGATTGTGGTCACTCATTCATGAACTGTACAAATGTAACTCATAATATTATGGTGACTGGTCACTCATTTATGAAATATAACTCCTCCATCCTGCAAGAGTACCTGTTATAAGAATGTATATATGCCTGTATCATACTGCAAAAGCAATATCTTCTGTAGCAAATAATCAGTCATTTAAAATACAAATCCTTTTACTGTGTTCTTATACTGGTTGGGAACCATTTTCTGGACACATTTTCATATTTTGGCTCCATTATTCCCTAAAAATAATATTTGACATAAATGAAGCCCATACTGCACAAACTTCAGCTCCTTCTGCATCCGATGTTGTAATCAGCATCGCGTTGTGACGTAAAACATGGTTCTATGGGGCCTCAAATGGGGTCACTAAAAGAAGTTATTTTCCCCGTAAGGTAAACCAGTATCCGGACAAATATTTTGACGGTATTTTGCTGTTAATTTGATATCAAAATAAGTAATTAAACTATTTTTACACATGTCTTTATCATTCATCTCTTCAAAAATGCACACGAAACATAACCCGACGTTCAATAGCAGCTACGAAAGCAAACCGAAGTTGACGATAAAAATCTCGAATTTCGTCTAAGGCGGATTCTTGACAAATCCAATAGATATAGAATAAAATTAGTGCAAAAATCGACAGCCCTGCATTTTATGTAACTATTACCGTGAAATTATAAGTAGCACATGTTATCAGCGGACAATCAATATGAAGTTTAATTATTTCTTCCCCACTTGGTACCACGGCAAGTGTGAACTACTGCGCATGCGCAATGCTATCTTCATGCCCCGTTAAGACAGAAAGTTGTTTTGTAAACAAAGGTGTGTTATCATAAAAAAAACTAACATAAAACAGTTTTGTAATATAGTGGTTGGATGTAGACATGAAGATCAAACACCTAAATGATCTAGATGAAACAATAACAGGAATAACAACGAAATAAAGCGGATATTACATTTGTCCGGAAACTGGTCCTGTCCGGAAACTGGCTCCCAACCAGTATGTTTACAATATATAGGTCGATCATTTTCACCACAAATGGCCACCAACGGCCCAAGAGTTAAAAAAATTTCCCAATAACAGAATTTCTTCAAACTTTGGATATTGAAGGACAATCATCTAAGAAACAAAAATATGCAATAAAAGTCATAGGTCACCCGTACTGAAAGTTATCTCCCCTTGTAAACGACATTCCCCATCCCCCTCCACCCCCCCCCCCCCCCCCTCCCCAAAAATGCCGTTTTCAAGGGCAGATAACTCTTTTTAAATACTGGTGACCTATGACTTTTATTGCATATCTTTGTTTCTTAGATGATTGTCCTTCAATATCCAAAATTTGAAGAAATTCTGTTAAACTTATTGGGAAAAAAATCGCCCATCTGTATATACAGATCGAGACTCTAGATCTAGCTTGTCCCGATATGTTTGAAGCATTTGGAATATCACAGTACTTACACTGTTTTCTAGAAGGTCTGAATTAAATGTATAGAGACTTTTGTGTTTAAGAAAAATGTGTGACCGCATTTTATGTTTGTACAGACTCAATCAAATCTCGCCAGAAAATTACAAACTGCGTATCAGAAACAAAGGGAAGTAACTGAAACTAACGATGAATCTGACATCGGTGCATCCTCTCTAGAACAAACTAAGCCATTTAAAAACAACAAGAGAGATGGTAATTCCCCGAAAACCAGGTTTTTCAAATATTTTCTTTTTTCAGTAACATTGACCACAACGTAACAGTGACAATGACCCTAGTGGCCATCCCCTAATCTGGAACAATTAAGCTACCCACATACAAAGTTCCATTGTCGATATCACAGATGAAGGACATTGATGTGAAGATGACTACCATAAATAATGGACTTTTTCTGTGGCTATTTTTTTCTCTCTAGAATTATGGCCATTTCTTAATTTCACAAAATAGGCCATAGTGAAGAAATTTGGTGTTTTTTTTTCTCCATTTTTAGTAGAAGTGACCTTAAGTTGCTTATATGCCAAGTTTAAATGCATCGATAGAAACGTAAGTTATTGGGTGGAAACTGTTTTTGTTTCCTAGTTTTAATAACATTGACCTTGACCTTAAATCCACTGACCCCAAATCAAATCCCAACATTGGTCTTATAATGTTATACCGGCGAACATAAAATCTGGTCTTGAGTTATTCGTATTCATCTCTTAATTGGTGCTAGTTCTTTATCCAAAATTGTACCCTTCTTTGAAAAAAAACAACAACAACGTCATTTGCACTTTGAAGAAAACATATTTTCAAACAAGCATACAGACGTTAAAGCCTCTGAGTTTTGGTAATGCAATGGACGTTTCTTGTCCGTTTTCGGTAGCAATGCTTGCTACTCTGGTCGTCTACAACTTTAACATTTTACAAATTTGCCAAAGGTTTCACAACGATGACCGCTCATACCAGATGATTTGCCAGTGACTAACAAAATTTTCTTCATATGCTAGTATTGTAGCGTAAACAATCTTTATTCTTTCAGACATTTTTTGCGTTTTTTTAAATATGTTTACAGTACATTATGGGAAAAAGAACTGGAAGAACAGTTATGTATAGGTCACAGTTTGTTTTGGAACAAAGCACAACAGTACCAAGCCAGTCAACCTATTTAAAACGTTTTTGTTATGAAGAGTCTGGACAGACGCAGAACAAATTACAAGACGATTGCCTTATTTTGTCTCGTCCTGACAAAGCTAGTTTTTCTTTAATATTAATGGAAATGATCGGACTTGTGAAATGACAATGTTCTCCAATAAAATCAAATGATCAATATAACACATTAAATTAAGCGACCATCGGCAAATCTTTGCGTGACATGATAAGATTAGCATTTGCTTCTTAGAACTTATAGCTACGCCCCTGGTTACCCTTCATCAGTTAGTCATTCAGCTGTCAGTTTTTGTAAATTAAAAGTTTTCATTTTGTATGTAAGCAATTTGCGGACAGATTCCTAAATCCCCTCTTCTAGCATACCCACCTTTATCTTTCTGGTTTGTGTCACTTTATCTTTTAGTTTTCGTTGATGCTGCAGCTGTTGCACGCCCATCAAAAGTGTACTGGTACAAGATACAGGCCTTCCCCGTTTAGTTTCTCCTGAACCATTGTTCCATGGTTCACAACCCTTTAAATCACGCAAGTTTTTTCGGGTATTTTCGTGATGTATTTCGTGATCTGTCTGCAAAAATCGTGTGGGAGCGCTATTTAGACGCTTCCTCCGATGAGCCAAAATGAATTTTCTATTGTCAAAGGAACGTGAAAAGTGGCATTCGTGCTCGGTTTGATCGTCAGCCATTTCTTCGCCGATATCTGCAATAAGAGAATGGATTTGAAGTTAATCTGTTACGGTTAAAAAGAATCAATCTAGAAAGTAGGAAAAATTAGCTAAATTGCACGAGTCTGCTAGAGACATAAACACACTTATAACTGATCTTCTTTATTCTATATAAAATTGAGATACTTCCAGTTGCAGCAGCACACACTGGTACCCGTTTTAAATATCTCCATTTTAATCAAAGGCAAAATGGAGGTTATGTTAGATAAAAAAATATTTTCAGTCGTCGTGGTCTGTTAAAAAGCTCATTTAGAGCTAATTTTATACTGTTATATGTCTTGCCGACTTAAAAAAAATTTACCTTATTTTATCTATCTTATCTTAGTCAAACAAACACACTGAGACTCCACATTGTAGTAGAGACACTTCATTATGGAAATGCTACCTAAATGTCAAGTATAGATCTGTCATGTGATATTTCAGCAAAAGAATGCAACGAAACCATGGAAAATAGCTTTAAAGCACAGGAGCCTGAAATTCTATCCATAAGCCACCAAAAGTCTATATATAAAAAAGATCCCCTCTTTGTGTGTTTTTTATATAGAGGGGGAGGGGTCTTTTGGTGGCTTATTGATAGAATTTCAGGCTCATGTGTATAGAGAGAAAAGTCTAAAACTTTTTATTCCGCCATTTTCCTATTTAGTGTAGATAACCTTGCGGTAGTTCAAACCGAATTATTTATAAACATGCCTATATGGTCAACAATTTGATTATGTCTAGCACCTGTCCTGATGTGATTAATATATTGCTGACTGATGATATTTTCGACGTCAAAGGTCACGTCCGCGTGCTGAGTGTTGTGCCAGTTTGTGGAGTCTGCATTTTTTTTTGGAAAGAGGTTTTCCTTGCTGGATATGCCTGCGTGTTTTCTAATGAGTTTTAACTGGAAGCATTAAGTGAGACAAAACGAATCCTACATATATTCTCTTCCGGCCACTTACTGTTGCGAATCCAGGGTTTGACACACCATCTACTGTCGAATAAGTTAGGATTTTTCTCACGTTTAATTGCATATTTAACAGACATGGTTGTTTTAAACAGAAAGTTATAAGAAGCTTATTTTTGTATTAAGGTTTGGTTCTAGTATGTATACTAGTTTACATTTTTCTTGGGTTTGAAGACACAAAATGTTCACAAAACAATAACTTTTAACAATTTATATAATACAATGTATTAAAACGGACAACTTTATTTATCGTATCAAGTTTTATGTTCTTTGAATAAGACATGCGGCACCGAGGTCCATATGCAAATTTACCGACTGCCACTGGGCATAAGGCAACAAAATACATTTTGCTTTTAACATCGAACAAACGTAACATGAAAAACAGTTTTATACACTTTCTTATTACGGATTTCTTCATGTTTTGTAATGTTTTTTTTTTTTGTTTTTTTTTTGTTTCTTTTTTTTTTGCGTTTACGAGTACTTTGCACGAATATACTATATATGCATACTTTTAAGCATGTCATCATATGTCAATACCAGCATATTCTGTATACTGTGTCACACTGTGGTGTTTACAACAAGGCAAAGTTCATTTCAGGATTTTATTGCCTCCGTTCTGTATATACCATTTCCGGCGTGCTATGATTCCTGTCTAACACTGTGATCAGGAATCCAGTAACAGCACATATGCACAGTCTTTAAACACTGGCTACACCCCTTGTGGAATGATCTGAGGATTTTCAAGGCAGCACTAATTAACGTAATATGTTAACAAACAATTAAAGAGGATTAGTTGATTTTATTTTCACTGTAAGAACTTGGAGCTTTAATTCAATACATGGGAACCGAAGTTCTACTAAACAATGATTTTAATTCACAAACATGTATATGAAGAAAGAGAATTTCTCATTCTCGCATACCAGAGGTCTGCCATGGACCTCATGATTTTGACGAACCTCTGGTGAATGAGAATGAGGTTTTCTTTACATGATCACTTTTGAAATTGGTGAAATCACAGCCGGTTCAGAACGGAGGCTGACTTTTGATCTTATTAAGGCCCGATCTGTACAATCTAAGGATTTGAGAGAAAAGGTACGGTATTTTTTGAAAAGCATACGTTATAACAAAATAAAATGTGTGATTTGCTGACGGCTTTACTCATCAGTACGCTTTTTTGACCGAAGAGATGAGCGACCGCCACGGTGGCGCTAAGAACCTGAGATGGAATCAATGCTTATCATTAGGTTAAAAGTAGTTTAATAATCAACAAGTATACAATTAACCTTTTACATACACAAATTGTTCACTGTACTTCAACATATCATATACTGTACTTTCATCTGGACAATGACACAATGAGAACTACCAGGTGAGTTGCCTCAGTGTATTTACGTAGGTAAAATGCTACTCCTATAGAAACGACCTTTTCCCTAAGCATTCTTTTTTTTTTTTGCATTTCACACTGTACATGTATACTTCGCAACACTTTGCGTACTCTGCTATTGAGAATAACGGTTATGCTAGAAGTATAATTTGTTATAGAGTAAAATGTGTGTATTTTATTTCACATGTCTGTACGTGTTTTCGACATAAGTGGTGGGCCTACGCCGCTGATGTTGCGCTAAGTGCCGCATGTGGAGCCAAACTGACGCGAAAGCACATTTGATTTCACGGGATTTACCGCCCGTTTCATCAGAATTTTAGTTTTCGACAGGCAAGAAATTTACAACGCAATCTTTTACAAGACAAAATAATTGTACTATCTTCTTCCATTTAAGTTAGAACATACTGACATTTCGTCCGAATATGCAGGTTGTACAGTTAACTTGAGCTCGAACAGATGATCCTTCATTTATGAGTGTACAGTTAAAGATCCATAAAGCTTTAGATTCTATGTTAAAACAGACTAGCAAATAGATGGTATGCATACTTAAATGGTTAGAAAAGCGCTACTTTTAATACTGCACATGAACTTACAGTTAGAGACGTCAAGGGAGGTAATCAAAAACAATAGATTCAATAAAACTTTCTCACTATGTTCATAAATATTCAAATCTTTGACATGTATTAGAGAAAACAATTACTGGAAAAAGGATTTAAAAAGAAATTTATAATTTAGTATATTTTATGTTCATAACGGAAAATGTGGCGGCCACATTTTAAACAAAAGCATTATGAGCCTTTAAATGTCTTAAGTGTACATTGCTAGCACAGACGTATACTGTGCGGTAACTAAAGTCATGTAACGTTTCTCAAACAAACCGGAAGTATGGAATTCTTAGATTGTACAAATTTTGGCCAAATGTCAACTTTACTTTTGAACCGACTCTTTTTCACAGCTTTCAAAAGAGCTCGTTTCATCTACAAATCTTTATACATTGTATACGTAAAGTAGAACCATTTCTGAGTGAAACTACATGGTCTGTCTGTAGAAATGTGGTTCCAAATTGTTACAGAAAGAGTAGTCAACAAACACTTTTTAATTGTTTTCATTCTGCGTTAATTAGTGCCACTGCGGAAGTGGCAATGGCTTTTTCTTCAACTCACATCGAAAAAGAGGTGGAGCTATTGTTTACATGTGGTGGCAGGGCTTACTGTATTCTGTTTTGTTTTTCTGAAATTATTACTAGAAAACTAAAATAAAATCATTTAAGCAATGCCTTGTTTTGCCTGGAATTTTGTTTAACTATCGTTGTGATAATTTATTTCAGCAACAAGTCACATTCAACGTAAACCTATATTAGCGCGGCTTTGTCTCCATATACATTACATTCTATACGAAAAAGCAAATGCGGCTAAAATTTATAATATTACAAAACGATCAAGTCCAACCTGAAAGGTAATTTCTTTTTCCGCAAAACTCATCTGATCTATATATACCCGAGGAGTTTTCCTCAAATCAATATGCAATTTACCATGGTCAGCTTTTAACGAGAATTTGCAAGAATTATCTCCCTTAGTTATTTACTGTGTTTAAGCAATTCCCTTCAAATTGGATTGCCTCCCTTACATTAGCTAAAGTCGTGTCATTCATATTCTTTGTCATGGATTTTGCATTCATCTAAATTTTTGCTTTAGGTAATACACGGAAATTAAGCTCGAACGTTACTCCACAGAAAGCAACAAGTAGCCAGTTTTGATATAAATCCTGTCGTTTTATAGATTAATATATAGAAATATTATTCTTGTGAAGATATATAACTTTTCTCTAAAAAACATTATGTTAGCTTATGATATTGCGAAATTCGTGTTGTCGTGTAACAGAAAATGAAAACATTTGAATAAATTTCTTTTCTTTTGAAACTTTGAATCCCGCTAAACATTGAAATCCAAGACTTTTTTCATAAACGAGCTTTCCCACAAAAACATGTATAATAGTTTTCCTCGAGAAAAACGAAATTTGTGTGAAGATACATGTATTCCCACTTTGCCTGATTGTTCTTGTCCATATAACTGTACTTTTGTTTAACTATCATGCCCAGAAGTTTACCTTAAAACATGATAAAATAAAGTAATAAACTAAGCAATATTGTATTTGACAGGCAATAGCAAAGAAAAACCCGAGCAATTTAACAAACTTCAGAAACGTACAAGTTACTAAAACACGCACACACATGTTTTATGAACTGGCCTTGATCCAAGGTTTTCCATAGAAGTCAAAGGAAGAAAGAATCTATTGAATTATGAATCAAATTTCTGATTTTTCTTATCAGCATTGGTTTTTTTTGTATCAAAGAGATCCGAACTCATTTTTTTAATAAAACAATTAGCTCTGATTCACCCTGTCTACTTATTCATAGTGTCTAAGTTACTTGTATAATCAATGATATATGCCATTCAGATATGTGTTTGTACATACTATACAATTCAATCATGAAATCAAATTTATCGTGTAAACTAAAGTCTTTAGCTGTAAAGGTGGCTATTTTGCATGCTTTCCACGAACAAAACCGTGACAAAAATGTAGGTCGCACTAAAGAGATAATCCTACCGTGCAAACTCATGGAAAGCATGCCAATTTTTTTCTCTTTTTTTACACGCTTGGATTTCATTTCTAAAATAGACATGATATTGCGCGTCTGTTAATTTCACCCTTTCTTTGCATATCGTGGAAACCATGCTGTGTCTTTGTTTAAATAAATTAAATAAATGTACACATTCTCAAATCCCCCCCCCCCCATACACACACACACACTCTCTCTCTCATCAGCTTTCAACGAGCGCCTAACTTGCAAATTACACTATTTCATAAAAAAAATATTCTTTGAATTTGTTTTTCTCCTGTCGTCGAATGTTTCAATATTCCAAAGATATTTAGTTTTCAGTCGGAAATTATGTAATTCATGTTGATTCGTATTGTTCTCATAAACAGTTTGGTGAAAAATCAAAGCTCTGTTCTATTCTGTTCTTTTCAGTTTTTTTTCTATTTTTTGACTAATTAGACAATTATGAACGTTATTATTTCAAAAGACTATATTGAATCGTACGTCACTTGTTGGTATATGCAGTTTCGTAAATTAACACGGTTTAAGTTAAATCAGAACTTTAAGAAATCCACAAGATTTTAATTTCTTGATACACTGAAGTAAAATGGAAGCAAGAAGCCTTTACCCTATTACACTTATAATTATATTATTGTATTGTTTATAAAGTCAAGAATACCTACATATGTGATAATAAATTGTCATGCTTTGATAATTATAATTTATTTGCCTCTAAAGTAACAGAAATTAAAAAGTTTAGTGTTTTTCACTATGTGTTCAATATAAGCGATGGTGATACTTTTAAAACAAAATTGGAAGCAAGAAGATGTTCAGTTAGAATAAATATTTTCACATTAAATTGAAGAGCAGTAATTGAAGTTTACTGTCATATCTGGTAAAATATTCACACACCAAAAGATATATTTGAAATTAATCATTGAAAATAAATTTCCTATATAATCTATTGCTCAAATTAATATCAGTAGGGAAACCAATATTGATTATCGGATAGTTTTCAAGGGGGACAACCTACTATGATAAGCCAGCCAAATATAATAAAAGCTGGGGATGCTATTCAAAATGAATTAAGAGGATGTTGTAAATCCCGAATTGTGTTTATCTATGTCAACACGTATCAATGAGTGCTGTGGTACTTTCATTCGTTTGATTGTTCTATTTTTTATGACTCGTAAAGTCTGCTTATCTCATTGGAAGGAAACTGGTCACATGCATGGATGTCCATAGAAAGTGATATTCGCCGTAAAAAGTGATATTCTTATATATTAAGAAGTACCGGTATTTGTTTCTGGTAAAATCTTAGTCCTATATCTGTCAAAGTGAGACTTATCTAAAAGTCGATTTCGCTTTATTTTATTGACAGAATTGTAAGCACGGACTTTAAAAATTGGTAAATCAATAACTGAAGCAAAAGTATTAGAAAAACACTGCTTTGAGAAGAACTGAGCATGAAGCATTACGAATAGTGATAAATACCCATTCATACTTCTGCTGTTACACCATAATTCGTATACAACTTATTTGAGAGTGATTCAATTCCTGCATGTGAAACCCTAGCAATCCCTCAATTATAGAAGACCATAAGTAATATTTTTATATAATAAACAGAGCTGAAGTAACTGGAAATAATTGTGAATGCGCTACCCATATTATCCAATGATGTAATAATAAAGTATCAATTTTGTACTTTTCATGTAAAACTATTTTAATGCTGCAGAAGAAATCTGATACATTCCGACAATTAATATGTAGTGAAATACCAGTTTGATACTGTATTGTTGAGTACAATCAAAATGCTTCACGAATTAAACCCCAAACCCCATAATTCTACACCGGATACTTACGTTATCAATTTTAAGCGTCTAGATTGTCCTCAACTGTGACTGACCAGTGATGATCGTTTAGATCGTCCTCAACGATGGTAGTCAAGACTTTTGCTGGCACTATCCCAAATGAAAAAAAATGTACATGAGGTAAAATATGTCGCTATATTGTGTTCGTGGTGTTAAACAGCCTGGTATAAACACAGCAGTATGTTTTTCCTTCATTCATTTATAACATCAACATTGTAATCCTTTTCTATTACCGCGACCGATTAATCAACAGCACACTGTGTCCTTGCAAAACTAGCCAGTAAGATCGAAATATCCTAAATGCATAGTCATTCTGACTTTTTATTCTGTAATACTATGAAAGATGGTTATATAAATTGTTTTGAACATCTTAAAATCATGCAAAATTATACAAAAAATTAAATCAATGTTAACATATGTCTTGCCTTTAGCAGAATTAATATTCAACAGTTTTATTAGGTATGTTCTTCTTTTGAACCATTTGATTTAATTTACAAGTGTGCATAAATTATAAACACTGCTTCAAGGACTTTAAAAAAAGACATAATCATGTTTATTTACATAGCCGAAGTATTTACGACTATTTGTGTAGCAAATAAGGAAGAAAAAATAACATTTTACACAGAACACAGTGTTGTATTGGGCCGACGTTGGTTGGTTGGTTGTGTTCAGTGCGCTTTTTAGCTCACCGTGACGGAAACAACGGGAGCTAATATTGCGATATACCCGGTGTCGTTGTCGGCTTCGTGTGTTATCATGACCCTTTTTGTACTTAGTCATTTTTGTCAAGGAAATTCTGTCCACGATTGTCAACAAGAAAGTATCTCAGTAATTACAAGTTACAATTAAGTAAATCTCAACACACTTCTTCTTCGTCATCACCATGGTGATGTACCAACTGAATGACTTTACTTTTATTTTAATGAAATTATGCTCCTTTTTGTACGTAGCAAATTTCCCGTTTTTCAACAATATTCTATTTGTGGTTTTCAGCGAATTAGTAACTGAGATTTTCTACATACCACAACCTTTATGACACAGGCTTCATTAATATATTGCTTTAAATTTAATTTAGTTATGTCCCTTTTTGTATTTGGCCATGTGTTTGGATATTCTGTTCGCAAGTACCTCAGTAATTACAAGTCGCAACTTAATGAAAATTCATACACTTTTTCGCCAAGATAATACCAACTGAATGACATAGGTTCCGTAACTGTTGCTATGATTTTGAAGGAATTCTGCCCATTCTGTACTCTCTATTTTCTTCAACAAAACGCTATTGTCAGCGAATTGTTCATTTCTCAGTACCTACGCTAATGCTATACCGACTGAACTACCCGGTCGCCTACACATATTCTTATGGAACGCCATGACTGTCTTCTGATGTTGATATATAGAACTTTTATTCTCCTCGTTTTAATATTCAAGTCCTTCAACGTAAAGTCTTTACCATCATAATTTCAACAGTATGAACTAAGTTTCATAATTCATGGTGTCATTTTGATCAAGTTAACTTCCTTTTATACTTCGATTTTTATTTTTTATTTTGGTGCCTTAGATTTCTACCTTCTGTTTTTATCTTGAATACATTTGATAACCCCTGCTTTGAAGATGAACGGGCAATATAGAAATGCTGTTCGTGCATCTGTGTTGCCGTACGTTTGTATGTTACCCTTAACACATACAAAAGCAAATTTTTTTTCTTTGGTTTCTTGTGATTCTTGATAATTTCTTTCATGCTGGACAGGATTTTCTCGTGATTTTGCCGGTGATGTAAAAACTCATCTTACACCCGGGGTGTCACTGAAGATTACTCACGTGCTGTAATGTATGACTGAATGCGTAAATTCATACACTACTATAATTAAATAGTGCTTAAGTGAAAGGCATTCATTTTACTTTATGTCTACTATCAGTTGAGAAATACAGCATGCAAGCAAAAGTTGAAGCTGTGGATGGAATTATCTGGCCCTCCTGTAACTGTTTTGCCGTAACTCAGCAGAGCCTCTTACTTAAACAGTTACACTCGAGCATATATTTTCACCCTTACTTTCAACCAGTGAAAGATTATTATAGTCACTATGTTAGTTTTCCGCCATCTGTAACCCGGCCACTCACTTTACTTCAGTCACCCTCAAATGACCAATCCTTAAATTTGTTCTTTGTGTTTGTTCGTATCCCCTTCCCCCGCACACATGGTGTTATATTTACTTCCCCAGCAGATATTTTAAAGTTTTTTATTAAACAATATTCGAGTTGTCTCCAGGTTAGAGAGCACCAATTGTTTTCCCATGGGCTTCCATTATAACGTTATGGCATGTAGGGCTAATTAGTATATATATAAAGGCAGGGTTAATTAGCATGTAAAGGGATGTGTGGCATTCTGACGGAGCAGTTTTATAGTTTCCCTTATGCTTGTTTTCAAATGCAATCTAATGTTGCTTACTATTTGAATAGCTTGATATCATAAGCAAACTCCATAGATGTAAATAAGAAACGGATTCGCAAAACATGTATAATCATGATATACCCTGTTTTTTGTTATTGTTTTTTATGTTGTTTTTTTTTTCGTTTGGGCATGGAAGAAAATAAGATTCTGGTGAAATTGTGACATGGCATTATCTTCAGAATGTGTTCGAAGATGTAATTTAAAGTCCTTGACGATACATATCAGGTACATACATTCCGTGAGTTTAGAAAATTATAATTTCAAGTGTTCAGCACTTTATTTGTATGAATTTTGAAAATTTGAAAATTCATGCAGCTAAGCCTCGGTCAAATTATTTTTGCTCTTGTCAGTGAGTTTAGTTCCTCTGTAACTACTCATCATAATGAAGTCATACATGCTTTGCCATCATAGTTCTAACAGTATGAACTATATAAGTTTCATAACTCTTGATATTATTTTGAGAAAATGCAACATGATCTCCTTTTCCAATCATAAAACGGACAGTTTAGACGTCTTGTGTTTTAAACTTCTGCTTCGTTTGTCTGTCTGGAATGTTTCGTTAATCCTGCTGTAAGATGGGAAATATGGAAATGTTGTTTATGCATCTGTATGTCCACCTATATGCAGGTCCGCTGGCACCACGTACACACCCCGCCCTACCACTTTCATTCCACACTGTCCGTCGGGTAGGCCTAAGGGGAAATGTGGCATGCAAGACCTGTACAATCATCTTATAAAATAGTAGACTCGCATGGGCTGAAAATATTATAAAACAAATTGTGTACTTCCAAGGATCTCCATATTTATGTACTGTACCTCACTGTGACATCAAACTTTTAACTGACTGCATGTTTCTTTCTGTCTTTTCGGTTACATCTTTGTGAAACTTTGTCAGAATTAATTGTTTAAACGGCAAACTTTTCATGGGGATAATTAATTAAGACAATGTCATAGTGGTATCGTTAAATTTGTGCAGAAATACCGCATTTTCTAACACACCTCGTGTCCATTTGTTTATTTCACGAGAAAAATCGCTACAATATGAATCAAGCCTAACCTATAGCGCCTACTTGAGAATATATTCCTTCACACGGTACAAAAAGACAATCGAACAAGTCAGCAAAATTACACATCCTGTAGAAAAAAACAACGTTTTTTATTATGTCTGTAGAAACAGTACCGAAGGATCTAAGGAATTTAAGAGCATGTTTATTATGCTCTCTCGTCAAGGTAAACGTTGATAAATTGTTTTTGTGGAAGGTGTGTAGAACTTGATGCGTTTAGCGCAGAAATTATTTTGTTGTGAAGAAAATTAGTGGGTGGGGTACTCATCATAAATAAGCAGGCTGGTAAGGTAGCAGATGGCGGTTTTTTCTAGTACTTCGGACTTCCGAGCGATGTGGCCAAGTCAGACGGCTTCCGATATCTTACGAGATGCAGACCTGAAAATAAAAAGATACCGGTTTACATCTTACTTGAAGAAGAAATAAAATACATAGTAAACTTCATACAAAGCATAGATTTTTAAATCCACAAGCCACCTGAAAGATAATTTCAGCCCGCGAAAATACATGACATTTCAGCCCAAATTAGCCATATCTCCAACTGGCCTTAAAATGTTAGGGGAATGGATAGAGACAAATGGCCACTTGCATTCTGTACTCAGTTTCAAGTATTACTTGCAGAGCTGGACAAAAATACCTGTCAACCGATTACTTTTTTCACTATTTTCAACTGTGTGAGGCCTATATGACATTTGACAGTTCACGAGACGCTCAATGCTGATAGTGGCATATATGCATTTCAAGCAGTTATATGAAAATGATGCCATCAAGCTTACATTCGCATCTGCCAGAATTTCTGCAACATACCATTCTTAAACTTGTTAATCACAAACTCACATCAACAAATATTTCAAACATCAAAACTGCCTTCACTTCAAGGTTTTATCTCTAATGACAGATTTTGACCCTGGCCAATTCGAATCTGTGGCTGGAAACTACCAACTGCTACCTAACATTGCCCGATCGGGCTTATGGCACAAAAAGTAATATTTCTTGACAAATAATGAAGATATTTCTTTCAAACTTGGTCCATTTATTAAGCATTACATATAATGCTTATCAAGATAGAAATAACTTTGTTGCCTTTAGTTTAGTTAGAATTACTTCCCTTTTTCAGATTTTTATGATGCATAATTTTTGAAGTCCAAAAATATTATGTTTTAATGCAATGTTTAAAACAGAAAAGGGTTCATTGGCTTTCTAGTGCTCCAGACTTGTGCGCCAATACCTTTATCCTATACATTTAGGGTAAATACTTTGTTTCTAGTGCAGATGTATGAGCAATTTTTTTAGGACTATCATTTCTCTATAATGTTGTAAGTGAAAGCAGAGTAAAATGTTTACATTCATGTACTAGCGCAATAATTTAGAGCATTAGAAAGCCATTTAACCCTTTTTTGTTTTAAACTTAGCATTAGAACATTGTTTTTTTGGACTTCAAAGATTATGCGTCATAAAAATCTGAAAAGGGGAAATAATTCTACCAAAACTGAAGGCAACCAAGTTATTTTTATTCTAATTTGTATCATTTGTTATGCTTAACAAATGGACCAAGTTTGAAAGAAATATCTTCATTATTTTTCAGAAATATTAATTTTTGTGTCATAAGCCCGATCGGGCAATGTTACCAGCCTGATAAGTACATCTACATCTACATCTTTCACCCAACCGTCGATTTCCGACTACATGTATACAGGATTATCGGTAGTATTTCACTTGATGTGCATCCTTGATCCATTCGAATTTAATTTATAATAAAATGTAATTAGATGCAGCCTAATGACAGGTATTTTAAAGTGCATGGTTAGGATTTGTTGCGTTCTGGCCTTCTGGTTACTGGACACTTGATATTCATTAACATGTCCAAAACATTGCGGAATGAAACTTATTTCACTTGGGTATTGATTACATTTTACTTGGACTTTATCATAGACTCCCAGTGCAAAATCTCAAACTTTTAACTGAAATAAAGGTATTGAATCGATATATTTCAAAGAAGGAAGTGTCTAGGGGTACGGATCTGTACCTCTAGAATCTGATTCTAGAGGTACGGATCCGTACCTCTAGACAAGCCTGTTAGGGGTTTTCTAGGGGTACGGATATCCTTTTTCTAGAGATTTAGGGTTATTTATATCTTAAATTTTGTTAAAAATGAAATAACAACTAAGTCTTAACCAGTCTTCACTTAAAACTTGGATCTAATTAGTTTACAGATACCAGCGTTCATCCGATTGTTTACCTTCTCTTTCAAAACCTAAATAGCCAAGGAACTCCAAATGAATACACTGATTTGTGCCGATAGGAATTAGTTTGTTGTCAAATAAACTGTTGATAACAGCTAGATTAATGAATGAATCTATCCCTTAAATGAGTTCTATTTGCAATTCAGCAAATAAATAAATAAATAAATAAATTAGGCATAATATTAATATGCACCAATTTATTTTGTTATTTAACAAGGTACATTGTTGTATAATGATAATCGGCACGGAACTGATTGTTTAATAATCAATTTAGCGACATTAAGTAAAAGAAACTGTTTGTGAAAACGTCCCATGTATCTCGTAACGGCTACCAAATGTGTGAAAAACATAAATACACTAAGTGCTAATTATCAATTAAAATAGTTTTTTCCCCAACATACTTAAAATTATTTTGTTTAATCTTTATATCTTTTTTTCTGCCAGTTCGAAACTTCGTGATTTATTTGGTGTTCCTCGGTTATTTACGTTCCGAAAGAAAATGTAACAAATCGGATGAATGTTGTTATCTGTAAACCATTAAATTAAGATCCAAGTTTAAGGTGAATTCTGATGAAATGTTTTTTGTTATTTCATTTTCAACAAAATTTGAAATGTAAAAACGGAGGTCCGTACCCCTAGAAAACCCCTAACAGACTTGTCTAGAGGTATTGTCAGATTCTTCATTATACCCCAGTGGAAACTGGCAGGTACTCGAAAATGCAGCTCTCTGATTGGTCAATTAGAACCCCAAATCTACTGTGATGTCATGATAAAGTTATGAATACTGCCTCACACCTAGCTCTCACGAGTATTATGGGCATAGATCCTCTAGGGATTTTCTAGCCGGTAATTAATTTGTTTAGGAATTAAGTACCGGTACTTTTCAGTGAAATGATTGTATTATACTTAACATAGTAAGTTGCTAAACTACATAGCTTGGTCAGTGTTGTGCAGTCAATTTTATCAACAGAGGCGGGACACATGATATCATCAAGGAAGTGGCTATTCTTACGGCTCTCCTGTATGAATAGTGAAATAGCCTGCATGTACAGTACATTAAATAATAATCATCCAGTGAATGTGAGAACCAGCTGTTACCAGTATTCACAGCGCGAAAACTTCTTAACTGTAACTTTAATGTTTGCCTAATAGAGTCGAATCTTCAAAATATGTTCAATTTGAATTCGAAATTTAGTGTTTTAATTGATAGTAGGATAGAGTATAGGGGTGCACTAAGGATTTTTGAAGTCTTATACTTCCTTGCTATTGAGCTAGCTATTAGAGCGACGTGGTAGAGTGTCTGCCTTAGGTGTGAGAGGTACCAGGTTCGATTCCTGGTCAGGGCTGAAGTATTTTCAGTTGGTTTCATTTGGCGCCCAAGGTAAATAACTCATAAGTAGATATAAATGGACACCATGGAACATCTCACAGAGGTTCAAACACCTGGAATCGAGGACAAATCTAAAATGGTGGGGGTGTGTATGTAGTATGGTAGAGTATGAAGGGTGCTTTTATACTTCCTTGCTATTGAGCTAGCATTCATAGCAACATAGAGTGTCTGCCTTAGGTGTGAGAGGTACCAGGTTCGATTCCTGGTCAGGGCTGGGTGAATGCGAAAAAGTTCTAAGTGCTTCTTTATTTTTATGCACTTAGAACTCTTTCGCATTCACCTCTCGAAATTTAGTATTTTCAGTCTGTTACAATCAGAAACCACTTTCAAAGGATTTTTGAAATGATAAATAGATGATATTTGATTGTGTCAATGTAAGATCTTGTATTTACAAATACAAATGAAAGGTAATTTTGATTTACTTGTAAAACGCAGTTTCTTTTCACTTCTATCTTGTGTTTTCAGTGCTAGAATTTTAACAAAATTTTATATACTTTGTCCATGTAATATAATGTGTAAACTCCGTATGTCAGTGTGGCATCACAGTTTTCATGTATATTGACATACGTTTCCATTACCTTTCAAGAATGCTTGTTTTTATGCCCCCGAAGGGAGGCATATAGTTTTTGAACCGTCTTTCGGTCTGTCAGTCTGTCGGTCTGTCCGCAATTTTCGTGTCCGGTCCATATCTTTGTCATCGATGGATGGATTTTCAAATAACTTGGCATGAATGTGAACCACAGTAAGACGACGTGCAGTGCGCAAGACCCAGGTCCGTAGCTCAAAGGTCAAAGTCACACTTAGATGTTAAAGGATAGTGCATTGATGGGCGTGTCCGGTCCATATCTTTGTCATCGATGGATGGATTTTCAAATAACTTGGCATGAATGTGTACCACAGTAAGATGACGTGCATTGCGCAAGACCCAGGTCTGTAGCTCAAAGGTCAAGGTCACACTTAGACGTTAAAGGATAGTGCATTGATGGGTGTGTCCAGTCCATATCTTTGTCATCGATGGATGGATTTTCAAATAACTTGGCATGAATGTGTACCACAGTAAGATGACGTGCAGTGCACAAGACCCAGGTCCGTAGCTCAAAGGCCAAGGTCACACTTAGACGTTAAAGGATAGTGCATTGATGGGCGTGTCCGGTCCATATCTTTGTCATCGATGGATGGATTTTCAAATAACTTGGCATGAATGTGTACCACAATAAGACGACGTGTCACACGCAAGACCCAGGTCTGTAGCTCAAAGGTCAAGGTCACACTTAGACGTTAAAGATCATTTTTCATGATAGTGCATTGATGGGCATGTCCGGTCCATATCTTTGTCATTCATGCATGGATTTTAAAATAACTATGCATGAATGTGTGACACAGTAAGACGATGTGTCGCGCGCAAGACCCAGGTCCGTAGGTCAAAGGTCCTAAACTCTAACATCGGCCATAACTATTCATTCAAAGTGCCATCGGGGGCATGTGTCATCCTACGGAGACAGCTCTTGTTTAATGAGAATATGATCATTTCAGTTAGTTATGAAGAAAACAGTTATAATTTTTGAACTTATAAGTGATTTCTTATCAAGTGCTGACCTAAACATTATATGTTATATTATCAGTGTCAGAAGTAGGGAATTATGGATACAAACAGAGCTAAGCCTTCATTTTAAAAGAATCACACAAGTCAAAAAGATACAGATTTCTTTCAGATGTTTGCTGAAGATTCTCAGCTGAAAACTCTGCACAAGAAAATTAATGAAACTTGGTAAAAACTGTACAACTCCATTCAGTTTGTAGTACAGTGTGAACTGTGATATCACAGGATGTGATAGTCTTAAATAGATTGGGCTCGGGGATTTTGATTTATCTTTCCTATTTTATAACAAAATTTGATTGATAAATATTATTTGGAACTTATGTTTCAGACATTTGACCAGTTTGAGATGGACGGATGTGACAACTGTGATGAGTATTTACACATGAAGAATAATACAGATGCTGTATATGAATGTACAAGTTCAAATTTTGATGGGTAATGGGCTTTTTGTTAGTTTACTGTATTAAACTGATTTTTTTTTTTGCAAAATGTTTTACTATGTTTTCATTTTAAGCTCGACTATTCATAGAATAGTAGAGCTATTGGACTCACCCATGCGTCGGCGTCCGCATCCCGATTTGGTTAAGGTTTTGTATGTAAGCTGGTATCTCAGTAACCACTTGTGAGAATGGATTGAAACTTCACACACTTATTCACTGTGATAAACCGACCTATATTGCACAGGTTCCATAACTCTATTTTGCTTTTTTACAAAATTATGTCCCTTTTTCGACTTAGAAATTCTTGGTTAAGGTTTTATATGTAAGCTGGTATCTCAGTAACCACTTGCAGGAACGGATTGAAACTTCACACACTTCTTCACTGTGATAAACTGACCTACACTGCACAGGTTCCATAACTCTATTTTGCTTTTTTACAAAATTATTCCCCCTTATAAGCACTGTAAAGGTTCCATAACCCTTTTTCCCATTTTTACAAAATTATGCCCCTTTTTCGACTTTTGTATTCATTCAATTGACAAGGCTGTTGAGTAGTCGAGCGTTGCTGTCCTCCGACAGCTCTTGTTTGTTCTGCAGCTCATGTAAAATACTTGATAGATCGGTAAAATCTGCAGTTCATGTAAAATATCAACTTTAGGTGACTATGTAAGCCATTTATATAAACCATAACTCTGATATACATGTCATTTGTCAGAATTATGGCCCTTTTTGTACTTAAATCTGATTTTCTTGGTTAAACTTTTTGTTTAGGTCCACTTTTTCCCAAAGATTATAAGAGCTACAGCTTTGAAACTTTGCACACTTGTTTATCATCATTAGATGAGTAAGTAGACCAAGAACCATAACTCTGACCTGCGTTTTGTCAGAATTATGGCCCTTTTTGTACTTAGAAAATCGGTATTTCTTGTTTGTTTTTTTGTTTAAGTTTACTTTTCTTTGAATAATTACTATAGCTTTGAGCAAGAAGGCCAAGAACCATAACTCTTTTCTTACATATTATCCAGTACCTGCAGACGAGTGTTGGCACCTGCAGGCGGTGCTCTTATTGTGAAATTGTGAATTTCATACCTGTATTTATAGATACTAGATTTCTGTTAACTGTATATTAGATGCTTGATAGATTGTCTAAGCTTCAAATAGATTCTCATTATGTGTGACATTTTCCGCAGGATAATTGACTGAAACAGACCTTGTTTATAATTTAAATTGCACAGTCTTCAAAACTAGCATTTGCTTAAATTTCCATTGGGAGTAGAAAGTAGTAACATCATTGCACATTTTCTTATACATGTAAGTTAGCTTCTTGTTTGGTGAGGAAGTTGGAATTTTCGTTAAAGATAATTTTATGCTCATTTTCAGCCTATTAATAGGCCACAAACTTTTATACTGGACTAATTTCATTTACCAGCCAAATATAACAAACTACATAATACCGGTAATAGTAAACATATGCGCATTTTGAAAAAGCTTGAAGTTGTCATGTTTAAAGTTCATAAGTTTACAAGTACTTAGAACATGATGTATAAATAAATGTCTTGATTTCATTATTTAACTTTTACAATTTCAGAATTGTTGCAATGATGGGACCTGAAGACAGCTGGGTAGCAAAATGGCAAAGAATAGGTATAATGTATTTATCATAATTTTAGGCTTTATCACTTTATACTATGATAGTTTAATTCCAACCTTGATTAAATTTGTTACAGTCTTTGATTTGTAAGTAATTTATGATTCAGGGTTTATTCTGTCCCTTTGGTAGAATGTGCCTAAAAATGAAAAAAATCTTCAAACAACATCTCATAAAACAGCTAGTCTGATTTCGAAATAATTTCACACAAATAGTTCTTGCGTAACCATCTACCATGAATATTTAAATTATTCCGATACGTCAAAAAACAGGGGGCGCAGGTGCGGTCAGTTTTCCCTATATGTATATAGTGGAAACTTTAATATTTTCTTGTATGAAATTGCTGGCCCAATTATAAAATAATTTCACACAAATGGTCCTTATGTGACTCGCTACCAAGATTGTTTAAATTATTCCGATTCATCAAAAACAACATGGCTGCCAGAGGGCGTGGTCACTTTTCCCTATATGTTTTTAGTGGAAACTTTAAAAAGCTTTTGGTATGGAACTACTGGCCCAATTTTAAAATAATTTCACACAAATGATCCTAGTGTTTTACCCTCTACCAAGATTATAAAAGATATTCCGATTTTTTACAAAACTTGACCATCAGAGGGCATTGTCACTTTTCCCTATATGTATGCAGTAGAAACTTCAAAAGTCTTTGTGTTTGATATTGTCTCTTAGTATTCTATGTCATCATCCCTCCCCAATCCCAACAAACACATACACACATTACCTGCATGTATTTATTTAGTAGAATCTTTTAAAATTTTCTTGTCAGAAAAAAATGGCACTTCTTCAAAATAATTTCACAGACATTTTTCTTGCATAACCATCTACCAAAACTGTTCAAGCAAGGGGTGTAACTAAGGCGAGTGATATTGGGCTGTCATGGCCCTCTTCTTTAGTGGGAGTAGGTGGGTCATTATTGTTTCTCCGGGAGAAGGTTGGAGAAGACAGAGTTTTTTTAAAGGTTACCCGTGCTCAGCATGCTAATTTCAAAGTTTCTGTTAAAATGCAAAGTTCTGTTGAGGTTTTTTTTTTTGTGTGATTTTGAGTGTGATAAGATTTGCTAAGAATGTGGTAAGCTTACTTTGTCATCGACAATCCCAACATTCATATCTATGTTTTTAGTTGTTCACACTGTCTTTGAAATTACTGTAAGAATATTCTTCAAACTTAACCTTTACCCTTCTATATTTCTAAAATGGACTGGTCCATCATCCAGTTTGGGCTGTACTATTAATTATTCAAAGGGGTGTTCACTGAAAATTTACTCACTGAATAGTGAACAGTGCAGACTATGATCATGCAGGCTGATCTTGGTCGGCACTGGTCGCAAAGGCAGAATCACTTGCTGCCAATAGGCTAAAAATTAAAAATAATTCTTCCTCTGTTCACAACTTCACATACACACATCATAAAATTACATGGTTTATAACTTCAGCAACTGATAACTTATGAAGTATTTCCTACTTTTTACTTTTGAATAATTCTCTTCGTCTTTCTCCTTAGTTATGGCCCCTTTTGTACTTAGAAAATATCAGATTTCTTGGTTAAGTTTTATGTTTAGGTCAACTTTTCTCCTAAACTATCAAAGCTTTTGCTTTGAAACTTGGAATACTTGTTCACCATCATAAGCAGACCCTGAACATCAAGAAACATAACTCCATCTTGCTTTTTGCAAGAATTATTGCCCCTTTTGGACTTAGAAAATCAGTTTTCTTGGTTAAGTTTTATGTTTAGGTCAGCTTTTATCCTAAACTATCAAAGCTATTCCTTTAAAACTTGCAACACTTGTTCACCATCATAAGCTGACCCTGTACAGCAAGAAACATAACTCCATCCTGCTTTTTGCAAGGTTTATGGCCCCTTTTGGACTTAGAAAATATCAGATTTCTTGGTTAAGTTTTATGTTTAGGTCAACTTTTTCTCTTAAACTATCAAAGCTATTGCTTTAAAACTTGCAACTCTTGTTCACCATCATAAGCTGACCCTGCACAGCAAGCAACATAACTCCATCCTGCTTTTTGCAATAATTATTGCCCCTTTTGGACTTAGAAAAATCATTTTCTTGGTTGAATATTATGTTTAAGTCAACTTTTCTCATAAACTATCAAAGCTGTTGCTTTAAAACTTGCAACAGTTTTTCACCATCATAAGTGGACATTGTACATCAAGAAACATAACTCTATCCTGCTTTTTGCAAGAGTGATGGCCCTTTTTAGACTTAGAAAATCATGGGTAGGACAATATTTCTATTATACAAAAAAAATCAGATGAGCGTCAGCACCGCAAGGCGGTGCTCTTGTTTAAGTTATAATCTAGTGTCTCAGTACTTGGGTAAACCTCTAAGTGCTTCATTTTAGGGAAAGCAAATGTTTTTTTATGCCCCCAGCATCTACTGATGCAGGAGGCATATAGTGATTGTCCTGTCCGTTCGTTCTTCCGTCCGTACAAGGTTAACCAAATGGGACCGTTTCGTCTAGCATCAATACCCCTTACTAGAATGACTTGATACTAATGCAGATGTAACCTGTGACCATTCCTCATCTTCAGACATCACCTGACCTCAGTTTGACCTTGACCTCATTTTGGACTTAAGTTGCTTTATATGGGCCATCTCTTGGTTAACCAAATGGGACCATTTTGTCTAGCAATAGCATCAATACCGCTTACAAGAAGGAATTGATACTAATACAGATGTAACCTGTGATCATTCCTCATCTTCAGACATCACCTGACCTCAGTCTGACCTTGACCTTTACCTCGTTTTGGACTTAGGTTGCTTTGTATCAACAAGGATGCCACCGGGGGCATCAATCGTTTATTGAACGCAGCTTCTTGTTTAGTTATAACATCTACAGAACCTGGAGGTATTGGTTGGTACTTGAGCTTGTAAGAGATTTATTGAGGTCAGGTGGAAATTAAAGTTAGCTTTCTTGGCTCAAACAAACAAATTTTTTGAGCAAACTATATTTGCAATGTTATTAAAGTCATTTATATTCTTAGGATCTGTAGATGCTGTAACAGGAAAAAAAAAACATGCTTTAATGCTGTTCTAGTATGAAACATGTAAAAAGCAAGATAAAATTATTGTATCATTGACAAGTATTTCCTCTTGTGTGTTACAGGACCATAAGTAAGTTCAAGCTTCAACACTGAAAGTGTATAATATAAAAGGTGTTTTAACAACACATGATCTCCATGTTTACACATGTTTACTACGCCTTGAAATGATAGTAAGTTCAGTAACAGCAGTGTTTTGCTAAAATATATAATAGAACCGTGCCATGAGAAAACCAACATAGTGCGTTTGCGACCAGCATGGATCCAGACTGTTCGCTTTCAAAGCCTATTGCAGTTAGAGAAACATTTAGTGAACAGCATGGATCCTGACCAGACTGCGCAGATGCGCAGGCTGGTCTGGAACCATGCTGGTCACAAATACACTGTTGGTTTTCTCATGGTGTGGCTCATATATATGTATCTTACTTAAGTGGGTGTTGGAAAGTTACACCTTAAGGATTGAACATGTATGCAGTTTTATACACATGACATCTCTACCACAGTGTAGTCTTTGAGCCAACATTAATTTTAACATTTCTATTTCAGAGAGGTTTGTGAAAGGATGTTACGCCCTGTCAGTGACTGGCCGTTTACCACCAGGAATTATCAGAAGTCTGAAAAACAAAAATATTCCATATAGACCTAGAGACGTTTCACACAAAGTTTAATGATGCTGATTTTTTTCAAATAATGTGTTTAAAGTGTCTTGTGCTGGAATGGAAGAAAGAAATCTTGAGAAAAGTTGACATGCAGTTATTTCATAACAGTTACTGCCTTTTAAGGAAGAGGCAGAGTATTAGCAAAAGTAATTAGTGATATTTCATGTGCACATTGATTATCATCCCCTGCTGACATGTTGCATTGACATGTTAATTTGAGGGGTTGGGTATTCAAGTTATGCGCAAAGATCTCCAGGAGTTTGTCTTGACGTTAATTTTAACAATTTTCACATTTATTGGGTGTTCAGATGATAATTATTATTACTTTGAATTCGTAATATAAAGGATCAGGTGAAAATGAAAGGATGAATCTAAATGTATAAATTTAATTTGCAGAATTGTAAATCAGGGTTTGGAGACCAGTCTTGAAATCAGTTATTTTCTGAGCACAGTCTCAAAATTGACCAATGGAAATAATGCATTCATAGACTGGTTCATTAACTGAATTTTGTAAAATTGGAATCACAGAACAGTTTGATTAGACAGCAAGCATTGTACACTTGAAGTGTTCTCTCATATCACCAGACATTAAACATTGCTGGCAATGTGACATTTGGCTACTCTGTGGAAGGTCAACTTAATAACTTAATAGTTGTTTTTGAAGCCATGTTTAACCCTTACCATGCTGGACATGATTGGTTTTGCCTTTGCGACCAGTGTAGATCATTATCAGCCTGCACATCTGTGCAGTCTGATCATGATCTGCACTGTTTGCTATTCAAACAATATATTTTTGGTAAGCACCCCTTTTAACAGTTAATGGTACTGTCCAAATTGAAAGATGGACAAGTTCATTGTAGAAGTTTAGAACAGGGTGATGGTCAAGGCCATTTTATTGCAGAGATTTCCATATACCTGAAATCATTTTAAACTGGGTAATTCTTACCTAGTATTCACCAAACTAGTTGACAGTGTTTATCCATGGTATATTATGTTGGTTAAATAACTTAAATAATAAGCTTCTCTCGGGTCATGACCCTTGAATTGCTTAAAATTGCCAAAGTTGACAGTGTCTTCTTTGTGCTTTAATAGTTCTTATCAAGCCTTCTCTTAGTCTGAATGTGTATGGGCATAATAACTTAGCTAAGATGCTGTCAAATGAGATACTCTTGATCACTTTGGAGTTATGGCGCTTGCATTACTCAGAATTGCAAAATATCTGTATCTATTCAATTATAAGATTTTTTTCTTGGAACTAAGCCATATACAGAATATTATGTATTTATACAAACATTAGAAGCCAAGTTCAGTAACCCGTCAGTCCAGAATTATGGTCCACAAGTTCATCAAAATTATGAAAAATGACAGTGACCACTCAATTACAGGAGTATTTTCTCTTTGATTTCAACCGTAGTTTATACTTAGACAGAACATTTTTCTCTATAAAATCAAGGTCCAGTTTTCTCACCAGTCAGCTGAAATCCTTGCATTAGTCAAAACTAAGAAAATTGATTGTGCAATGTATCTGCTCTGTAAGTAGAGTATTTTTTAAGTCGAAGTAGGGCCCTAATTTACAGTAGTGTGTGCATAGTTTGACAGTTTTGCACCCTTACTATTGTTTGTGTATATGATCTATGTACATGTATGTATGTAGGTATAGTTTGTAATTGAGAATCATTTACAATGCTTGAGTAAAATACAGTTGCCTTAAGAAGTTGATTTATGTCCTGTATTTCTATGTACAGTCGGGTGAAATTCAAATATTGTATGAAAACAATATATTTCAAATGTGCAAAAACTAGAATTTCAAGACAGATACTGTGATGGTCCAAGTCTTAATAGGGCCATTAACCTTTAGCCAGCTGGCGGCAAGTGATTCTGCCTTTGCGACCAGTGCAGACCAAGATCAGCCTGCACATCCGTGCAGTCTGATCATGGTCTGCACTATTCGCTATTCGGTCAGTAAATTTTTATGAAAACCCCTTCGAATAATAAATGGTATTGCCCATATTGAATGATGGCCCAGTCCATTTTAGAAATTTAGCAGGCTGAGGGTTAACCAATAAAGATTCATAATCTTTATCTCATCTATCTGTCAGATTTGTTAGGAGTGAGAATAAGGTATTGCTGTTTAGTGCTGTCTGTACAGTATATACATATAATAATAAAAAAGACTTCATATATATATCATATCTTGTTTGATCCACCTAATATATAACACCCTCTCACAGGTTTCTTAGTGTAAATTTTGACTAATTTCTGCGAAATCCAGACATAAACATACTCCATTCTAAAGTTCTCAGAGGGAAATGGAATTTTTTTGAACTTTCAAAATATCTACCTGGTATGTCAGTTTTCTGGCTAAAAATGTATTTTGCCAAGGTAAACATTGGGTAAATTCACAATTTTGAAAAAAAAAAATGTTTTAAAATGTCCATTTACATGTAGTCGAAACTGAATTTTGAAAAAGTTAGTGTCAAAATGGCTGAAATTTATAATAGGAAATACTCCACCAGTTTCTTTTTTATGATAAATTCAAAAGTAAGATATTTTGAAAATGTTATAAAGTTTGTGATATCACTCTTGGATTTATGTAGAATGAAGTATAACTCAATAGCTTTAAATTTATACTAAATGAGAAAACAAGAAAAAAGTTGTTGCGGAATGCGTGGATCAAACTAGTATCTTTGAATCTGAATAGAAATACTAATAAAATAGTTAACTGTAATACCTACATTACATGTAGTAGTATAAGTTAGGGGCCTTCGTGGCCGAGTGGTTACGGTCGCTGACTTCAAATCACTGGCCCCTCATCGATGTGGGTTCGAGCCTCACTCGGGGAGTTGAATTCTTCATGTGAGGAAGCCATCCAGCTGGTTTACAGAAGGTCGGTGGTTCTACCCAGGTGTAGAAAACCGACACCCTGGGGTGCACTTGTTTTAGACAAACTTATGTAGGAAAAACTTCTAAAATGTTCTCTTCTGTGAGCTTAGATATTTGGCGTGAAGCATTGCATAGTGGGCCTCTATCAGGTTGGTTCAAATCATACCCATGGGGTTCAAAATTCGCCCTGCCCTTGGGATGGCTTGTTTTACATATGCATCTGTAGGAAAAGAATATTAAGTCTTCTTGTCTAAAACACAAGTCACTTGGTAATATTTTTGGCATTTAGCATTGTAGAGGGGTCTTCAACAAGATTTGACCACATTGTGCCTTGGGGTCTAAAGTAGCCTGTTCCAGGGGTAACTTGTTACACAAGTCATCAAGAATCTTCAGCGATGGAGCTTAGATGTTTGGCATGTAACATTGTGTAATGGTCCTTTACCAAGTTTAATCAAATTATGCTCCTTGGGCTAGAATGGGGGCTACTTGTTATATAAGAAAAAAAAATCTTGTCTGAAGTAGAGTATGTTGCATTGTGTAGTGGTACTTGACCACATTTGTTCAAATTATGCTCCTGGGGTGAAAATTGGTCCATTTTGTTCTCCTGTTTTACAAAGACTTGTATAGAATAAAACTTTTAAAATCTTGTCTTAATCTTAATCTTAAAACTGTAACGCCCCGAGCTTAGATTTTAGCGTGTAGTGATCTTTTACTAACTTTGTTCACATCATGCCCCTTAACTATCAGCAATATATAACCATTTGAGTAAGGTGAATGATATAGGGCCATTATGACCCTCTTGTTTTAAAAGCATGATTTTCTTATTTTTTAATGTGTACAGTGTTCAAACTTTGAACTGTATAATGCAAATAAAGATGATACAATAATATTGTGAGGTTTTTTTTGTTTTGTTCATGATAGAAAAAGATCTTTACCCAATGTAGGAGTACAATAACTGTATAATATATAAAGCTATGTAGATTAATCTTTTCTTACAATTTATATATTGTCTTTATAGCTTGTGAAACATAATTGAGCCATGCCATGAGAAAACCAACAGTGGCGTTGAGACCAGCATGGATCCAGACCAGCCTGCATAGACGTGCAGTCTGGTCAGGATCCATGGTGTTCGCTATTAGTTTCTCTAAATTCTATAGGCTTTGAAAGTGAACAGCATGGATCCTGACCAGACTGCGCGTATGTGCAGGCTGGTCTGGCTCCATGCTGGTTGCAAAGCCACTATGTTGGTTTTCTCATGGCACGGCTCAATTATATTCTGAATTTTAACTTTTACCCAGCTAAATTTTTAATATGGACTGGACTATCATTCAATTTGGGCAGTACCATTTATTATTCATAGGGGTGTTCACTGAAAACTTACTGACTGAACACCGAACAGTGCAGACCATGATCAGCCTGCAAGTCTGCATTGGTCGCAAAGGCAAAATTAATTTCGCTAGGTATTTTTTGTGACAACAGACAAATCTTTTAAATCCTGAAAAAACAGCAGCTGATGAAATTGGAGATTGGGAAGCCTTTACTTTATAATTTACTTTTCTAAATCTAGTGGAAATTGCACTTTGTCAAGATTACAGAGCAAAATCAAGTAGCATACTGGTTTAGAAGAAGGTAGACATATCCCCTGGATAAATTCCATGTTGAAAACTTTGATGGACATGTTGCTTTAAGTTTCCACTTCACATGAATTTATTCATTATGTTTGGATTAGCAGCACATAACACACAGGGCAAATGAAAACTTCCAGCTTTCAATGGTGGAAAATGTTTATTATGCCCCCCTTCAAAGAAGGAGGGGTATATTGTTTTGCAGATGTCTGTCAGTCGGTAGGTTGGTCTGTCGGTATGTAGACCAGTCCGTTTCTGGATGATAACTCAAGAGCACTTGGGTCTAGGATAATGAAAGTTGATAGGGAGGTTGATCATGACCAGCAGATAACCCCTAATAATTTTGAGGTCAGTAGGTCAAAGGTCAAGGTCACAGTGACCCGAAACAGTTAAACCATTTTTGGACGATTACTTAAGAAGACTTAGGCCTAGGATCACGAAACTTGATAGGGAGGGTGGTCTTGACCAGCAAATGACCCCTATTGATTTTGAGGTCATTAGATCAAAGGTCAAGGTCACAGTGACCCAGAACAGTGAAACGGTTTCCGGAGGATAACTCAAGAATGCTTGGGCCTAGGATCATGAAAGTTGATAGGAAGGTTTGTCATAACCAGCAGATAACCCTTATTGATTTTGAGGTCAGTAGGTCAAAGGTCAAGGTCACAGTGACCCGAAACAGTTAAACCATTTTCGGACGATTACTTAAGAAGACTTAGGCCTAGGATCACGAAACCTGATAGGGAGGTTGATATGATCAGCAGATGACCCCTATTGATCTTGAGATCAGTTAAGGTCAAGGTCACAGTGACGAGGAACAGTTAAACTGTTTCTGGATGTTAACTCAAGATCGCTGAGACCTAGGATCAGAAAAGTTGATAGGGAGGTTGGTCATGACCAACAGATGACCCCTATTGATTTTGAGGTCAGTAAGCAAAAGGTCAAGGTCACATTGACCCGGAACAGTTGAACCATAATTTAGGACGGTAACTTGAGAACACTTAGGCCTAGAATCACGAAACTTATAGGGAGGTTGATCATGACCAGCAAATGACCCCTATCGATTTTGAGGTCAATAGGTCAAAGGTCAAGGTCACATTGACCCAGAACAGTAGAACTTTTTTGTACAGTGACCAAATAATTTCTGTTCCTTGTGCAATTACTGAATGCATCAAGGGGGCATTTCGTGTTCTACGAGCTCTTGTTTCAACCAGGGTAGACTTGCTGAAATTCCATAAGCAATCATTGTTTAGAAATTGCAAAACATTTGTATGTTTTTGTGACTAAAAATGGGATGTGGTCATAAAACGAGTCAAAGCAGTAGATGTCTTAAATATTTTTATTGAAATTTATGTCGTTCACAGTATAAACGTATACCTAATTTTATGATTGCATGTGCTTAAAGATTAAGATATTTGTAAAATGTAAATGTTTTTTGGGAGTTTTATCAAGTGTAAGTTATATCCAAATCACGACTCGTTTTCAATGAAGAACCCTTCACTTGCTTTTGAAAACTCCTTAAATTTTTTCTCCACATCCCGTTTAATCGTGTCAGTACCGGCCGCTACAGTGCGTAGCTTGGACACATTATCACAGAATGTCTTAATGCCTTGCTGAATTTCTGTCGTGGACAAATCGGCTTTCATTATTTCTTTCTTTAAAGTATCCTCATCTTGAAGAATTATTTTCACATTATGTTCGACTTGAGGGGCGTGTGCTAGCACATTCCGGATATGACGACATGCGTTGGAAAAATGCTCCAACGGTTTTATAACAGTTTCTGGGTCCCCAGCGCATGTGTTGGTGATTTCTTTTGTATCGTAAGTAAGCTCAATAAAGTTCATTGACTTTCTCTCTAATTTGATAACTGCGTCACCTGAAAAGTGTATATCATGACATTAAAATGCCTTATGGAAACGCTAATATAAATTAATGGATCATATACGTGCTAAAAGCATCCTGGGTTCACTTCGCGGCTTATAACAAAGAAAAAACAAGTCAAAAATAATCTAACTAGAATGTTCACGTCAACAATTTGCACTAGTATCTAAGAATGTAAGAGAGAAATTAGAGGCTATAAGCCCGTGACCTTTTTCCAACGAAAAGGCAAAGTGGAAAACAAATACATGTGCAAAAATTTGAAAAACATGGAACGTCCTCCATTCGTCCTTCAGAAACATTTCATTTAAGATGCTTATAAGTTGTTTATTTTGTTTTCCCAGTAACCCCGCCCCCAGTAAAAAGTATATATTACTAGTATACAATACCTGCTCTTTTTCTGAGTATCGTTACACACGTTGCAAGCACAGGTATACCAGCAGTGTCGGCTACAAAATATTCCTTGAAGTTGTGTGTCTCTGTTTCCAGGGATCTAAAGTTGTCAATTACTTCGTTGTACAACTTCCCTAAGTCCTGAATTGAGAATGAACAATTAGTGAAATGTGTAATTTAAAAATTTCAGTCAGTTTTGAAACATTGTAAGGTCTAAATACAGTGCGTCTATTCCCCGAGAAATGAGCTTGTTTGGAAATATTACTTTGTAGCAGAAGCGATTCAGTAATGTTATTAATAATGTAGACGGTTATTTAAAACATTTACATAAATTGTGTATTGGAACGAGAACTGCCTTAAACAGTTGAAACTCGAAAGTCCAAAGAAAAAAAATCTTACATATATTCCGCAATATCGGATACCGCAGTATCGAATATTGTTCCGTAATATGAAATACTTAAGTGATCCTATTTCCCTGTTGTGAGAAATTTAAACGTTTCATTTCTATACGCTCAGTATTATTGCAGTCTCAGCTTTATGGAACGCCGCAGCTGTCTTATGCCGGTACATGTATTGCTGTTTTGTCAGAGTGTGGTGTAAACTTTCCAAAAGAGTGTTTTATTATATCAAAAAATTATGTTATCATGTCAAGGTGTGGCGTTAACTTTTCAAAACAGTGTCACATTTTGTTAAAAAGCTATGTTATTATGTCAGTGTGATGGTAACTTGTCAAAGTTGTATCTTATTATGTCAAAAAGCCATGTTATCGTGTCTACAGAGCGTGTTATTATGTTGAAAAGCTTGTCAATATCAAATGATACTTTAACAATATAACATAGCTTTTTGACATGATAAGACCTAATTTTAACACCATACTTTGACATCGTGACATGCCTAGTTAACATAAAAACGCGCTATTTGGACAAGTTAACATCACACTTTGACAAGATCACATAACTTTTTACCATAATGGCACGCTCGGTAGACTAGATCACATGGCACTTTGGCATGAAAACAGTTTTTTTTAAATATGATTAGACACTGTCTGTACAAGTTAACACCGCACTCTGACATAAAAACATAATCGGAAGGCAAGATCCAAGTAGTATTATGACATAATGAAAACGCTTTTCTACATAATAAGACACTATTTTGACAAGTTAACACCACACTTGGACATGATAACATGACCAGATAACATAATATAACCGAATTTTGACAAGTTAACACCACAATTTAACAAGATAAGAAAGCTTTATAACAATAGTACGCTTGGTAGACAAAATCACATGATACTTTAACAAGATACATTGTAGACAAGACCACGATACTTTAACACATTAACATACCTTTTTGACAAACAGTCAAGAACACACTTTGACATGATTCCATGGCTAGTTTACATAATGATACACTTAGTGCAAGTTAACATCACAGTTTTACATGGTAACATAGCTTTTTTTACATAAGAAGACACTGTTTCGACAAGTAAACACCATACCTTAACATTATAACATAGCTTTCTAACAGAGGACACTGTTCTAACAAGTTAACATCACGCTCTGACATTCAGTACTTGTGTTCCTTCTTTACAGCATGAATCAGAGGAAGAGGAGGGATATCGTAACATTGTTTCAACCCACAACAGCCCCCCCCCCCCCCCCAAAAAAAAAAAAAAAAAAAAAAAAACGGGAAACCTATAACCTTTATGCCGATGCAAAGGCTTTCATTTGATAAAATACATGCATAAACTGAAAACTACATGTATTTCAAATTTACAAGATGTTTAGCAAGTTAGTTGTTTTTGCTTATTCTTACCTTAAACGTTTTGTCAATGGTTGCTATGGGAATAGTCTGTAACTGTACTGTAGATATCATCTCTATAGACGTTTCTGAAACACATGATACATGAGCCCAATAGATATTACTTCCACAGAACTTTAAAACAAACACCATCACTGTTTGATTTATAGACGCTACAGCGACCGGGGGCATTCAATTATTCCTTAGAATGTCATAGTTTCTGTACGATTCTGTGAAAGGAATTCTAAGGGTTATTAAAAACCGACGTAATTTATACAAAGCTTTAACAGAATTGGTAAGAAAGAAAACAAGCAACTTTTTGTTTACCGATACATTTGCACAGTTTGTAAACACGTTATTATTGATGATCTAAACCGTTGTTATCTACTATTTTCTAGGACAGTTCTTTAACCCTAACCCTGCTAAATTTCTATACTCTCAATTTGGACAAAACCAAAAAAAGATACTGCCTGAATGGTGAACAGTGCAGACCATCATCAGCCTGCAAAAGCAGAACCAATTGCCGCCGTTAACAAACCATGTCTTGCAGACATAATAATAATAATAATGATAATGATAATAATAATAATAACTTTATTTTCTGAAGGTTACATACTAAGTGTAAAAATACAGATATTATACAACTTATTTCCAGTATGGCCTTCAACTGATATACATTCACACAATCATACAGTCAATTTATAATTAAACATTTATACAAAAATACACATATCAGAATTACTTAAATTTTCTCGATAAACACATCTCAAAGGACTTCGGACACTAGCATATGCTTCTAGCCTACATTTTGAAGGCAAAATTCCCATTAAGTATTTAAACAATACCCAGATCGTTTCGAGTCAATGATAAACCAATGTGTTAGTTAATTTATTACAGCAGAAACTGATTTGTATCTGTTCCTATCAAGATGTTTTTCTTATTTTATCTGGGCCAGGGTATATTTTCTTGAAAAAATAAAATGTTTAAATTTCCGTGAAAATATAATGTCATCACTTTACGGAAGTTTTAAATATATAAATTCCAGTCGAATAAAGTGAAAATAATAAGATTTTAAGATTGAAATCCTATAAATAAATAAAAAATAGAACGATATTTTTGCAAACAACCTGTACTTGATTTATCTATACACTGTTCGTAATGTAAAGGTATTGAAGCATTACATTTGTGAATAGGTATACATGTATAAGTGACCGGTCAGTTTTATTACAGTGGTTCAGGTAGTTATTTAAGTACATGTACATGCCTGTATAGTTCTGTTATAAGTGATGGCAGATAGTTGTGTGCTGCATAACATTAATACTAAGAAAAGGCAGTCATCTTATCGAGGCCGTAGGGTTGGTTCTTGTTTGGGATAAATAAGTACCAGTGACACAGATAACATTTGAGCCGCGCCATGAGAAAACCAACAGATGGCATATATAAATACGGCTAGACGCGAAAACGAACTAAAATGCCCACCTGGATACATTTTTATTACATGTTTAAGCCAAATGAGCCGTGTCATGAGAAAACCAGCCTGCGAAGACTAGTCGGGATCCATGCTGTTCGCTAACGGTTGGTCTAATTCCGATAGGCTTTGAAAGCGAACAGCATGGATCCTGACCAGAATGCGCAGATGCGCAGGCTAGTCTGGAACCATGCTGGTCGCAAAGCCACGATGTTGGTTTTCTCATGGCACGGCTCATTTGGCTTAAACATGTAATAAAAATGTATCCAGGTCGCCGCATAAAAAATCCACCTGAAACTCGGCTGGACCTTTTAGTTCATTTTCGCGTCTAGCCGTATTTATATATGCCATCTGCATGGAAAGCGACTTGACACATCACTTTCGTGGCATCACACTGAATGTGAAACCGTCACTGATATGACCTGCCATGAAACTACTGTTCTTGACCTATGCATCACAGGCATATCAATGCCAAGCGTTATTTCTGTTGGATAGACTATAGTCAGGATCAGATTAACTGCTTTGCACATATTCCCTCTTTTTTGTGGTGTTTAGGCCTAGTCCGCCGCAAAGAACATTCTTCAATTCAGTTTTCACAGAAGGAAGATAAAATAAAAATAAATATCAACGCACAGAAGAAGATGAAAAAATAAAGAAATGAAAAATATATAAGAAATACAAAAGAATAATAAAAACAAAATGGAAAACAAATTACATCCTCAGTGGCGTACGCGTCGCGAGGTGGAGGGAGGGGGGACATGCAGAAGATTACCTGGTGTGTTGCAAGTATGTTAAAACACATATTTGTCAATCTACTGCAACAAACAACCAGGATAAGCCAATTAAAATTTAACCCAACGAATAATAATGAATTCACAGTATTTGCTTTTTTCACTACTTTACATGTATAACATGCCTATGTGTACCCGTTCAAACATTTGTATAGTATTTGAGTTACAAACAGATGTAAAAATATGTGACTATCAATTTATTAAAAATGAATTTAAAAAGTATTGGTTACTTTACATTTGGGAACACCCTGTAGTTATATTTTTTGTTTAAAAGTACTGTTCCACCCATTGCATCAACACAATAGTCACAGAAAATGTGTATAATTAATATCTACATATGCTGGCCAAATATGGTTTTGATGCGCGGGTGGGAACAATGTTGTATAAAGCAAAACACTTTTTATATCTATATAACAGGGTACGTAATTCTATTTAGAACAAAAATCACTGTTCTATGAAACAAATATTGAAAATTTGACTTTAAGAAATAATCTCAAATATGTATTTTGATGGCATATGTAATTAAATACTTATTTCTTAGTAGTTTATTTTTCACTCTTGGAGTAGGCAAATTCATATAGAAAGTGTCCGAAGTCCTTAAAAAAAGTCTTAAATAAACGTAATGTAACAATATTAAACTATGTTTTAAAAGAATTACCATGCGTCACAAAGATTATACATGACAATTAAGATGTACAAAAAAGAAAGTATGTCCCATAAAATAATAAATAGTTCCAGATTTGAATAATAAGATAATATGAATATTATTATTACTGGGAACGAATTCAGTAACATCAGTTCAACAAAATTTTTGTAATTACAAGTAATTAATTGCTAAAAACTATTGTAACAAGAGAAAATTCTATAAATCATGCTTGAAAGCAGTTATATTAGTTTAATGTAAGAAGGAAGTGAATTCCATATGTGTGCAGCTTTATAGCTAAATGTTTGTTTCAGGTAGTTCGTTTTAGGTTTAACAATAGAAATTTCGGTTGAGCGCAGACTGTAATGATCATTATGAACAAAATGTAGTAAATCTGAAATGTATATAGGACAATCTTCTGTTTTACTTTTGTACACTAATAATGAAATATGGTATTTGCACCTGTTCTCAAAAGACAGAAGTTTTGAATTTCTTAATACTTCATCAAAGTTGCTACACTTTGATTTTGTAATTATTTTCAAGCGCGTCTCTGTGATTTTATCAGTGTCCGATTTGTGACAAAGTCCCCAGACATTGCAACAATATTCCACAGTTGACATAATATATGCATTGTAATACATTAGTTTCATCTCATCTGTTAAGAAAAATGCAATTCTTCTAAGTAGAGCAATTTTTGAGTTTAGTAAGACGAAGCAATTGTACGTACCAAAGTCCCTTTGTGCCACAGGGTTGTGCTGCCTGGCTGACTGAGGGGATTCAGTCACAACAGGAACTGTGTGAGACAAAGTTCCGGATCGGACTCCCACATTTCCGGAATTTAGCAACGGCTTTTGTTCTTCCTGTAAAATATTATTTTAACATTTTTAAACGTCGTTATGTATGCTGCGTCTGAGCCTTCAGACCCTCATGCTTTTTTCAGAGGTTCAGTTCAGTTTTTCATCGGTATTCCGGATATATAAAGGGAAGTCCCAAGCATTTTCCAAAACTGTTGAGCAGTATGAAGCTGAAGGACGACTAATTTGCAATTATCCAATGTCTTTTAAATGTTTTTCCTCCTGTTATATAAATGGTTTTAGGATGGCCTTTTTAAGGCCTAGAAAGTTTTGATAGTGATTCCTTGTCACCAGACGCCAGTTTGTACCAGTTTATCAGGCATGCATTGTCATTTTGTAAACTCGCGTTAGCATTCTTGCGAGGGAACCAGGGCTAGAGATGCCCACGTTCTTGTGTGCTGGTGCAGATGACAAGATGAAAAGACGAGATCTCATCTGCTAGTAATTGTCCCGGCGCCCTACCCGGAACTTACAAACATCAGCCACCATGTAGTACAGACTCCAACACAGTATTTAACATAGAAGAGACGTAATTAGAATAGAATGTTGGACTAAAACACGTTTCTGAAAAATATACGCAGGCCTCTGCGCAAGTCTAACTTTTGTAGTTGAAACTGCGGTTGATTTGCGGTTTAGGAAAAATAAAGAATAACCTTGTGAGAAGTGTTCGGCAATGTAAGACGAAAAACAATGGATTAAAATGTAGCACTTAACACATTGTGTAATTGCTAATGATCGTTATTATTTCCTAGAGTATCTTAATCTTTATTCTATTAACATAATATGTATCACGAACATATCAGTCAGATAACTGAGGCCAGTGGAGGTTCTGGGCATATGGTTGAAATCGTATGTGTTCGACACTTTCCATGTCATATGACGACTCGTTATTTATTCACTAAAAAGCTAAAGCCTTTGTCTCAACATGAGATAAAGTTCAAAGAGGACCATATCAAGACAGTCTGTGCTACAGATGACCAATGACACTCTTAAAATATCTTTGTTTCCCCTGCTGCGACGCTCGGTAGGTAGGTTGAGAAAATAATTTTCATACAATTCTTTTTGTTCTATACATTCAAATCAACAAACATTTTGTCTCTAAAACAGTGTCTGCGCCCTGCATATTAATGCTAACACCACATTTTCAGTCTTAAACTGCTCTGTAATCTAAATTGATGAAAGTAACAACACTAAAAGGATAGATTCCTTCCTTTCCTTTCTTTTCTGAGAATTAAAACCGTTCATATTTTTGCAAGCCTGGGCAATTTTTGAGCGCAGAAACAAACACTATTTTTATTTTAGGCCCAACTGACAAACTAACCATTGGTTTCA
Source organism: Mercenaria mercenaria (assembly GCF_021730395.1). Classification (NCBI taxonomy): domain Eukaryota; kingdom Metazoa; phylum Mollusca; class Bivalvia; order Venerida; family Veneridae; genus Mercenaria; species Mercenaria mercenaria. The sequence continues at coordinate 65,723,214 of NC_069372.1, forward strand.
TTAAAAGAATTTTATGGACCTTTGAATAGACACCACCTGCAAACAAAGGCCACTTCCTGATGATCTCAATTATGACCTTGATATACATGTTTAGGCCTACTGTAAAACTAATGTACAAATGAAATTAGGAGGCTTAATTTTCACCGAGGAGCCTCCGTGGCCGAGTGGTTAAGGTCGCTAACTTTGAATCACTTGCCCTTCACCGATGTGGGTTCGAGCCTCACTCGGGGTGTTGCGGAATTCTTCATGTGAAGAAGCCATCCAGCTTGCTTACCGAAGGTCGGTGGTTCTACCCAGGTGCCCGCTCGTGATAAAATGCACGGAGGGGGCACCTAGAGTCTTCCTCCACCACCAAAGCTGGAAAGTCGCCATATGACCTATAACTGTGTTTGTGCGACGTTAAACCCAACAAAACAAAAACAAAACAAAACAAAAAAATCACCAAAACGTAAACTCACTCACCTCATTTCCGCAGCAATTTCCCATCTTTTTAATTACTAACTAAGATCATGTATCCTGTTTTAACCGTGTTTACATTAAAGATATGGTGAATATCATTAAATATCTTGTAGATAGATAGAACGTACATGTATGTTTATAAAATCACATGAGCACAGGTGACCGATAATTTGCTTTAGTTGATTTCAGGTAGATCTGAATTTTAGTCACATGATATATATCTTTTATTTTATAGAGAAAGAGGAAGTAAATTGCACTGCAAGGGCGTAGCTGTCGCGGACAGACCGGTCAGTCATCCCACGCACATGAACATATCTTTCCGCTTACTCATCTATTTCTATGACATAAAATTAGATATTCTATACTCTGGTAAATGTAACATAATTATGTTTTATCATTTATTCACCTTAAAAAAAATGTTAACACACTTCAACTAAGGGAGGCAATCATACAAAAAGCAATTACCGGTTTACCAAGAATATCCTCCCTTATAATATATAGTTAAGACTCGTTCACACTTTTTGGGCATTTTCCTCTCTATGTGGATACTATTATTATTATTATTATTATTATTATTATTATTGTACCAGATTTATATAGCGCCCTTTTCATGATAAACACGTTCAAAGGCGCTATACGTATAAGCAAACGCAGCCACACAGGGCGCAAAATTCACCCTCTACTAGTACAGACACAGAGCGATCTGACCAGAGGCACAGTGTGAGATAAAGCCCCCATAGATAGAGAAAAGGCTAACTTGCTCTTTGTGAACAGACAGTCTGGTTCTTTAACGTGCCCGGTGCATAGCACTGATACACGCGGTGAATAAAAGCAGACCTGCACTATTGTACTCCAGACATGTAATGTTGTCGACTATCTTACAACAGTGTTTTATCTTTTTTTTTATCTTGAACGTGATACATATGCAATGTAAATCAGAAATGATAAAATGTATGATCTGAAATAGGCATTTGAAAGTTGAAAGCGACCATTTAGAACCCTGTAATACTAGAACTTAAGCATGAAATTATTACCACATGAAAACAGAGTCTGTTGGTAATTATAATAGATATATTAAAAGGGAGATTACGATGAAAAAATCTGTGATTGCGCGAACTTCAAGTTCTAAATACCGTGGCGCAAATGATTGATTGATTGATTGATTGATTGATTGATTGATTAATATGTGGTTACTTTTGCTGTAATAAAATTACTAAAAGTTTTCGCTGCTGACACCACTGCTCACCACATTTGATTTAAGTTTTAACTGAAGCAATCACAATTATAGTTCGACCACGAAATGAAGTCTGTATAAACATTTTAAATTGTATGGATAGCCAAAATCTTGAAATTCAGCAGCATATTACCAAAAATATTACCAAAATTAGATATGAATCCATTACAACAGGAAAAAGTGAGAATAAAATCCGTGTATGCATGCAGTTTTAACCCAAGATCTGTCAAAAATAAGACAATTTCTCTATTCAAATGATTTTAATTTGGTAGCACTCAGAGACTTGGCTCGCAACTACCCTTGATAAAACGTGTATTGGCGAACATGTACCGAATTCAATTAAAAATGCAGCAGTCGTGGATGGGGATGTGAGTCTCATACATAAATCTGCATTTACTCTTCGTGTTGTTGCATCTAGTCGTGACAAAGATTTTAAACAATTTGAATACATGGATTGTAATTTGAGTATCAATGGATTTTCTGGATATACAGACCACCAACAAAAAAAAGACTAGTGTGTTTCTAAAGGAAGAATGGCCTACTTTCCTGGGCAGGTATGCTACAGTTAGTAGACATCATCATTGTTGGAGACATGAATTTCCATCTCGATATTCCGTCAGACCGAGATGCTGTCAGATTTAAAAGTGTACTTCAGTCATGTGGTATACCTCAACATGTGAATAGACCAACCATGCCTGCGGTCATACATTAGCTGTTGTAATTACCAGGAACGGCAGCAAAATAAGATCAAGTGTCGAGGTCATCGATCCAGGTCTTTATGACAATACTGGTAGTATGTCACAAGACCACTATGCAATTCACTTCGACGCCTTTGCCGCAAAACCAGCTCCGATGAGGAAGCCAATTTCTTTTCGGAAATTACGCTCTATTTATGTAAATTCTTTCAAACACATCTCAGCGTCCCTTGCACTAAATACGTTCCAAAAGGCACAGACGTGGATCAGCTGGTGAAAGCATATTCAAATGGATTATCCTTACTGATAGATAAACATGCTCCCTTACGCACAAAAACTATCGTTCTTCGACCTAGCTGTCCGTGGTTTACAGAAGAACTTCATGAAGCTAAACACTTCAAACGCAAGCATGAGCGGAAATTGCAAAAATCTAAACTATCAATCGACCAAACAGCACACTTACCAAGTTGCAACATGTCCAGAACAAGGCAGCTCGCGTCATCACTAAGATGCCACCGGTTCAAAGGGAGCTCCATTGGTTGCCAGTGAAATACAGGATGAAGTACAAGGTTTTGACCCACACCTTTAAGGCTTTACACAATCCGTCCCCTGCCTAGACAAGGGATATGACAGAGATGTATAAACCAGCCAGAAACATAAAATCACAAGACACGCTGTCACTGGTTATGCCAAAAACTAAAACCATGATGTATGGCAATCGCAGCTTCTCGATCACTGCTCCAAAGCTTTTGAACTCCCTTCCCGTCAAGATCAGGGAAGCTTACACGCTAGCTGCTTTCAAAAACCTGCTAAAACCCACTTCTTTGTACAAAATTTCGTTAACTAACTGATACATATTTTTTCATAAAACAACGGAGAAGAGTATTTTATCATAGCGTCATATAAATACTTTTAAATATGTATGTCTTTTTGTACATTCATGATTTTTGTTAATGCGGAATGCATTTTTGTTTGTGTTGAATGCGTATTTGTTTGTATTTCTTGCAATTTATCCTGTAAAGCACTTCTGAATGTGTACATGTGCATGAAAAGAGTGCCATATAAATATGGTATAATAATAATGTAATAATAATATAATAGACATATATTAGCATATTGTTATATAACTGTAGTGTCTATTATCACAAAAAAGATTAACTTATGAACACAAGATGTCGGTGTTTTGTCCGGTCGGAGCATTGTCCTATTATTATAGTTATTTGTTTTGGAAAATATGTGTTCAACACGTTGTAACTTTTTACATATTTTTTTATATCTTTATTCCTTTCTTGTTGGCATCATTGTCGTAATTGGACGAAGCTTGCAATTTGATTAATATTTGCAAGAGAACTGGGAACACCCTGCCTGCGTGTTTTTTTTTCCAAAATGAGTAACACAAACGCCTTTTCTTCATTTACATCATTGTGAGTCTACATTGTCAGATACTGCTACTGTTACTGCTGCTGCTGTTACTGCTAATCTGCTGTTATTGATACTGCTACTACTATACTGCTACTGCTGTTACTGATACTGCTACTATTATACTGCTACTGCTGTTACTGCTGCTGCTGCTGTTATTGATACTGCTACTACTATACTGCCACTGCTGTTACTGCTGCTGTTGCTGTTATTGATACTGATACTATTATACTGCCACTGCTGTTACTGCTGCTGCTGCTGTTATTGATACTGCTACTACTATACTGCCACTGCTGTTACTGCTGCTGCTGCTGTTATTGATACTGCTACTACTATACTGCCACTGCTGTTACTGCTGCTGCTGCTGTTATTGATACTGCTACTACTATACTGCCACTGCTGTTACTGCTGCTGCTGCTGTTATTGATACTGCTACTACTATACTGCTACTGCTGTTACTGCTGCTACTGCTGTTATTGATACTGCTTAGTCTCAGCTAATGCGCTACTACTAATTATAATAGTTAGATTTAAAAACCATTAATGCAATGTGATGAGCACATCCGTTGTGATTTTTTCCAGTCCAGCGCAAACATGATATTTTAACTGGTTTCTGACGTAACATAAAAAATGTTAATATTTTCAAAGCTCCACTGATGAAAAAAAAATCATGATTTGTACGCATCTGCCGCAACCATCCTCGTAAAAAACAGCTGTATTAAATTTTCTTTGTGACGCTTCCCTTTCTCTTAAATGATTTAATTTCCTAAGGTTAGGATGACTCAAAACAACAACGTAAACTTACATTACGTAACGTTGTCATTCATACGATGTTTATGTTAAAATAATTATCAAAACGACATCTTTTTAATAGTCGTTCCCATAAATTACGTGGGGTGCTTGTTTCATTGTCGTCACGTTAATGTGTAAGATTTACTGATATAAACTACTGAATATCTAATTTCTTTGTAAAACGTCTCATTTCACGAAACAATACAAGAAAACGTATTTACAAGTGCATTTCATATTGTTTCATTTGAATTAAAGACCCTTTACGCGTTGTGACTGTTGATTATATGGAAACCATGAAATGTTTGACATTTTTATCATTATTGTTTGTATGCAGCGCTTTACTGTCTGTTGCAAATGGAAAAAGACGTAGAAGACAGCAATCCAACAGTATGCTTCTAAATTATGAGAAAGGTAAGACCTGACCTATGTTTTATTACGATAGTTTTTGATTGTCTTAAACTGTCTTACACGAGTACAGGAACTGTAAATGCATGTCGCGTCGTGTATTTAATTCAGATCGGTAAAACTGGGGGCTCTTAGGCGATTTTTCAGTCTAAAATGATTGTGGACACTCTTCCGGGCTTTACTTCAAATACTAAATTTTTAATTTGTACAACTAAGGTAGGTACATACGAGCCCTGATTTCTCTTGCCACAGACGAAGTCCGAATAAAGCATTTTAACGTGTTTACAATAACGTTTGTTAATTTCTGTTTTTGGCATTGAATAAATAACGTTCATTTACAAATTTATCTAGAAGGTAGAGATTTTATTTGTTTCAATATAAGATGGAAATATCTTTCACGAGTCAACTCCGGATGCAAATTTATTTTCACGAGTGAGAGATATTTTGATCTTACATGTAGATATATTTCACTAATATTTCGATTTTTCACTGAAAAACATGTAATAATATATATATATTCTCACATCTTATCTAAAATGCATGTTTAGTTCATTTATACTCGCAATTTAATCCGTATATTACAATTGCACTAATTAATTATTTTCTGCATACTTAAACCTGCCATCCTGCATTTTGACGCGTTGTGCCTGTAACAAATACATCAACTACGTAAATTTTATTTGTTTGCACTCGATGTACTAGCGGATTTTTTGCTTATTTATATAAAGAAACCTTGTACGACAAAAACTCTGAAAATGGAGACTGGACAAGAATTTCAAACAGAATACTAAGATTTTGGAATGAAGAATAATTAAACACCCATTACTTTGGCTTCTGAAAAGTGAATTTCCTGCTTTTTAGGCAAAACATCATGGGAGACACGCGGATTAAATCAAATTCAAAGGGCTGCATCACGGGTACCAAACCAAAGGCTAGCAAAGAATATCATCTTATTTATTGGAGATGGAATGGGTATTTCTACAGTGACAGCAGCGAGAATTCTTGGAGGGCAGAAATTGAACATGCCTGGAGAAGAAAATATGCTGAAATTCGAGCAGTTTGACGATGTTGCTTTGTCAAAGGTATGTCTTGTTTTAATTCCCATTGAAAAACTGTTCACGATTGAAAATATGGAACTTGATCAAACTATTTAAACCCTTTAGACAGTGATTTTTGCTTCTCTATTCTTCACTAAACACTGCATGTCATAAAATGGTTCTTTTTAGAGTAGGTCTACATGTTAAATACCATTAGACTTATTCATAGTTTTACATACAGTAAACGCTGAATAGTAATTAGGATCATTTTAAGTTAATGAATACCATAACAGTTTCAAATCAACTAGGACTTAAGCAACTCAAAAACAGTTAAGTCTTCCTTGAGGTGTTTTCATAAATGGTATAGCATATGTATGTCATAGCACGCAGTGATACGACTTGCCAGAAGATGTGCTATTTCTTAAAGCTTTAAGTTTCAGTATTTCAATGATTATCTATAAATATATGTCCCCATATATAGACGTACACTCTTGATATAGCTATCTACCTATATTTGCCTCTATATTGAGACATATATTCTCGATATGGCTATCTACCTACCTACTTTTGCCTCTATATTCAGACCTTCATTCTGGATATGGCTATCTAATTACCTCTATTTGCCTCTATATTCAGACCTACATTCTGGATATGGCTATCTAATAACCTACATTTGCCTCTACATTCAGACCTACATTCAGACCTACATTCTGGATATGGCTATCTAATTAAATATATTTGCCTCTATATTCAGACCTACATTCTGGATATGGCTATCTAATTACTTCTATTTGCCTCTATATTCCGACCTACATTCTGGATATGGCTATCTAATAACCTCTATTTGCCTCTATATTCAGCCTTACATTCTGGATATGGCTGTCTATCTACCTACATTTACCTCTATATTCAGACCTACATTCTGGATATGGCTATCTAATTACCTATACTTGCCTCTATATTCAGACCTACATTCTGGATATGGCTATCTATCTACCTCTATTACTAGTACCTATCTATTACTATTACTAATTACCTCTATTTGCCTCTATATTCAGACCTACATTCTGGATATGACTATCTAATTACCTATATTTGCCTCTATATTCAGACCTACATTATGGATATGGCTGTCTATCTACCTATATTACTAGTACCTATCTATTACTATTACTAATTACCTATATTTGCCTCTATATTCAGACCTACATTCAGACCTACATTCTGGATATGGCTATCTAATTACCTATATTTGCCTCTATATTCAGACCTATATTCTGGATATGGTTGTCTATCTACCTATATTACTAGTAATTTGTCTCTATATTCAGACCTACATTCTGGATATGGCTATCTAATTACATATATTTGTCTCTATATTCAGACCTTCATTCTTGATATGGCTATCTAATTACCTAAATTTGCCTCTATATTTCAGACCTACATTCTGGATATGGCTATCTAATTAATTATATTTGCCTCTATATTCAGACCTACATTCTGGATATGGATATCTAATTACCTCTATTTGCCTCTATATTCCGACCTACATTCTGGATATGGATATCTAATTACTTCTAGTTGCCTCTATATTCAGACCTACATTCTGAATATGGCTATCTAATTACCTCTATTTGCCTCTATATTCAGACCTACATTCAAGATATGGCTATCTAATTACCTAAATTGGCCTCTATATTCAGACCTTCATTCTGGATATGGCTGTCTAATTACCTACATTTGCCTCTATATTCAGACCTACATTCTTGATATGGCTATCTAATTACTTCTATTTGCCTCTATATTCCGACCTACATTCTGGATATGGCTATCTAATTACCTATACTTGCCTCTATATTCAGACCTACATTCTGGATATGGCTATCCAATAACCTACATTTGCCTCTACATTCAGACCTACATTCTGGATATGGCTATCTAATTAAATATATTTGCCTCTATATTCAGACCTACATTCTGGATATGGATATCTAATTACTTCTATTTGCCTCTATATTCCGACCTACATTCTGGATATGGCTATCTAATTACCTCTATTTGCCTCTATATTCAGCCTTACATTCTGGATATGGCTGTCTATCTACCTACATTTACCTCTATATTCAGACCTACATTCTGGATATGGCTATCTAATTACCTATACTTGCCTCTATATTCAGACCTACATTCTGGATATGGCTATCTATCTACCTCTATTACTAGAACCTATCTATTACTATTACTAATTACCTATATTTGCCTCTATATTCAGACCTAAATTCTGGATATGACTATCTAATTACCTATATTTGCCTCTATATTAAGACCTACATTATGGATATGGCTGTCTATCTACCTATATTACTAGTACCTATCTATTACTATTACTAATTACCTATATTTGCCTCTATATTCAGACCTACATTCAGACCTACATTCTGGATATGACTATCTAATTACCTATATTTGCCTCTATATTCAGACCTATATTCTGGATATGGCTGTCTATCTACCTATATTACTAGTAATTTGTCTCTATATTCAGACCTACATTCTGGATATGGCTATCTAATTACATATATTTGTCTCTATATTCAGACCTTCATTCTTGATATGGCTATCTAATTACCTAAATTTGCCTCTATATTTCAGACCTACATTCTGGATATGGCTATCTAATTAATTATATTTGCCTCTATATTCAGACCTACATTCTGGATATGGATATCTAATTACCTCTATTTGCTTCTATATTCCGACCTACATTCTGGATATGGATATCTAATTACTTCTAGTTGCCTCTATATTCAGACCTACATTCTGAATATGGCTATCTAATTACCTCTATTTGCCTCTATATTCAGGCCTACATTCAAGATATTGCTATCTAATTACCTAAATTGGCCTCTATATTCAGACCTTCATTCTGGATATGGCTGTCTAATTACCTACATTTGCCTCTATATTCAGACCTACATTCTTGATATGGCCATCTAATTACTTCTATTTGCCTCTATATTCCGACCTACATTCTGGATATGGCTATCTATCTACCTCTATTACTAGTACCTATCTATTACTTTTACTAATTACCTATATTTGCCTCTATATTCAGACCTACATTCTGGATATGGCTATCTAATTACCTATATTTGCCTCTATATTCAGATCTACAATCTGAGTATGGCTGTCTATCTACCTACATTGTCCTCTATATTCAGACCTTTATTCTTGTTATGGTTATCTTATTACCTCTATTTGTCTCTATATTCAGACCTACTTTCTTGATATGGCTATCTAATTAACTATACTAAAGTATTTGCCTCTATATTCAGACCTGCATTCTGGATATGGCTGTCTATCTACGTACATTTGCCTCTATATTCAGACCTACATTCTGGATATGGCTATCTAATTACCTATACTTGCCTCTATATTCAGACCTACATTCTGGATATGGCTATCTATCTACCTCTATTACTAGTACCTATCTATTACTATTACTAATTACCTATATTTGCCTCTATATTCAGACCTACATTCTGGATATGGCTATCTAATTACCTATATTTGCCTCTATATTCAGACCTACATTCTGGATATGGCTGTCTATCTACCTATATTACTAGTACCTATCTATTACTATTACTAATTACCTATATTTGCCTCTATATTCAGACCTACATTCAGACCTACATTCTGGATATGGCTATCTAATAACCTATATTTGCCTTTATATTCAGACCTATATTCTGGATATAGCTGTCTATCTACCTATATTACTAGTAATTTGTCTCTATATTCAGACCTACATTCTGGATATGGCTATCTAATTACCTATATTTGTCTCTATATTCAGACCTTCATTCTTGATATGGCTATCTAATTACCAAAATTTGCCTCTATATTCAGACCTACATTCTGGATATGGCTATCTAGTTACCTCTATTTGCCTCTATATTCAGACCTACATTCTGGATATGGCTGCGTAATTACCTACATTTGCCTCTATATACAGACCTACATTCTAGATATGGTTATCCAGCTATGTACATTTGCCTCTATATTCAGACCTACATCCTTGATATGGCTATCTAATTACCTATATTTGCCTCTATATTCAGACCTATATTCTGGATATGGCTATCTAATTTCCTCTCTTTGCCTCTATATTCAGACCTACATTTTGGATATGGCTGTCTATCTACCTACATTTGCCTCTATATACAGACCTACATTCTTGATATGCCTATCTAATTACCTACATTTGTCTCTATATTCAGACCTACATTCTGGATATGGTTATCTAATTACCTCTATTTGCCTCTATATTCAGACCTACATTCTGTATATGTCTATCTAATTACCTCTATTTGCCTCTATATTCAGACCTACATTCTGGATATGCTGTCTATCTACCTACATTTGCCTCTATATTCAGACCTACATTCTGGATATGGCTATCTAATTACCTGTATTTGACTCTATATTCAGACCTTCATTCTTGATATGGCTATCTTATTACCTATATTTGCCTCTATATTCAGACCTACATTCTTGATCGCATGACAGCTGACTCGGCCGCTTCAGCGACAGCTCTTCTATGTGGTGTGAAAACAAATTATTTGGTGATTGGTATGGATGGCGAAGCTGTATACAAGAACTGTACTGAAACAGAAAGGAAGAGTCAGAAGTTAGATTCTGTTCTAGAATGGGCACAAGCTGCAGGTTACACTTATATATTACTTCAACTATTACATCAAACACGTTACCATGTTTCAATATTATCATAATAATTTAATGACAGCATTGATAACGAAGAGTGAATAGACATAAATAGAATAAACTCTATCATGTAAAAACTGACCAGACTAGACAAAAAGTTATTGACCAGGTCGATGCAAAAGTTAAATATCTGATATGTGTTATATGTGAGCAAGTGGCGTAATTGCTAAATATGTGCTGTAACATTTAGGACACTACTCATCTGTTACAACTGCAGGCAAATTGCCACTAGAATTAATTTTTATTAGACGCACTGTTCCTTAAAATGATCTTTTGCAGAACATTTTGGTAAGTTAAAATATGTTTATTTCAGGAAAGAGGACAGGGATAGTAACAACTGCACGAATTACGCACGCCACCCCTGCTGCGGCTTATGCGAAGACACCAAGTCGGAACTGGGAGGGAGATTCAGCAATGTCAAAAAGTGACGCCCCGTGCAAAGATATTGCTAGGCAACTGGTCGAAGACAATAAGGACATAAATGTATGTATAACCCTTACCCTGCTAAATTTCTATAATGAACTTGTCCATCTTTCAGTTTGGACAGTACCATTAACTGTTAAAAGGGGTGCTTACCAAAACGATACTGACTGAATGGCGAACAGTGCAGATCATGATCAGACTGCATGAATATGCAGGCTGATCATGATCTACACTGTTCACAAAAGCAGAATCAATCGTGTCCATCAAGAGAAGGGATAACTAATTATTTGAAATATGGAAATCAAGAAAATCTAAGCTATGGGAGAAAATATTCAATATTAAAACTGACTCATATTGGCAAAGGATGGAAACCAATACTGAAATATACGTTAAAATAAAGATATGCATGAACGTTAAAACAAAAAGATAAAACATGCTCGCGTCAACAATGAGGATATACATATATAACGTTATCATGCGACAGGCATTTTTGTCTAGAATAAAGTACAGTATATAAAACGCACAAGTTTTTTTTAAAATGTCAAGTAAAACTATTAATTATTCTATTGGCATAAACTTGTGTACACGTTTTTCGCCAAAATCATCATTTCATTTCGCTCTTAAATACAATTTGAAGTTTCATTTTTTTTTTTTTTGTTTTGCTTTTTTTGTGTGTGTATTTTAAGACAAATGTCTGTATACAATGAAACTTAAGACTGCTTCTTCATTTGAATACACTATTTCACGTTTACCTCTTATTGTGTGTCGTACTTTTAACAGCCACCTTATGGCAAACTATAAAATCATAATATTGTAAAATGAAACATTGATGGTCGTTCGCATTTCTACCAGATTTACTTTTAATTTAAGGTGCTGCTTGGAGGAGGACGACAGTTTTTCATACCAAATTATGTCATAGACCCAGAGATAAAGAGAGTTGACGGAGATCAAAGGCAGGACGGCAGAAATTTAATAACTGTAAGCCAACTCAGGAAACATTTGACTAGATAAATGCTAAATATTAGTCGTCAATACTCAGTTTTAAGTTAAAAACCGGAAGTGATGGAATAACGTTATTTATCCGTACAACATGTAATAAAGCCCGGATCGGTCATACGGAAGCGTTGATAAAATTTCAAATAAATGCAGTCCTTTATGTTAAGTTAAAAGCGGCTATCTATTATCCATTACTAACTTTGTAATGGTTGATGATTTGTTGACTAGTGAAGGAATCTAAAATATTTCTCAAAATCAATTTAATCAAAATTGAAATCTGCTTATCTCAGAATATGAGCGAACGAACCTTATTTGATGAATGATAATAACCTCCATTGTAGACATTTTTCTGTATGCAAAATAAAATTGATTTTCCCAAACACGTCTATTATAAAAATTGACTGGTGCCCATATTTTTTCAAATAAGTCTGGAAAAAAATCAAGCACGACGTGAGCCCGTTTTATAAAGGTTCAGAATGTCATGATATATCTATGTTTGCATTATGGTTTATCAAATTCTATGTTGTAAAAGAACTGATCTGAACATGCAAAACTACCTTCATTAAAACAAAAATCCATATTTTCTTAAAACGTTTTTATTTCAGTCTTGTACAGTTTTGAAATTCTTGAGACTTTTATGCAGTCAAAATAAGGCTTATACCTTATAATTAATAACTTAGGTCTGCCTCATCCCATTTTGGACCTCAACTTTATGCGGATGTGAAGTAATAGAATGGGATCAAAGAACATAAGAGGTGTTCCTGTGAATTAAAAAAAGTCACCTTCCATAAATGAAAGGATTTTTGCAACAATCGTCGGGTTTTCCCGTGCGTCTGAATTTTATCATTTCTACGGAAATGTGCTGTTGTTTATTTCATCTTGGAATGGACGTCACGTCATTTTACAATGTAAATCTATAGAGAAAATCACAAAATCTTGATTTTACATTTATAAAATGGGAAAAAGCATCACTAGAGATATTAACCGTCTGGTATTAACGATGCCATTTTGACAATTTTACAAACAGTCTAAATTATCAGAGGACCAAAATTAGGTGAGACGGACTTTAGTTCCTAGTGTACATTTAGTACAGAGGAATGAGGAATCCAAATAAATAGTTTATTTTTGTAGAGAGACAGAGAGAAACGAACCATTGAAAATGCCGTACATTGGCTAGTAATGGTCCTAATTCGCCACCATTGCTAATCTTAAAGAAAACACATATTTCATGTACTCATAAACATTTTTTGAAGCTTAAAACCAAAAAAAAATGTATTTTGTGTTTATTTGCAAATTTTCATGTATTAATCTCTTGTTTACAAAATGTTTTAGGAATGGATAGGTGATAAAGCACAACGTGGTGTTAATCATAATTATGTTTGGAATAGAGATCAATTCCTGGCGGTAGATGGAAATAACACAGACTTCCTGCTAGGTAGGAAAACGCTATTTCAAATCGCGTGATAGTATTTCCCTGCCACATGTATATTATGACTGTGATTCCTAAGACCTTTTGTTTCTTCAGTAACGACCTTTCTTAGTTTTATTACGATTGTTAACATTTTAATGGCAGATGAAAACACATTGTGCCCCTATGAACCTTTTAAGGCAAGAGCGCCGGGACCTTGGTAGGGCGGCTTTTTAAACAGGCATAGCTGATATTTTGAGCAACACCCTGACATGGATACCTATCTCCTTTTGAAACAAAAAAGAATTAAATTATATATTGTCTTACCAGATACCAGAAGTCCTCTGTTGCAACATACATCAAACGTAGATAACTTGTTTGTACTTGGGCGGTGGGGGAGGGAGACGTATACAGGAGAAAGATACTGTAACTTGTATTGAAAAAATATGAATTACAAAGAAAGATATGCAATGAAGTAACCTTGTTTGAAATTTTAATTAAATGTTCTTAGCTTACTTTAACAGGTTTGTTTGATCCAAGCCATATGGATTATGATATGGACAGATTAGAACATGGACCATACAGTGAACCATCATTATCAGAAATGGTAGGAAAAGCCATAGACGTTCTTCGAAAGGGCAAAGATGGATTTTTTCTCCTTGTTGAAGGTATCATGATATATACGAGTATTTAAACACGGACTACTTCAACTTAAGTGAACATTTCTTAAAGTTAATAGTTATAATACACTGAAAGAGTTATGAAGTCCAACATACAGATAGCGTCATCAAAGTCAATGTTGTAATATTCGATAGACTTTGTAACTTTATGTATATTAATTCTGTTGCAGCTTATATGTATGTCGTTGAAACTTTAATTTGTTTTACTAATACAATGAATTAGTAACAAACCTAATTAATTAGCAACATATGAAATTAATTAGCAACAGACGGCATTGATGTTTAATTATTGTGAAGCTGTCGGAAAGTATATCATGTCACGTGTCTACAGCGTGATATTCCAGTGAGGCAGCACTTTAAACTTGGACGCTGTACTCACTGCTATAAGTAGAAACAGAAAGTGGTCGGTGACATAAAATATATTTTGTCTGTTAGATAAAAGGAGTCTTCAAAACAAAAAGTTCAGCATAATGAGGCATTTGAAATAATAAATATACGTTTTTATTACATTGGAAAATAAGGAGACATTTTTAACAAACAGTTCATACAGGATCAAAGTTTGCGTTTTGATACTTTTAAATTATGAAATTTTAACGCCATGAGGCTTTTTCTTACCATTTATTTTAGGAGCAAAGATTGACCATGGGCATCATGCGAACAGACCAGAGAAAGCGCTATATGATGTTTTAGCGATGGACAAAGCAGTAGATGTTGCAATCAGCAAGACAGATTTTCAAGACACACTCATAATGGTTACAGCAGATCACTCTCATGCATTTGATATTGCGGGTTATCCAAGCAGAGGCTCAAATATTCTAGGTAACCAAATTATACGCACGTGAGCGAAATGCTGATAAAAGAAATTTGCATTGTCATTTTTATAATGGTTTGAAATGTTGTAAGTTAAGAAACAGCATCAAATCAAACTGTAGGTATAGCTATCTAGACCAGAATATCAATAAAAGAAAATTGTCTTGTTCAATTGAGGAGATCTAGCAAAATAGCATAGATAATGTAACCACTTTAAAGTGCTTTGATGTTTTTGCCAAAACCGTACACAATTTGAGACATTAATATATATACTGCAAAATGGCATTTTAAACCTTAATTCAGTGTGACTCAAATTACTCATGACTATGTTGCAATGTAGCTCAATGACAGCTGGTCACTTAATTGTAAAATGCATTTTAAAAAATATTTTGATGAAATCGAAATTTTATGTCAGTTTTGTTATTCGATAACAATGTTGCAAGCAAAACTTCAAGATTAAAGAAGGCATTATTATCTAGAAATGTTAAGCCTGATCACTGTAATCTAAAGAGTCCTAGTATGCACAGAAAAAAGGTATGATATATTCAAACTACTTAGGACAATACCTTCATTGTTAGGTTTAGTGAAGACCCCTGCAGGACCAGTTGTGGCCGAAGATGAGATGCCATACACAATTCTGCAGTACAGTAACGGACCAGGTTATTCTTTACCTAGACGAAACCTTTTCAATATAGATATGTGTGAGTATAGTTTAACTGAACACTTATCGAACTATCTTTTTGTTATTGTGTTTTACAGTCTGTAGTTAAAGTTACGTTTTTGTTTTTGCACATAAACTGAAAGCCGATAAATCAGTCTACATTGGTTGATCAATTAACGTACATTCCAACGGGTATGGACACCTTCTTTAGTATATAGCTTGTGAACCTTTTTAACTAATGTATATGAAATGTTTGTGTCTATCTAATGCTTTTTAGAGAAACAATTCAGGTGGATAATGTAAATCAACATGAAGTCGTTAGTTTAAGTGCCGATGACTTTTATAAGTATACAAAAGTTCAACTGATTTTTTCAATTTCATTGAGCTCACTTTTTCTTTTGAACAATTCTTCCAGCTAACGGGGCTAAACAATTTCCATCGGGTATACCTTTATCAACTGAAACCCATGGTGCAGAGGATGTTTCCGTCTACGCAAGGGGACCAATGTCCCATCTAGTGCAGGGAGTCCAGGAACAAACATATTTTGCCTATGTGATGGCTTATGCAGCATGTATAGGACCTTATGCGACCGGCAAAAACAATAAAGATTGTCGAAGTGGGCACAAACTGTAGGAATATAACTGTAAACTTCCCCACATTTTTGCTGTGATACAGATACGTTATATCAGACACAAACCATCATTTCCAAAATGAGTGCTACCTTTTTTGATGAGTTTAATGTATTTACAAAAAATGTCTTTCCAGTTACGAGTACAATACTAGTATAAGCCCTGTTCACGAAATACCCAAGGAGAAAACACATCAGGAAAAGGGCCGATATTTTCTGTCGCATTAATAATGTCTAAATAAATCACCCCGAGCTAAAATCAAGTTTTAAACTTCCAAGCAAATTTCCAAGTTATGGAGGTTTCATTGTAATTTACATAGAGCAGTTCCGAAATATATGTGGCTTAATCTAGTATTTGTAGGCTATAACTGGCGGAAGTTGGTGTTTATTATGTGGATGTACACCTGTTTGAAAGACCTTTGACAAAGCTCAGTGTGTTGTTCAGTACTCCATTCAAGCAATGCCAAACAATGTCAATTCTTTGCATAAAAATTATTTCTTTTAAAAGGAAAAGTTACTTACGTGTATTTAAGACTTAGTTTGAAATGTAAACCACAGGACGAATATAGTGCTTTATTATTTGCGTAAAGAGAACGTTGCCCTATTATTTGCCTGTTCTGCTCTGCAATGTGATGTTTAGTTTAAACAATTTTGTTTTGATAGAAAATAAACTAAGATATTTGTATTTATTAATTGTTTCTATAGTTTCACCATTATATTTAAAAAGATTGTAATAACTTTTGGACCACGACCCAAAAATTTCCAATTTCAATTTTTGACAGTGTTAATTACATATATTCTGACTTTTCATTTAGTAGGATAGTGACATCAGTATATAATAGTACTGATAACTTACAATACAACCCACTATCATTAAGGCTTTGTTACACCTCAAAATGGTAGCAGCGCATTTTGGTAGCCACTACCAAAATTCGGCCGTGTTTTGGTAGCGACAAAGTGCGTTGCATGGGTAAGTATGATATGTTGAAGATCATGGAATGGAACGTATTTTGTTATTTTTTTCTACATCAGGGACTGTGCTCATTTTAACATTACGCACAAAAGAGAGAGATAAAAGGAGGGAATGTCTCCTATATAAACAGTGGGGGATGGGGTTCAGAGCTCCCCTCCCGAGATATAGTTTTCGTATAAAAACAACCAAAATGTAAACTTAGTCGAGTAATGGAAGTCTTATTACAAAATATGCCACTGAACCTCAACTTTAAAACAGATGTAACAATTTAGGCGCATACATTTTTGCATTCAGCCCGACGGCAGTCCTACACCTCGGGTGTAAGAACAGTGTTTCCAGCACCAGGTGAAAATACTAGAACGTAATGTCCGGTATACAAAAATATGAGTGTCTGATATTTACTCGACCAACCTCGGTAACTCTCGGTGAATAAATTCGGAATTAAATTTACTACCGGGTTGGATTATTTAATTGTATTTCACTATATTAAACAATATTGAAATATTAAGATTTTTGGTGGATAAAGAGGTTGCATATCTACCTTGCATATACTTTTAAAGGTATTATACAACCCGTCTTATGTGACCTTGTGCATTTCCTGAATTTTAATCTCAAACAGTTTATACTTACTTATGGGCGTTTGTGAAACCTTTCCCGGGGTCATGCGAACGACGCATCAAGCGAACGACGCATCAAATAATTGTGGTGAACAGTTGTGCCAAATTCCTTCAATATCTCTTGACGTATGTCAAAGTTAGAGTTGTCTGAGTTGCATAGACCTCTCTCGCATGTGTTCCAATGGTCCTGTTTTGCTCATTTTTAAATCACGCACAATATTGAAAGATAAAAGGAGGGAATGTCTCCTATAAAAATGGTGGGGGAGGGGTTTCGGAGTTCCCCTCCCGAGATATAGGTTTCGTATAAAAACATCAAAACTATAGATTCCTATGCGTGTGAAAGGAGCCTCAAACGACGTTTCCTATGCAATATCATTTTATTGATTTGCTGTTTTAATGTGAGGGATAGGACAACGAGATTTTTTAAAGCACGAATATGTTGAATTCTGTAAAACGGAGTATAAATGTGAGGAAGGCACGTGGGTCCTCCACCTAGATATTTTTTAAAACATCCCACATTAACATAAATGGTGAATTCTGTGCATGTTTTAAAGGTCTTATATACTTTTAAGGGATTATACAACCCGTCTTATGCGACCTTGTGAATTTCCTAAAGCTTGGCTTGATCCCAAACAGTCTATGCTTACTTATGGGCGTTTGTGAAACCTGTCCCGGGGTCATGCGAACGACGCATCAAATAATTGTGGTGAACAGTTGTGCCAAATTCCTTCAATTTCTCTCAATGCAGGTCAAAATTAGAGTTGCATTGACCGTTCCAAAGGTCCTGCTTGATTGAATCTAGGGCCGTTATATTTTCAAGGTCAAAAGGTCAATGACGGATAAGCGACTAAGTTCCATCATGACATTTTTGTAAACTACCAAAAAAAAAAAAAAAAAGAAAAAAAAATATTGCGTTGAGTGTAACGCATTTTTGTAGTGACTACCAAAACTCGGCCGAATTTTGGTAATGACTACTTAAATTCGTTGCTACCATATTGAGGTGCAACAAGGCTTACATATCGTTTAATACAATATATCTTATCAGTCCTTAAATACTTTTGAATGCCATTTAAATAAAGGTAAATTGCAAGTTCTGAACGTGAAAAGTTTTCACCTTGCCTAATCACGGACAAACAAGGGGAAATATCCTTTATCCAAAGCGTTGTGTAGAGTTCTCTGCCATGTTGATTACTAAAATCCTGACGTAATAAATGAGAACATAATGCAGACAGGATACGCATTTTATTTGATAAAATAGATGAAGCGGCAGAAACTGACTACATGTTCTTTTGAAAGTTGTTGCTTAGAAAACGATGAAATAAACCAAGCTGCTCACGCACTGAGTTACATGACGATAAAAAGGTACACATGCTAAGTTTCATGACATATTTGTTATATTAGAAAAAGTTGAAGCTCCCAAAGCTCTCTAAAACATGACAAAAACTAAAAGAGAAGTTTTCTAGTAGATCCCTTTTGTTAAATAATTAGTTTTCTATCTCTAATAAGGGTAACAAACAGCCATATTCTGTCATAACCCGTTAAGTAAGAGTTCATACAAAGTGGGTTACAGAGAACTCTCTTCCGACACAATCCATAGGTTCCCTAATGGATTTTCATCTTTGATTTATTCAATGGACTACAGTATTCATGATTTTATTTGTTGTCACATTTTATTTTATGATGATATTCTCTTATCATAAACTTGTCTGCAGATATCTATTGATGTACGCGCGTTTTCTTTCAAGATATCCGCTATTTTGAAAATTTAAATGTTTCTTTGAATATTCTTTCTAACAAACCTTATGCCGAAAATAAATGCTAAATCATCAAAATATGGCTAATAATGTACAGTTAAACCAAACATATTCTGCTTGTATAATTTGATGTAATTTACGTAATTGGGTAGGGGTTGGTAATTTAAAATATTTAAAAGGTTCAGTCTACTGATTGATATATAGAATTTATAATGATAAGCTACAACTGAAACGAAAGTTTTCAACATAGCGCGATGTATTTTCTGGGAAGTATACACATGTACATTAAAACAAAACGAGTGGTGTAAATATGTCAACGTGTAAAAATGAAAAAGATTTGTAAGTGACAATTATGCTTATATAATAATCACCATGTATTGATAGTGTCCTGTGAGACTTGAAATAACTATAACATTGAACTGGATATTATATTTATAAAGTACCCATATTTTTTCAATTTTAATTCATTTGAAAAATGCTTAAGCAGTGGACGAAGAAAATGCCCTATGAAATGAAAACAAGTGCGGTGACCTGTGATGTTTCTGCTGTTGTAATATTTAGGTATGTATTAGAAACTAATGTTCTTCAAGCTCACAGAGTAGTTTTATATCTTTATTTACGTCTCATTCTTGCATATAACATATAATTACAGTGAACAATTACAAACAAACTATTGCAAGACCATTCTATTAAAGAATTATAAGAGACTGCAAATGTAATATAATTTCTGTACATATCATATAAAATATTCAAATAAGTTACAGTTAAGATTCATGAATAACAAGAGCTGTCCGTAAGACAGCACACTCGACTTTTCTCAGTGCTTGCCTCTGAATAAGAGCTTTGCCAGTAAAAGGGGCATAAATATCTCAAATTTCTAATCAGAACTATGGGAATTATTTCTTATGGTGTAACCTTTAATAGTAAACAAGTACATGTATTTAATTTTCAAGTCAATAGCTTTGATAGCAACAGAGATCTTGGACATTATGTAAGAGGTAAAGAAAAAACTAAGTTAAAAAGGGGCATAACTCTGTGAACACTGAAATCATAGTTGTGGGGATTGTTTCTCCTTGGGTAGGTTTTGATAGTAGAAAAATATATGAAGTTCTAAGTCAAAAGCTTTGATAGCAACATACTTGACTTTATAAAAAACTTAAAAAGGGGCATAAATCTTTCAAACTTCAAATCATAACTATGAGGATTGTCTCTCCTGGTGCATACTGTGATAGATAATAACTATATAATTGTAAATTCTAAGTCAATAGTTTTGATAGTAACAGAGATATTTATCAAAATCTTTAACCAACGGCAGCGCCAACACTGGTGTGAGTGCAATAGCTCTACATTTTCTTCGAAGAGTCGAGCTAAAAACTATGTGTAAAAACCGAGAAGCTGGCATTAATCTGGGCCTTTCACAGCCTAAAAACTGCCATAAATCGATTCAGTTACCTAAAAAACTGATAGGCCAAAACAATACTAATGTGTATCTGGTAAAAACCGGTTTAAAAAATCAAGTATTATAACAGGTCAGATCTGTTGTAAACTGATTAATACCAGCCTCTCGTTAAAACATACTTTTACAACATTTAATCTTGTAAGATTGCAATAGAGTATGAAAAAAATCTTAACTGTAAATTTTTTAAGGGTTTTACTAATAAATTTGAAAACCGTAATAAGGCTTGGTGTTTTATTTGATCTTATTTCAGACTATACTTTATTACCAAGTGTTAAAACCCTACGGGTAGTTACTACCCTATCGAAATATCTGTCCCTTTCATTTATGGCATGTGAAACTTTAGGCGTAAAAAACAATTGTCAGTTTTTGGTATCCCGACCTACCCTAAATGTTTGGCCCGACCCTAAATGTTATTTTATGGCCTCGGAGATTTATTTTTCAACTTTTTAACAAAAACTTGCTAAACTGCACTTTTTATGCTTTAAACATGGTCAGTGATGGTAGAAATCAACTTAATAATGCTCTAAAGGCATAACCCCCTTATTTGTATTCATTTTTTGACATAAAAATAATTTCCGAAAAGTCTCACTTAACAAAAAGACAAAGAATGTTTTAGGCCTTAGTGAACTTGAGGGTTGCTCCTTAAATGCACCCTACAGGATCAGCTTGGGGTATCCCTGCAGATAGAACGGTTACATATGCAAAAATGCCAATTTGTCGTTGAAGAACCCATTCTTAAGTTACTTTATGTACTAATTAAAGATTTGAATCCCCAGTGCAGCTACAGCCGTGGAAAATGAAAATAACTACTGTATAACATAAAGCGTACCATCGCAGACAAATAAACATGTTTTCCTATTAATCATTTCTACAAAGTGTATTTTATTTTCCGATAATACATACACAGGTTGCCAAGGTTATGAGTTTAATAAGCAGGAAAATAAATGAAAAACGAACAAAATGATATCAAATCTCATAAAAGCTCCTAGCGTCTAAATTCACTTTAACCCATTTACCACATTTAATGTTGATACTACATTTTAAGAATCAACAAATAATAATTTACTCATACTGCAGATGAAACTGCTGAATATTTGGTTAAACTATTAGCGGTATAAAAATGTACCCTAAAACAGACAATAATATTCAGTTTGCCTCAGTATGCGATACTAAATAATCGGTTTCAAGTAGATTCAAATAAATCCTAGTTTCGGTTTCGGATTAAAATACGCAGTACACAGCAAAATGGCGTCTGGGCGAGATATGTCGAGTTCTGTTCTTGGATCTTCTGACGTCATTCACGATTTTTCTTGTACACCTTGTTTTGAAGATGGAAAAAATATGGAGGCTATTAATTTCTGTGTTAACTGTCAAACATACTTTTGTGAATCTTGTGTTGGAATGCATAACAAATTGTTAAAATCTCACAGTGTTCTTCATCAAGCCGCCATGAAAGCAGGATCTCGAACCCAATCGAAAACGACTGCGATATTACCGACGGGCGACTGCGATGACCATCCGGGAAACGTGATCCAGATGTACTGTGGGGATCATGATTTAGTTTGCTGTACTGTGTGCATCGCTGTTGATCATAGGTAAGGATTTTTAAATAAATTCATTTGACATACTGTATATATACCTTTCAGATTAGGGGAGGAGAGGGCGTACAAGGGTTAGTCTCAATTTTTCGTATGTCTGCCTCTGTCTCTCTAGTTAGGATTAAAACTGAGGTGGAAATCGGCGCGATTTAAACTTCATGATTTATAGTTTTACATGCACATTTTCCCTAGTGCAGTTATTTTTCACTAGGAAAACATACACAATGATTTAAAATCGTCCAAAGATAACAGAAGCTAAAAAATGGCATGTTAAGGCATCGCCTACAGTGGCAGCCATTTGACCCAAAATGTTACGTGCAAATTTTCATAAAAATGAAAGATGACTAAGTGGTAACTATAAAGTCAATAAATTTGTCATAATTATGTTTTAAATATCTATGTGAACATATGCAAGTAGAAGGATGTGCATTTCACTACCTGTATTATGCCTTTATTCGATATTTTTTATGACAAAATTTTGCAATTTTATCTGTAGTCAAACTCGATATATATTCAATACATTTCAAAGATAATTACAGCCAATTGTAAAGCAGACCGTGAAGAATAAAGTCTTCAGAAATTATTTTGAAATTTTACCTGATTACTGAATAATACACCAAAGTCCCAACACCATCAATTTATCCAATTTGTGTTATCTGTTCACACATAATTTACATGTATATAAACAGGTGATATTATAGGATTATGTATAGGTTTACCTGGCTACCTGTGGTCAGTAATGCATGTACAAACAACATTTTAAATTAAATTTACATGGGGTTGTCTTTTTGTGTCTAATGCAATAACCAGGAACAATTTCCACACAAATCCATAAGAGTTTGCAGTATATATATTGTACTATGAAATTAACTAAATTTTGTCTTTGTAATATTTTTTATATTGGAGTTCTACTGCACATAAAATTTCAATATTTTGGGGTAAATTTTCGGTCTAAACGAGACTCAAATATTTTACAAGCGGCATATGTACTATAAATCATCATATGCTTCTTATGTTGATGATAATTTGACCAGCTGTTAAGGCTTTAGTGCAATTTTCAAGAGAAAAATACTCGGCCTGAAAATATGAACTGATACTGAGTTGTGACTGTGGCGATGCCTTAAACCTACCATGACACCTTCCATATACATATTGAAAATTTGAAATGTCTAAGCGGAAAACACACTGACATAGATCTACATGGAGTTTAAAAGTGTTTTGCCTACAAAATGGAGGTTTTCTCATTTGTTAGGACATAAAATGATTGTATTATATAATGATTGTATTGAGAATGAGCTTTCCGGACGACACCCTAGAATTACGCCCTTTTATGAATTATACATTTTTTGAAACTACACGCCAAGGGGCATAATTCTGTAAAACAGATTTGTTACGAACTGCTGTGTTGACGAAATTCACCAATAATAAAAGGGCGTAAGTGAAAGGTTTGCAGAATCATAGTAATAGAAGGGCGTATCTGCACTTAATTGTTGTACCAGAAAAGTCCACTTACGCCCTTAGAATTAGAAGGGCGTATCTGTCATAGACAGTTTTTTTCGTTTTGCCGAAACCTATGATTTTCCACTTACGCCGTCCTAATTCAGAGGCGTAACTTTAGTGTGAATAAATGGGGTTAAATATGTATTTGAAGCCTCCAAAATTAGTGACGCGATTTGTGTCACTAGTTATATATACACATGGTCGAGAGGGCTAAGACGCTTTCCTACGGAGGTGAAGGCCCCTGGTTCGAATCCTGGCTACGCCCATTGCGGTGTGTCCATGGGCAAGGCACTTTATCACGATTGCCTCAGTCGACCCAGCTGTAAATGGGTACCAGCAAATTGCTGGGGGTAAGGTATAAATGGTTTTAACTGTCTAAAATAGGGTCGTTCAAAAGCTCTACAGAGCTTATGTTAATTGTTTCACAAAGCGACGGTAAATAAAATTTACCTTTACATAGAAGGAAAACTTTCCGCATTGTTTTGAGTATTTGAAGAGATATTGACTGTGCAAAACTTATCACAATATCGCGACTCGTTTACATTTAGTTAGACTAAACACCCGTATACTATACTGTAAGACCATAAGCGTTGGTAAATTGACATCTATATGAAAGGACATTTATAACATGCATGGTAGTACTGTATCTACAAGAAAAAGGGGTAAAATTATGTGGAAAATCAGGAATTTATTTGTAAACATTGCATTTAAGATCAGACCTTTATAAAACGTTTAGGTATTCATAGTTGTCTCACTATGGAGACAATGCTTATGAAGAAAAAAGCCTTGTGCCGTAGCACTGGTGTATCTTTTTTGTGAAACATAAAGTAAACCCTCTCTTACCGATCCAAAAAAGTCAAACATTGCAGCATTGCACTGTACATCCTCCCCCGTGATTTTCACATCAATAAGGTTGTAACCGTTGTATATCATTAAATATAAAGATGGCAGAATGGTTTAGGACAACTTAAACCTAGTAAAGTTAGTTTAGTTTTTTTATTACTTTTATTCAATTATATATGTTATAAAAGTCATACAGCAGTTTGTAGATTAATAATTGTTGTATTGCTGTGAAATTCATTAAACCATTTTGAGTGTGCTGTATGCATGCAAAATATGCCATATAAATGGAATATTCTACTTCTGCTGCTGTTGCCGCTGCTGCTGCTGCTACTACTACTGCTACTGAGGATGCTTACGGCGTTGATGATTACGGTGTTGTTCTTTTTTATAATGATGATGATTATAATGATGATTATGATGATGAAAACGAATATCTATCACAGAGAGAATAATTATAAGACAGTAAAACATATTTTCAGTTCTATTATTTATGTGATAAATTTTCTTTATTTAGGGCATGTAAGGGCGTAGACTTTATACCGAAAGTGGCAGAAGGAATCATGAAAGGTCAAGAACAGGTTGAAACAAAAGCTTCACTAGATGCTGTCTATAAAGATCTCCAACAACTCAAAGCGGAGAAATCCAAGGAACTATCCGAGTTAAAAGAGTCACAAGAAGACATACTCAATGAGATTATACAGTTTAAAGACCGAGTTCTAGCCAGAATAGACGAACTGGAGAGAAAAGCTGTAACAGAGGTATGTGCGAAGTATAAAGAAATCTCTGGTCAAATAAACAGCGAATTAAATTCGCTTGACGAGTGTCTGAAAACTACTGCTGAACAGAAAAAGACACTTGACGAAATCGGTGGAGATAATGAAGTACAGCTGTTTGTAAATGTCAAACAAAGTCAGAAAGTGAAAAGAAAGGGTGAAAACTTGATTGAGGAATTGAAACATACAGATCCTAGAACAATTTCTTTTGAGTTTGATAATCATTTTGAATCCATTGTTAAAGATATAGAATCCTTTGGTGCAGTGTCCGCAAATCATCCATACACCGCGTCCTTAATTGGAGAGTATACTTGTAAGACAAATACATGTAGTTCTCAAGGTTCAATTTTCGACTGTTGTGTGTTAGACAATGGTCATGTTCTTCTTACTGACTATAGCAATGAAAAGTTAAAACGACTTGACTCGGCGTACAATCTAAAAGACTGGTGTCACATAGACAGACCATTTGGTGTATGTCAGACTGGACCAAATGATGTAGCTGTGTCTTCATGGGATGGTAAGAAGATTTGCCTTGTAAGCATTGGCAGTAATATGACTTTGAAAGGATCATTCAGTGTTGGTGAGCATTGTAGGGGAATTGTTCATCACAAAGGTGAGCTTTTCATTGCATGCGGAATTTACCGAGGTGGTGGAAATACGGTAAAGGTGTATGACTTGTCTGGCCGGCTTCTACGTAATTTGCAGTGCAATGTTGTCTCCATAATGCATATGTCAATGAAGTATGATGGTTCAGATATTGTTTTAGCTGAGAGTAACAAAGGCTTGGTTAAATTGAACAGACAAGGTGAGAAGACATCAGAATGCTCCGATCCTTGTTTAAAAACTGTATCTGGTGTATGTTACAGTACATCTGGGGATTTGTTCGTGTGTTGCAAGGACTCGAACAATGTTGTCCAGTTTGACAAAGACGGGAACATGATAAAAGAGATCCTGACAGAAACTGACGGAATAAAATCCCCAGCATCGGTTACATTTGTTGATGCTCCCGAACGATTGATACTTACATTCTGGTCATCAAACACTATAAAAGTGTATAAATTATCATAGAAGGGCGCTAAACTTCGTACTGTGTTGTCTGATGTATGTAATTCCCATGGGTCCCACATTTATATAACCGATTATTATTCAAGTAATTTTGAAATTGATCAATTGCATTTAATTTTTAGAAATGACCGTTTTCGAAGTTCCTGGAATATGAATAGCGTATCCATGAATCGCACACAAATTGATGTTTAATTTGGAGATGATATTCTTCCGTCCATTTCGCATTACATTCATACTTAAATATGTGGCTTCTTTCCGTGCATAATACAAAGTCATATCCGATCTTGACAATCTCATGATGAACAGTCGGAACGACCTGCCCACATTAAATGGTATTTCGCCTTCCGACAAGGTTCTTGATCCCAGTTTGAATTATCATCATTAAATCCAATAATCATGTCGATTTGATGTTGAACTTTATCATTCAAAATAATCAGGTTTAGCTGTGACTGAATGTTGTTTTCGAAATCTTGGTTGTCGGCTTTGACACAATTTTATTGAGCGGTGTTGTTTATGTTTTTATAAATGACTTAAGGTCTCGTGGAACGAGTTGTCCTTAATATTATTGCAACGAAATTTATACACAATATATAGTGGATGTAAATATTGTATTGGCGGTTTTAAAAGGGGGAAACATGTTTTGCTTTGTTGATCGCTGAATCTTGCAATTTATTTTCTATCCATATATTTACTGGTATTGAACGAAGCAGTTTCTGTCATAAAATAAAGGGGTTTTAAATGTATTTTTTCTAGAACGTTAAAGATCTATAAGTCTCCCAAAGAAATTACCTTAGCTCTTCTGGTTTATGAAAACGTAAATATCAAAAGTGTCTAGCGCACGTGATAACACGCAGAGGGGTTCCAAAAGGGGTGTATAAATTGCGCCAGCTGAATCGGTCGACAACTAAAGCAGTTTCGGTCATCGATATTTGTTTGAAAATTTATGTACATTTTGACAATACATACAACTCGAAAAGCACCATCTATACTTTTCCTAACCTTTCTGGTTGAATTAAATAATACACTGTATGTATACCAGTTACCTCCCTTGAATAAGAAAATAATGCTGTGGTTCGCTTAGATGTTGACATTTCATCAATATTTTATATTTGTTTTTGCTTTCTTTATTGTAAAAATCGAAACTTTTACAGCCGATGCGCAAAAACGAGTCATTTTTGTCATTATTATGTCTTTTTTTGGGGGGTAACTCCTCTCGTTTTGACCGCTGTAGGACCACATTCGAACCAGATCGCAATTTCAAATGCGATCCATATGTAACAGGTGTTACAAATGAGATCGCATATGTAACAGAAATCAAGCACATATGTAACAAATTTTGAGACGAATGTGATCGATGCCGATTTTTGATGTGACATCTGATCACATTTGTCACATGTCATTTTCGATCGGAAAAATGAACAAAAAAGTGCCTTTTTACATCAACACATTTGTAACATGTTTTAGCTCACTAGTAGGAAGTGACAAAGTAGGGTATTGTGATCACCCTTTGTACGTCGTCCGTTGTCCGAGCGTCCGTCCGTTCACATTTTTCTTCTGAATACGCTAGAGACAACATTTATTATTTGATTTGGACAAAACTTGCACAGAACTTATATATAACTATGATATCTCGGTTCCTTTCGAAAACCAGCCATATCACCTTATTCGTCTTGGAGTTATGGTCCCTGAGATGGCAATAATTGATTTTAGCCTTGTGAACGCGATAGAGATCATATGTTTTAGTTCCAATTATAATCGTACGAAATACATCAACGTTGAACTAAGTACCGTGACCTTGACCCTTGCCCTGGGGACTTGGTTTATGATCACTACAGATTGTCAATATATGGTGGTTTTTTGTACCGAAGTATTTGGAAACCTGACTTAAGCGAGTTATTATCCGGACACAAACATATATTTTACAACAAAATAACAAAACAAATCTAAGTTCAATGGGGAGCTGTGACCTTGATCTTGGATATAGCAACATGAGTCATGATCGAAATACACCTTCTATCCATGCTGATCATTTGTACCAAATAATTTGTAAGTCTGACTATGCATGGGCAAGTTATACCAAGGTCAAGAACCAATAAATAGCTGCACGAACGCACAAACTCCGCTATTTCACGGCGGGATTATAATAAAAGAAAGCCTATTACCTCACAGGTGGGCTCAGTGGGGTGAGGATAATTACAAAATAAGGTGTATTTTCTTAAAATCTCATAGACATTAGTTCGCAGCACAAGGTCGGACCCTCCTAGACTTAAGGCTAACGACTCCGTCCATGACAAGTTGCATATAATTTGTTCCAGCACATGGCAACTTCCGGTTTGTCACTCAACTTGAAACAGCTCTGGATGACGAAAGATAGCTACAAATGTATGTCGCCACCGGGTTCGAACCAGTGACCTGAGCAAGGTAACAGTAGAAGTAGCTGAAGATGTAATTATATTATAGTGGTATTGGCAGTGGATGCAGAAATGATAATAAAAGTTGAGCCACGTCACGGGAAAATTGGCATTCGGACATTTTCGTGAAATTCCGGAAAGTGTATATTTAGACTGACCTGTGCATTTATTATCTGGATTAGAGTCAGAAAATTTCATATTCAGGTAGAATAAGCCTTCTTTGAAATAACAGCGAATGGTGTGGGCCCTGATCAGACTGCGCGGACTGGGCCCACGCTGGTCGCAAAGCCTCGAAGATTCCCGAAGGCCCATTTTCTCATGATGCGGCTGAAATAATTTTATGACGTCATTGATGTCGACGACGACGACGACGACGCTAACTTCTGATAGTCCTTATGGCAGTCATTTAATGATGTTGCGATGACAACCAACTGATTGAACATTTGCAGTATAAAACTCAACATGGTACATATGTGCTTCTCATGTCAACCCCCATGTCGGACAAACACATTCGTAACACATTTTACCTGTTACGAATGTGATCGCATACGTACGAAATCTGTTACAAATGCGATCTGTTGCGAATGTGGTCCTAACAGACCGTCAAGGGGAGAAATTTTCAACTTAATTGGGGACGAAGGGAGTTATCTTTTGCGCATGCGCATTAGCTGCATGTGCGATATGTAAACAAAACACTTGTGTAATGAACAATTCGAGTTTTCTCGGGAAAGTTTTACCTTTTGTTGCACAAACTTCACAGAGCTCTGGTTTGCAGGGTAGCGTTATGAAAACAATCGCGACTTCATTGTGAAGATCTTCACGAGACGTAAAGTGACGCGTTATCCGATACTACTAGCTTCGATACCAGTAGTACCTTACAGACTTTCTTTCGAAAAATATCGTCCGTTATTTTTATTTGTTATGCAGATAATGAAATGGTTCGTTAAATGTTGACAGCAGCATTGTAAAATTCCATAATCGTCTAGTATACTATACCACAGCAGATCCTTCCGAGAGAACTCTTAAGGTGACTGCCGCTAGTTTTTGATTTAATGTTAAATATCAAGGTAATATTGGTTGAATGTGATTGAATTTATATGTATTTGTAACATATGTATCTGTATTTTCAAATTTCATACTGTAGGGTAGTGATTATTAATTTTACTCCATTTCATTTAAGTTAGTATTTGTTTTAATTTTATTGTAATATCATCTATACCTGTGTTTTGTTTAGCAGCCACCATTATCCTGCTATTAGCTATGTATAAATATAGGAATAAAATAAAATAAAATATTAAAGTAGATACCTGTATAGAATCTTGTTAAATGTGTTAACCTGAAGCACGCATTAACAACACGTAGAAAATACAGCGTTTGTATTGGAGATTTGTTCTGTTTTTGTTGGGTTTAATGTCATGCCGACACAATTATAGGTCATATATGCGACTTTCCAGCTTGGAAGGTGGAGGAAGACCCCAGGTGCCACTTCGTGTATTATTTCATCATGAGCGGGGCAACTGGATAGATCTATCGACCTATCCTAAGTAAGCTGGATGACTTCCTCACATGAAGAATTCAATGCCCCGAGTGAGGCTCGAACCCACAGAGTCTAGTGATTTGAAGTCAGCGATCTTTTAACCACTTGGCTACGGAGCCCTCCCAACCATACCCCTTGTATCGGAGTAGTACATGTGTGGCATTGGATGCGTTTATTATAGAAATAGCTTATTTGTCTCCACACATATAGAAGCAAAGGTTTTAAAGTGAATCATGTATACATCATAAATATCACTCTAAACAAGATGTCTCAAATTTATTCCAATGAAAACCTCACTTAATTCAGTCTATGAACTTCTTGTGGATGATAGTTGCTTCCAATTTCTTGCTTGCTGATTAAAACTATTTTTAGAAACATTGTCTTTCATAGAAACCAAATGGAAACACAATAAGAGATTTCAGTCTTATTCGTATTAAGTGCCGGTGGCCCAGTATAACCTTTCCGTCAACATAACAAATTTATATAACATAGTTTTGTTAATTGGAAAATCAACCAGTTGTGTATTTGTTTTAGACTAAATTTAGCGAAAGTGCAGTTAACGGTTTCAAAGAATGTTTATTACTATGGTATGTCATGTTTATGATAGTTCTGCACGTTTGATTAACCAGAAGTGACGGCGTTACATGTATGTCATTTATCCGGAAAAACTAGAAAAATGCCCGGTAACCGTAATATGGCTAGCAGAAGTATTGCCGAAAATCTGTTATGTCCCGTGTAATTAACTTTAAACTGTCAGCGCTGCTGTCTTTCTTTAGGTGAATTTTAACAATAAATAGAGTTTGATGTAAAGTCAACAGAAACAGAGATACTAGTAGAATCTAGGTAGCGTGACGTCATGACAGTGTGAAGTTATGACGCAATACTTGTGGTGTTGAACGGGTAAAATGGATTTAATGTTTAAAGCCATTGAAACACGGGTGGTAAACGCGCAATCCAATTCCCACTGGGAATACGCTAAAAATGGGTTGCGCGGCTTCCGGTGCTGGTGTTGCGCATCAGTATATACAAAATTGAGGTAGGTGGGTTTTAGTTTTTGTAAATAATGACACATTTACGAGTGTTTTCGAAAAAAAGCAAAATGCAATTCGACACAAAAATGAATAAAGATCATATGTGTGAAATACCAACTTATTAATTTAAGAATCATCTCTGTTATCACGAAAACTCTGCTGGCTCGAACTGTCAAAAAAGCATGGAATCATGAAAAATGCAAGTTTTCTAACTCTTGTGCCTTCTTTCTGGAAATGTGACGCTTATAATAATCAAACACGTGTAAGACAGTCATGAATATTACATACACTTGAATGAAATTTTGCTTTTGGGGGAAATATTGGCAAAAAATAATCGGGAATGGGGTTGCGCCCCGGGAATGGAGTTGCGCGTATACATTATATACATTATGAAGTATACCAGCAACTCCATTCCCTGTGCGCAACCCCATTTCCGATACTTTTTTGTCAGTAATGTCCATGTAAGCAGGATTTGAAGCAAATAATTTTGATATTCGTTACTTTATAACAGCTGAGTTATCATAAAAAGCATCAGATGTCTTAAGATTAGGCATATGAGGTCAGAAACTTCCATTTTTGTTGATTTCATACTTTTTTCAAGCTTCGTGTCGCCTGAGTTTTTGTGATAATAGAGCCGAATCATAAATTACAAACCAGATATTTTACAAATATGATGTAATATCATATTTGTGTCGAATAGCATTTTGCTTTTTTCGAGAAAATATATCCTTGTCTCATACTAAGCAAAATCATAACTTCACATACCTCAATTTCGTCTTTTTTCACGCGCAACACCAGCACCGGACGTTGCGCAACCCATTTTAAGCGTATTCCCAGCGGGAATTGGATTGCGCGTTTACCACCCGTGTGAAAGTCATAAAATAAAAACTACATGTTAAGTCGAAATATATTTCGTTCATGAACACCTACACAGTAAGTTAACTTTTCACTTATGACTGTGCCACTCGTGAAAATATTGCATGTGGAGTGGTGTGTCCTCTTAGTCTATGAAATATATTTTGATGCAACATTAAAACAAACAAATATCCTCTATATTATGTAAAGGAGAATGATTTAATTCCTTGTCTGAAACCTATTCAACATCATTGGTCACGTCAATTTTGTACATTGTACTAGAACTGGTAATGTTTCAACTATCCTTGCATAACGTTGTTATTAGATTTATGTAAATTCTAATGCAATATCGAAAAATATTGATTAAATAAAATGCACTTGTTCATTGTAGATCAATTTTCTGTATTTTAACAGCTTCTATATTTTTATTGCTTTTCCGAAACTAGCTACAAAATTGATAGCAGTTTTCTAGTGCGTGCCGTTTTACGCCAAAAAGATGTTTATCTCTTAATTAGATGTAATTAACAGTGGACAGATGCACATGTGTTTCATAATGAATGGGGAATCGACAACTAATAATTACCACCTGTGTTCATTTGGGCCAACATTTTAGGTTTTTTTTTATGCCCCCGAAGGGAGGCATATAGTTTTTGAACCGTCTGTCCGTCTGTCGGTCTGTCCGCAATTTTCGTGTCCGGTCCATATCTTTGTCATCCATGGATGGATTTTCAAATAACTTGGCATGAATGTGTACCACAGTAAGACGACGTGTCGCGCGCAAGACCCAGGTCCGTAGCTCAAAAGTCAAGGTCACGCTTAGACGTTAAAGTTCATATTTCATGATAGTGCAATGATGGGCATGTCCGGTCCATATCTTTGTCATTCATGCATGGATTTTAAAATAACTACGCGTGAATGTGTGGCACAGTAAGACGACGTGGCGCGCGCAAGACCCAGGTCCGTAGGTCAAAGGCCAAGGAGGCACTTGGACTTTAAAGGTCATATTTCATGAAAGTGCATTGATGGGCGTGACCTGTCCATATGTTTGTCATTCATTCACAATCACTCTAACATCGGCCATAACTATTCATTCAAAGTGCCATCGGGGGCATGTGTCATCATGTGGAGACAGCTCTTGTTTTTTCATGTTTTACCCTTTATTAAAAATAATAAGTAACAAGGAAAGAAAATAATTCTCAAATTAAACTATATAATATAATTACGTATTGTCCGTAAGTATTGACCTGACACTCATGAATATTCCGTATGTTTTCGTAAATAAATTTTCGGTGTCCGAACCTAAACAACGATGTAACTATTGAAATGCTAATTATATACCACCATGTATCATGCGGACAAAGCGTTTTGCCACTAACCGCAGGGTAGTGTGTTCGAGTCATCTGTCTGACAATTTTTTAATATATATATTTTTTTTCTGTAAAAGACGGAAAACGTGTCACACTTATCATGATTTATCAACGAAAAACTCTACTATGGTGACCATTCTTCTACGTACTTAAAACCGTTCTACAAAATGTCGTTTAAAATCTTCAGGACCGGGTAAACATTCATAAAATAATTTAACTATAGATACAAAAATACAAGCACAAGGAATTATATTTTATATTTCATCGTAAAAAGCATTAAAACAGCAAATTCTAATGTGTGTCCATAACATAAAGTTTGTAAGTATTTAAGTTTTAAAGCAATTTGAAAAAGAAAATGAAAAACCCGCCAGTGAAATGACCACGAAAGAATTTAAAACAAGACTGAAATCACTAGGAATCACTACAAAAGTTACTCCGCAAAGCTACTGATGCTTATTGATAAGTGTGTGTTAAGATGATGCAAAGATAAGGACTCTGAAAATAAGGGGAATGGTGTTGGAGATGATATATTATAAACAGATGTGCAGATATTGTATATAATGTACCTAATTCAATATTATCAAATTTCATAAGAACTCTATGTTTTATCATAGCTGCATGCGTACATTTAAAACAGGGTATAGCCATTCATCCATACATCATACACATGTATATTTTCTTAAATACCAATACATGATAGTATTAAAAGATGTGCAATGAAATTATTGAATAGATTTGGTAAACTTGATAGATCTATCCGCTTGTCATTCAGTCTGAAGAATACATCAATTATTCAAAAAAAAATCTGATTTCTGATCTGATAATAAATACTATCACAAAACATATCACTATCTTGTATTGAAATGTTTTCCTCTCGTACAGTTTAAATACTTTTGTTGGATTAAAATTTCAGATCAGAAATCTATAAATCTATAAAACGAATAAATTTCTAATGAAACACTTGCGTATTAGGTGCGAAAAAGTATCCACTGTTTCGTTGCAAAGCACAGAAAATAAATTGCTAAAATATTTTGTTTAAAGAAAAACATCAGCCACAACATTCACATTCCGAATAAAGAATGCTATTTATTTATATTAATTGAATGTATATAGACAATCAAGCATGTAAGAGATGATGTCTTGTTACTTGATCACTGTTTGAGATAAGAGTTATCAAAGCGCTAAGGGGAGAAAACGCTAACAGCGAAACTGACTTAATCGTAGTATTTGCACACTTCCTTCCCCTGATAAGTGAGGAAAATTTCTCAGTATGTTTTGCACAAGCCAATATATATTAACTTCCGCCTATTGTTCATTATATCCTATATCAATTTCCGCCAATTGTGCAATGTATCAACTATGTTTACAAGTTATCAACTATGTTTACAAGTTATCAACTATGTTTACAAGTTCGCGGCATTTAAACCCAGTGGGACCGTTTCATCGCTTGAAAAGTATATCGAAACTATCGTGATCTGCGAGTTATGTATATCTTCTTTGATGCAGAAATAGTATTATTTTTCATTTATTTCTGAAAACGAAAGATTGAATTTCGGCTGCACGAAAAATGCATTATTGTTCTTCCTCTAATCTGGCATCAGTCGTTAGAGTCATTAAATGTTAAAGCACCTGGTCATAAAATCAATCCTCTCTGATATCACTTTCTGAAAAAAATTTACAATATCTCTTGCCTCTGTCTCTAACTTTTGTTGAGGTGAGCATCGAGAGAAAATGTTTTTTTCGGAGAAAATATCAGTGTCACTATGAAGAAATTAATATTATTACAGATTATTTGATCTCAACAGACTTTGTAAGTCTATTCCTTCTCCTATTTCTAAATGTAAACAAATGACGTTTTCAACCAATTAACACAAAATGCAAGTTTTTGTCATGATCTACATTCATCTAATCATTAAAGAAGTACAGATATTTCATTCGTGGCTAAGTCGCACGTGGAATATTTTATTTTCATACCATTCAATGAAAGTAAAACTTGAATATCCTCTATTTAGGTAAAAATGACGTTCATAATAAACTGTCACTGATTGTTGATTCAGATGGGAATATCCGGATAATCGAGGGTAACTCTTTTTGCGGTAACAAAGCTCTGCCGAGTTACGGCCAGAACAGTTACCCAAGAGCCGAAGATTCCCATCTGCATCTACAAACAGTGGACTATTATTTTTCGCATACCGTATTTCTACCAAATTATAGAATAAACAAAGCAAACCAACATACTTCTTTTGTAGCACTTTTCGTAAACAATAAATAACCAGTGTGGTCAATTATAGCACGAGAGTCATCTGGCATAGGGGTGCAAAATGGGGTTTTCATGTGTTGGCGAAAGTCCCGTAAACGCTAGTCCGGTGTGCAAGAATATAATAAGCGGTCACTGGTTGTTGTTGCAGTTGAGAAACCCGGTTTGAGGGTTACTGTTATGGCGGTAACGAGGCTCTGCCGAGTTACCGCCAAAACAGATATACCCGTGAGCCGGATATTCCCATCTGTGTCTGCACAATAATAAAGTTCCAGTTTAGCTTTATCGTTTGTAGTGTAAGGTTATGTAACTTATTTTGAATAGAGAAATATACTATAAGGAACGGAGAGAAACTATCAAGGTATTTGATTTTGTTTCGTATTTTACATCAATGCGCGGATTGTCATTAACAGCACGAGGGTCATCTGACGTGGCAATTTGCTGTCTTAAACGCAATCCTTGCTTTTACCGGCAACCAATGTTAATCATACAATGCTTGTTTGGAACTGTCAAATTTCCTCGTGTTAAAGACATATTTTGCACACATGTTTTGAATACGTTGCTTCTTACACACCTCACTTTTAGATACACCATACATTATGATATTGCAGTCACTTCGGATGTGAAATAACTAGAGACAAAACTAAAAGTTTTAGTAGCTGCTTTGGTTTAATATTTTAGGATGATCTTAATTCCAGGTAATTCAACATGGCTGTACGGCATTTGTGATTTACATGATCTTTAAATTTCAAGTTTTCATCAAGAAATGCACCAAGATATCTAATTGTGCTTTCGCGTTTGATATCATCACCAGCAATGTTATTCCAATGTCATTCTCATAAGAAATGAATTACTTCTTGACAAAATTACGACGCATTACAAAAGAATTCGTATATTCCATTGCAATTTTAGATTAATATTCTAGATATAAGGCATAAAGGTAATAATTCGCCGGATATGCCTCAGTGGTCCACTCGAATGTAGTCCATACAATTTTCCCGCCTAGTAAAGGTCATTTACATGTCAGAATTTAGCTTTATTGATGCGGAATTGTAAAGAGGAATGTCTGTGGGTGATTTTAAGCTACGTTATATGCTTCTTTACGTTGAGTAGAAGCTGTTTGGCAAAATGAAAGTGAAAGTAGTTATTTCCTGATGTCTATACCTACGCAATATTAGCGTTTTCATCACGTGTCTCAGTCACGTGACCAAGGTTCACGACATTATGTTCAACCCCATATTTTATTGGCATTTTTTGATTGCCTAAAAACAGACCTTCACGACAAGAGTAGTTTCGCAGGCATTGAAAGGCTTGAAATGCTGATAAAAGTTTGTTATAAATTGTTATTTTTACATAGAAAATAATGGCGGGGGCATTTGATACCTTCTAGTAATCATAATAGCACACAGTCGAAATTTTGGAACAGAAACATACTCAATGGGGCGACAGAAACTAACAACAGGTTATTTTGGACATTGCTTAGGAAACGTAGAAATAAATCAACATACTCATACACTGAATGTGTGGATAACGAAATATTTCATGATAAAACCATATTTCGACGTCCAAGCAATAACAATGATACACATGACAAGTCTAATGACAGAGTTTTTAAACTTAAAATGCAGATTGAACGCTTGGAAAAACGAAATTGTACTAATAATATGATAATATTTGATTTAGCCGAAAGTAGTGACGAATCTAATAAAATATCAAAATTTAAACAAACTTGAAAAAGTTATTGGAATATTTAGTAAGGTCGAGCTCAATGAGCCAGAAAGAATGAAATTATGTATGCAAAAGTTATTGGGTTGCCAAACGATGATATGCAGCAGTCCAAAATGGTTTATAGTAGTCGCTTTTGGAGATAAAGGGATACGTATTGAAATCATCTTTGCAACAAGATACCATTAGGGAACTGAAGAGCTGTGATAAGAGGTGGTGTTTCGTACACTTTACCTGACGCAGAATCTGGTAGTAATGAAAATGGCGTTTCATTTCATATGAGCTTGCCTCCTGAACATTCACATTTTCATGATACATGTTTTGAAGGTTTTCAATCTGGTATGGCAATATAACTGAAGAACAACTTAATTTATATTGGTATTATTGATAATAACGTGATTTTTGAAGAGTTAACAGTGAAATTAAAGTAAATTCACATGGCAGGAACTTACTAAGATTTTGCAAAAGCTGAGGTGTTTTTTTTTCTATACTGAATGGTAGACATAGGACAGATAGATATCGGTGATTATACACATACATTAACCAGTGCTTGTAACACTGTAGATAACTTTATAAGCACTGCTATACAGAACTATACTAAAATTGAAACTATGGTTTGTTACCTCGTCTGTCTAGAATAAAGAAACCGTTGTCAATGTCAGCAGAGTCTCAAAGACATGCTTAGGAGGAGATTTGTGGTATCGTACGTAAAACTGAATTGTTTAAGACCTACAGATTTAATGCGCTATCTTTACCACAATCTCTTCCATATGCGACAAATACCCAGTCCTTTCAGGAAACAATATCCATGCAATTCACGCCAATAAAGGTCGTTCGAGTTGGTGGCAATTTTATACAAACAAAGACAAAGAACTTTTTCCATTATCCAGTGTGGAAACAGGAACCACATCAACACGTGTCTTGCAAACACCAAATGGTTTGTCTATTTAACAAGAGCTCTTTTGCTTTTGTTTGTTACACTAGTGCCCAACTAAGATACATATATTTGATCATAGTTAAGGTATTTAGACTAGGAAATTATATGATTCAGATAACTATTGTGATATATTTGTTAAAGATTTACACTAACAATTATATCTTTAACTGAAAGCCATTAGAATACCAATTTGTAAAACTATTATACATCCTTTTGTCTTTTATGGTTGTCCATCTAAGATAAATTGAATGTTAATTAATTCGGGAGTTACACATTGTTTTAATTTAAATCTTGCCTTTTTGGTTTAGGTTGTTCTTTCCGTTATATTATATAAAATGCAAACTTTATTATTGTCGAAATATATACTGACAACAGGGCCGTAGCCAAGAACTGATTTTTCTAGGGTCAGCGTTCTAGTGTTGTGGGGTTGTGGCAGGATATTTCCTGGGTTGTTTTCCGTTATAATGCACTTCCTGCGTCTTCCTGATAACTGAAAGATACCACCAAGCCTTTCAAATCGACGAAACTGACTGCATTTCATATAATTGTCCATTGTCGATGCCCATCGGTAGATCAACAGTATATATCAAACTATTGCTTTGAATGCAAAATATATGCGTAACTTTGTAGTTTCACCAATAAAAAAAGAATTAAACGATTTCTACTTGCAGTCAAAATGTCAGCTATATTCGCTATAGACTTATTTCTGAACGTTTTGTTTTTTTCTTTCAATTTGTTTTCAAAAGTTATCAGTGGGGTACAAACAATAGTTTCTC
Organism: Mercenaria mercenaria; assembly: GCF_021730395.1. NCBI lineage: Eukaryota > Metazoa > Mollusca > Bivalvia > Venerida > Veneridae > Mercenaria > Mercenaria mercenaria. The sequence goes on from NC_069372.1 coordinate 65,763,123, forward strand.
TCCCCTTTCAAAACTGAACTTAGTGACTTCTTGGCTGCGTGAACGGTAGATCGTTTGTGCAATACTAGACCAACGTTACTAACAGTACCTTTTGTATGAACGCCGATGGATGATAATTTAGGAAAAGGTCTATTAACACAAGTGACAAAGTATTACAGTGGCAATACAGAAGTCCCCTACAGGTGGAAAACTTTCAACAGCGACGTTTGACCTTTGACCGACAAGCATAGCTCATGTGTTGACACACTGTCTCATCATGGGGAACATTTCTGTATAGCACTAAGAGTATCCATCTATGAATATAAACGTTATGGAGCGGAAACAAATTTTACATGACCTTCAATAGTAACCTTGACCATTGACCTACAAGCATAAGCCATGTATGTGCATAATCTACATATTGCCCTCTATTCACATACCAAGTTTTATTAACCTAGCCTAAATAATTTTGAGTAATATCAGGATCTAGATTTGAGGACGGAGAGACGGACGGACGTTCCTACAGATGGGTATTTATATGGCCACTCTTTTGTTCTCTTTATTGTTCTTTTAGCCACGTAAAAATATAGCCACATAATAGCTTAACGAATGAAAATGACTTCAAAGAAAAAGTACAGTTACCTATTGTTTCATTAGCCACCTAAGTATACAAATGTAGGCACGGACGGACGTAGGGGACTAAAAAGACACGAACAAAATCTGTTCATGTATTTGTTTCAGCCGAGACGGACCGACACTATTCACTGAAAAATTGTCACTGATCTGGCTGTATATGCAAGAAATGTCCATTTGTTATTGAAGAACTCTAAATTCTTAGGTAGCCTAATTTCTAAAACCAGGAACTAATTAAACACTTGAAACTCCAGTGTTGCTACAGCCCTAGAAAATGAAAACAATTCTGTATAACATAAAATCTCACTGTTCCTGTGTATGAATGTAAGACTACAAAAACACGTTTCCTATAATTCGCTCAGTTTGGAATTTCTACAAAGTCTATTTTGTTACACATATCAACTACAAAATGTGCGAAGGTTAAAGCTCCATCATGCTTTATATTTTTATCTTAAAAACAGATGAAACATTAAGGAAGTAAATAAAAAAACAATAGATTCAATAAAACATTCTTGTAAATTTAGCAATATTAAAACCTTTGACAAATGTTAAAGAAAGTAATTATCAGAAATGTAGGATTTAACAAAAAATTAATGTATTTTAATTATGTTCATAACGGAAAATGTAGCAGCCACAATTTAAAAGAAAAGCATTATGAGCCTTTAAGAATTAAGTAGAGATATAAGTGAAAAATGAGATCTTACTCAAATAAAAGCTTCTAAATTCACATTTACCCAATGTTGATACTATTCCACAAACAAATGTGTCGCTGACTCGCACCAACAAATAATGATATACTATTAATGTTGATGAAGATGTTGGAAATTTGGTTTTATCCGATAATAATTTTGGACGATTCAACAACAGTGGTTGCACTATAAAATGTATTACTTTATGTTATTACATATGTTTTTCTTAATGGCAAAACAAAATGGTTACAATTTTTGTATTAAGTTATTCTTTTAGTTTACTTAGGTGAAAACCGAAATAAGAAAAATAAATTGCTTAGCTCTTCGTTTAGTCGTGTCCGCCGCAACAACAATATTAGACTAAATTGATGCTTAACTTTTTAAGCTGGATTGGCTTAATTATTAAATGGTTTTGAATGTTCATCTTTTCTCATACGGCGTTTATGATTTCGATGTTGTTCTTTTTGATGATGATGATGATGATGATAATGCCGATTATAATGTTGAAAACGAATATCTATCACAGAGAGAATAATTCTAAGACAGTAAAATGTTTGTTTCAATTTTAACATTTCTGTGACAAATTTTCTATATTCAGGACATGTAAGGGTGTAGACTTTATACCGAAAGTGGCAGAAGGAATCATGAAAGGTCAAAAGCAGACTGAAACAAAAGCTTCTCTAGATGCTGTCTACAAGAATCTGCAACAACTCAAAGCGGAAAAATCCAAGGAACTGTCCGAGTTAAACGAGGCACAAGAAGACATACTCAAAGAGATTGGGCAGTTTAAAGACCGAATTCTAGCCAGAGTAAACGAACTGGAGAGAAAATCTGTAACAGAGGTATGTGCGAAGTATAAAGAAATCTCTGGTCAAATCAACAGCGAAATAAATTCGCTTGACGAGTGCCTGAACATTTCTACTGAGCAGAAAAAACACTTGATGAAATCAGCGGAGATAATGAAGTACAGCTGTTTGTGGGTGTAAAACAAAGCCAGAAAGTGAAAACAAAGGGTGAAAATTTGATTGAGGAATTGAAACTTGTAGACCCAAGAACAATGTCTTTTGAGTTTGATAATCATTTTGAATCCGTTGTTAAAGATATCGAATCCTTTGGTGCAGTGTCTGATAATGCAAATCGTCCGTACACCGCGTCCTTAATTGGAGAGTATAATTGTAAGACGAACACATGTAGTTCTCAATGTTTGATTTTCGACTGTTGTGTGTTAGACAATGGTCATGTTCTTATTACCGACTATAACAATCAAAAGTTAAAACGACTTGATTCGACGTACAAACTGAAAGACTATTGTCACATAGACACACCATTTGGCGTATGTCAGACTGAACCAAATGATGTAGCCGTGTCTTCATGGGATGGTATGAAGATTTGTCTTGTAAATGTTGGCAATAATATGACTTTGAAGCGATCATTCAATGTTGGTGTGCACTGTAGGGGAATTGTTCATCACAAAGGTGAGCTATTCGTTGCATGTGGACCATTCCAAGGTGTTGAAAATACGGTAAAGGTGTATGACCTTTATGATCGGCTTCTACGTACTTTACAGTACAATGTTTCCTCCATAACACATATGTCGATGAAGTATGATGGTTCAAATATTGTTTTAGCCGAGAATAAAAAAGGCTTGGTAAAACTGAACAGACAAGGTGAGAAAACATCAGAATTCTCTGATCCTTGTCTGAAATTTGCATTTGGTGTATGTGGCAGTACAAGTGGTGATTTGTTCGTATGTTGTAAGGACTCGAACAATGTTGTCCAGTTTGACAAAGACGGGGAAAGGATAAAAGAAATCCTGACAGAAACTGACGGAATAAAATCCCCAGTATCGGTTACATTTTTAAATGCTCCCAAACGATTAATACTCACATTCTGGTCATCAAACACTATAAAAGTGTATACATTATCATAGAAGGGCGCTTGACTTTGTACTGTTTTGTCTGATGGAATATGCACACATGGAATTCCCATGTGAGTCCCACATTTATATAAGCGATTCTTATTCAAGTTATTTTTGAAATTGATCAACTGCAGTTTTTTTTTAGGAATGACCGTTTTCGATGTCCATGGAATATGAATAGCGTATCCATGAATTGCACACAAATTAATGAATGTTTGATTTGGCGATGATATTCTTCCGTCCATTTCGCATTACATTCATACTTAAATATGTGGTTTCTTTCCGTTAGTAATACAAAATCATATCCGATCTTGACAATCTCATGATGAACAGTCGAAAAGACCTGCCTACATTGAATGGTTATTCGCCTTCAGGTAAAGTTCCTGATCCCAATTTGAATTATTATCATTAAATCCAATAATCATGTCGATTTAATTTTGAAATTTATCATCAAAATAATCAGTTTTAGCTATAACTGAACGTTGTTTTTCAAATCAAGGATGTCGACTTTGACAAAATGTTATTGAGCGGTGTTGTTTATGTTTTTACAAATGACGTAAGATCTCGAGGAACGAGTTGCCCTTGATATTATTGCACTGAAATTAAACGTATATGTTTCTTTCTGTACACAATATATAGTGAATGAAATATTTTATCGGCGGTTTTAACAAGGGGAAACATGTTTTGCTTTGTTGATCGCTGAATCTTGTAACTTATTGTTCTACCCATATATTTAGTATCGTACAGACTTTTTTCCAAAAGTATCGTCCGTAATTTGTATTTGTTATGCAGATATTGAAATGGATCGTTAAATGTAGACAACAGCATTGTAAAATTTCATAATCGTCTTGTGTACTATACCGCAGCAAATCCTTCAAGGTGACTGCCAGTAGAATTTCATTTAAAGTTAAATGTCAGGGTCATATTTTCCAGACAATAACGCTCAAACGTTTTGTGATTGAATTTATATGTATAGGTTTCATATGTATGTGTATTTTCATTTGAATTTATATGTATTAGTATCATATGTATGTGTATTTTCAAGTTTCGTAATGTAGTGATTATTGATTTTACTCTATTGCATTTCAGTTAGTATCTGTTTTAATATTTATTGTAACAGCATCTATACATGAGTTTTGTTTAGCAGCGATCATTATCTTGCTATCAGCTATGTATAAATATAGGAAAAAATCAAATGAAATATTTGAGTAAATACCTATATATATCTTGTTAAATCTGTTATCCCCAAGCACACATTAACAAGATAGAGAAATTAATCACTTATATCGGAGGTTTGTTCTGTTTTCAGCTCACCCTGGGCACAAAGTACTCGGGTGAGCTATTGTGATCGCTCACCATCCGGCGTCCGTACGTCCGTCCGTCCACACTTCCCTTGAAACAACATCTCAATACTACTCTGAAACTATTTGGTTGATGAAACTCAGCCTGTATTTTCCATGGGTGGTCCTCTTCCAAATTTGATTCAAATGGTTCCAGTTGGTTGCACATAGGGGCCGCCAGGGCTGAAAATAGAAAAATCGTTAAACGAGATCTCCTCCTAAAAGGCTAGTCCGATTTTGAAGTAATATCATACAAATGGTCCTTATGTAACCTTCTACCAAGATTGTTCAAATGATCTTGATTCGTCAAAAACATCGCCGCCAGAGGGCGTGGTCACTTTTTCCTATATGTATAGGCCTATAGCGGAAATTTAAAAATCTTCTTGTATGAAACTGCTGACCCGATTTTAAAATAATTTCACACAAATGGTCTTCGCGTGACCCTCTACCAAGACTGTTCAACTTTTTACAATTCGTCAAAAAGCATGGCCGCAAAGGTCAGTGGTCACTTTTCCCTATATGTATATATTGGAAAATTAAAAATTCTTCGTGTATGAAACTGCTGGCCTGATCTTGAAATAATTTCATCCAAATGGTCCTTGTGTGATCCTCTACCAAGAACATTCAAGTTATTTAGTTTAATCATATTTTATTGCAATTATCACACAACACATGATAGTCTTGAATATACAGTACAGATATATACAACAGCAACAGTACATCAAGACATATAATACAACAGTACATCAAAATACATTCGGTTTGCAATAGTGTGATAATACAACAGGGTTGGACCACAAGTTTTACCAACATTAGAAATTGACCCGTCCCTGGGTGTCAGATTAATGTTAGATTAAACTAAATGACGGATTTTTGTTTGGACTAGAATAGATAAAAAGTGCTTAAAAATTATAATGTGCTGATATAAATTTACATAATAGTAGAAGAGTTAAGATAACAAACTATTTAAATAGAAGAGTGAGACAGAGGGAGAAAAAAACTCCGAAAAAGACAACAACATACGCAGTCAAGCGCAAAATGATCCAGTGCAACCTCATCACACCTGTTTCCGCATCCCAACACCCAGTCCAACCCAGACTTCTCGAAACAGATATATAGTCAGACGATCAGGAGGCAGTGCTAGAGAAGCGATGTGTATTTTTAGCTCACCAGAGCACGATATGCTCAAGGTGAACTATTGTGACCGTCGTCGTGCTATTGCGTCAACATTTTCCTTGTTAACACTCTAGAGGCCACAGTTGTGACCTAATCTCTATGTAACTTGGTCAGAATGTTTGTCTTGATGATCTCTAGGTCAAGTTAGAAACCGGTTTATGTGGGGTCAAAAACTAGGTCAGTAGGAATGATCAAATGAAAATCTTGAGTCCACAGTGTAAGTTTGAAACTCATGAGAGTTAGTCAGAATGTTTGTCTTGATGACCTCTAGGTCAAGTTTGATTCTGGGTCATGTGGGTCAAAAACTAGGTCACCCGGTCAAATCAAAGGAAAAACTTGTTAACACTCTAGAGGCCACAGTTTAAGTTTTAAACTCATGAGAGTAAGTCAAAATATTTGTCTTGATGACCTCTAGGTCATGTTTGAATCTGGGCCATGCGGGTTAAAAACTAGGTCACCCGGTCAAATCAAAGGAAAAGCTTGTTAACACTCTAGAGGCCACAGTTGTGACCAAATCTTTATGAAATATGGTCAGAATGTTAATCTTGATGATTTTTAGGCCAAGTTTGAATCTAGATTATGCGGGGTCAAAAACTAGGTCACTAGGCCAGATCAAAGGAAAATCTTGTTAACACTCTAGAGACCACAATTTTAGGTTTGAGTGTTTGTCTTCATCAAATCTAGGTTATGGTCGAACATGACTCATCTGGGATTAAAAACTAGGTCACCCAGTCAAATCAAATAAAAACTGTGTGTGTGCAATAGGGACTGCATTTTTGACTGGATATATGTGAAATTCGATCAGAATGATTTTCTTGATGAAGTCTAGGTCAAGTTCGAATCTGGATCATCTGGGATCAAAAACTAGGTCACCTGGTCAAATCAAAGAAAAATCATGTGTATGCAATAGGGGCTGCATTTTTCATTTGATGTGTATGAAACTTGGTCAGAATGTTTGTCTCCATAAAATCTTTGACGAATTTTTATCTGGGTTACGTGGGTTCAAAAACTAGGTCAAAAGGTCAAATAGAAAAAAGCTTGTTAACACTCTAGGGGCCACATGTTTGATTCTATCTTCATAAAACTTGGTCAGAATGTTTGTTATCATGAAATCTTCGAGGATTTTTAGTCTGGGTCACGTGGAATCAAAAACTAGGGCACTAGGTCAAATCAAAGGAAAGGCTTGTTTACACTCTAGAAGCCACTTTATTTACTCCCATCTTCATGAAATCTTGGACGAGTTCTGATCTTGGTCATGTGGGGTCAAAAACTAGATCACTACGTGAAATCAAAGAAAATGCTTGTTTACACTCAAGAGGCCACATTTTTGGTCCAATCTTAAGTAAAATTGGTAAGAATATTTGTCGCCATGAAATAACTAGGTCAAACATGTTTACACTGTTATGGTGTTTTAGTGTTATGGTGTTTTAGCTGTTATGGTGAGCGACCTTGGGTCATCTTGGCCCTCTTGTTTATATATGTTTGTACTTTTAAAAACAAAGTTTTGTTCTCCTCATCAGTTAGTGAGTCAATACCATAAGTAATTTGTGAGTACTAAGTGGATGGAATCTACGAGTATTGATAAATAACAATGATCATTTTTCTCTATATGATGGAAACTTTAAAAATCTTTGCAGGAAAGTGTTGGCCCCATTTCAAAATAGTTTCACATAAATGGTCCTTGTGTGACCCTCTACCAAGATTGTTCAAATTATTCCGATTTGTCAAAACATGATTGCTAGGGGATGTGGTCGCGTCTTCCCTATATGTTTAAATTCTAAAGTTTGAAAATGTTCAAGTTATCAAAGCCAGCAGGCCCAATTTTAAAATCATTGTTTGCAAATATACAGTTTCAAAATAATTTCACAGACATATTCCTTGCATAATTATCTTCCAAAAGTGTTGAAGCAAGCATTGTATTTCAGGTGAGCGACTAGGGCCATCAAGACCCTCTTGATGTTGGGTTTCCGACATAATTTAAGGTCATATGCGACTTTCCAGCTTTGATTGTGGCAGAAAAACCCAGGTTCCCTCCGCGCATTATTATCCCCCGCCAGAGGCGGAGGGATATAGTTTTGGCGTTGTCATTCCGTTCGTCCGTCTTTCAGTCCGTCCGGAGCCATATCTAGGAAATGGTTTGGAATATTCAAACGAAATTTCATATACATGTTTACCACTATACGAAAATGTGGCACGTCAAGTTTCAGTCAGATTACCCAAGTAACACCGGAGTAGTTTCTAATGTTAACTGTAAAGGGTACTATAAGCTTCATAACTTGTGACATATTTGACATAGAACTATGAAATTGAAAACTTGAATTGAATTTAGATCACCATAATGTGGTACAAACAATTTCGTCAGGATCTCTGTAATTACTTGCCTTTTAATTGTTTAAAAATCCACATATTTGTACGTAACAAACTTACCAATTTGTAGAACTTAATTAAAATTTCTTTCATTTTTTTTCCATGAATATTTATTATCAACATGAAGTTATGTGAAGTTGTGTACCCACACCCGGTCACATGCATGGGACGTGCATGGGACGTGCCCCCATTAATCCTGGCCATAATCTAATTTGAAGAATTTCAAGTAAGTCTTCATCTGTAAGACACGTATACACTGTAGTGATATTGTATGCACTTGTAAATAAGTCGCGTAATGAGCACTACCTTAATGGAGGGTGCGCCTATAAACAGAGACGAATATAACACGATACGATATAAGACAAATTGATAAATTGATAAAACCGAAGCCTCTCCCTATACGCATACATGCGCAGATCAGGAGAGGGGGTCCGAATTCCCTTTCGAAAAGAAAAGGAAGGTCTTGCCATACGCACAGGTGCACAATGAGTCCACAAGTTCTGTCGTTTTTAGAAAGAGACTGAGGGAGAAAAACAAGAAGAACTTCAAGAAGACGAGAGGATAGAATATGTAGGGGAAGGCTTAATATTGGTGAAATACTGCCACCACGATCTACTCTAACTTCACATCCTATAAATTAACATTCTAATCATATAGAGCTACTAAAGTTCGGGTTTCACATGATGTACTCCGTCATCTAGCAAGCTCCCCACATTCATTCAATTAGTATACCGTAAGGGGAAGTAATTGCCGCGGGGAGTTTTGTAAATGTTCATTGATATAACGAGGACGGTATCTATGTGCAAACGGGTAGATATCTTTGTTTATTTTTATCCATCGTCAGAGGTATCATCAAAACCAGCGACAGGTTGCATATGATTGAAATTTTATCAACAAAAATAAACTGCAGGTAATGGATCCATACGTTTTGTATTTTTGTAGGCCTTTGTATAATTCTACCAAGGAGAGTGACAAATTTAGTTATTTGAACTTTGAACAAAGACAAATACGTCTCAGAACGTCAAAATACATGAATTTTGATACATTTCTTCAAATTGTATTGGTATATCAATATTATTGATAACTGATATTTTCACCAGTACCAATTAATGCATTACCTCGGACGAATCTGTCTATAAAATGTTCAACATTCTTATATATATATATATGTCATACGTTGGCATTGATTTTATTTACACTAAACAGCCTACATGTATATAAATCACACGAGGATGGTATCGCTCACACGAGTAGGTAGCCGAATACTCAGTGTGTAGAAGCCCATTGTGAAAATTGCCGGATGAACCACCACTATTTTCAAATCAGTATAGATATATCTAACACACGACCCTCTGTTAACAACATTTGTTTCAAACGTGTAAAACTACCTTGATAAAGATATGTTTTCATATTCATATTTAACGCAAGACTATTTTCAAATACATGTAAAGGAATATAGCTTTGACAATATTACTGGAAATCGTGACGTTATGACAGTGTGACATTATGACGCAATATATGTGGTGTTGCACGTGTAAAATGGATTTAATTTGATTAAAGTCATTGACAATCATAAATTAAAAAGAAAATTAATTTGTTTGTTGTATATGTTAGGTCGGAATATATTTCATTCGTGAAAATTACTTTCATATATGGCTGTGCCACTCGTGAAAATATTGCATATGGTGTGAACTCTGTCAAATATATTTTGATGCAACATTAAAACAAATAAATATCCTCAATAATATGTAAAGGAGAACGATTTCCACCTCTTCAACCTCCTTAGTCACCAACCTCCGCGTAGGAATACAATGTATTGTCAAACAATCTACTGTACCATGTGTTGGAGTTAGCTTAGTCACGTCAACTTTGTACTAGAACTGGTAACGTTTGAATTATCATTGCAGCATTTGCACAACATTGTTACTATAATTATACTTTCTAATACAATATCGAGAATTATTGATATAATAAAATGCATATTTTCATTGTATCTATCTTTAACAACAGTGAAACATTATTTTCTATATTTTTATTGCTTTTCCGGAACTATTTTTTGTATCCTTAGGTCATATGAAGAAAAACTTGCAAATGAGTGATGAAATAAACTATTTCACAGTCTTGTAAAAGTCAATACATTGTATATAAATTTCCGCCAATTGTGCATTATATCCGGTATACATACGAGTTCACGGCATTTAAACCAATGGGCACTATTCGGCAAACCGTTTCACAACTTGAAAAGTATGTCGAAACTATTTGCGAGTTATTTTAATCTTCGTTGATGTTGAAAAAGTATCATTTTTCATTTATTTCTTCAATAATATTGAAAAAATGTATTATTGTTATTGCCCCTATATCTAAATGTAAACAAATGACGTTAGAAATTGTTTTTGTCATGAATATGGATTTTTAATTCATGTCATGATAAAAGAAGTACAGATATTTCACCGTTAAATGAAAATAAAAAACCGTATTCATGAAAAAATACTTGAATAACCTTTATTTTTCAATATTATAATTATCTGTCACTGGTTGTTGATGCAGATGGGAATATCGGGTTCGAGGGTAAGTGTTTTGGCGGTAACGAGGCTCTACATCTACAAACAGTGGTTGATTATTTTTCTTGCATACCGTATTCTTACCAAATTATAGAATAAACAAAGCAGACAAAAATACTTTCTCTGTAGCACTCGTATTTAAATAAAGGCTCATAATCTGAAGTGACGTCATGACGCTTTATTGACGCACAAAAACAAAGTTCCGGTTTAATTGTATCTATTGTTGCGTAATGTTATGTCTTTTTTGTAAAATAATTTAGTTTGAATCGAGAAATATACTATAATGGTGGAACGGAGAACAACTATCAAGGTATTTTATTTTATCCCATTTTACGTGAACAATAAATAATCAGTGAACGAATCGTTAGTTGTCAATAACAACACGAGAGCCATCTGGCATGGGGGTGACTGGTGGGTTTTGTCGGAATGAGTAAAATAACAGGAAACGCCAGTCCGGTGTGCAAGAAAATTGCTGTCTTAATTCCATACATTTTGTTGGAACTTACTTCACTTTATTCAGAAATAAAACCGACATACACACGGATAAACATATACTGTCCCAAACTCTTTGAATTACAAAGGTACCAAAAAGATGACGATATAAGATTGAAGAGCAATATTGCGATAATATGATATGAAAACACGAGAAAACTGTGCGAAGAGTGCGATATTGCGTCTATGAAACGTGGATTTTTTTGCGTTTTGATACTATCTCGACATTTATTTACAGTGCGAAAAGACGAAACAAAGGTCAATTGCTTTCACGGAACACCACAGTAACTTACATTGATGTTGACTGTACACATGTAGATCATACTCTGAAGTCTCTAAAATACAGTGTCTTAAGATTTTTTTAACGTTTAAGTGATTTATATTTGCGTAATGCTAATGACAGTTCATTCCACAGTTTTGGACCAGAAGTACAGACATTTCTGCCATTAAATGTTTTGCACTTGTTGTATGGAACAACATAACGACATTCATTATTTTCTGATGATCTCAAAACTTATCTACTAGGAACATACTCTGTAAGCAGTTCTGTTAAATACATAGGTGCTCTGCCAATGTGACAGCTATCCATTAAAGAAAGAATCTTAAACTCAATCCTTGCTTTCACCGGCAACCAATGTTAGTTATACAATGCTTGTTTGGAACTGTCAAATTTCCTCCTGTTAAGGACAAGTTTTGCACACATGTTTTGAATATGTTGCATCTTATGCACCTCACCGTTAGCTACACCATACAGTATGATATTGCTGTAATCCAGATGTGAAATAACTAGAGACAAAACTAAAATAATTAGTGGCTGTTTTAGATAAATATTTATGGATGTTCTTAATTCGTAGGTAATTCAACATGACTGCACGACATTTGTGATTTACATAATCTTTAAAGTTCAAGAAATGCACCAAGATATTTAACTGTAAATTCATGTTTGATATCATCACCAGCAATGTTATTCTAATGTCATTCTCATAAGAAATGAATTACTTTTTGACAAAATTATGACGCTTTACAAAAGAATTCGGATATTCCTTTGCAATTTAAGATTAATATTTTAGATATAACACATAAAGGTAGTAATTCGCCGGATATGCCTCAGTGGTCCACTCGAATGTAGTGCACATCAATATATAGTGCCTAGTAAAGGCCAATTGCATGCCAGATTTTAGCTTTATTTATGCTTCAGTGTAAAAAGGAATGTCTGCAGATGATTTATAGCTACGTTATATGCTTCAAACGTTGATTTGAAACTGTTTGGCAAAATGAAAGTGAAAGTCGGTAACTCCTGATGTATATCTACGCAATATTAGCGTTTACATCACGAGTCTCAGTTGCTTGACCATGGTTTCACTTGCATTATGGCCAACCCACTTTTTTTTGGGTACTTTTTGATTGCCTTAAGACAGACCTTCAAGACAAGGGTAGTCTCGCAGGCAGTGAAAAGCTAGAAATGCTAGTATTTTTTTATAAATTGTAATTTTAACATAGAAAATAGTAGCGGGGGCATTTAATACCTTCTAAACATAATAGCACATAGACGACATTTTGTTATTAAAAGCCCTAGCAAACGCTTGCATTTATCACTATTAGTTTGATCAAGCTGTGGAAATCAATCCGCAAGTTCACTTCAGAGTTTACGGGTATAGCCGAGCTGACCACGATCGTCAACTGCACTATGCATAAATATAACACAAAGGCGGAGTTCCGAGATATAAGCAAGATGTCAAGTCTCAAGCCCAATAAAACATCAGTAGAGCGGCCCTGTGGTCGTTATAACCCGTCGAACCATAAAACTGCTAAGACATGGAGCAGAAAAATACTTATTAAGACTCTTATGAAATTAAAGAAGTGACAGAAACTGATAACATGTTATTTTGGACGACATTGCTTAGGAAACGCAGAAATAAATAAATCTACACATATACTGAGTAATATGTGGATAACGAAATACTTTATGATGAAACTGTAGTAAATGATAGTAAGCATTCTCCATAATATATTTCGACGTCCAAGCAATAACAAAGATAAACATGCCAAGTCTCATGACAAAGTTGTTAAACTTAAAAATACAAATTGAAAGCTTGGGAAAACGAAATTGTAATAATAGCATGAGAATATTTGACGGACAGACGGACGGACGTTCCTACATATGGGTATTTATGTGGCTACTCTTTTGTTCTTTTATCCACGTAAAAATATAGCCGTATAAAAGCTTAACGAATGAATGATATCAAAGAAAAGGTATAGTTACCTATAGCCGCCTAAGTATGCAAATGTAAGCACGGACAGACGGGCGGACGTAGGGCACTAAAAAAACGAACAAAATCTGTTCACGTATTTTTTTCCGCCGAGACCGACCGACACTATTCACTAAAAAATTGTCACTGATCTTGCTGTATGTGCAGGAAATGTCCAATTTTATTGAAAAACTCTAAATTCTTAAGTAGCCTAATTTACTAAATCCAGAAACTAATTAAACATTGTAAACGCCGGTGTAGCTGCATCCCTGGAAAATGAAAACAATTATTGTATAACATAACATCTCACTGTTCCTGTGTATAATGTAAGTCTACAAAACACGTTTATATTTTTATCTTAAAAACAGATGAAACAGCTCTCCAAATGGATGTTATGCGTACTTACAGGGTTAGCAAAACACTACTTTTAACATTGCACATTAACTGTTATAGTTAAAGCATACAAGGAGGAAATAAAACACAATAGATTGAATAAAACATTCTAGTTAATTCACCAATATTCACACCTTTGACAAATGTTAAAGAAAGTAAAGTAATTATCAGAAATTTAGGATTTAACAAGAAAATAATTGTGTTTTTTTTTTCATAACGGAAAATATGGCAGCCACATTTTAAACAAAGGCATTATGAGCCTTTAATTATATTAATAGTATAGTAGAGATGTAAGTGAAAAATAATATCCAACTCGCATAAAAGCTTCTAAATTCACCAACTAATGAACGTCTCGCACCAACATTGATTTAATCGATAACATTTTGGACGATTCAATAGCAGTGGTTGTACCACTGGCACCAGATCAGAAAGAAAATGCCTCTGCTTCATGTTATACCCTACCCCTAGGTATCGTATAAGAACCATGGTCACGAACGGGAAAATACACTAACCCATTTCAATCGCGCATTTCTCAGTTAAAACGTGCAGTTCGATAAATGTATACTATGGATATTGAACAAGTGATAATTTATCTTCCAGTGTGTACCGGTCACACTTCTCCACTATTTCTTATCTTAGAGAAACTATGCGTAGTTTATAGTTTTATTAACGTTACAGAAAAAAACTTTGATGAACTTCCCTGTCGAAGTTCCGGTCTAGATTACAAAACGTGTCTGATTGGTTGATGTGAAAATGTAGGTCAGTCGACATTTAACTACACGTGTTTGCTAATATGTGTATATGCAGCATAAACGTGCCATGTGAATAAAATAAACAAAACAGATGTATCCCAATGTATTTCTTCAAATTCAAAATCATTTCTAAGATGAATTTCATTCATCATTTTGAGTTTTATTGTATAACGTTGAATATTTTGCATTCTGTTTTGTCTGTTTACATTCCGCCTAACATGTGCACATCGCTGTGACCTCTATACCGGATGTTCATTAGGGAAGTTCACGCAAGTTTTTTCTGTAACGTTGCCGAAAGCCTAAAATATGCGAAATATCTTTGCAATATGAAATATTGAGACGATGTGACTGGTGCACGATGGAAGATAAATTACCGCTTGTTCAATATGCTAGGTACCCATTCATCGAACTGCGCGTTTTATGTGAGAAATGAGCGCTTGAAATAGGTTAGTGCAAATTCCCGTTCATGACCATGGTTCTTATATGATACCTAGGGGTAAGGTATAACACGTACAGAGGCAGTTTCTTTCTGGTCTGGTGCCAGAGGGTTGTACTATCAAATGCATTACTTTATGTTAATGACAAAACAAAATTGTTGCAATTTTCGTGTTAAGTTACTCTTTTAGTTTACTTAGGTGAAACCCGAAATATTATATATCTTAGCTCTTCGCTCGGTCGGCAATAATAAACATTCAACTTTTTAAGCTGAATTGGCTTGATAATTAAATTGTTTTGAATGTTCATCATTTCTCAATTTGATGTATAAAAATTGAAATTGTAATGGAATAAATAATGAACCGGAAATCAGATAATAACATTCAGTTTGCCTTGATATTAAAGCTGAATGGTCAAGGAAATATAACATAATGGTCATCATTGGCTTGTTTTCATGTTTTTAACGTATCGAATAAATCCTACTTTCGGTTTCGGAATAAAATATATTGCAGTACACAAAAAATGGCGTCGAGTTCTGTTCTGGGATCTTCTGACGTTCATTACGATTTTTCTTGTACACCTTGTTCTGAAGATGGAAAAAATATGGAGGCTGTTAATTTCTGTGTTAACTGTCAAATATACTTTTGAGAATCTTGTGTTGGACTTCATAACGAAGTGTTAAAATCTCACAGTGTACTTGATCAGGCCGCCATGAAAGCAGGATCTCGAACACAATCGAAAACAACTGCGATATTACCGACGGGCGACTGCGATGACCATCCAGGAAACGTGATCCAGATGTACTGCGGGGAGCATGATTTACTTTGCTGTACTGTGTGTGTCGCTGTTGATCATAGGTAAGGCTTTTTAAATGAATTCATTTGACATTATACCTTTCAGACTAGGGTAGGGGAGGGCGTACAAGGGTTAGTTTTAATCTTTCGTCACAATTTTTCGACTGCAAGGCAGACCGATTTCACAGACTGACATTTACTGTTATCTGCCTCTACGTCTCAAGTAGTTAGGATCAAAACTGTGGTGGAAATCGACGCGATTTATAGGGTTTTTTTTAAATACACATTTTAACTAATGTGGTTATTTTTCTCTAGGAAAACATAAACTATGATTTAAAAACGCCCAAAGATAAACAAAAGTTAAAAAATGGCAAACCTACCATGACACCTTCCTTATATATACTGAAAATTTTATAGGCCTAAAAAAATACTTGTTTCCGGTAACATGCTAAAAAAATAGGGTAGGTAGGTCGGAATTTTTTTTTTTGGATTTTTTTTTTATGAAGGGAGACTTTTCGAAAATTATTTTTGTGTCAAAACATGAAAACAAATAAAGGGGTTATGCCTTTAGAGCATCAGTAAGGTGATTGTTAACATCACTGACCGTGTTTAAAGCATAAAAAGTGCAGTTTTGCAACGTTTTGTCAAAAAGTTGAAAACATTATTCTCCAAGGCCATAAAAACATTTAGGGTCGAGCCAAAAAATTAGGGTAGGTCGGGATACCGGAAACAAACATTTTTTTTTTACGCCAAATGATAAGCGGAAAGTGCACTGACATACATGGAGTTTTCAAGTGTTTTCCCTATAAAACGGAGGTTTTCTCATTTGTTAGTACATATAATGCTTGTATTTGGAATGAGCTTTCCAGACATGTAATTTTTAGTGTGAATAAATGGGGTTTAATATGTTTTTGAAGCCTCCAAAGTTAGCGAGGCGATTCGCGTCGCTGGTTTTATATACATAGAAGGAAAACTTTCTGCATTGTTTTGAATGGTAAGTGGAATGTACGTGGATGAGAGATATTAACTGTGCAAAAATTGTCACAATATCGCGACTCGCGTACAATTATAGGACTAAACACCAGTATACTATACTGTAAGACCATAGGCTTTGGTAAATTGACATATCTGTATGAAAGGACATTTGTAACATGCATGGAAGTACTATAGGTAAAATTGTGTGGAAAATCAGGAATTTATTTGTAAACATTGCACTTCAGCTCAAACCTATATAAAACGTTTAGGTATTCATAGTTGTCTGACTATGAAGACAACTCTTCTAGAGAAACAGCCTTGTGCCGTAGCACTGGTGAATCTTTTGTGAAACATAAAGTAAACCCCCTCTTACCGATCCAAAAAAGTCAAACATTGCAGCATAGCACAGTACATCCTCCCCCTTGATATTCACATCAATAAGGTTGTATATCATTAAATATAAAGGTGGCAGAATGGTTTAGAAAAACTTAAACCTAGTAAAGTAAGTTTAGTTTTTTTTAGCTCACCGTCCGTCGTCCGTCCGTCCACACTTTCCTTTAAACAACATCTCCTCCTGATCTACCAAGCCAATTTTGATGAAACTTCACAGGGATGATCCTTGGATGGTCTTCTTTAAAAAAAATGTTCAAAGAATTGTATTCCATACAGAACTCTGGTTGCCATGGCAACCGAAAGGAAAAACTTTAAAAATCTTCTTGTCCAAAACCACAAGGCCTAGGGCTTTGATATTTGGTATGTAGCATCATCTAGTCTACAAAGATTGTTCAAATTTTCCCCCTAGGGTCAAATATAGTCCCACCCCGGGGGTCACATGGTTTATATAGACTTATATAGGGAAAATCTTCTTGTCCAAAACCATAAGGCCTAGGGCTTTCATATTTAGTATGTAGCATCATCTAGTGGGCATCTTCTAAAGCTACAGTCACACATACGGATATGTCCGTGCGTTGAGGTACAGTGCGGATAGGATTGGTCTGTGGGAGTATAACTACGGAGCAGTACGTCTTAGTACGGGAAAAATGGTGAGAAACAGGAAACAAACAAAACAATACAGGACGCGAATAAGTACGGGTAGGTACTAAATATTACGTTGAATTACGTTTTACTGCGCCTGGCAACTCGCCCAGCGCACGGACGGGTCTGCGGTAAACTACGTTGAATTACGCTTAAGTACGAGCAGCCTCGGATAACTACGTTCAGCTACGGCGATGTACGTAACAGCACAGATAACTACGTTAAACTACGGATGAATAAGTTTCAGTCAAGTTGGACTAAAGTCACGCTCAAATAGCTACGGTTCGCTCAAACTTTTGTGCATGTTCAAAAATTGGAGAAACTTGCAAATTAGGAATAAGTTTTGATTACGTTTTGACCAAGTTTTGGTACGGATTGATACGGATGACTACTGTGAGGTGCGACTCAGGTACGGATCGATACGGATTACTACGTTTCTATCCGTAGCTAGACGTAGCTATCCGCGCCGTATGTGTGACTGGGGTATAAGATTGTCCAAATTATCCCTCTAGGATATAATATGGTCCCGCCCAGGGGGGTCACATTGTTTCTATAGACTTATATAGGGAATAACTTTAAAAATGTTGTCAAAAACAAAAGGGCCTAGGGCTTTGATATTTGGTTTGTAGCATCATATATAGTGGGCCTCTACCAAGATTGTTCAAATGATCCCCCTAGGGTGAAATATGGCCCCGCCCACCCAGGCTTTTGATATTTGGTATGTAGCATTGCCTTGTGGTTCCCTACAAAGATTGTTCAAATTATTACCCTGGGGTGAAAAGAGACCCAGCCCTGGGGGTCCCTAGTTTTACATAGACATATATAGGAATAACTTTAAAAATCTTCTTGTCTGAAATTGCAAGGCATAGGCTTTTGATATTTGGTATGTTGCATTGCCTAGTGGTCCTCTACCAAGATTATTCAAATTATGCCCCCGAGTTGAAAAGAGGCCTCACCCAGGGGTCCCAAGTTTTACATAGACTTACATAGGAAAAACGTTAAAAATCTTCTTGCCTGAAACTGCAAGGCCTATGCTTTTGATATTTGGTATGTTGCATTGACTTGTAGTCTACTACCAAAATTGTTCAAATTATGCCCCTGGGGTGAAAGAGGCCCTGCCCTGGGGGTCCCAAGTTTCACATAGATTTATATAGGAAAAAATTGAGTTATATAGGAAAAATACTTCAAAAATTATCATATCATATTTCCTATATTTACCGGATGACATCAAGTGATAAGGTGTCACCCGACTGTGACCTTGACCTACTGACCTACTTTCTTGTTTTTTTAGATACAGTCTTGAAATTTGGATGACATGTACAGTTTTGCACACCAATCTTAAAACTGACTTTCAGTGACCATGCATATGACCTACTGATCTACTTTTTTGTTCTTTTTTAAGCTTTAGCAAAGAAATTTGTTCAAGCAAGCAATTTAACTCAGGTGAGAGATATAGGGCCATAATGGCGTTTTTTAATTAATAATTGCTGTATTGCTGTGAAATTCATTTAACAATTTTGAGTGTGTTGTATACATGGAAAATTAACATATAGATGGAGTATACTAATGCTGCTGCTGCAGCAGCTGCTGCTGCTACTTCTAATGAAGATGCTTAAGGCGTATATGATGTCGGTGTTGTTCTTTTTGATGATGATGATTATGATGATGATGATCATGCCAATTATTAGGATAAAAACGAATATTTATCGCAGAGAGAATTATTAATTTATGTTAATTTTCAGACAGTAAAATATTTGACACATTTTATATAATCAGGTCATGCAAGGGTGTAGACTTTATACCGAAAGTGGCAGAAGGAATCATGAAAGGTCAAGAACAGGTTGAAACAAAAGCTTCACTAGATGCCGTCTACAAGAATCTGCAGCAACTCAAAGCGGAGAAAACCAAGAAACTGTCCAAGTTAAACAAGGCCCAAGAAGACATACCCAAAGAGATTAAACAGTTTAAAGACCGAATTATAGCCAGAGTAGAAGAAGTGGAGAAAAAATCTGTAACAGAGGTATGTGCGAAGTACAAAGAAATCTCTGGTCAAATAAACAGCGAAATAAACTCGCTTGACGAATGTCTGAAAACTATTGCTGAACAGAAAAAGACACTTGACGAAATCAGTGGAGATAATGAAGTACAGCTGTTTGTGGGTGTAAAACAAAGTCAGAAAGTGAAAACAAAGGGTGAAAACTTGATTGAGGAATTGAAACTTAAGGATATTAGAACAATTTTGTTTGAGTTTGATAATCATTTTGAATCCGTTATCAAAAAAACTGAATCCTTCAGTGCATTGTCCACAGGTCATCCAGTGTCTGATAATGCAAATCGTCCGTACACCGCGTCCTTAATTGGTGAATATAATTGTAAGACAAATACATGTAGTTCTGAATGTTTGATTTCGGCTGTTGTGTGTTAGACAATGGTCATGTTCTTATTACCGACTATAACAATGAAAATTTAAAACGACTTGACTCGACGTACAAACTGAAAGACTTCTGTCAAATAACAAGACCATCTGGTGCATGTCAGACTGGACCAAATGATGTAGCTGTGTCTTCGTGGGATGGTAGAAAGATTTGCCTTGTTAGCATTGGCAATAATATGACTTTGAAGCGATCATTCAGTGTTGTTGAGCATTGTAGGGGAATCACTCGTCACAAAGGCGAGCTTTTCATTGCATGTGGAACTTACGGAGGTGGTGGAAATACGTAGGTGTATGACTTGTCTGGAATTCTTCTACGTACTTTGCAGTGCAATGTTGTCTCCATAATGCATATGTCGATAAAGTACGATGGTTCAGATATTGTTTTAGCCGAGAATCAAAATGGCTGGAACAAATTGAATAGACAAGGTGAGAAAACATCAGAATTCTCTGATACTTGTCTGAAATTTGTATATGGTGTATGTGGCAGTACAAGTGGTGATTTGTTCGTATGTTGTAAGGACTCGAACAATGTTGTCCAGTTTGACAAAGACGGGGAAATGTATCGGTTACATTTGTAAATGCTCCCAAACGATTAATACTTACATTTTGGCCTTCAAACACTATTAAAGTGTTCGCCTTATCATAGAAGGGCGATTGACTTCGTACTTTAGTGTCTGGTGGAATACGCCTACATGCAATTACCATGGGTCATACATCTATATCAGTGATTTCATTCAAGTAATTTTGAAACTGATATACTGCATGTATTTGAGAAATGACCATTTTTCGAAGTTCATGGAATATGAATAGCGTATCGCAAATTAAAATTTAATTTGCCGTTGATATTCTTTTGTCCAATTTTTATCACATTCATACTAAAATATGTGGGTTTTTTCCGCGAGTAATACAAAGTCAAAATCAATTTTTATAATCTCATGACCTGCCTACGCCTTCAGATAAAAGTACGATTCCTGAACCCAATTTAAAACATCATTAAGTTATTAAGTCCAATAATCATGTCGATTTAATTTTGAGCTTATCATTAAAATAATGATGTTTAGCTATAACTGAATGTTGTTTTGTAAATCTTGGTTGTCGGCTTTGACTTCTTCTTCTTACGCCCTTCACTGTCAGACCAGCAGTCTCGATGAAACTTGTGGTTCTACGCAGATTCTAAATACCTTGTTGTGCCTTGAGCAAAGCCTGATCAGCATCACTTGTTCCGACCGATCAAGGAGATGAAGAGCATCTTCCTCTGACCTTGATCTCATTAGTGCCTTGACGATGGTGACTTTTTCCTTTTAGCTCACAGGTGTTGTTGGTTGTTCTGAGCTCCTAGTTTTGCCATTTGGTCGGCCCCTTCATTGCCTGCAAGTCCACAATGGAATGGAATCCACTGTAGTGCTATTTTGCAGGTATACTCAGGCTCTGCATTCTCCTGGCCAACTGTGGCGCTTTATTGTTGATCAGAGCTTCCTTGACGTCGGCATTGACAAATATTTGTTGAGCTTGTAAATTACGTAAGATCTCGCGGAACGAGTTGTCCTCGATATTATTGCAACGAAAATAAACGTATCTGTTTCCTTCTGTGCACAATATATAGTGAATGTAACTATTTTATCGGCGGTTTTAAGAGAGGGAAAGTCTGTTTTGCTTTGTTGTTTACTGAATCTTGTAATCTTGTAATTTATTGTTATTGTTCTATCAATATATTTACTATCTTACAGACTTTTGTTCCAAAACTATCGTCCGTTATTAGCTCACCTGTCACGAAGTGACAAGGTGAGCTATTGTCACCGCTTGATGTCCGTCGTCCGTCGTGCGTCGTGAGTCGTCCGTCGTGCGTCAACAATTTGTAAAAAAATCTTCTTCTTGAAAACCACTGGGCAGAATTACACCAACTTCACAGGAATGATCCTTGGGTGGCCCCCTTTCAATATTGTTCAAAGAATTCAATTCCATGCAGAACTCGAGTTGCCATGGCAACCGAAAGGAAAAACTTTAAAAATCTTCTTGTCCAAAACCATAGGGCCTAAGGCTTTGATATCTGGTGTGTAGCATCGTCAAGTGGTCCTCTACCAAAATTGTTCAAATTATCCCCCTAGGGTCAAATATGGCACCGCCCCGGGGTCACATGGTTAATATAGACTTATATAGGGAAAACTTTGAAAATCTTCTTGTACAAAACCACATGGTCTAGGGCTTTGATATTTGGTATGTAGCATCATCTAGTGGTCCTCTACCAAAATCGTTCAAATTATCCTCTAGTGTCAAATATGGCCCCGCCCCGGGGGTCCCAAGTTTTATATAGACTTATATAGAGAAAACTTTAAAAATGTACAAAACCACATGGCCTAGGGCTTTGATATTTGGTATGTAGCATCATCTAGTGGTCCTCTACCAAGATTGGTCAAATTATCCCCCTAGGGTCAAATATGGCCCCGCCCCGGGGGTCCCAAGTTTTACATAGACTTATATAGGAAAAAGCTTTAAAAATCTTCTTGTCTGAAACCACAACACTTAGACCTTTGATATTTGGTTTGTAGCATGTCTTATTGTCCTCAACCAAAATTGTTCAAATTGTACCCCTTGGGTGAAAAGAGGCCTTGCCCTGGGGGTCCCAAGTTTATATAGACTTATATAGGATAAAGCTTTAAAAATCTTCTTGTCTGAAACCATACGACCTAGGCTTTTGATATTTGGTATGATGCATTGTCTAGTAGTCCTCTACCAAAATTGTTCAAATAATGCCCCTGGGGTTAAAAGAGGCCCCGCCCTCGGACCACTTAGTTATTATATGAGTTATATAGGAAAAATACTTCAAAAATAATCTGATCCTATTTCCAAGACTGTTTAATTATAATTACCTGATGACCCAAAGTAATATGATGTCACTTGACTGTGACCTTGACCTACTGACCTACTTTCTTGTTTTTTAAGATACAGCCTTGAAATTTTGATGACATACACAGTTTTGCACACAAATCGTAAAACTGATTTTCATTGACCATGAATGTGACCTTTCTTAATATTTTATCATCAGTTTGACATTTGAAACATGTAGCTCATATTACTCAGGTGAGCGATCCAGGGTCATCATCACCCTCTTGTTTTTATTTGTTATGCAGAATTGAGATTTTGAAATGGTTCGTTAAGTGTAGACAGCAGCATTGTAAAATTTCATAATCGTCTTGTATACTTTACCACAGCAGATTCTTCCGAGAGAACACTCTGGTGATTGTCATTAGTTTTGTTTTATTTAAAATTAAATGTCAGTTAAGAAATATTTTGTAGCAAAAGTGTGCTTTAACAGTATTTATGCACGATGGGTGGTTATACGTCGGGCGTAATAATTGCACGAGGGCGCAGCCCGAGTGAACTTATTTGAACGACGTATTACCACCCGAGTGCATAAATAGTGTTAAAACACGCTTGTGCTATAAATTATTTCGATTCTAATATGCTCTTAATCTAAAACAGTAGATGAAATATAGAAGCGCTCTTTCTTGGTCGCAACAAAAACTATGACGTCACCGCACGTTAACGTAACGTCATTCTATCGTAAGAGTGTTTTAACAGAGACAAGCATATTAGAATGTCATATTTTCCAGACCATATGTGATTGAATTTATATGTATTGGTAACATATGTATATTTTCAAATTTCGTGCTGTACTGTAGTGATTAATTCTTCACTGCTTTGCATTTCAGTTAGTTGTCTCCCCCATCTGGGGGAGTTGTTTTTGCCCTGTCCGTCCGTCCGTCCTTCCTTCCTTCCTTCCTTCCGTCCGTCCGTACGTCACATTTCATTTCCGATCAATAACTGGAGAACCGTCAAACTTCATAGGATGGTAGAGCTTATAGAGTAGACGGCCTCTATTGTTTTTGGGGTCACTCAATCAAAGGTCAACTTCACAGGGGTCTAAACATAGAAAACCATTTCCGATCAATAACTTGAGAGCCACTTGACCCAGAATGTTAAAACTTCATAGGATGAAGATGCAGAGTACATGATCCCTATTGATTTTGGGTCACTTTGTTTAAGGTCAAGGTCACAGGGGCCTAAACATGGAAAACCATTTCCGATCAGTAACATGCGAACCACTTGACCCAGAATATTGAAACTTTATAGGATGATTGGACATGCATAGTAGATGACCCGTCACTCTATTAAAGGTAAAGGTCACAGCGGATAGAACATTTCCAGACAATATTGTGAGAACTACTTGATCTAGAACCTTCAAACTTCATAGGGTGATAGGACTGACAGAATAGATGACCCTTAATGTTTTTGGTGTCACTTCATCAAAGGTCAAGGTCACAGAGGTCTGAACATAGAAAACACTTTCCAATCAATAAGATGAGAACGACTTTACCCAGAATATTGAAACTTTATAGGATGATTGGAAATGCAGAGTAGATGACCCCTATTGATTTTGGAGTCACTCTGTTAAAGGTAAAGGTCACAGGGACTTGAACATGGAAAGTCAATAACTAGAGAAAAACTTGACCCAGAATGTTGAAACTTCATAGGATGATTGTACATGCAGAGTATATGACCCCTATTGTTTTTGGAGTTTCTCGGTTTCTCTGTCAAAGGTCAAGGTCACAGGGGCCTGAACATGGAAACCATTTCCGATCAATAACTTGAGAACCACTTGACCCAGAAAGTTAGAACTTCATAGGATGAATGGACATGCAGAGTAGATGACTCCTATTGATTTTGGGATCAGTTTGGTAAAGGTCAAGGTCACAGTGGACAGAACATGGAAATCAATTTCCGGTCAATAGCTTGAGAACTATATAGCCTTCAAACCTCATAGGGTGATAGGACTTACAGAGTAGATGACCCCTAATATTTTTAGGGTCACTTCATCGAAGGTCAAGGCCACAGAGGGCTGAACGTAGAAAACTCTTTCCAATCAATAACTTGAGAACCACTTTGGATTGGACAAGCAGAGTAGATGACCACTACTGATTTTGGGGTCACTCGATCAAAGGTCTAGATCACAGGGGCCTAAACATGGAAAACCGTTTCCAATTCGTAACTTGAGAACCACAAGGCCAAAAATGTTGAAACTTAGTGGTATGATTGGACATGACAAGCAGATGATCCCTCTTTCAGCCAACCATCAGTGTCTCTTTGAATTTTGCTCCTGTCCCCTATTAACTTCTTGCCTATACGACTATGCACTGGGGGAGACATGCGGTTTTTTACAAAAGCATCTTCTAGTTAGTATTTGTTTCAATATTATTGTAATAACATCTATAACTGTGTGTCATTATCTTGCTTTCATCTATGTATGAATATAGGAAAAATCAAATACAATATTAAAGTATATACCTGCATAGAATCTTGTTAAATCTGTTATTCTCGAGCAAGCTTTAACAGCATATAAAAAATACAGCGTTTGTATTGGAGATTTGTTCTGTTTTTGTTGGGTTCAACGTCATACGGACACAATTATAGGTCATATGCGACTTTCCAGGAAGACCCCGGTTGCCCCTCTGAGCATTATTTCATCATGAGCGGGACACCTTGATAGAACGACAGTTCGTAAGTAAGCCGGATGACTTCCTCACATGAAGAATTCAACGCCCCGAGTAAGGCTGAAACCCACCTCGGTGAGAGGCTAGTGATTTGAAGTCAGTGATCTTTTAACCACTTGGCCATGGAACCCTCCCAACGACACCCCTTGTATCGGAGAAGTACGTAGTACATATCGGAGAAGTAGTACATATGTGGCATTGGGTGCGTAGTAAGATGCATATTCAATATAGAAATGGCTAATTTGTCTCCGGACATAATGAAGCAAAGGGTTACAATTAAGTGACAATCCTGCTAAGTTCTAAAGCAAGTTGATTCCAATGAAAACATCATTTAATTCAGTCTATGAACTGTGTATTATGATCTTGTAGATGATATATATTTTCCCAGTTTCTTGCTTGC
The DNA here is from genome assembly GCF_021730395.1 of Mercenaria mercenaria. Lineage (NCBI taxonomy): Eukaryota > Metazoa > Mollusca > Bivalvia > Venerida > Veneridae > Mercenaria > Mercenaria mercenaria. The sequence goes on from NC_069372.1 coordinate 65,789,294, forward strand.
CGATTTGTTTTTTAGAAACATTCTTTTGCTACGCAAAGTGAAATTCCAGCCGTATTTGTATGGAGTGTCGGTGGCTGAGTATAACCTTTTTGTTACAAACTTATATTAATTTTGTTCTGTTCATTGGAAAATCAACAAGTTGTGTATTTGTTTTTGACTAATTTTAGCGAAAGTGCAGTTATTGGCCTCAAAGAATTTTTATTACTAAGGAATGACATGTTTATTACAGTTATGCACGTTTTGATTAACCGGAAGTGACGGCGTTACGTCATTTATCTGGAAAACCTAGAATAATGTCTGGTAGACGTACTATAGCTAGTATAAGTGTTACCGAAAATCCGTTGTATCCCGTCTTTTAAACGTTAAGCAGTCAACCGTACTGTCTTTCTTTAGGTAAATTTTGACAATAGTGTTTTATGTATAGTCAACAAAATAATAACATTAAATTAGCAGCATTGTGATTGATATTTACCGCATTGTGAAAAATTTAGAACATGGACCTATACATTTTATCTGTGGTCGTGTAATAAAGAATAAGTAAATCTACATTTTGAAAAAGTTTCATTAAAATCTTCACTGAAGAATTTCTCTTTTACGCGAAAACTTCATAAAAAGCAATATATCTATAGAAGCCAATTGTGAAAATTGCCGTATTGACCACCAGTACTTTTAAATCAGTATCTGATATATGTAACACACGATCCTCTGTAAACAACATTTGTTTCAAACGTGTAAAGCTACCTTGGTAAAGATATGTTTCCATGTTTCATATTTAAAGCAAGACTATTTCTAAATACATGTAAAGGAATATAGCTTTGACAATATTACTGGCAATAGTGACAGTGTGATATTACGATGCAATATATGTGGTGTTGCACGGGTAAAATGGATTTAATTTGATTAAAGCCATTGACAATCACAAAATAAAAAGAAAACTTGTTTGTTGTATATGTCAGGTCGGAATATATTTCACTCGTGAACATCACTTTATATGGCTGTGCCACTTGTGAAAATATTGCATATGGTGTGCACTCTGTCAAATATATTTTGATGCAACGTTAAAACAAATATCCTCAATATTATGTAAAGGAGAACGATTTCCACGTCCGAAACCACTTCAGCCTCCTTAGTCACCAACCTCCGCGTAAGAATACAATGTATTGTCAAACAATCTATGTACCATGTGTTGGAGTTTGCTTAGTCACGACAACTTTGTACTAAAACTGGTAACGTATGAACTATCATTGCAGCATTTGCACAACATTGTTACTATAATTATACTTTCTAATACAATATCGAGATATTGATTAAATAAAATGCATGTTTTCATTGTATTTATTTCTCGTAACAGTGAAACATATTTTCTATGTTTTCATTGCTTTTCCGGAACTACTTACGTATCCTTAGGCAGTCATATCGGAATCATTTGAAGAAAAACTTGCATATGAGTAATGAAATAAATTATTGCAGTGTTGCAAAAGTCAATATATAAATTTCCGTCAATTGTGCATTATATCCGGTATACATACGAGTTCACGGCATTTACACCGGGACACAACTCGACAAACCGTTTCACCACTTGAAAAATATGACGAATCTATCGGGATCTGCGAGTTATTTTTTTATCTTCGTTAATGCAGAAAAAGTATAATTTTTCATTTATTTCTTAAATAAGATTGAATTTCTGCTGCACGAAAAATGTAATTGTTGTTGCCCCTATTTAGTATTTCTAAATGTAAACGAATGACGTTAGAAAATTCAAGTTTTTGGCCTGAATATGTTTTTTTACATTCATCTCATGATAAAGAAGTACAAATATTTCACTTCGTGTACTATTTTATTTTCTTACCATTAAATAAAAATAAAAACCATATTCATGAAAAAAAAGTTTGAATAACCTTTATTTTTCTATATTATAATTATCTGTCACTGATTGTTGATGCTGATGGGAATATTGGGTTCGAGGGTAACTGTTTTGGCGGTAACGAGGCTCTACATCTACAAATTCAAATAGATCCCCGGCCGCGTCATACCAAAGACGTAAAAAATGGTACTAGTAGCTTCCTCGCTTGGCGCTCAGCATTAAGAGGATAGTGCTAGGACTGGTCAGCCCTGTGTCAGTATAATGTGACTTGGTGGGGTATCATGCCACGTGTCTACGGCGTGATATTCCAGTGAGGCAGCACTAATAAAGTTGGGCATTGTGCTCACTGCTACAAGTAGACACCGTCGTTTATATGACTGAAAAATTGTTGAAAAAGACGTTAAACCCGAACACACACACACACACAAATTCAAATTAAACATGAATCGATTTCATGGATTTGCCGATCCTGTTCTGTCGTTCATTTTGCATGAACACCGAAAAAAAAGTTCCATTTCTTAATTGAATCGAGAAATATACTATAATGGAGGAACGGAGAACAACTATCAAGGTGTTTGATTTTTATCCCATTTTACGTGAACAATAAATAATCAGTGAATAAATCGTTAGTTGTCAATAACAGCACGAGAGGCATCTAGCATGGCGGGTATCTGATGGGTTTTGTCGGCATGGGTAAAATCACCGAAAACGCCAATCCGGTGTGCAAGAAAATCGCTGTCTTAATTCCGTACATTTTGTTCATTTTATTCAGAAATAAAACCGAAATACACACGGATAAACATATACTGTCGCAAACCGTTTGAATTACAAAGGTGCCAAAGTGATGACCATATAAGATTGAAGAGCGACATTTCAATAATATAATATGAAAACACGGGAAAACTGTGCCAAGAGTGCAATATTGTGTTGCATCTGTAAACTGTTTCTTTGCGTTTTGATATCGTATCATCTCGACATTTATGACGGAACAAAGATCAATGGCTTTCACTGAACACCATGGTAACCTACGTTGATCTTGGCTGTATACATGTAGATCATACTCACATGCTGCATGTTACAATTGTATGCGGTCTCAGATGCAACACTTGTACATTGACCAAGTGTGGTACTTAAACTGTAATTGTTTATCTTACAACAATGCAACGGCATATCAAATTTGCTTCTAATTTCGTTTTTTTATATGAATCACAAAACAAAAACTGAAACTTGATTAAACGCGTATTTCTATACAATGGCATATTCAATGGCGTTGTAAATTTAATTTAACAAGCCTTAAAATATTAATTATGAAATGTAAAACCTCACATAAAATTAAAACTAACACCTGCTGTTACCGCATATAAAAACAATTATCAAAGTATTTAAAACAATGCCATGAAATCTCTAAAATACAGTGTCTTAAGATTTTCTTTAATGCATTAAGTGTTTTGCACTTGTTGTATGGAACAACACAACGACATTCAGAATTTTCTGACGATCTCAAACCTTGTCTACTAGGAACATACTCTGTAAGCAGTTCTGTTCATAGGTGCTTTGCCAATGTGACAGCTATACATGAAAGAACCGGCAACAAATGTAAGTTTGGAACTGTCAAATTTCCTCCTGTTTTAGGACAAGATTTGCACACATGTTTTGAATATGCTGCATCTTACGTCGCCGTTAGCTACACCATACCGTTTAACATTGCAGTAATCCAGGAGACAAAGCTGCTTTTGTTAAATATTTTCGGATGTTCTTAATTCGTGGGTAATTCAACATGGTTTCAAAGTTTGCGATTTACATGATCTTTAAAGTTCAAGTTTTCATAAAAAATGCACCAAGATATCTAATTGTGCTTCCGCGTTTGATATCATCAGCATTGTTAATCGAATTTATGAAACATTTGTTCAACTGAGCTATGCTACAAACATAACAAATTCAGTTTTCGAAGTGTTCATTTTCAGTTTGTTTCTATTCATCCAGTCATTAATTATAACTGCGCATCGTTCGAGGTCTCCGGCCGCTTGTGGATATGGGAAGAAAGCTTTTATTTGCTATATGGTCATCATGATATGGAATTGGGAATGACATAAAACAATTTCCAGCACAGCACCCACGAACCAGAAAACTGCCTTTGGGCACACTGCAGTCAAGTTGGCGGTCTGATGAATATGCATTTTTGACATTAACCTTACAAGTACGAGGCCTTAAGTAAGAGTCTACCCATTGAAGAGCTGTTTCACAGACACCATACTGTGCTTTTAGGACATCTAGCAGAATGTCGTGGTCAACAGTGTCAAATGCCAAACTGAAATCAATTGCAGTAAGGGCCATGACTTCCTGTTTCTCCATACCACTTAGAAGATCATTAACAAGGTTCACAGGAGTGAGGGTTCTTAGGCAAAAGACTGTTTTGATTTACATGTTTGTTAAATCTGTAAATAACAGTTTTCTCAGATTGATAAGTTACTCACAGGACGATAGTTGGAAAGCTCTAGTTCAGGACCTGTATTTTTAGCAAAGGTCTAACAACAGCTTGTTTATATCTCACAGGAAAAACACCTTGTTGCAACGACAGTTTAAGTGTATAAGTGGCTACTTTCTTTGAATGTCTTTTCCTGTTCTAAGTATAAAGTAGACGCGTTTCACCTTATTTGTATAGAGCACTGCCTGGTGCTTTTCATCTATTTGTTAATGTTTAACCATGATATTAAAAGAACTAGAAAACGCCCGCGTCCTTTACCTGAAATCTAAAACCCTACAGCAGTGAATGTATAAATGTTTGCACCACGGCGAACATACACATACAAATATACAACTATGTACATGCAGTATCAATTGTGAAAGAAACATGACAGCTCTATATTCCTCATATAAGTACAATTACCTTTAAAGAAAATTAAATGCTCAAGATCACATTAATTATTTTGTTGATCTTTGGGACAGACCTGCGACCTATGTGTAGCAAATACTGTGCTCGCTTTTGAGATACAAGTAACAATTTTGGATAGGTATATACGATGGATGTTCAGTACATACCCAGAAAAGTGCTCTGATATCTATATTTCAGTTCTTACGTTGCTAAAATATGAAAATATCATGGATAAGAACATATGAAATGTAAATATTTAGATTACAGATTTCAGAACGTGCACAGTATTAATTTGTCGTCTCTAAAGTAACGTCATTACCTCTAAAGTGGCCAAACGTCATGACGCTGTCATATCACACACCTCGTGATTACTATAGTAGCTGGGCTATTTAAAGACCCACCACAACCTAGTGACCTACTTTTCTTCCCACATGGACTTCGTGAAAATCGTTCTGGTAATACTGATATAATACAGCTATATTGCATGATGGCATGTTGACAATTTAGACCCTTCCTGAATAAATGTGTTTTCACATCTTCGTCTACAAACTTATTCAATCTGTGTTCAGTATAGTTTTAAAAACGTAGGTAAATACCTATCTTACCTTGTAGAAACAAAGTTTGATTTTAACTCAGCTTGATATATCAAATCTGGTGCATAATGCTACATTCATTCAATACAATATTTAGACATTAAACACATTGTCTTGGCTTAATATATGTCACTGTCAATTTGTAAATAGTAGATACTTGAATTTCTCTTTTTTATGCAAGTCATGTATAATTACCATCATTGAAATACAAAAGAATACAGTCATTCTGTGGCGAGTCTTTAATACATAGCTACACCTTCCTACGAACAACTAATTAGGGTTATTGCTCAAAAATAACCAGGTTTATTTTAGCGACGGTTATTCGTTTTGATTAGATATTAATCGTACAGAAGTTAAATAAATAAATAAGTAAATAAATAAATGTAATATAATTTACTATAAGAATAGCACTCCAGCTTTAGCGAATACGGCGGAAACTGCCGATGATTACCGAATTTGTCGTCATTATCAATAATGACGTCATAAGCACCCTCTTTTCACGAGGAAGCCAATGCCTGACTAGCAAAATTCCCACCCACCACACCCTTATTATTACATTTGTACCTATAACGCTATTTTGTTGTTTGTGAATATCGAAAACCTCATTTATATATTGTTATGTTGACTAATTTTGAGTATTTACTAGAGTACTGCGGGAGGTTTTATCTGCATTTCAGTGCCAAGATGAATTCAAGCGGTCTAAATATTTCACGGCTCCCAGGGCAGAGGAATCAAGCTCCGGAGAATAAGCATTACACAAGTCAAGGGCTTGAAATTAATGGAGGACAAGAGTATCAACAAACGTAGTGGAACGTTCTATCTGTACATCATGTATAAATGATCTACGAGGAGTGAACAAAGTTCTCTATTCTATTTACACAGTCGCTAAGTGAAGGGTTCAAGCCCAGTGGAAATTCTAGCTTTAGAGTTGCATGTATTTTCCAGCTATTCGAAATTCATTAAAACTGATAATCTTAGTAAATCTTTTACCATTAAACGTGTTCAAGTGAACGTATTTTAAGCCTCCCCTGTTACTGCGTACAACAAAATTTAAAAATACGATCTTACAGGGCCTCGAGGTTCGCTCGTGCATATTTTGGTGTCTCTCGAGTAATCCTTGTTGTTTGGCTAATGTTTTGGGGGGCCCTGCAGCCAGTTGGTGCATACTAGTGTAGCACGTTGTGCATGTGTAGCACGTTAGTGCGTGGTGTAACACATTAGTGTGTGGTGTAGCACGTTAGTGCGTGGTGTAGCACGTAAGTGCATGGTGTAGCACGTTAGTGCATGGTGTAGCACGTCAGTGCATGTGTAGCACGTTAGTGCGTGGTGTAGCACGTCCGTGCAGGTGTAGCACGTTAGTGTATGGTGTAGCACGTTAGCGCATGGTGTAGCGCGTCCGTACATGGTGTAGCACGGTAGTGCATGGTGTAACAAATCTTGCGTGTTGTGTAACACTTTAATAACTTACCATATTAGTCCACTGGGTCAAGCAAATCAGGGGATGGCTTAAAATAGTTTTTATTCTTCGTTTGTCACATAACACCTTAAGCTTGAGTTTCCGCTACGCGCCAGTCAGATGTGCTTAGTTGTGTTTCTATCGCGACTTCAGAATTACTTAGCGGCCACATATCTCCACAACGACAGCAGGACAAATTATAGGAAGCTTTAGGCAATACAGGGACAGACGTTTAATTTGAAAACAGTGTTCTAAGGACTTGATCTATCTGTCGCCAATATGGTCCCGCGGAGGATCTGATCTATCTGTCGCCTATATGGTACCGCGGAGGATCTGATCTATCTGTCACCTATTTGGTACCGCAGAAGATCTATCTATTGAAATAAGCATATTGACACTGACTGTTTAAATAAGTGACAATTCATAGTGCTAGTTGTAATAAATTTATCACTGTGTGGGCATTTGCCCGATATGAATAATGATGATAATAATAATAATAATAACATGATGTCTTTAATTGAAGTAAAGTTGTTGTGTTTTTAATTATTGTTGGGAGACCTAATCTTCCGTTTGGGTATGAGATTCCCCCAAATGTACATGAATGGCCACCATAAACAATTATTACGCAAAGCAGACCAAGCTGTTCGGAAATCGAACCAAGTGTATTGGATTATGGTAACCGGAGTCTTAAAATAAATACCTTTCATATGGTATTTCTGTCGTATTGATTATATGGGACACTGATCTGTGGTGCACCGATCCGTATCAAGCAGCTTGTGACCGAATGTTATTGTCTGAACCGCGAGTCGTCAGCAATATTTTTCTCCAGGCCCTTTTTTAAACCTCCCGTATCACTGAAAATGTTGTTTCTTTCAGAGCCTTAGGAAGCTTAGCATTTGTCTCCTTCCTAGCTTTTTATTCAAAACAAAAAATGAGCCGCACTATGAGAAAACCAACATAGTGGCGGCTACAGATCAGCCTGCACATCCGCGCAGTCTGGTCAGGATCCATGCTGTTCACTTTCAAAGCCTATTTCAATTAGAGAAACCGTTAGCGAACAGCATGGATCCTGACCAGACTGCGCGGATGCGCAAAGCCACTATATTGGTTTTCTCATGGTGCGGCTCAAATGTTGTCTCATGTCTTCGTATTTGACGTCATTGGTGTAACGTTTACAGTTCGCGTTAATTTTTACCCAATATAAGAAAAGATTGTTTCAATAGGTAAGCGGCAAGTAATGTTTTAGCGAATGCAAAATAGAAAAAAAGGACAAAATTGAACTGGATGACGTCACATGACGTTGCCATGGAGACTAGCATTTACCTATCATTTCTCCAAAGAAACATATCAACTAAGTATTCCCTAATCTACAGTATACAAAAAGTTTCATGACAGAAGATATGGAGTAATTTACCTCAAAATAAGATCTTTGTTATTTTATTTTGTTTGTTTTTATATCTACTGACCTCCAAAGTGTATACCAGCGTATCCACTTTGATCTCTAAAGAGTCATCCATGTCAACCGTAGACATGTGACATCAGCGAAGTATTCAGTGTGTCTAACGAAATTAGTTTCCTGAAGTCGCCAGATGCGAAATACAAGCTCTGTACGTGCTAATGTTAAAACAGCAGCGTCCTACTTGAGCAAGGAATACAGAAGACAGATAGTTTTGTTATGCATAATGGGTAGGGCAGAGGTCTTTGTACAATGTACTGTGCATTGTTGGACTCTTGCTTTTCCCCTAACATTTTGCCACCAGGACAAATATTGTAAAATTTTGGAAAAGTCGCGCACATAGATTTCACTATTTATAGAGTCTTATAAATGGCAGATGCAAATGCATGCGCAAATACCTTGCTTTTGTAAAATGTATTTTAATCACATGCTATTTGTTGAATAAAATATTGTTTAAGCCATACATAATGCTTTATTTCTTTCAACTTACTGTGTTAAGTTGATTTCTGCTGCACCTAAAGTCTCAGTCACACTACACCGTATAGCGTGAACGGGCGTCCCACGTATAACAAAATTTCCGTTCGCATGTGTTTCTTTTCCGCTCGTTCCATCCGGTGGAAGGTTTTGAACATGTTCAAAATTTAGAACGTACAGCACCGGACAAAGTTGTCTGTAAGATGTACGGTAGCAATGTGCTGATATGCGTTTTGTTCGTTACTCGTGCGTTCCCTATTCTGTACTTGTCCGGTTCGCATCCTTTCTTGTCCGGTGGACCTGATTCACGGCCGGAATACTACCAGACATGAAACAAATGTAACGTATGTTCAACGGACAATAACTGGCAAGATCGTTTTGTCAGTTTCTCATGCGTTGCGCATACGTTTTACGCGGTACAAATCCGTTACTAGTACGGTGATACCCGTTAATTGAATGTTGTGCGTCTTATATATGTGCGTTAATCTTGCGGTCATTTTGCGTTTTGTGCGCCCCATACACCGATCGCGAGGGTACCGAGCAGCAGCGGGGGATACCTTTTGTCACCGGATAATCATCTGCCGCAATATTTCTATACGTTTGGCGTCCGTTAAAGCTTTACGGTGTAGTGTGACTGACACATAAGAAAGACGGTCTCCTACCGGCTTGCGAACAGTCAAAAAAAAAAATGGAATCTGCTCCCTTTGTTCTATTCCTATCCCGACAGCCTGTTTATCAAGTGTACCACCATATTCCGTTCCGTGTTTTCGTAATAAGCATATAATTATACTATCAAGCATTTCACAGAGGGACACGCATGTGTCATTCGATATTGCAATGAATAAAATCATAAAAACAAAAACAGTCTGAATAGATATCACTTTTTCTTTTCTGACCCAAGTAAGAGATGTGTTAGCAAATATGTGCCCACTTTAGCTCGTCCATTTTGTATTTTCTTTGATTTTTCCTTTTATTATTTAATTTATCAGTTAAGCTTTAGTATTTTTCTGACAATCCTACCCAATTTTAATCGTTATCCGGCTAAATTATACAGACAAAAACCTTATTCATGTGACACGTCAGAATTTTCAACATTCCGTTTATCATTATTTAAGTGTTAAATGAAAATAAAGGTACACTAAAATTTAAACAGAAATAATGCTCACAGGAATATATATTGTAATTAAGGGGAATAGTCCTACAGGGTTTCAATATAATTCACCAAAGTTATTCTCCCCTGGTATAGTTAACACTTATTTGCTTCGTAATGCATTGCGAATTTCATAATATATAAGTCTATTCCGATTTAGCAGATACATACATATGCTTATTTAAGAAGTTTACAATCACAGTCCTAATTTTCATAACGGACTGGTCCGGGGCACTTTTTAATCCTTCCGCATAGAAATGTAGACCTGCAGAAAACAGACAAAACAACTGTTAAAATACATAGGTTATACAGTGTCAATAAATGTAACCAGTCAAATCACATTGGGGACTTCACAATTTCAAAGAACTATTTCCTAGAATAAAACGACCCGGAAATACTCCAATACCGGTGTGATTTCCTCGCTTGACACTATGTACGCAAAGTGGTTTGATGTTCAGCTGCTAACTGCATATTTCCCTTTAATTATATGAAAAGTTAAAATGATAAACGACTTTAACAATTTAAGTAATGAGTACCCATTAATCACCTTCTAAAGGCGGCTTAAACCTTTGAAGTTAATGTTTAATCGAGCTTCACAATTTTAAAGTCTGCTTGATATACGGCATCATAGTGTACATAATTTACCATTAAAAACACTTGCCCCAAGGAAAAATACAGTAATAGTTCAAAGGCCGTTTCCAACAACATTGATTTATCATTGCATTAAAACGTAAAAAGAAACGATGTACTGTAGTCTGTTGTAGGATTCTAACAGTGCTTTGAAATCTGGGTTGTCTATTGACCTTCAAATGTTTTTTTTTCTAAACCATAAATGACGTAACTTTCAGCTTCATCAAAACTAACGTAACTGTTTATTCCCACATAAGTTACGTAACCGTCAACTTCCACAAAAGCGAAACTGTCAACTTTCACACAAATAAAACTCAAATTCTCAAAATGATTGATCTTCAATGTAGCTGCTACAGTATATTTGTCTTGACGCATGCGCTTTAGGGAATGTCCAGTTTAAAGCGGTGTAGCAGTATGAGTTAAATAAACAGTGTAGATATGCACAAATGTTTGAATTCAAATTCAAAATCATTTCTAATATGAATTTCATTCATCATTTCGAATTTCATTGTAAAACTGTGCATATTTTGCATTCTGTTTTTGTTTGTTTACATTTCGCCTAACATGTGCACACTGATGTGACCTCTAGACCGGATGTTCATTAGGGGAGTTCACGCAAGTTTTTTTCTGTAACACTGACGAAAGCCTAAAATATGTTAAGTATCTCTGCAATATGAGATATTGAGAAAATTTGTTTTGTGCACGATGGAAGATAAATTACCGCTTGTTCAATATGCCTGATAGCCATTTACCGAACTGCGCGTTTTAGGTGAGAAATGTACGATTGAAATGGGTTAGTGCACTTTCCCATTCATGACCATAGTTCTTATAGAATACTTGCGGGTAGGGTATAACATGTACATAGGCATTTTCTTTTTGATCTGGTGCCAGTGGGTGTAGCCACAGAGTACGTGCCGTATGACAACCGAGAACATTTACCATAACGGAGAACAAAGATATCCCAAGCTCTAATATACGCGAAGTTAGTATAACTGTAATGTTTTGGTCATGTCAACCTTCTGCTAGAATTCTCGGCTCTTTTTGATAACCCATCAAGTCGCTACTTTTAAAAATTCATATTATTCTTTACGTCTAACCAGAATATCATTGGCTACACATATGGTCTTTGTTTTAAATGTCTAAATTTAAGAGATGGTTTTCCGGTGGCGTAATGGCCTTTTTTTCATTAAATGTACCTATTAATGCCACTTAGTTTCATTCAAGTGCTCTATAAGTACTCGATGTGTTAAGCCTTTGTTTACACGAACTTTAAATCATATGGTCTGAAACCCTTTTCGTAAATGTTTTGTCATAGCTAAATTATATTTTTGTTTGACTCTGGTCACAGTTAAAATGAATCTACATAAAATGATGTTTATCTATGTTAAAATTTCGTCTCTAGAACTGCCAAATATAATACCAACAAAGGTTTCTGGGGTCGTACACTTACTCAAAAGCATTATTGATAATTTCACTTGCATTTCACAAACATGTCATTTACTGCAAGTATAATGTTTAATTGTCCGTTATATGTCTCAGTTGCTTATAAAAGTTGAAATATGTAACATTATATCATACAAATCAGGCGTAAAAGTACCCGATACCGGCGTAAATTGAAAATTTTACAACGTAATTAACATGCCGCAAATTTTATGATTCGTTTTAATTGATTCTAATTTTTGCGCATACTTGTTAAACTCCCAGATTGGCTAGGCAACAAAACGCTTCTAAAGAGAACATACCTTTTTGATGTATTTGATTCATATTTAACAAAAACTGCCTGTCGTCGTCACGTCTGTTTATTAAAGTGTTCTGGTGTGTTGCTTTCTTGAGTTGAATTTGTTTTGGCAATGACATGGGGCCAACGTGCGCAATATTCAGATTACATATTTGCAGATGATACTGCAATTTATCTTTCTCTCACAGAAGCTGCACAATCCAAATACCTGCAAGGCGACCTCAACCAGCTCCAGAAATGGGAATCATTTTGGGACATGAATTACAAGCCATCTAAATGTCAATTCATCAACACACACACAAAATAAAATAGACATTAGATATTCACTCTATAACACCACATTAGAAACAGTCTCTTCAGCAAAATATCTTGATGTCACAATCTCAAATGACATAGCCACTCAGTCAAACTTACAATATATGGAGATATACCATTTTCTGATAATAAGCGTTTTGCAATTCAAAAAGTTAAAGATTTTGGAAAAAACTCTTTTGCATACATCGGCTGTACCTTGTGGAACAGTTTGCCTCAGTATTTGAGGGACTGCACATCTTTGTCGAGTTTCAAACTAAAACAAAGTAGGGCAACATCATAGGCGACTGGGGCAATCAAATATGCACGTTCTAGATAGCAATTAAAAGATATTATCCAGTCTACTTAACATCAAATATACAATCTAATTATAAAATTGGCATTTCTGTATATCAGTCTATCTACGAAATCAAATTATATTACTGCTAAACTTTGGGTTGAGTTGTTAAATCTCTTAAAGATCATTGTTGAGTGCATTATTATTTTATGATGTACCTTTAGCATTTGTTCAATTAGATGCTATCAACATGCGCATTTACAGTTTTTCTTAAAATGTTTATGACCTTTGAAAGTTGTTTTACACAACTCCAATTATCTGGTATTTTAAGAAATTATTACGTTCGTTACTTCTTCATGACTGACTGATTACTGGTATTTTTTTTCTTAATGCGTGTAAACATTTGCTTTAAAATAAATCGCAGTTTAATAGATCTATCTGCGTATAAATCATTTAGGCGTGTTTATCTGCGTACTTTAACACCCACTTTTGTATGCATTTTTTCTTTCTTTCGAAATATTTTTATTGATCTAATTTTACTCGTACTTTCTAGTCTATTATGACGAAAAAGCCCACTTCTCGATAACAGAGTTACGCTTAAAAGCTGGTGCCAGCGACGTGGGGTTGTTGTAGTTTAACTTGCACATACCTTTATCTGCCACGAGTAGAATCACAACCACTTTTGTATTCAATTTTTTTCTCTCTCTTTCTTTTGCATTATTTATATTGATATAATTTTACTCGCACTTTCTAGTCTATTAGGACCGAGACGCCCACCTTACATTTCTCAATAACAGAATTACGCTTAAACCGGTGCGACGGATCTGGGGATGTTGTGTTTACCTTTACCTGCCACGAGCGGAATCAAGTATACGAAGTCTGCTATTGTGTTGCTTGGTTTCGTTCAATGCTTCTAAAGCATCCCTTTTATAGATTGTATTTTTGTGTCTTGTGCGCGACCATGCTTGTACTGCTGTGGTTTGAACTGCTTTGATTTGTGGTTTTGGGTGGTTTTTGCTTAACCTATTGTATATTCATCCTTTAATTTTTCGGCTTTCCCAAACTCCCTCCTTTATTCGCCGCATCTCCATTTTTATATCTTTCCTATTTTGAAGTGTTCTTGTTGATGGATATTTGAAACAACCAGTCTACCTCATATTTCTGCTTTAGTTTGCGTACTTTGCGAGGTATACATCTGACTATGTTTGCTGCGCTCTTTGCTTATAGGACATCTACCCTTACATTTTTTAATGATTAGCTTCTTTTTCAGATGTATCTCTGGTAAAATCTTTAAATCTTAAACTTCATAGCGGATTGTTCAAGTAAAGTTCCACATTTAACTGTATTTAGCAGGCTTTTGCTACAAAGCCCTTATTTGGTAATGCCTAAATCAGGAAAGAATGATGACATCAGTGTCCCTAATGGCTGCAATTCTATTGAAAATGACAGTTATCTTTGTTGTTTTTTTCGTTTGAAATCAGATTTTCATTTTCTTTGCTAGATTTAACGTTTCACCAGTAGAAATAGAATCCAACTTTCCCCTTGACATTTTAGTTCAATTTTGTTTGCACCTTTCATTTTTTAATCTAATTAGCATGCGGTATTCAACGGAAGTGTCTACAAATATTTTATTAAATGAATTAATCCATACGTCCGTTACAACCCCGCGTCTTCAATTTGTATTAAAGAAGCCTTTCAATAAAGGATTTAAGCTTTCAAGTTCATTTCCTATGCTTTTTGTCGTCTTTTCAATTTTAATAAGCCTTCACTAACACGTATAAGTGCTGAGTCATAGTCAAAGTCAGACAAGATTTCATTTCTACACGTTTGTTTCCTTATTTGTTGTATTGTTTACCTACCTAGTAATAATAATAATAATAATAATAATAATAATGATGATGATGATAATAATCATGATATCAACAACTATAATTTAGAGTGGGTATCCGAGTTGTTGGAGTCTGCATATCAAAGAAACTGTCAAATGACAAAATAAAAAAAGACACAGTGTGGCTAAACATTAGGGTATATTACAGAATATAGAAAGTCTTGGAGCGGAGTCTTGGAGTCTGGAGAAAAAATTGGAATGAGATTTGGGGTCATTGTTTTTCGTATCAGATATATTGATTACTTGATGAAGGACATAAAGAAGGCTAGACAGAAGGTATTGTTGGAGACGTCACTGCTGCTGTTAATGATGATGATTGATAGATAGATAGATAGATAGATAAGTTATTCTTGCTTTGATGATAATGTCCATGCAAATTATGCTAGTAATGCCTTTGTCAATGTTTTTGTTATAATGCTAATGATTGGAATGCTGCTGATGATGTCGATTGCATTGATAATGATAATATTATTATTTTGTTGAACTGAGAAACGGAGGTAAATGCTGTCAGACATGTAGACTTTGTATTGATTTCGTTCTGACTTTGTTTTTGTTGCTGCTGGTAGAGATGATAATGACGATGATGATGATTCTGACGATGGTGACAGCAGCATTTTAACAACAGTCTTATTCGAAACGTGGAATACTACTTTCGTTCACCCAAGTTCTCGATTTGAAAAAAAAAAACCCTTCGCGTTTTGAAAGTGGTTGACTGCTCATCTTAGTACACTGCACAGAGCAAATCGAAACCTATTTACACTTTAACAGGTAACTTATCCTATAATTGAATAATTATGACAAATATTTAAGACGTTGTGGATATTAAAGCTAAAGGTGGAAAGGGAAATCTTACTTAAAGTCATTAATATTAACCACTTTTATCTTAATCGAGATGATGCGCATAAAGAATGATGTAAAGTGTTTTGCTCCAGCAATCGTAATAGACTAATATAAACAAAAACATTCTCGCGTTTGTTGTATAATAATATATTTCTTGATTCCGGAGATCTGAGATCCTCGTACGTGATAACAGAAATGAATGTGTTTTTCTGGAGGATAACCAAAAACATATTTTCATTGATGTAAAAGATTCTCACGACATTTATTTCCAATCATATAAGTGAATATTTTGCAAAATAGCGGCCACCCACTGTTTTATGTATCCCAGTCAATCACGCACATGCGAAATAAATAATAATAATAATAATAAAAATTGAATTATACGAAAACAGATAATTTGTTTTATTTTTTTGATGAGTTAAAGTAGAAAGGTTTAGCCCCATATAATTACATGCGGATCATATACACGAATGTGGTCCAACTGCGTGAAATAGGAAAAGTTGTTGGTTTAACGTATACAACCATGAAAATATGTATCATTTTTGCAGAGCAATTTAAATGCTAAATGGTGACATAGTGTAACAAATTATGGTAATTACTGTAACTTTATCATGGGAACGAGACGCCCTCTCATCTTCAACGGATCGTGTCTTTAACAAGAGAGTCATGATAGTAACAGATCACTCATCAGAGTTTTTTTTAAAGCTCTAACACTAGAGAGATAAAACAAGGAATGATCAAAGCGCCATTGTTTTAACAAATTAACTTGGCATTTGAATTTGACGGAGGGTACCCTCCACCCCCTCCCCCCACTCCCAAGATGCAATTGTTAGCGATTATGTTTCTGAAAAGGAAAAGCAATTAAGACCAGAACATTTTCTAAGTAGCCGTTATATATACGTGTATAGAAAAGATTCTCTTCCCATAGCGAGCAGGATTTTCGACGAATTGCAAAGACTTTTACATTCTTGATAGAGGTTCCCCAGAAAATGCTTTCTTGCAAATTCAAACAAAAAGATGTTTAAAGTTTCCATAAATAATCAATAAATATATAAATCAAGATGTTGACTTAAAACGACATAATGTTTCCCATATAAACTTCAGGGGAAAATCATTAAGCAGAATTGTTTCCTTCTTACAGTGATTCATAGACATGATCGTTGGGAGTACAGGAGTTTTTTTTTTTTTAACTAGCTCGAAAGCTTCAGATGAATTAATGGCTCACAAGTATGTAACATCTCACACAAGAATGTTTTGGACTATATTACGCCGTTACTTGATGGAAATAAATACAAAATGTAGTTACACAGTCCGAACGCGCTTACCGAGACGTCATAATTGTACTTGTAAACTATTTTATAATGCAATCTAGCTAATATTATAACGACGTTTTAACTTTGCATGTTATATCTAATGGATATTAGAACTAGTGGTTTGTACGAGAACCACTCAACGAGCATCAATGGAGAGTTCATCAGTGCTTGGTATTCGGGTTGAATCATTTTAATTTAACTGCTATGTCCATCTTCTAATTCAATTCATTTTTCAGTTCGTTTGTAAGTACAAGGATCATTACAATTAAACTTCATCAGAATGAACATGAAAAACTGATTACCCCGGGTGAAAGGAAAATGTCTCGGGCGGAAACGATTTTGTTCATAATTGAAGTTCATGCTTTCTAAAGCGTAAACTAAATAAATATAAATATGCAATCTAAACTTCTTTGCAATTTGATACACACTAAGAAAATAAATGTAAGACAGATACTTATTACAAATATATGAATATTTAAGCTTTACAGGACAAAACACTTTGAACACTGAATTGTTCGATGCATAATATTCACTATTATCATTCAACAATGAAATATTGGGCACGGTATTAGATAAATTATGAAACAGATTAAACTTATACCAAACTCAACTGAGACAATATGAGGAAATCAGGGCCAATACGAAAAAAACCGGGCCAATACAGGGTTCAAGCATTTTGATTGGTTCTCAGGAGAGGGCCAATACGGAGAAGTTACTTCCGTTTGATTTTTAATCGACGCCATTTTTAACATAAGAGTGATACAGTTCATTGAATGAATACATTCCACAGTTTTGACAAAATGTAATAACCCAGTGCAACTCTCAATATACGTACGATGTCGGTTTAGTCAGTATTGAAAAGTTGAATAATAATATCATCATTAATCAAGTGATTTCACAATGACTTAGTTATTTCTCCTCGGGCAGTCGTATTCGCAACCCTTGGACAAATAACAAGGCCAATATCATATGAAACCTCTTGATTAATAACATTATAATATTATAACAAAATAGTCAAAAAGGCTAAAGTATCAGAAGAATATATTATACAGTCTCCTTGAATGCCTGTTGTAACTTATCCTGAAACAGGTGGGCGATCTGATGATGACAGGACAATTTTAGGATAACAATTATAATTTGTATTTCTCACATATCTTAATTTCTCTTTTTTCCGATATGAAGGGGTATTTGTTTGAAAAATGATTCATTTAAAACTAACATTTGTATTATAAGGTATATATAGGTAACCTTGCCTCGTGTGTTTTCCCTGACGCTTAGCATATTATTACATACTCGTTTCTATTCCCCGTTAGGTTACACTGGTACCGGAAACGTCAATATTTTTCCATGCACTGACGCCTGAATTTCATATCGGGTGCGTGACGTAATTCAGTGTGTGTTGTTGCACTATTTTTTTATTTAGTTCAGTATTGTCAATAGTATTCAGGCTTTTGATCATATTTATGATATTTACATAATATTTATACGTGTAGATGCGTATGTAATAAAAAGGTTATTATCTTTGCATCGGGAAATATGCACTCGTTCTTCGGCGGAAGGATATTGCGCTCCTAAAGTCGCGCAATATTTCCGCTGAAGAACTCGTGCATATTTCCCGATACAAAGCTAATAACCTATAATTATTATACAATTCTCATTATACATAATCCGAAATATAGTAAATATGTACCTGGATACAATTATATTTTCAACGGAAACTGTATGGATAATCAAGACCGTTAATAATGACACTTATTACATACTCGTTTCTATTCCCCGTTAAGTTACACTGGTACCGGAAACGTCAATATTTTTCCATACACTGACGCCTGAATTTCATATCGGGTGCGTAACGTAATTCTGTGTGTTGTTGCACTATTCTTTTTCTATTCAGTTCAATATTGTCAATCCTATTCAGGCTATTGAACATATTTATGATCTTTACATAATATTTATACGTGTAGATGCGCATGTAATAAAAAGGTTATTATCTTTGCATCGGAAAATATGCACTCGTTCTTCAGCGGAAGAATATTGCGCTCCTGAAGTCGCGCAATATTTCCGCTGAAGAACTCAGCGTGCATATTTCCCGATACAAAGAGCCTATAATAGTTATTCCAACGAAATGTAAAAGTTTCAAATTATTTTACGTAAGAAATGTCGGAAGGTATTCCGATGTCAAATTTTGTTCTTAATTTGACAATAAAATTACAATAAATGTTACCCTAATACAACCTTAATGCAGTAAATTTCTTTTTATATTCCTATCGTGTTTCGATTAACGAGATGGAAGATGAAAGCTTTTGGAGTGTTTATAAAAACTAGGTGATAATATATTGTACAACTACTTTACAAGATACGTCAATGTCACAAAATTACAAAGGAAAGACATTAAAGCCTTAGAAATCTAATATCAGAAATGTCTTGTAGAGAAAACTAACAAAAGCTCTGAATAGTTCAGGAATTTGATAAACCTATTGAAGATCTAAATGATATAATACATTTCTACCTGGATGGGTACCGGACATTACAAATGTAACCTTGCACTTCAGATACAAAACCCCGAAGCAGGTTGCCCTAAGGTGAATGAAATCACCGCCAAATAGCTCTCAAGACAATAAAACAGTTACTGAATAGTTTTCAAAATCAACAAAGAAAGACAATATGGTAAACAAACACACAAATTGAAAACATAGAAACAGTTTCATTTGTGTTAAGTAATATGTACACAATATCTTAGTGAGTATTTGAAATTAAGTCATCTTATAATTCAATTGTTCATTTTTTTTTATCGATTATAGATATGAATTGTAACGATTTTATACTTTCAAACAAAGTAAAACTATAAATCATAAGACCCTGTAGAAATTGGTATTAATTTACCCTTAACGAACCAGACAGAAATACCACCAACTCACGGAGATGATTATTTTAAGCAAAATATACAATAGCATAGAACGACCAATGACCTTGAAGTATATGTTGTTACTGTTGTTTCCAGAAAAAAGATTAATACAGAAAAACAGTTATTTCTACCAGATAAAGATACTTTTCCCGAATATGACAATCATTCTACAATTTTAATGCATAAAAATTTTAAGAATATTTGGAGCATATACACTTTATACCGCCAGGTGTGTTTTGTCGTATATCAAAATATTGCCCAAGGTGAAGTACTTATCCGGTACTAATTTACACACCAACTTACAAATTAGGTCACAATGCCATCCCTTTTATTGTCGCTGTAGTTTATAGATTGTAAGCACAACTTGATACGGGTTTACTGAATTTACCCGGCCATTTAGAAATAATATGTGAAAAGGAAATGTAATGCGAGTTCCCGTCTTGTATACTATGTACATTAGCACAAAGTCAAAACGCGGGAATAGGAAATATAAAATAAGCTGTTTATCTTTGTCAGTAATGCTCTAAAACTGAAACAATGCTTTTGGTGTACGCGAAGAACTTGAGAGTAACCGCCCAGTTTTATCATGTTTCATATACATATGTATATAGCAAAACTATCAATACTTTTTATTAAGTAGCGTTCTAACCAATATAAGGTAAGAACGTGCAGTAAATGAATTTTAATTAAACTGTTTGAAGAAATGGATTGGAAAGATATTACTATGCCGTTGTAACTTTTCGTATCATGTTGTACCCGGCGGCTAAGTTGATATCTGATGGAAGCATAAAATGTTTTATTATCTCTTAAAGCATTATAACATTTCATTGATATTTCTTAATGAATGTGGCGACATAAGGGATGCATTAGAAATTGTTCAAATCTTCTCATATCATTATTGAATGAACAAAATTATATAAGTAAAGTTGTTTTCGTGCTTTAAAAAATCTCTTTGGACTATCCACAGGAGTCTGAAATTCTATCAATAAGACCACAGAAGTCTATCTTTACAAAAAATACACCCAATATATATAAAATAAACACCAGGAATGAAACGTCAAAAACCCATGTTCCCCTGAAAATACGCACGGAACACAGGGTGATCGCAATTTAGCGAGCGTAGTTAAGAAATAACACTAAAATACACCTACCACACTCGACAGAATTCAAATCGGATACACTTTACGAGAGTAATCAGACATTTCCTGAGGTTTTCCGAGATTTTCAGCTGTCGCCGAAGCCATTCGCTGACGTCACAACAACAACAACAATTACAGCGCCGAGATAAAGATAAAATACTTATTTTATCCTTTAAAATTTGTACATCGAGTAAATAAGTATTAGAATATTTATATGTTTACATCAGTCTATAAAATGATAATATTCCCTAGATTCCTTTTGTAATAAAAAGATAATTTACAAAATTTGATTGGGAAAACCCGTACTGTAATTTAAAGGGAGGTTACTCTAGGGATAATCCATTTTTCGATGCAGCGGAATATCTAAATTTCAGTAGTAAAATTTGATACTTGGTGAACAATGACTTTTTTACATGAATAGAGTAATATGAAGATGTGTGTTATGTAATTTGAAGGTAAGACAGTACGGGAATTGCTACTTTCTTATTTTCATCCCGGCGCTGTAATTGTTGTTATTGTTGTGACGTCAGCGAATGGCTTCGGCGACAGCTGAAAATCTTGGAAAACCTCAGAAAATGTCCGATTACTCTCGTAAAGTGTATCAGATTTGAATACTGTCGAGTGTGGTAGGTGTATTTTAGTGTTATTTCTTCAACACGCTCGCTAAATTGCGATCACCCTGTGTTCCGTGCGTATTTTCAGAGGACCCTGGGTTTTTGACATTTCATTCCTGGTGTTTATTTTATATATATAGGGTGTATTATTTTGTAAAGATAAACTTCTATGGTCTTATTGATAGAATTTCAGACTCCTGTGGACTATCCCTCCGAAAACACTAGTACATTAAAACAACAAAACAAAAACAACGTTATTGCAAAGGAGTGTCGTTTGAGGCCCCTTTCACACATTCAGGAATCTACATTTTGGTTGTTTGTATACGGAAATTATATCTCGGGAGGGGAACTCCGAACCCCCCTCTCCCACCATTTTTATAGGAGACATTCCCTCCTTTTATCTCTCTCTCTTGTGCGTACTGTAAAAATGAGCGCAGCCCCGGGAGTAGAAAAAACTACCAAAATACGTTTCTTCCCATGATCCTTAACACATCATATGTAACATTGCAACGCATTTTGTCGCTACCAAAACTCATTTTGAAGTGTAACAATGCATTTTCGTACAGAGCAACAGAGCATCTAAGAATTCAGAAGTGTTTTGTCCTATAAAGCTTAGAAAGTTATATATTTGCAGTAGGTATCCGTCCTACACAATGTAATTTAGCTAATATGAAGACGACATTTTAACTTTGTATATTATATTAAATGGATAATAAAACCAGTGGTTTTGTATGAAAACAACAACAACAGTGAAATACAATTTAAGCTTACGCAAACGGCAGCATGGAAGGTTCAGCAGTTCATGGTATTAGAGCTGAAGTATTTAAATTCAACTGATATGTCCGACATCTAATTCAATTCATTTTTCGATCCGTTTGTTTGAACATTACAAACCTCTTCAGAATGAACATTAAACAATTGATTACCCCGGGTGAAAGGAATATGTCCCAAGCGGAAACGATTGTATTCATAATTGAAGTCCATGCTGTGTGAAGAGTTAGCCTAAATAAATATATAGATGCAATCTGGATGTTTGCAATTTGATACCCACTAAGTAAATAGTTTACAAGTACAATTATGATGACTTTCATTTATAGTTTCAGTAAGCTCTTTCAGGCTGTGCAAATATGTTTAATACATTTTGTACTTATTTCCACTGAGTCATGGAGTCCAAAATATTATTTTGTGAGATGTTTAATTCATCTGAAGCTTTCGTGCAAGTAGGAAACTCCTGTAAGCAAATAATCATGTCTGTGACTCACCATACAGGAGCTACACAATATGCTGCTTAAGACAAGTGGCTGCTTAAGACATGTTGATATTAGAACAAAAGTTTGATTTCGACAACACTAGTACATTAAAACAACAAAACAATACAATGTTATTGCAAAGGAGCGTCGTTTGAGGCCCCTTTCACACAGTCAGGAATCTACATTTTGGTTGTTTTTATAGGAAAACTGTATCTCGGGAGGGCAACTCCGAACCCTCTCCTCCACCATTTTTATAGGAGACATTCCCTCCTTTTATCTCTCTCTTTTGTGCGTAATGTAAAAATGAGCGCAGCCCCTGATGTAGAAAAAACTACCAAAATACGTTCCATTCCATGATGCTTAACACACCATATGTAGCCTTGCAACGCATTTTGTCACTACCAAAACTCGACCGAATTTTGGTAGCGACTACTAAAATGCGTTGCTGCCATTCTGAGGTGTAACAAGGCTTTGACGTTGACATCGTTTTAGGTATAGAAAACGTTGGTAGAACTGACTTGGTCTATCATAGGAAAAGAAAGACGAAATTCTTATGTTGCATCAGGAAAAGTGAATGTGATAAAAAGAATATTACATTTGTGTCTTTTCACATTGCATTTATTAAACTCGTTGAATAAAATTGATAAAATGCTCGGCAGAGCCTCGCATCTTAATATTTTATTCAACTCGTTTAATAAATTCAATATGAAAAGACACTCATGTAATATTTTCTATGTAACTTATACTGAAACAGGTGGGCGATCTAAAGATGACTGGATAATTTTAGGATTATTATAATTTTGTTATTCTCATATGTCTTAATTTCTCTATTTTGGACATAATATGGGTATTTGTTTGAAACCTGAAACATTTAAAATTATGATATGCCTTGTAAGGAAAAGATAGCGTTCTCATGTGTATTTTACCTGTCGCATAGCATTTAATTAAACAATTCTCATTACACCTAACTAGAGATTTAGTAAATGTATAGCAGGATACATTAACATTTTCAACTGAACATGTTTGGTTAATAGAGATGTTAATAATGGCATTGGTTATCCTAACGAAAGGTGAAAGATTAAAATCATTTCACTCGTACCACTTGAGAACGTGTGTGTAGGTATTCCGATGTCAAATTTTGTACTTAATTTGACAATAAATTTACAATAAATGTTACCCTAACACAACCTTAACGCAATAGATTTCTTTTTATACTCCTATCGTGTTTCAAGATTGAGTTGGTTTGATTAGAATTAAAGAGATGGAAGCTTTTCGAATTTTATAACAAAAAAAAACCAAAAAAAAAACCAGATGATAATATCTTGTATAACTACTATACAAGATACGTCAATGTCACAAAATTACAAAGCCAATACCTTAAACCATGGTTGGAAATCTAATAGCATCAGAATTGTCATTTACAGAGAGCTAACAAAAGCTGAAATGCAAAATATTTAACACTTTTACTCAGGAATTTGATAAGCCGGTGGAAGAAATTAATGACATATAAAATTTCCAAAGGGATGAGTGCAGGACATTATAAATGTACAATTGCACCTCGAAGCATGTTGCCCTAATTATAAGGTGAATGACGCCACTGCTGCATGGCTCTAAAGATATCACATTTGCCATTTTATGAAAGTTCTTTATTCACAACTAATTTTGGTTTTTACCTGCTGACTGTTTCGGACAGTTCTCTGTCCTTCATCACGAGCACTGACTTCCGGTCATCTTCGACTGTTTCCACCACTGCACGAGTGAGCGGCGAAACGGAATCGTAGACGCTTGCAAGCTTGTACGCCCCTCGTTACGGTTCATAGTCGAAGACTGGCGCTTGATATGTATTGCCTCTTTCACTTATCGAGTTCGGGTGTTACTCTCCCTATCTACTGTCCTGTGTTAAGTGATGTGTACAAAATTTCATTTTTTATTGATTTCTAACAATTTTATATTTTCAAACAAAGTACTGCCATATATATCCAAAGACCCTGTAGAACTTGACGAACCAGACAGAAATACCATTAACCCATGAAGCTGGTTATTTTAAGCAAAATATACATTAGCAAAGAACGCCCAGTGACCTTATAGTATTATATTAATACTACAGTACTGCTTTCAGAAAAATACAAAGTTATTTCTACCAGATAAAGATATCATTTCCGAAATTATATCTCGTAATATGACAATCATATTACAATTTTATTGCATAAAAATATTTAAAAATATTTAGAGCATAAACAATTTATTTCGCCATGATCGTTTTGCCAGGTGGATTTTGCCATATATCAAAATATTGCCCAAGGTGATGTACTTATCTGGTACTAATTTAAACATCTACTAACAAAAAAAGGTCACATTGCCACGCCGTAGTTAATAGATTGTAAACATAACGTGATAGCGGATTGACTGAATTTACCCGGCCATTTAGAAATAATATGTGAAAAGGAAAGGTAATGCGCGTGCCCGTATCATCAACAACGCCAAAACGCGGGAACTTGAGAATATAAAGACTGCTCAGTCATGTTCTAATACTGAAACGGTGGTTTTTGTGTATGTTCGTAAACACCTTCTAAACAGACGCAATCAACGCTTGCTACCCATAAATGAAATAATTGACAGTCATCACATGTTTTTCATTATTAAAATCTGTCAAATGGTCCTTTCGGAGAAAAGGACGCAACCTAGAAACATAATAGCAGACTTGCTTTGATTGATTTTGTTCAGGAGAGGTAATGAATAGTGCAACACTCCTCACAACGCCCCTGGCACCACTTCTATTTAAACGAATATCCACGATCGCAAAAAAACCCAGAAAATATAACAACCCTGAGTCCAAGTATCGGGAGACTTTTTACAGCCGCAACACAGCCACAACTGCTATCATGATAGTTAATAAAATCTGTGAAAAGATCCCTTGGTAGTATGTTGCATTCAAACAAATATCAATTAACGTTCAATAAATGAACTGAAATGAAATTGTTTGATTCAAGTGGATTGGATGTATCTTAACATACCGTTGCAACATTTCGTATCATGTTATACCCGGCGGTTTATGGTGATATCTAGATCTGATGGAAGCGTAAAATGTTTTATTACATCTTGAAGCCAGATAACATTTTATTGATATTTTATAATGAATGTGGCGACATTAGGCCTAATTTTGAAGTGATACATTAGAAATTGATCAAATGCTCTCTTATCATTATTAAATGGATAAAATTACATAAATAACATTGTTACATATGTACTTTGTAAGTTGTATTACCTTGGTATTAATTTATGATAACCAGAACACTGTGATTTCGTTTTCTTTTTTTAGCGCTGTATGTGAAAAAGCAATGCATTTATGAACACATAAGTCAGTGTGTCTTTTTCAATGACTATATATATAACATCATATAGTTTTAAGAGTATACTTCAAATATATGTGAAGGCTTGACTGTCATTTATCAAGCAGTGGTGTAATGATAAATCATAATGTCTTCTAAATCCGGTTTTTAATTGACTGATAACATACGATGTTCTTTTCATATACAGTTATTCAAATTACATGCTTTTATCCACTTTATTAAATTAGCATTTTCTTTTTAAATGGGCACTACTTAGCATGCTAATTTATACAAAAACACCAATTATTTTTTAATCGTCACGACCTTCTCTTATTGTTTGACGTTTATAAATAACGTACTCTTAATCGATATTTATTGCCTCTATTTCATCAAGCAACTTGAGTTGATATTCAATGAAAGCGACAATCTCACTTTTAAAATTCTTATAAAAATACAGTTATATCATGACTGTGATCACTAGCATGTACATTTTAATCTGTGCAACCAGTCAGCTAACTTCTCAAATCAACTTTTAGTTCTAACAGCAACTTGTCTTAAGCAACCAATTGCCTTAAGCAGCCATATTGTGTAGTGTATGTGACTGGCTGCTTAAAGCAAGTTTGACTGTATTTGAAAACTGTCGATGATTCAAGTGTTTGAGCAACAAAACGCATCATAACGTGCATTATGCACTAGGCAGGAGTTTTAACTCCGATTCAATAAGATTCAATTGTCATTTTTATCAATTTCTACTACCATATCCTTTCCGCAGCCTTAACGTACTAAAACGTATTAGCGTCTGATGGCCCTTTCACACTTCCGTAGAAACAACATTTATTACACGAAACTTATTTTGAAAATATTTCTGAAATGTCTAGGTCTGCAGCTCTCAAATACGGTTATATCTTACATCTGAGGCATACACTGACACACTCAGACAACATCAAAAATGACATTTTGAGCGATTTGATGAAGTTCCAAAATTATCAATGTACCCTTGGTCCGTTACGGACCCCTGTGGGATTTGTGTTTATCCAGAGCTCAAATATTTTTTCATAGATTAAAAGCTGACATGCTGTACTAAAGCCCAGGTAATTTCAATTCGTCATAAAATGCTGAAAATTGGCTCCCCAATAGCAAAAAAAAAAAAAAAAAAGAAGTATACGCGCATACATTTAGACCGGGTGACCCCTGCGCGTGACCCCTGACTATCTACGAATCAAAATGCGGCTTTCGTTTTCAAGTTTAGCATTTCTACTTTCATTTTATTTACTTCCGGAAATAGATGAAGGTCGAGTGACGTCATTTTCTGTGTTGTCAAAAACATACATATGCCTGGCGAGATTGCATAAATATGTGCTGGCCGTCCTAAGGTTATGATGTTGATATAGATCCTGGATATTTAGAATGCGTAGCAAAGATACATAAAGTCTTGTGGCTAGCTTACGCATAAGAGAACACTTACTTACATGACATATGAGCCGTGCCATGGGAAAAACAACATAGTGGGTTTGCGACCAGCATGGATCCAGACCAGCCTGCGCATCCGCGCAGTCTGGTCAGGATCCATGTTGTTCGCTAACGGTTTCTCTAATTGCAATAGGCTTTGAAAGCAAACAGCATGGATCCTGACACGAATGCGCGGATGCGCAGGCTGGTCTGGATCCATGCTGGTCGCAAACCCACTATGTTGGTTTTCTCATGGCACGGCTAAATTATAAAGTATTGAAACCGTGTAGTTGAAAAGGCAGCAACTGCTGCGAAAACAAAACATTTTTTCCTTCACTCATTGACTGTTTTTAGATAATCACCATAATGGTATTCAGGCATGCAGTAACTTCACAAAAATGAAATATGTTCATCTACCAGATATGGGACAAATAAAGTGAATCAATACTTTAGTATAATAGTGCTTTATGCTTGAAAAGTACTCGGGTTAAGAACAGATTACTCATTCTCCTGTTATCACAAGTATTTCTTAATACATTTTATATGTATCTAACTAAACAAATACGTAATAAACATGTATAATTTCAATTTAATGAAGAATATTAATGCGTGTGATGGCAGCTGTATGTACGCATGATACACATCAACTCAACTGAAGAAGACAACTCGGCGGTATCAACCAAATACAGCTTTATCATAGCATTGATGTTGCCAACAATAATTTTATCAGCTGACACAAAGCAACCATTTATAGACATGCAGATCCTCATTTCTATCAACATCGCATGTGCCAATCCACTAAATTACTAAAATTGCCTTGTATTGAAGATAAAAGGTCGAGATGCTCTTAGAATGTATATACAATTCTTGCATAAACTACAAAATATGAAGATGTGTGATGTGTTGCTGGCGAGGGGATAGAGGAGGGTTCGAGTGTGTCAGGTATGTTTGTGTATATTTACCTGTTACAGTCGTCCCCGGGTCAGACTGCATAAACACTCACTGAACAGTCAAGTCAAGGTGTAATATGACTTTTAATTGATGACAACATAGCCAAGCTTTTTGGAGGGTAACTGTCTTAGGCTCTTTCGACATCGATAACCCGGCGCTTAAATGTCACGTTGACATTTCTTTTTAAAGTTTCGTAATAAAAGTTTTTTTTCTCTCGATTGGAACAGCGGACCTCTGGAATAACAGTCAAGAGTGTTATCACTAGGCCACCTATTATACGTATTTGTAACCAATATGTAGGGTGTTTAAAGGACCAATACCTGAAATCAGTGATTTTATCTTCTTTAACTGCGCAGCTGAAAACGGTTCTATTTCTCTCAAATAACATTCAATACAAATGAATATAATATATAAATAATTGAGCGTTTGAATACGGCGGTTAACTTGTTACATAATGCAAATTCAAGTTTACTTTTCTGTCATGACTTTAGAAAATCTGTAAACAAATATTTATTTAACTTTATGTAAAGCTTGTCACGCCGACTTTACAGCTTTCGACATTTTGTTTATTTTATAATAGACGTAAATGTTTGTAATTTCTTTTTAAAACCACATTAAGATAGAAAGACAAACGGTTGTAAAATTCCATAATTCTTCTGTTTTTTATGTTGAAAGCAAATAAGCAGCCGTGTTACACCTCAAAATAGCAGCGACGCATTTTGGCAGTCACCAAATGCGTTGCAAGTTGATGATGTGTAAAGGATCATGGAATGGAACGTATTTTGGTAGTTTTTTCTACATCAGGAGCAGTGCTCATTTTTACATTACGCACAAAAAGAGAGATAAAAGGAGAGAATGTCTCTTATAGAAATGGTGGGAGAACAGAAGGGGTTCGGTTGTGTAGCGTACACAAACACAACACGAACACGAAACGAGTCTGAACGTTTTTGATGTTTATTTGCACAGTGGAATATTTCGTACATACTTTCATAATTTATTTCGTAACTT
The DNA here is from genome assembly GCF_021730395.1 of Mercenaria mercenaria. Classification (NCBI taxonomy): domain Eukaryota; kingdom Metazoa; phylum Mollusca; class Bivalvia; order Venerida; family Veneridae; genus Mercenaria; species Mercenaria mercenaria. The sequence continues at coordinate 65,818,802 of NC_069372.1, forward strand.
CTTAAGTCTTAACAAATGTCATATCTAAACCTAACTTGATATCCGCGAGACCCATTCCTAGGTCTAAGTCCAGCCGGACTTCTAAGCCCTTCTGACCACTTCTGCCCATCTAAATATCTGTAGCTCTATTATATAGCTACTAGTATATCATAACATCGGTTATATGTATTGTCTGACAATTTGATGTACAAAACGTGAGGATGTGATATAATAAACAATTAGATAAATGCATCAACAATATCAGCTTGACAGGTGTGTAGCTGGTGTACTGTCTAACCTTGATTATTTTACACTCGTTACCCACCGAAAGAAAAAAAAATTGAATTGCAAATTTAAATTTTTCAGACTTGAAGTACTATCTCTTTCCTTACAATATGACATGTAGAATGATAATTTAATATGATCAAGAACATTAGAATACAATCTGAAGAATGATATTAAAGAACAGCGTTAAAGAAAAAATCTTAAGTCATTTATGCAATTAATGTAAACAAGAACAAAGGAGAATAGAATTTTAAACTAAACAATTTTCACAATTCATAGAAAGTCTTTTTTTTATATTTTATATCGGCCTTTGTAGTGGCACTTCTCCTTTCTTCCTCAAAGACTTTTTCTTTAACCCGTGTTACATCCATATTTCACAAAACCAATATCTGTAAAATAAAGCAAAACACATGTGAGCATCATTTAGAATATATGCTATATAAGAGTTAGGAAAAAGATAACAATTTCGTTTAATAACATTGATAAATTGCCTGTAATTATTGTCGCGTGTATAGATATATTTAAATTTCACTTATTTATACAAAGATTTTATTCAGCATATTTATCTTACTTTCGAAATATTTTGATATTTGACTACAGTTCTTAAATAAATAGTAAAATCGATATGTCATGACCAAAATGTATGAATTATGTATTGATAAGTAGAAAGAGAGAGAAGATAATTAGTTTTTTTAGTGTTCTGTAATTTCCTAGCTGGACCATTTTCTTCGCCAAACCCGAGTTCCGCTCCCGAGATATAGTTTTCGTATAGAAACAATCAAAAATTTAGATCCATGAGCGTGTGAAAGGGGCCTCAAACGACGCTTCCTATGCAGTAACATTATATTGTTTTGTTGTTTTAATGTGCTAGTGTTGTCGGAGGGATAGTCCGCCGAGATTTTTTAAAGCACGAAAATGCTGAATTCTGTAAAATAAAGTATAAATGTGAGAATGGCGCGTGAGTCCTCCACCTAGATATTTTCTCGTGAATCTCCTGAATTTTGATCTCAAACAGTCTATATTATTTACGGGCTTTTGTGAAATCTCTCCTAGGGTCAGAGTCAGGGGCAGCGGCCTCCGTGATCGAGTGATTAAGGTCGCTGACTTCAAATCACTTGCCCCTCATTTATGTGTGTTCGATCCTCACTTGGGGCGTTGAATTCTTCATGTGAGGAAGTCATCCAGCTGGCTTACGGAAGATCGGTGGTTCTCCTCAGGTGCCCGCTCGTGATAAAATAGTGCACGGAGGGGCACCTGGGGTCTTCCTCAATGAGAGTATTATTAATACCGTTTTGCGTTGGATGTGTACATATCCAACGCAGTTTGGTACTACATTTTTTTAAACTACCAAATTGTGCGGAGTGTAACGCATTTTGGTAGTGACTACCAAAACTCGACCGAATTTTGGTAGAGACTTCCAAAACGCGTTGCTACCATTTTGAGGTGCAGCACAGCTGTCCAAATAGAGAATTTGCATATTCATATAGTTAGAAGAAAAAAATACTTCTTTCAATTTTACGAATGAATTTCTATTTCCGGGAGGCTGTGAAAAGAATTTATTCAACTGTACCATAGGTATATAATAGAAATTATATACATTATTTATAACTCTTTCTCCGACCCGTAGGGCATTGACGGAACTAGGTCATAATTATATTGACCTTTTCTCTGTCAGTGTCCTGAAGCCTGCGGGAGTGGCCCTCAAAAGGGACCGTTTGTGAGAGGAGCTACCTTTTTTGTTGACGGTCTGTGGATAGACGGCCGCACTTCCCAATCCCTACGCTCAACGTATATTATTGGTCGGGTTTTCATCACCCCTTACAGGAGTGATCAGTATTAAGCCTCATATTGTATATTGCTGGTATGTTCCAGTTTAGTGATTTTCAGTGGAGTTATAGCCCATGATTTGTAGTACTTTACATTGCCTGGGCAACTGCTGTGATACCACCAAGAAGAATTATAACAAACTACACAAAAGTCATCATTGCCAAGTGTAGTTGTGCATATTATGGGCAGGTTCTGGTTAAGTGTTTTTCGGCGAGTTATGGCCCTTGATTCGTCAAATTTTGTAATGTTTATCTTGTATAATAGTGCAGATATCCATGTCACAAATTGACATACGGGCCTTATTTTATCTGTAGTGTAAATGCAGGTATTGCATCATCTTTTTGTAAATTTTTGAGTTATTGAGGTAAATGTCAGATTTCACGCATAAAATACCTCTCATGTTTTTCTGTATTTCATAACTTAAATTTTCATATAAATTTCATTAAATTCTGTTCAGTAATAAGAAAGTTGATATTTTATAAACTTCAGTAATTCGTGTTTTTATCCCCAAAACCACTATAATGGGCCTCAAATTGTCAATTTCAATTCGCGCCAAAATAGTCAGATTTCCCGGCTATATCGTGAATCCCGTTAAAATGACAATAGTCATAGCTCACGGCTTAGCCGTAAGTCCCATGAAATTTAGTATTTGGCGGGACATTACCCATAGACTACCCTAGATATGCCTTGCGCAAACCACCTTCCGACATTATAGACGAATCTATGTCTGAATTATTTTCTTGCTAGAAATTTATGCTCGATCGAGGTAAGAAATTTATTTGTTAGATTTTTGTATGATTTTTGCATTACGATTTTTATTTGGTAAATTTTTGTTCATTCTACAGAATTCTGTAACATTTACTTTTCGGCACATGATTTTGGCTAGTTTCGGTATGTCAGGATAATTTATTAAGTTTTTCAGACTTTTGTAAATTATTTAGAAAGAGGAGTCTAAACGTTTCGTTTATATAAGATGTTAGATTTATACTGAAATTTGTAACATGATAATTGTAAAAGCACTGTTTCAAAAACTTATGTCAAACATTTTGTTAATTATGGAACGCCGTTACTGCATTGTATTGTTATGTATAAATCTATATGGCAAGTCTAATACCATGTATGTAATATAGTATTGTAATTTGTAATTGTGTGCCAGTCTATAGCACATCTAATTAATGTCCGTTGTAGTGTATGGCATTAGTATATGGATGCCAACTATCATATAACGTTTGATTTACATTGAATTTTGTTAATTTGTAGTTGTAAATAATGGCTGCAGTTTATCATTTCCATTACTATAATATTTCATCATATACTTTTCATATCTTTTTCTTACTTTAACTTTAGTCTTTTAAGTAAGTAATTTTTGTAATAATGGAAGTAAGAAGTAATTAGTGACGTATTTGAATCACGTGACGTATGAACTTAGTAGCACATATATTTTGTATAAGTAGCACGTATTATTTATGGGAGCCTACGGAGGTATGGTGTACCCAAAGGAGCAGTTTTATGCCCTGACTTATTAGTCCCCTACTGGTTGAAAACCAGTTTCGGGGACTATAGGAATGCACTTTTCCGTCATTCCGTCATTCTGTCATTCCGTCATTCTGTCATTCCGTCCGTCCGCAATTTCGTGTCCGGTCCATAACTCTTTTATCCATGAAGGGATTTTATTATTACTTGGCACAAATGTTCCCCACGATGAGACGACGTGTCATGTGCAAAACCCGGACCCCTAGCTTAAAGGTCAAGGTCACAATTGGAGGTCAAAGGTCAACAGGGCTTTTTTCCTGTCCGGTCCATAACTCTCCCATCCATGAAGGGATTTTAATATCACTTGGCACAATTGTACCTCATAATAAGACGATGTGTCATGCACAACTTTCAGACCCCTAGCTTAAAGGTCAAGGTCACACTTAGTAGTCAAATGTTAACATGGCATGAACAGAGTCTGTTTCGTGTCCGGTCCATAACTCTTTCATCCATGAAGGGATTTTAATATTACTTGACACAAATGTTCCCCATGATGTGACGATGTGTCATGCGCAAAACCTACACCCCTGACTCAAAGGTCAAGGTCACAATTGGAGGTCAAAGGTCAACAGGGCTTTTTTCCTGTCCGGTCCATAACTCTTTCATCCATGAAGGGATTTTAATATTACTTGACACAAATGTTCCCCATGATGTGGCGATGTGTCTTGCGCAAAACCTGCACCCCTAACTCAAAGGTCAAGGTCACAATTGGAGGTCAAAGGTCAACAGGGCTTTTTTCCTGTCCGGTCCATAACTCTCTCATCCATGAAGGGATTTTAATATCAATTGGCAAAATTGTATGTCATAATAAGACAATGTGTCGTGCACAACTTTCAGACCCCTAGCTCAAAGGTCAAGGTCACACTTAGTAGTCAAATGTTAACATGGCATGAACAGGGTCTGTTTCGTGTCCGGTCCATAACTCTGTCATTCATTAAGGGATTTCAATATTACTTGGCACAGATGTTCTCCATGATGAGACAACGTGTCATACACAAATCCCGGAGCCCTTGCTCAAAGGTCAAGGTCATACTTAGAGGTCAAAGGTCTAATTCAAGAAGGACTTTGTCTGGAGCATTTCTTCTTTATGCATGGAGGGATTTTAATGTAACTTGGCACAAATGTTCACCATCATAAGACAAATTGTCTTGCGCCAGAACCTGGTCGCTAGGTCTAAGGTCAAGGTCATACTTAGAGGTCAAAGGTCAAATTCAAGAATGACTTTGTCCGGAGCATTTCTTCTTCATGCATGGAGAGATTTTGATGTAACTTGGTACAAATGTTCACCACCATGAGGCACACTTTTTTTAGAATTACGTCCCTTTGTTGTTACTATAAATAGATTACATTGTAACTTTTTTATTACTGGCCTTAGGGAAAATTCAAGACCACTTTTCTGTGGTACAACATGCATGTTACATCCAATATTTAGGTGTATTTTGGTCTATCTCTGCCTGGTAAAGATTTTCTTGTGGACTTACATTTTATAGATTTTTTTTTTTTTTTTTTTTTAGGATTAATTTCACTTTGTTGTTACTATAAATAACTTTTATGATAACTTTTTGTAAAATCGGCCAAAAAAATTCCAAATGAAAAAAAACTGTACGTTTTTATATATGCAAATTTTAATCCAAGTGCTTTGTTATATTATATTGTAAATGTAGTACAATATTGTTTATACATCATTGACAAATATCAGTTCATTATGTTATACTGCAGTAGAGAAAATTAGGTGCCTTCCAGTAGGGGACTTTGTATTGCATGGCAATACTTCATTCACTTGTTTGTTTTTGCTATGGTGCTTACCATATGTTATATATTTTAGCTTCTTCCGCCAGACGATTTTACCTGGTGATGTCATAACCCGGAAGTACAATGCCCGAGGTTCACTTGTCTTCACTCGCCTGGATGTGATTTTCCCAGCGCAGAGCTTTCGTCCCATGGTTGTGCCGTAAACCGCAAAGACGATGATTTTTGTTATCCTCTGAAGTCAGCTCAGGGATGCAATCACCTACCACCATAGGGAGCCAATACGGAATCAACGTATTCACGGTTTAAAGGGACTGGATTAGAAGATATGTTGTCATATATTGTTTGTGCTACTTAAAGTTCACAATTGAATTAAAGAACTGTGTCACGTCAGATTAGAATGGAACTATAAGAACTTTTGTATCTAGAGATACTGAACTTTCTTTTTTTTCTTTCTTATAATCAGTTTTTTTCTTCTTTTCATATCATCTATTCATTGTTAATAATCATCTTTTGTAAATAAATTTGTAAATATTGTAAAGGGTGTTGATTTATTCTGATGGTTACTGTCGCCGGTACGGCCTTTCCTGTCACAATCCATCAAATCTTACAGGAGAGATCAGTGTCAGCTTTTTGTTTTGTCTCTAGTTATTTCACATCTGGATTTCTGCAATGTCATACTGTATGGTGTAGCTATCGGTGAGGTGCGTAAGATGCAACGTATTCAAACTTCACAGGAGTTACCACTACAAAGCCTACTTGTAGATATAGTTCAGTGATTTTTCCTGGAAATATGGCCCTTTATTTGTGGTATTTTACAATTTTTGTGCGGTAAGTGGCTGGAGACATACGTTTATGTCAAACATCTGTGGTAACAAGTTTTTCATTTGTCAAATTTTGTCATTAGTTTCCACATTATCTCTCCATTTTTCATATGCGTTGTATTACAATGAATTTCATAACACTGGTTGTTTTGTTGAGCTGATTGAAGAAGTCACGTAAGAATTTCAATCATTGTGTTAGTTTATTGTTGACGTAAGGCATAGGACTGGTTGAATAAGAATTGTCCTTGATCATGTGTCTTTATTATTATTATGTGAATCTCATGTTTATGCTATGTACATACTGAGAATTTAATAATGAACTTGGAAACTTGGATAAACTTGGTTTCTTTCTGATATTAATGAAAATCATTAACTAGTTTGAATCATGACGTTATCATTTTTGTAAACAACTGAATATCATTTTTGGCCGTTTAGTAGAAATCACCCAATATGCAAATCTTCACAAATATATGAGATAAAAATGCAGAAAATTGTAAGAAAAAAAACGGAAACTCATATGTGAGGGTCATAATAAAAAATGTGGCGGCCACATTTTAACCAAGAACATAATGACCCTTTTAAAGGTATAAATGATCAGCAGACACCTGGTGATGTATGGTTGAATAGAGCGCCGTGGCACGTCTCATTTATCCCAATAAAGATATGAAATCCGCGACACGGTCAAAACTGTATTATACACCTTGATAATTACACGGGACGCACTACTTTGAATAAACACACACGGATATAAATCCACGCCGCTTCGTTTTGCACTGACTGAAGTTATGCTCATCCGAACTGAGATGGACAGTTTAACGTTGGATTTTTTTATCGTAGAAATAAAGATTAATAGTTGCGGATTTTTTCATACTGTGCACATTTCATGGTCGTTGATCGGAATGTCAGTCCTACGGATGACAATTTAACAACAACAACAACAAAAAACGAAAAACGAAAAAAAAAAAAAAAAAAAACAAAAAAAAAAAAAGGGAAACAGCTATACTATAGAGGTAATAAAAGAACATTATTATTATTATTATTATCATTGTTATTATCATTAATTTTATTCCTGGGAGAATCTAGTATCAATATATTAAGAGTATTTACAATGAAAGGTGGCATATGAATACGAAAGAAAAATGAACGTAATTTGTACAATTTTTACAAATGACACAAAGACTCAAAACATAGACGAGGACAGACTTTAGTTTCCGAAAGAAAAACAAATGTTTATACAAATATCTAAAATTTATTTTCTTTAATTTTTAAACCATAGATGTATTAAGAATATTAACGAAGTGTGTATTAGTTTCCATTTTGATACCGTAAATATCCTACCTTAATAGTTTGAGCTGGATTGATCCGCGCCACGGTAAATTACATAGAGTCCAAAACCGTTACTTTTCAATTAAACCTGTTGATAGATAAATCGAATTTTTTAAGCATTCTGACGAAATAGAATTTCTAAACAGTCCCGGCACACGTATACAGCAAGAAAGAAGAATCGAAATCCCCATCACAGATTAAATATAGACAATCAGATAATAATGATCACCTGAAATACCTAAATGACACACAAGAAGGATAATGTCACAGACAGATCAAGGACATGTTGTAATTACCACAACTTACATACTAGTACGTTCTTATAGTATTTTATTTAATCTACGCATTATAATAATCATTATGAACGAACCACTAGTGGATAAATGGATAAATTTCAAGCATTTAATCGCTTGACGTACGCAACTATCAAAGAGACATAGTCACTTTTTTTTCAATTTTCATCTTGGTGTAAAATAACAAAATTAATGTATCATCTTTGTAACGGAATGATGGATCACTTACATTATAGTTGTGTTTAAATCGATCGATTGCTTTGGCAGAGTATTCAACAGACAGTTTTGTTATAGATCGATGAACATAAAAGCACAGCATGCTGTTAAATCAAACACCGTGTTTCACGGAAAATAAATTTCATTGGTAGACGGCGGAAGTTACTTAATGGCTCACCGGTGCGTAGTTTGTTAGTTTATCTCAGTTCGCCATTCATTTACGAACATGAAAGTTAAAAGTATAATCACATAATTTGCCACGTAATATAAAATGAAAAAAGTATATATGAAGAAAGTAATTTGATAAAGTGCATGGTTTTTAACCGGTATTTACACAGTAAATAGAAATACCGTTTGGAGTAATTTTGAACCACCATTTGTGTAAATTAGTTAAGGCGTATCCTGCACGGGTAATTGACAATCAGCATGGGAAATGAGTGAGTATACCATTCGATGACGTAAGAGTTAAAAGCTGCTGTACTTCTTAATGTTTTAATGAACTGAAAGAGCATATGCAGAAGTTAGAAGGAAAGAAGGAATATTTTTTTAAACTAATAATTATAAAATATCTATAATATTATTTTAGTGTCGAAAATGGGGAAGAGAGGACCTAATATAAAAAGATATGTGCAAAGCCCAGCTGATGTTGCCGGCAAACGAACGGCAACCGATAAACTTAATGAAATAAAACTGAGGAACTCGAATTCACAAAGGAAACAGGTCGGTGAAACTGTCAATATAAAAGATAAATCTGCAGCATTTTCGGATAATATTTTTCCTCATTGGCTGCCATGGATATTGTTTCCGTTGACGTTAGGTATAAGGATTTTGTACGTACTGGAGCCGACGAATTGGTGGATATTACATCCAGACGAGATATTTCAAACGATAGAAGGTGAGCATTTTTTTCTGTTGTAAAGGTTAAATGTTCAGTATCATAATACAGATCTGCGAAGGATTAAAAAAGGAATATTTGCCTAATAATTTTTATTTGTTTCTACGGTGGCATTAATGAAGGTTTGGCGTGGTAAAACTTTAGCACATACAGCGTATAAACGGCCATTCGATTTATAATTGTTACAAGTACTAATTGAAACTACATTTCAGGAGGCACAGACTTTATTCTTATTTTGTTATAGTTATAGTTTTGATCCAATCCGTATAGCATTATGCTCCATACCTACTTGGTATATAATTGTATTATTATGTCAAAATGTAATATGTCATACCTTCTCCACTTATATGTATTCACTGTTCGTCATATATTATGTATATATTATGTAAATGTTGCCACCATGGACTTAAAGTCCAGTGGAATATATATGAATAAAAAACTTGAAAAAAAACTTGAAACTTGAAAACTATATAAGTTAAGTTTGGGCAAAATATTGCTAATGAAATTTAGGCTTGATTCTATTCATGTATGATTTTAAAACTTCACAATATATTGAAACACATCATAAATGCATTAGAAAGAAAAAAGGTACATCTGGTTCACCAAACGATGATACAGTGGTTAAGGATAGGTCGTACGTTATACACCTGTCAAGTATCATATTATATACTTATGGGCCGACAAGCCATTCAATAAATGTTTTGTACGTATAAACGTAACTGCATCCAAAAGAAGAAACAAAAGGATACGCTATCATAATCTGACTGAAACAGAGCAAAATATGACGAAATAATTTAAGTTGTTTTAATAATGAAAGTAAATTGTTTCCATTTAACTTTAAACTCGTGCACCGGTTACACGTCGTACATCATATTTATGACAGATTTTACAAAAAGGAAACTAAATGCATTGTCATGGTGTCTTTGATGGATATGTTTGTATGATGTTTTAACATATTGAATTCATGTGTGGTATCTATAGGAAATTCAATTTTTAAACTAACTAAAATGCTAAAACGGTTCAAGTCTAAAAGTTATAAAAAGTAACATTGTAAATTGTATCTATACAGTCGTTAAAATAATCGGGCAATTTATATAAATATATACATTAAAATATTGAGAAACGAAATAACTTTTTTTACAAACTTTCTTAAATTAAAAGAAATTATTGACTATTTTAGCGAATAAAGGTTAGTTCTTAAATCAATACTTACCACCTTAAACAGTGTGTTTAAATTTAGGTGTTTGTTAATTTTTAAAAGAAATTAGTTATTGCCTTAGAAACCAAGTTAGTATACTAAAAAGACGCAGCAACTGGTCAGAAAATTATGACACATGAAACATTATAATTTGACTGACTTGCATTATTAGTTTGTTAACGTAATTCTGCACGTTGGAAACAAAGATTGGTCTACAAAATAGAATTTTTAATGAAACTTTCTATAATTGTAGATTTACTTATTTTCAATCATATTTTGCCGAAAGAAATTGTCCACGTGCTTGATTTCTTACAATTCGCCGGATTCACTGATTGTATAACACATAAACCAAATAATGCCTGGGACATAATTTAATTTCTTCCGGAAGATATTAATGAGCCGCACCATGAGAAAATCAACATACTGCATTTGCGACCAGCATGGATCCAGACCAGCCTGCGCATCTGCGCAGTCTGGTCAGGATCCATGCTATTCGCTAACACTTTCTCAAATTGCAATAGGCTTTGAAAGCGAACAGCATAGACCCTGACCAGACTGCGCGGATGCAAAGGCTGGTCTGGATCCAAGCTGGTCGCAAATGCACTATGTTGGTTTTCCCATTGTGCGGCTCATTTATGCTACCGACTTAACGGCTACCAGACATTGTTTTATCTATTCCGGATAAATGTCTACAGCATCAGTTTCGGTTAAACTTAGGAAGCTACTGTCCTTTTAGCTACGTAACCCCAAACTGCATGATCTGCAAGGTTCCGTTCTGTTTTGTTCTGTTCTGTTCATGTTTAAAAGAGGTCTGTCTTGTAAAATAAGTCAGCAGTAAATTGGAATGCGTTTAAAACATAAATATATCTCGTCGTAATACCCAATCAAGTGAACATAAAACAAACTTTAACAGCGTTATATTGCCATTAGTCTACTATAAAAAAGCTATTAAATGCATCATATGGCCCAAACATTCTGTTTGTAAAAGAAAATTGAAAGATGGCTTTTCGCTTTTAATGCCCATATAACTGTTTTGGTAGCAACTACAAGGTTCCTATTGAACTGGAAAAAAAAATCCATTTTATACAACAAAGGCAACTTGTCAAAGATTTATTTCGTTTTATATTACTTGTGTGACCTTTTTTTCGGATTCCTACTAGATAATTGCATTGCCAATAGCTTTGACAAATACAAGTGCCAAATGGATCTTTCCGAAATAAAAGAAATCTTTAGAGAATACAAGGCAAACACTTTTACATGCAATTTGGAATCTGATAAACACTCTAATTAATACAGAGTTACTAAAACCACCCACGATGGCGGTACCGCCCGTGGCAGACAAATAAAGTGTATAGTATGAGTTTACAGACATACGATATGTATGGATTATTATTGGTCTTGCCCTTTAATAAAAAGGATATTAAATTTGACCTAATTTGGTGAATAAGTTTGATTATTTTATCAATACAAATCTTGATCAACCCCGTGTTAGTCATGTCACTTCAAGATGGTTAAAGAGATAAAACAAATAATGATTCGATTGCATAAACTTCTCATTAACAATGTAACACCGAGTAACGTCTTTAAAAATGACGATGATTATATGCTATGATAAGGTTAAAGAGGGCGATTTTTTTTTTTACTTGCTTTCGGCTAAATTTGTTTATAGTTATAATAGATACAATCAAATCTGCATTAAGCAGTCAGTCAAGGGAGATACACAACATGTCTACTAAAGACAAGTTAGAATTAGAACAAAATGCCTATTTGACAAGTTACCTGAATGCGTATGGCTGCTTAATTAACACGGGTGACCGTTAAGGAAGGTTCAACTGTATGTTATAACGTCGACCTTTTCCGTCGTGATGACCAAAGTACGAGTATACGTTAAATGGTAAAGACACCTTTTGCCCTTATAATGGCGTATTTATTCATGTATCTTAGTTAAAAATCAAGATTTGGAGAATGAAAAAAAAAATAATAATAATAGAGTCTTTGAAATAATTACTAAAAAAAAAAACCGTACGATTTTTAATGTCTGTATTATTATGTTGATTTTGTTGTCAGCGAATTTAATTTAACAAAGGCGGGAAAAGGGAAACGTTTAACCACAGAATGTAAAACACAGACACAATGTTTAATAATGCCTTTTAAAGGCAACGAGAATTTTCCCAGGAAAGTGTCGGTATCGCATTTAAAATTTGTTTTGTATGTACTTTTAACATCAATTTTGCAAATTTCAAAGTCAAGTTTTAACGATACATCTATATCATACTGGGGTATTTACGGGTATTTAAGTTAATTGAATCATTTTGACATTATTTATTCATCTAACGCATGCAAATTGGTGTAAAAACTATCATTTCGATTTCATTTATCCCGCTTTCCACAGATGCATTAGTCATATAAATCCATAGGCGGTCTCATATCTTAATCCATTATAACTATCAAAAACACGAAACTTGTGAATCTAATTATGGTGCATTTTTTATGGTGCATGTAAAGTACTCAGCCTGTATGTCTGGTTTCAGCCGATAGATCAATTGCCTTTTCATCGCATAATTATACTAATGCGACAAAAGGCATGTCGCATCTTTCATACTAAGTTCATTTTAATCAGTTTTTGTCTTATTGAATGAAAAGCTATCAAATAATCTCCATGGCTTTTATGAATACTAATATTTCATAAATAGATATTTCAAGCTATTAATTTCTCACTTGTATTTAATAAATATTCAAATTCCCACGGGTAAGAATGAGAAGTATAAGTTTTATCATAACCAAAACAATGTTATAAACTTTTCTTTTTTCCGAAATGAAGAAATATATAATATTGTTTGAGTTTGATATTTTAGGCACTATTAGTTAAATAAGGAAAGTAACCCAGTAAGCCGCGAAACAGACAATTATTAGCTATATTACGAAATTCTAAAACATTTTTACACGTGGTGTTCACTTTTTCAGTCGCTCATTCAGACGTTTTTGGATACGGTTTTCGACCTTACGAGTACCTGCCTCCACCAAGTCCTGACGTCATAAACTCAACAACACTATCTAGTGCGCACGTGCAAGAAATTCAGTTAGGGATGTTCAGTCTCAGATCCTATATTCTGCCAAAACTTATTTCCGGTGTATTAATATTAGCTGATATGAGTGGGATCAACGCTTCGCCATATTTAGTAAGCATATAGTATTATTTATAAATTTTCATTACATCTTTTCATACGCCTAGAACGCTTTGTTGCTTAATTACATTTTCATTAGGTTTTGATTATTACCTGCATCGTTCTACATTTGTTATTTATAAATGTACTCATATTTAAATGTCTCAGTGTGAAGCATTATACGACACTTTTATATGTAATATACCTATATCAGTATAGGTGAGTGGTCAGTAGCATCCTGGTATGGACAGCTATCAAGTTTGTCAAATGATTCAGGTTGGCCCCTTTAAGGGACCACCAGAGCTAAAACAATAGAAAGAAAAACAACATTTAAATGACTTCTTCTCGTGCACCGCTGGACATTATTATAAGATTTTCTTCCAGTTTGTTCAAATGGGGGCGCTTGACTCCTTTTAAGGGCCGCTCTAGCTAAAAACTAGGAAAATATCTTTAAACGACTTCTTCAAATGAAATATTTCATGAATCAGCAAACTTGCTATGTAGCATCATTGCAAGGTCCTATCTCGGTTCTTTTTTAATTGGAGCATTCGGCCCGTTTTAAGGGTCAATAAATGTAAAAGTAGAAATACCTTTAAATTACTTCTTGTCATGAACTACCGGATGGATCTTCATCAGACTTGGTCTGTAGCATCTTTGTAAGGTCATGTCCTCAGCTTATACAATTAGGGGCCTTTTGCCCCTTTGAGTTGCCACTACAGCTAAAGTAGAAAAATGTTTAAACGACCTCTTCTCATGAACCGCTTAAAGAATCTTGATCAAGCTTGGTCAGTAGCATCTCTATGAGGTCCTCTCCCAATTTTATTGGGACACTCTGCCTCTTTTAAGGGTCGCGGTAACTAGAGCTAAAAATAGAAATATCTTTAAATGTCTGTTCACGAACCGCTTAATGGATCTTTTTCTAACTTGGTCTGTAGCATTATCACAAGGTCCCCTCCCAACTTACTAAAGTAGGGAGCGGAGAGCTTAGTTCCTTTTATATGCCGCTGGAGGTAAAACAAGAGATACCCTTAAACGGCTTCTAGTGAACCGCTTGATGGATCTACATCAAACATAAACTTTAGTCTCATTGTGACGTCCTCCTACAAGTTTGCTCAAATCGGGGACTCATCCTCTTTTAGGGACCATTACAACTCAAAATAGAAATGCCTGGCGCTTGATAGATCTTCAACAAGCTTGGTCTGTAGCAGTGTTATGAAATTCTTTGTTAATTTCTCCAACTAATGAGACTTGGCCATTTAAAGGGGCCACTAGAGCTAAAATTAGAAATAAATCTAAATTACCTTTTGCTCTTGAATCCATGGGCGAATCTTCATTAAACCAAGTCAGTAACATCCTTGTAAGGCCCCCTCGCAAATTTGTTCAAATGGGGGCAACTGACTAGGATTACGCAGATTTGTTTTAGCACACACATCAGTATGTTACCATTCACGATGCAGTATGTCATACACACATTCAAATTCAAGTAGTCAGGACAATGTAAGCGACCAGGCGCGTAGCTATGGCATTTTTCATAGTACGCAGACGTAATGGGGATCGGGCGTCGCTGTATCCTCCCCATGGTTATTTATCAATGTGAGAATGGCAAATGGTGCATTTTAGCGTGTATTTGGAGCAAAAACATTGCACGAAAACCTAATACTTTGTTAACTGTTTAATATAAGATGTTTTATTTTACTAGTTATGTGCATAATATTGCACATGCAATCTGCGGTTTAGTGATCCATGTTATTTATGTGCAAATATTAATTCAAAACAAATGGTTAGTGGTGATAAACTTTGAAAATATCATTTTGATTGGATATATCATCCAAGAGATATGTCTGTAAGTATTTATACGATAGCTGTTACAAGGAATTTGCCATAACTCCAAACTGAATACTAGACTAGTCAACAAAGACATGTTAAGTTTCATGATACTGATACAAATGTACCAATTCTGAAACTGATACCTTGCATAGGGAAAGCATTCCGATAAAGCGACGTCTTCATTACGTCAACTTCGTTATAGGTATTTCCCTTCTCTCTCTTTTTTTTAACTAAAACAGTGTTCTGCAAAATGTTTCTTAAATTATTTCGCGGTTTTGCCATCGTGATCTCGCGCTTCCCGCTTCATTCTTACGATATGCGATAACGATGGCGAATGGCGAGATCGTGAAACTAGCAATTTCGCGCCATTGTGATTTCGCGCATGTGAATATTCTTGATTTCATGCTTCGTCGTCGTGATCTCGCGCTTTACCATCATGATTTCGCGCTTTACCATCATGATCCCGCGCTTCGCGTATCGCCTGCTCAAGACGGAGAAGCGCAAGATCACAATGGCGAAGTGCGAAAAAAAAACCCCGAATATTTCAGGCTTTAACAGTAGCATTCGGTAGTCATTTTACCAACCATATTAAAAACATAGCGTGAATGTTGATATATGTCAACGACATCTAAAACCAAGTATTACACTGAAATCTTGATTGGATATTTTTTTAGAATGTTGTTTAAGATCTTCTGAAATATAATGCATATAATTTTATTACCTATAAGGCCATTGAAAAAATCGTAATCACCAATTGTAAAGAAAAAACATATTTACCTCACTGTCAATTGGTTGACAGATACTGTAATATCGTATGACTTGTACCGGTGTCAAACTTAGGTGTGATTATTTGATTTTTATAATATTTTATTTTTTACAACATTGGGACCATGGAATAATTGATAATTTCATAGATAAGACATATCTATGATATTTGAAAATAACGTAATAATTATTACGCGTGACAAAGTACGTTTACAGTGTTATACAAAATGATTGTCCTATTCAAAAGCTATTAGCCTTGAAAATGTGTCTTTGCCAATTTCTCAACCAACAGTTTATCAATTTTGACATTGTATTATAATTTTATTATAGAAATTTGACTCTTTATACCGTTGGCATAGACGGTGTATGAATATAATATTTCACATGGTCAGGATTATTACAAAATAAGCGATCAAATAGTAGGATAATGACTGTACCTAAATTGTTATAAAAGACAATTATTGGTGAATTTCAATGCACGTTAAATCAACTAATTATATAAACCAGTTTGCTATTACTTCAGTTTACCGTACTTCAAATAAAATAAGAAGTAAGCAATGATTGCGAATGAAGCAATATAGACTTCTTGTTGCAACCAAATAAACTAGCCAGTTTAATTTTGTGTGTTTGCCAGATTTTCATTACGCAGCTTCGTATCTGCGTAATAGCAGCTACGCGCCTGGCGACTTAGGGTCATGTGGCCCTTTTGTCATTATCTTTTATTTGAATACATTTTTGAAGACACATGTTTCCATTTACTATAATTATGTTTCGCTTAAATGGGTTTCTGTTATTCTGCTTCTTTGTAGAAACAATGTATCCGTTTGCTTACAAAAGTCTGGTCCGTCTTCGTGCTAAAACACAAAAGAATTATGCACATTAAAGAGTCGATTCACCCCAGTTACAACTAATGAATTCATTTGAAGGGGTTACCGTAACTAAGTGTTTAAGCTGATTTCCAGTCGCTTACTCCTCACTTCTGTTGGTTCGGCCCTTGCTAGGGTCCTCATATGAAGAAACCAACTGGCTGCTTTCGAAATGTTTTTTTGGTCTGCCATGGTGCCTGCGCACCTGAAATAAAAGTGTGGAGGGGCATATGATGTCTTTCTCCACTATAAAAAGATCGACAATGTTTACTTAATTGTGTGGATTTAACATAAAACTTCCAACAAAATTCATTTCAGTTGCATATATCCGCGTTCAAGAATTGTTATAAAGGAAAGTGGAACAAAGTTTAATTATTTTTATGAGAAATTTCTTATTGTATTTTATCTAATAATTCACTTTATACTATTTCTTTATGTTTATATTGCAGGTCATGAAGATATTTCACGTGACAGTTACATCTCTTCTACCAGTGATCGTCTTTCAATTTAGTCGGATATTACATCATTCCAGTGACATTGGATGTCTTTCTGCCATCTTAGTTAGTTCTTCATCGTCCTTGAATATCTTTGGAACCCATACATTAATCAATAGCTTTCTAGCTCCTTTTTTCTTTTTGTGTTTGCTTCCTCTAGTCAGCTCATTGTCATCTTTAGAGATGCTTGGTATTGGAGAGTCAAAACAATCGGAGGTTGCTAGTGTTGAAGAACCTTCAGATTCTCGAGGAGAATCAAGAGTTGCGAATGGACAAACTGTAACAATGAGTGAAATACATAATGCAAATGGTGAAATATTGGGTATTGAAAATGATAGTCCAAAAGGGATATATACTCGATCTGGTCAGTTTACGCAAGAATCAAATAAGACATTTCCTAGTCATGATGAAAACGCAAATGTTATCTATCTAAAAGAAAATTTGTCAAATAGGCGTGCAAGTAATATCTATGGATTAAGAAGTACTGCATCTACATCTAAAGCAATAGATGAACAGAGAAACCAAACACAAATTAAAGAGGTCGGCAATGGTGCATTTATTTACAAGATCAATAAACATGAAGTACTGGCAGGTTTAGGTCTTGCCCTTAGCATTTATGTCAGAGTAGATTTGGTTTTCATACCGCTTTTACTTTCAGCCGGTTTTTACCATTTTAGTTTCAAGCGTATCTCGGAAACAGTGAAGTTACTCAAGTACTATATTCTTGGTATAGCGGCAGGCATTTTGATTGGTGGTTACTGCGATTACGTCACGTATGAAAGGTGGTTCTTTTCGCCATATCAGTGGTACAAATTTAACGTACGGAATAGTTTTGCTGGCGAAATCTTTGGCGTAAACAGCTGCTACTTTTATCTGCTTAAACTATATCAAAATGAACCTCTAGTGACACTGTCTTTCACAATTCTTCTGATTCATGTTTTAGATATTATCCATCGTTTGTTTACATCATCAAACAAACATAGTCAATCAGCTAGGAATCAAAGCTTTATTATATTTATATTTCTTTTGCTAGCATTTAGTTTAAACAGTCACAAGGAATTGCGTTTAATGCATAACGGTATCATATTTATGTACATTGCAGTTTCAAGTGCAATATGGTCGCTGCCTAGTAGATTTTCACGTAATCAAAATGGATGCCAGTATTCTATTTATATTGTCTATTTATTTACTGCTTTATTTATGTCTAGTCATTGTTTCAATTTTATTAATATGAAATTTGAAGACCGAGCAAAATGGACTTACGGTAAAAACACAGATTCTCACGAAACTAATATATGTTTAGACTTTATCCGCCAGCAGAAAGATGTGACAGGTGTTTTTATGGACCGATCTGTGCATACATCCGGGGCTTACTCCATACTCCACCATGACATTCCAGTGTTTGCTTTAAACATTTTTGAATATATGGAATACAGAAAAACTATAACTCAACATACAAATGGTGCTGCTGGCTTGGATTTATTCTCCAGTAAAAAGAACGGATTTTCAACTTTCACAAATATTTCTGATTTTATATCAGTCTATCATTCGCAATATCTTTCCCTAAAGGTAAGGCAAACTCCACAGTATAACTTCCTTATTCTAAAAACTAACAGTAACTTCATTGACATTGGATATGACGAAATGTTCCGAGTTGGAAATTCTAAAGTTTTGAAAAGAACTTTTGAAAAACAGAAGGAAGAGGATCTAGCAAATACAACGGACAATATAAAGATCTTTTGGAATGCAACAATTCTTGAATATGAAGGCAGTTGGTTGATACATTATGGATTGTACACAAAAGCTGAGCAGAGACTTTTAATGTCTAATAGAATAGATCCAAGGCGGATTGGTACGTTTAGAATATTATTAAGTATGTACAGTAAACTGAAACAGACAGATGACTACAGAAGTGTACTTAAGGCATGTTTACAATTATACACTAAAAAGGAGTGTCAACAACATTATACTCCGATTATGCTACATTCTGGTTACTATAGGAATAAATATGTTCAAAAATGAAAAGGCAATATTTTGGTAATTGGTTTATGGACAAAAGTAGTAGAAACGCAAATATTCTGGTTCACCAAAGTCTAATTTACTTCGTTCACAGGGAAATTTAGAAATTGAAGACTTTGGTCAAGTTCATGTTGACAGCAAATATTTAGATTCCCCCTTTTCTTCTATGAAAACGTGACTGGTGAAAGAATAGTATATTTGCTCCAACTTGCCATGTACACATATTTCGCTGCACGTTCATTTGTTAGAAACAGTTCTGTTTATGAAATTACACTCAAAAGCAAATACATGAATGCATTGCTACTAGAATTAGTGCATTGACAGAATACTTGTCATAATCAAAATATAATGTGAAATGATTTGATCCCTATCCTTTCTTTATTAATCGTTGTCATAAGTTTTCCATCTTTGTGCACATTTTATTTTTTGTTGTTGTTTATTACGTCCAGCCTACAGCTGAAAAATATCATAATATCTTTTGACAGAGTCGCAGAATAAAAGAAAAATTGCATTAGCGGCTGTTCTATTTATATTCATAATATTGTCATCATTGATAATGATTATTGCCAGCCTGGTATGCGCCTTGATGATCAAGATACTACGTTGTTGGTTTTCGTAAAGACACTCATACGACCCTTATATTACCTGTATGTATGCAAAGTTATAAAGTATGGGCTATCACATTCTACCTCGTTATTCTCTTGAGCGGAAACGACAATTGTGTCAACTAAAACAACTAAGTTTTTCAATGTAAAAGAGCGCTAGGTGTAGATGGTATCTATGCCTTCAAGAAATTTGATACACTAAATTAAAGAAAACAGTAAGGAACTGTTCAACACCATCAACTGGTTGATAATAATTAATTTCATGGCTTTATTTCCTACGTTTGCTTTGCAGAAGAACGTGCTATAATATATAAGCAATGAAACTATAAATATTTATCAATTAGCTCTACGAATTCGTCTAGCTTTAATTCATTTAGAAAAATATATTGAGCTATATTTATAAAAAGAAACAAACTTTGGCATTAGAAAATAAAGGGTATTACGGAAGTTTTAACATCCCGACACTGAGTTTTCACAATATCCGTTAGCTGACTTTGTAAACAATACGAACAAACACACTATATCATTAATATGTAGTCAAAAGTTTTAACACATTTATATAGAAAATCTCCATAGCTACAACGCAAAAAAATCGGATGCATTGTAAAAAAATGAAATATTAATTTGTAACAATAGGCTATTCGCCGCCAACTTTAGTAGGAAAATTGAAAGTAATGTGTTATGTTAGCTTCTTTGTAATACCACGCCTATCTTATATCGAAATGTTACTCAGATACACAATTTATTAATTCATATTATTATTATTATTATTACACCAGATTTATATAGCGCCCTTTTCATGATAAACACGTTCAAAGGCGCTTTACATATAGCAAATGCAGTCACACAGGGCGCGAAATTCATCCTCTACTAGTACAGACACAGAGCGATCTGACCAGAGGGACAGAGTGAGATAAAGCCCCCAGACAGATCGAGAGAAATCCTTTTTAGATACAGACTTGTCCGGCTAACTTAGCCTAGCTCGTTGCGAATAGACAGTCTGGTTCTTTAACGTGCCTGGTGTATAGCACCGATACACGCGAAGCAATCTTTCCTGGGATGAACCAATACAGGCCTCTAAGTTAGGTGGGAGACACTCAAGAGCATCTCGGAAATTTCCAGTGCCTGGACCGAGATTCGAACCCCGGACCTCTAGATAGACAGTCAAGCGTGTTACCACTAGACCAACGGCCCACCGCCATATAAAACATAACTGTTGTTCTGTTTGAAAGCTTTATTGATGTTGTTTTTATGCTTGCGGGTTCAAAATCAGTTCGTACAGAAATCATCGACGCCATTTTAATCCAAATAACGGCCAGGACGTGAGGACTTCTCACAAAAGTGGGGAAAAATGTGTAGAACCACCGTTTGCCACTGCTGCACAGTCACAGTAGTAGGACGCAGACTTTTGCTTAGGATGTTTACCATGTTCCTAGACTCTCGCTTTGGTTTGAATTACAGTTACGCCTGTGCTACAGACCATCTCGGGACAAAATCTACTACTGTCAAACATGTCCATAAGTCACATTTTCTCTGCCTGTTTAACCACAGAGTAAACGTAACAGTGCTGAAAGACCTACATGCCAGCAAAGACCAAATGTTTCATTTCTGAAAATGTGGTCTTTGTTTACAGGTTTGACTTACTGTGTGATACAATGATCACACCCTATAAACGACTGTATTTCGCCTCTTCCTCTTGCGAGTGATCAAAACAATAAACTGACAGCTAAACGTTGAAAACAGCATTTTAAAGTGACTGATTTGCTTTAAAGGTATATATATTTTCATTTTATTAGAACCTGAACATGACTTGTTTCTGTATATAATGTGCTAGTCTGATGACAGGTAGAATTATAGCAAAAACTCGATTGATCACTGATTTTGTCCAGAAATTATACATTGTCGGCGTCACAAGTACTTATTTTCTTGCTGGAAGAATGACCTATATGTAAATTCCACTGTTTCACGGATAAAGAAACAATACTAGTTTGGTAAAATGAAATAAAATCATTGATAAATTCTCGAATTTGTTTATAACCGTAAAGGAAAGAAGATTCAGTGCTATTTCCTGACTGTATGCATGCTTGCTTAATTTCTGTACAAGTGCTTTCGAGTTTGGTAGAAAGACTGTATGCCAGTTTGTGAGTGACTTCTTTACAAAATGTCGGCGTTTCCTATGCTCCTGTAGTATTTCTTCATATTTAGAACCCGCAAACAATGTTTGAAGGAGGGTGGTATAAAGCAGTCACCATGCGGTCTGTCTGTTCGATCTGTTTTTATATGTGTCTTCATATATTTGGTCGTGCAATTACTTCAATGCTATTGCACCTACCTCTCTCAAAGCTTTCATACAAACATCGGCCATATGTAGTTAATGCCCATCTTATTACTTTCCTTTTTCTTTTTAAAGTTACACTTAAAGGAGAAACATGGTCTGTGTTTCGTGTCAGTGCCATAACATCTTTATGCATTAAGGGATTTTGAAATAACTTGGCACAAATGTTCACCATCATGAGACTGTAATGCGACGATGTGTCTCATACAAGACTATATTTTCTAGAATTTCAAACCAACTAATATATATTCGCAACTGCAATTAATAACATGTGAGAATATGAACAGTAAATGGGGTGAAGCGGATCCAGATTGAATTCACTAATCCTTTGTGGATCGCTTTCTTGACAGCGTCGCACAGTAATCAGCTTTATTTTAGGTTTGTCTTTGTATTTGCCATAAACACATGCACTTTAACATGAACCTTGTCTTATTTTACTGAAAATACATTCTGAGAATGAAATAAGTCCCCATTTTACAAGCAGAAGTGCCATTAGAGGAAAAAATGAGGGTCTATTACCTCACCTGAGCAAGAAGTGCTCTAGAAGAGCTTTTGTGATTACCCTGTGTCCGTCGTCTGTTGTTGTCGGGTATTTTTCCCGATATCTGGAGTAATGGTGTTATTTACCTTTGTACAAGAACAAGGCTAGCATTAATAACCCTGACAATTACAGGGGCATAACTATATTAAGCTGTTTTGGAAAGTTGTTCACATCTTTATAAAACACTAGGTTTAACACTTTTGAGGTCAATAACATATTGTGTGAAGAACAGGCTGGATTTAGAAAACATTACAGCCCTGTTGGTCATATATTTCCTTTAAAAATGTTAATAGATATGTATTTTGTCAATAATAAAAAACTGTACTGTACTTTTTTGGATTAACCAAATTTCCCTCAACTCAGTCAATCGTATTGCCCTGCGGCGAAAGATTCTAAGTTACAATATTGATGGTAAATGTTTTAAAATTATTCTCAACATGTATGATAAAGCGAAGTCTTGTGTAAAATCAAACAATACTCTATCTGAATGTTTTGTGATACAGGAGTTAGACAAGGTGAAAATCTCTTTCATATTCTATTTTTTTTTATTCTGGAATGATTAATAGCTTTTTGTCTAGTAAATTTCATGGTCTTCAGTTATTTTCTGATAATGCTAGTCATATGTTAAGTGATAACGATTTTGAAGTTTTCTTCTTCAAGTTATATTTGCTGTTGTATGCTGATGACACAGTCACCTTAGCAGAGACCCCTAATGACCTCCAGTCAGCTCTTAATGCTATGTCAGAGTATTGCACCTCATAGGGGCTAAAGTTGTCATATTTTTGAAAAATAAGAGAGGTATACGTAACGCTTCAGTATTTCAATTTGAGAGTGGTAATATTTTAGAAATTGCTGACTACTTCTCATACCTAGGTATTCAATTTTCATTCAATGGCAAGTTCAGTAGAACTGAGGCTCATTTAGTTGATCAAGCACGCAAAACTATGTTTGCAGTTATTAGTAAATTCAGAGAGTTGTTTTTACCTATTTATTTGCAGTTGCACCTTTTCGATACCATGGTTACTCCTATTGTCTTGTACGGCTCAGAGGTATGGAGGAGGGGTTGAAAATTTAGATATTGTTGATAAATTTCAGTTGAAATATATAAAACTTATTTTAAATTTGAAGCAGAGTACCCCTAATAACATGTTGTATGGTGATCTTGGTATTTTACCACTTTCGAGTCGTATTAAATGTAGAGTGTTAAGTTTTTGGAGTAAGTTAATAAGCTCCAAGGAAAATAAAATTTGTAATATTTTGTACAGAACTTCTCTCACTGTCTCAGAGGCAAAACAAGAAATTTAACTGGTTATGTTATTTTAAAGAAAGTCTTGATTCTCTTGGTATATCTAATTAGTCGTTACATCAGAAGATTGGCTCTTGTAACTCCTTCTAAAATGTTAACACTTGAATTAAAGATCAGTTTATACAAAACTGGAACTATTCAGTTAATAACCCAAGCAAATGTTTAAATTATAGAATGTATAAACACGAATTTGTATTTGAAAAATATTTCAAGCTTTTACCTTTTGACCTTAGCATTTCACTTTGTAAATTCAGATGCATGAATCATGTTGCCAATAGAAAAATGTAGATTTGAAAACAATGCAGGAGAACAAAGTACTTGTCATTTGTGTAACAGTAACATATTTAGGAGATGAATTTCCTTTTTATTACAAATATATATTTCAATGTTGATAAAAAATGTAATATATTTTTTTCTATCAACATAATATTCATCTATATATTTAATATATAGATGAATATTATTTTAAATATCCAGGTACTCTCAAATTGTCTGACCTTATGAACAATTACAATAAGAATACTTTGTTAAAACTGGCTGTTTTCTGTAAGAAAATTATGTCTGCTTTTAGATAGATAGTTAGTTCTCATCCTTCACATCATCAGTTACTTCTGCAACGATTTGTTAGGTTTTACATGCCAATCTGATTTTGTTACTATGACTTGTTATTGTTACAATTGTTGTCAGAGGCCCTTATGGGCCTTGACTTGATTAATAAACTGTAAACTGAAAAAAGCAATGAAAACGACCAAATCCGCAAGGACTTATTCCTGGCGTGTGTGCGTTATCACTATCAAATGCAAACTATTTCTAACATGAGAAATAGCGGTAAATCTTGAGTCAGTAAACATGACGGCTGTATTTGTAACGATAACATGTTTATTTTATTATTGAGAAAAGGGTTAAACCATTAGGCCATTCAGCTATTTTGTGATGCTTTTGAATCTTGTTGACTGATTCACCATGAAGTTAACTCTGAAATACTAATAAGGACTTAATCGACTTTTCCGATAATATATTCGTTATCCTTTTCTATTTATACGTTCATCCGCAGAGGATACTTGCGGGTGAAATAGTTTTGTTTGTTGTTTTTAAATCAGAGGATCATTTTCTTGCAGACGGACAGACAGACGGGGGTCAACCTATAGTCCTCTCCTGTCTCATCTCACTGATATTTTGAAATCGTAAGGTAACATTACTTCGTGCGATTTCCATAGGGAATCGACGATTAATTTCTTGCAAGACATGGTAGGGACCTTGTGTATACATTCAGTTTCTAATTCGTATTTTATGATAGTATATGTGTGTAAAGCAAACTCTGAACACTTGCATGTAAACGATGCTGAAGCAATTAACTATTTAATTAAGTAGGATAGCGAGTCACAGACACTCGAATCCAACCACCCCCAATGGATTAGTATAAGCATCACATGGGGTTGGTGGGGGGGGGGGGGGGGGTTGGGTTCGACATTTAATGGCAGTATAAACATGACGACTGATTAAAAGAAACAATTTTATATGCATATTTTTTATTTCATTTACGCATTTCAAGGACATAAATCGCCTTTTGTAATCGCAAGATGGAATACAGTATCATTCGCAAATACGAATTCAGATCAAATATCAAAATTGGCAAGCCGGCATACAGTAAATGTTTTTTTACCGACTAGAGAAAAATTAATTTCATTCAAAAACGCAACAGAAACAAAACATTTTATTTACATACATTTTGGAGTATGCATACTTATTATAGAAAACAAAATGGATAATTGGATTACAAATCAATTTGGTGTGATATTCATCAATTTCGTGACATCGTCGAGAGAATTTTCATGCGATGAGTGTGATCAGTCACCATTTTTTAAACATTACCTGTCAGTTGCATCTATTATATCATCATATACACATATTTATGTTAGACTTATCGTTTAACTTAAATACACATAGAGTGTAAAGCCAAATAATGAATTAAATGACGATTCGTACCTTTTCCGTGTCATTTTATTGTTTTGATCACTCGCAAGAGGAAGCGGGGGATACAGTCGTTTATAGGGTGTGATGATGTAGCATTTTCAACATAACCCTTATTTTTGGTTACAGTTCATCAGAAAACGTTGCTGTACCTGGTACAAGTAGGAAAAGGAGATGAACTGATTGAATTGAATTAAGACATAATAATTTGGTTTTGCAGTTTTGAAATTACGTAGTAAATTTTTTGATGAAAGCAAATGATTATAAAACAATTCTAGTGTTTCTTTTTTAAACGACTATGGTAGAAAAATAATCGTTTTAAATAAGGTTACATAAGGTCACCTTCACAAGTGGTTTTTGTTTTCATTTGAAATTGACACTATATGTAAGGTAAGCGATGTATTAGACTAAAGGATTATGATTTAAGAGGTACTTAGTACACACTTAAGTTAAATATCGGAGCAATTTCTGGTGTTGGATTTTCTTTCAGAACAATTTGCTAAAGACTGAAGGCCCTAATACTGTAAATCGACAGTTGACACCATTTGAAATTTTGTCATTAATTTCATATTATAGCTTCTCAAAAATAATAGCAATGATCACAGTACCGTCATATTTTAACATTCTTTAGATCCCCATTAATTGATAACAAAGTGCAAAACATGAATCTTCTTTTCATAGAAAATTATTTGATTTGCACGCTTTAACCACTTTCGTCAAATTAGCATGTTTTTGTATGCACACTCTTTTGATTAATAATGAACACCACCTTTGAACACGAGACTTCTTTTTAACCGGTGTCATCGTCTTTTTACCTCCGACGTCTTGGTGATTAACGCCTTATTTCATTTTTTTTTTCTGTTTTGTCCAAAGTCATATGAATTGCATGTTTTAATTACTTTTATCAAATTAGCATTTTTTTTGTATGCACTCTTTGAAATATAAATGAACACCTCCTTTTAACGCGAGACATCTTTTTAATCGTTGTTATGACATTTCGTTGACACACTCATTATTTCTGTTTTTTTGTGTTTAGCCCAACACATTTACGCTTAAAGCACGGATATGCAGCTCATTACGTATAGAAACAGATACAGTTCCCTTTAAATGTTGTCCTAGACACTAAGGAGTACTTTGTAGACCGCCCCTTGCTTAGATAAGACAGGATGGATTTATCTTGCAAGACAATTTTAATAAGAGTGAGTGAGTTGGGTTTTACGGCGAATCGACACAAAATGGTCATATATCGCCGAAATTTTAATAAGAAATATGCTTTAAAATGAGTCTAGATTAACACTATTTGATCGACACTGCAAACTGTCATCTATGCTGTGCCCATATGTTAGACTCGTTTACATACAGCTGAATAGAATTGATCATGGTGGTTTATGTGTTTATTTGCACAAACTGCAAATGATGATTTATTTTTCCCCAGCTGCCGTCATGAAAACTCATAAATATCTCCATTAGTTAGTTAACCTGACGTGAAATGACAAAAAGACTGCGCACACCTCAGCCAGAAATTATTTCAATTTACCAAGATGCGAAAGAGTATAATATGACCTATTCGAGTTCGGAGAAGGTGCGACGGTAAAACCACACTAACTTAAAACCGACTGAATATAATGAAAAATGCTATCATGGTTGAGTAAGTTAGAATCAAACATCATGCTATGCAATCGGTAAAATGTGCATTTTTACGTAAGAGAAGGTATTTTGAGTGCAAAGCAAAAATAAATCTCGTACAAAATATTAGTGAAATACAACTTTTTTGTATATATATATATATATTTCTTACGCCATGTTTAACATTCACAGTCGTGTTCTGTTCAAAGGCTTACAGTATAACGCATACTATTGTAGAGACAAAAGTGTAGCTTCAAAAC
The DNA here is from genome assembly GCF_021730395.1 of Mercenaria mercenaria. NCBI lineage: Eukaryota > Metazoa > Mollusca > Bivalvia > Venerida > Veneridae > Mercenaria > Mercenaria mercenaria. The sequence continues at coordinate 65,846,706 of NC_069372.1, forward strand.
ATAATTCTTTTGTATATGACATATTTTATTTCATGAGATAACTAAGTGGTAACAGGCAGATTTATGCGCTGACATTTTGTCTTCATAACATATGTAAATGCATAACATTAATGTTAGAAAATTAATGTTGTCTCATTAGTTTGAATTCAAATTTGAACTCATTTTGATTTATTCAAAGGGTGTTCTGTAGTTGTCAGGACATGATGAAACTAATTTACTTTCTTTTTGTTTTACTGGTTGTAGAAACTTACTCCAACCCTTACCTTTACCTAAATTTGATTATTATAAACATGCCATATTAAGAAACAAGCAAAAACGCAACAAAAACGATTTGGAACTATTTTGGGGAATTTACAGGGTCTTTGTGTTGGCATACCTGTATTCAAATACCAATGCAATAAACAAAAACTGCTTCTACTGAATAAAATAAACATTTTTCACAGATATGTGTATACGATTTGCACACTGTCATGTATTCTATCTTTTGAGGTTTTTATTTCTGTTGTATTTGAGCAATGACCGCTGGCTCTGCAAACAGCTTTGGTAAAGGATTGGTTTCAAATGATAAATTGCAAAGTAGATAGGTCAATTAAAATTTAAATGGTTTCAAAACTGCATATCGTTCAAAGTTAGAATAAAGGAAAGAAGAAAGCGAATATTTGGTCTTGTAACTACCTTCCACTGATTCGTAACAACCTGTTTTGAAGTCCATACAGTAGGAAAAAAAAGAACAGCGGCGTGTCTGACAGTTATCACAGCTAAGAACGATTAAATTAAAAGGTTTGAGACAGGTAACATCCTACATGAAGAAACTTAGCGTTTTTATTCATATTGCTAAACTATTATTCAAACCTCTGTATTTCTCTGCGGGAATCCAAATCTTATAAATGTAATTTGCTAAGGCGCTGTTATCATTTACAAGAATTTTAAAGAAATGCCCACTCATTTTGACATGATATTTTATGTACGATATATTTTCATTAGTATTTTTAATTAAAATTCTTTCTGTTGCTTAGGTAGTGTGCTAATATAAAGATAAATTGGTATAGAATAAGTGATAGTGTAGGGTGGATTTTCGCTTTCAAGAATCTTGGCTAACAAAGTAAGCTATGCAGGTTTCCAATTTCACGTTTTTTTTCTCCATATTTATAAATGTTACAGGATTCAGTACTTTCATGTTCAATATTATGTTCTTTATGTGGGTTGAAACAGTATTACGATATTTTCTAGTTATTTTAATTTTAAAAGTTTTGTATAGATTGTGGGCCTTTTAATAACATTTTGAAATTACATATTTTGTTTTGCTTTTATTTGCTTTTGGGGAGTAATGTCGCGTCTTTTTAACTCTATATACTTATTACAAATTACAGATTCAGTAATGTTGAAATTTTACAATTCTATGTGGTTATGACTTAAATTAACCGATATTGTTTTGTCATTTTGTTGTTGTATTTGTTGTGGTCCTTTTTGAGATCATTGAATGGTTGAGACATTCGCGATTTTAACCGAATGAATTAGAATTCCTCGGGGGGCCGCTAGGTACATGATTGTGTTGGCAAGGTGTTGACATTCATACCTCTCATGGGCAGACCCGCTCAAACCGAAACTGCTTTGTTGCGTTTTATGCTTCAGAGGGTACTTTTCACAGCACGAATCTCATACATGATTCAATAACATTTCTAACAATGGGTTTTCATACTGTCAGAAGCAGCTACATAGGCTGACTAGTATGCAAGAAGAATTATGACTGATCATTATACTTGAATAATACGATTTATCATTTTTTGAAGTATCTTTAGCAACACCTGCCAGACGTGTCTCTTTAAGGTTATAACGTTAAAAAAATAAATAAAGTAAATAACGACAAACAAAAAAATCGTAGGTTTGTATACTGAAAACCTTCGCTCTTCCTCTCTCTCTTGCTTTTTGTCGTACGGTAATTGAATGACAGTTTTATGTTATTCGGATATTACTCAATCCTGATAAACAACCGTAAAGTGCAACTGAATTAGTTTGATCAGATCGGTTGGTCCAATGCATACTTTATTTAGAAATTCTTTCATAACAGTTCGTCTTTGAACTTCTCTTTAAATGCATTAATCATGATATAATATTTTAATCCGCATAAACGACTCAAGTGTATTAAGTATGGTATATACTGCATAACTTGTCTCATATGTAGAACAGTTTATTATCAAAGGTAGATGACCTGGAAGCACAGAACACAATAATCATAGCCATACGCACATACTAAGTGTACGCCCTCAACAAACAGACACTGTAGCGGAAGGACGGAAAGATATAGAAGGTACTTAAAGTCCTGTAGAAAAACTATTAAGGTAGTGGGCAAGTTATGACAATAGGAAATTGATTACGTGCCCTCCTTAAGCAATTTCAGCATTCTACGGTATGACCGGAAAGCTAGGTATTCATCATCATCATTATACCAGATTTATATAGCGCCCTTTTCATGATAAACACGTTAAAGGCGCTTTACATATACTGCTGCCACACAGGGCGCGAAATCATCCTCTACTAGTACAGACACAGAGCGATCTGACCAGAGGGACAGAGTGAGATAAAGCCCCCAGAACAGACAGAGAGAACTTCAGTTACAGACGTGTCCGGCTAATTTAGCCTAGCTCTTTTCGAATAGACAGTCTGGTTCTTTAACGTGCCCGATGTATAGCACCGATACACGCGAAGCCGTTTTTCCTGGGAAGAACAGTACAGGCCTCTAGTTAGGTGGGAGACACTCAAGAGCATCTCAGAAATTTCCAGTACCTGGACCTGGATTCGAACCCCGGACCTCTGTATTGACAGTCAAGCGTGTTACCACTAGACCACCGGGCTTCATCATCATTTGAAAATGCCTAAACGTTATAAAAGAATACATAATGGCACGGAAATCACCGTGTCCATTTCCCTAGTTTCATCTACATATATTACTTACTACTCCCGTAAAATGAGCAGTCATGACATTTTGCATCGTTAGTATTTTGAAATGTATTCTTAACTAGTTCCTAGATTTCTCTTAATTGTTCTGTCACAGCACAGATTAATAAATCTTTCATATCATCTGCAAAACATTTTATCTGTCCTTAAGTTATGATCGATCTGAGTCTATCCACGGCAATGATTGTTGCATATGTATAAATAATTATTAAACTACATATACACGATCAAAAATAGTTATATAACGTACATGCACAATCATTTCCGTTGATCCGGGAGATAATTCAAACCCTAATACCTACGATACGTCAAATATATTTTGTTAAGTTTTCGACATACATAATGTTTCCATAAATATGATTATAGATAATGATCCAGACGCCATCGCTTAGGTAAATGTTCATCGTGACAATTTGACTTACAGTGCGTCGTGCACTAAATTATATAAAACTGTAGAGGAAATTACATTTGATAATGCTCAAATGAACCAACATAAGATAACTCCCCTGAAGTATCTAAAATAGAAGTCAACTTGTGTCTTACCCAGTGTTTAGACAGGTCTTTCTTAGACCATTGAAGTTACTTGTAATATAAACTTCTCTTGCCAGTGACTAAACCATTTTAATAACAACAATCTCAATGTACACTGGCAACTTTACGTGAAAAATCTTCCAATATATCGGACAAAATGAAATATAAAGATTCTTTATACAACTGACAAACAGAAACTTTAATAGCAAGTTTTACCATTAACTTGACAATTTGTTGCGATCCTGTCACAAATAAAATGTTTAATAATAGGCGTTCTCAGATAGTTAAATGTAAAATTAGCTAGACAACAATATGCTATACATAAGAAAGCATTAATATATAACAGTAAAACTCCATAAAAGGGATAGTTCAGAAGTTAAAATTAATGTAGAACATCTGACAGACAGAATGAAAGTTGTAAATCCAAGCCCTTTTCCATATTGTGACATTTTCTGCATCATATATGAAAACAATTTCATTAGCAAATATATCGGCATATGGCTTGGTATATCAAACATTACGGTCATGGGTAAAATTTTACCGTGGTACTTTGCTTCGCTGAAGTTCAATTATTTATTTCTGAAAAAAAATCATTTGAATTAAATGTATTTCGTTTTTGATGTGGCTTTCAAACAAGCATATAAATGGAAGTAAACTTTATTTTCAATATAGAAGAGTACTAACATACTGAACAAAACAGCCAACCCGTCATTTGGTACTTTATCCATGTCTTAAAAATCAATGAAATCACCTTTTATTAAATTTAGCGTACGCTATAGAATAATATGTTTTGATAAAATGTACAAATTTCAACAAAATCAAACTATTCCAACATATGAAGTTACCCTCTTTACAAAAATCCATCCATTTTTGGGTAATCACAAAAACTAATCGTCTTAATTGTCTAAAATTTACAAAATACTGTATAAAATATTTCAAAGATATGTTGAAATCAGTCAGCAAACAATATAAATGTGCGTTAAGAAAAGCAAAAAATGACTATAATGCAAATAGAATACATAAATTGCGAAATCTAAAGTACGCTGACCCTAAGCAATACTGGAATATTATAAATGGAAAATCTACTCAAAATGAAAAAACAGCAAAATTGAACGACTTCTATGAATATTTTAAAGACTTAAATGAAAACTTAATCGACACTGAAAACAGTAGCGACGAAAATATGTCAGAAACCGCTAACGTTAACAACAATGAGGAAATAAATGTCCCGATAACAGAAAAAGAAATACTAGATGCTGTTAAAACATTAAAAAATAACAAGTCACCAGGTTGCGATGAAATTATTAATGAACATATAAAATATACAGTTCATTCTATGATACATGTATATAAAAAGTTATTCAACCTAGTTTTTGATCACGGTATTATTCCAGAAAGTTGGACCATTGGACATATTAAACCTATCTATAAAAACAAAGGTAGTCCAGAATCGCCTGAAAATTATCGCCCGATATCTTTGTTAAGTTGTTTTGGTAAACTCTTCACATGTATCTTGAATAACAGACTTACAAAATATGCTGACAAAAATAACCTGATACATGAAACTCAAGCAGGATTTCGAAAAAGTTATTCAACAGTTGACAATATTTTTATCCTTAAAAGTCTCATTGACATAGTTCAGGCGAACAAGAAAAAACTTTTTTGTTGCTTTGTGGATTTCAAACAAGCTTTTGACTCAGTTTGGAGAGTAGGCCTATGGCAAAAACTTATTAAAGAAAATATAAATGGCAAATGTCTGAACGTTATAAAAAGTCTGTATCAAAATATAAAATCTAAAGTCTTAACTTCAGAGGGATCTTCTTCATTTTTCGATTGTCTCATTGGAGTACGTCAGGGTGAAAATCTGTCACCTTTTCTCTTCTCAATATATTTGAACGATCTTGAACAGCATTTGAATGCAAGTGGTGTAAATGGAATAAATTTAAATACATCAATTGAAGAAACTCATTTATATTTGAAACTCTTTATACTCTTATATGCAGACGATACAGTTATCTTTAGTGACAGTGAGACTGACCTGCAAATAGCTCTAGATAAATTTAAAATATACTGTGATGAATGGAAATTGAACATAAATACTACCAAAACTAAAATTATGGTCTTTAGTAAAGGCCGACCAAGGCAACATAAAGTATTTACTATAGGTACAAATGCCTTAGAAACGGTTGATAACTACAAATACCTAGGTTTATTTTTTAGTAAAAGTGGTTCTTTTTACAAGTCAAAAATCCATATTGCTGAACAAGCTAATAAAGCCATGTTTGCATTGTTGAAAAAGGTGAAATCACCCGCCTTACCATTCGACTTGCAGATAGAATTGTTTGAAAAAACCGTAAAACCTATTTTACTCTATGGAAGCGAAATTTGGGGCTATGGTAACACGGATGTTCTCGAAAAGGTGCAACTCAAGTACTACAAATACATTTTTAACTTTAAAAAGTCCACACCATCTTATATGATTTATGGTGAGACTGGGGAACTTCCGCTAAAAATTGATATACATGACAGAGTCATTACTTATTGGGCAAGAATTATTGATAATATTAATAGCAGAGATAACACTAAACTCGCTTCCAAAGTTTACACAGTACTATTAGAGCTACAATCAGAAAATAAAATAAAGTGCCAATGGCTTGCAAACATTAAACAATATCTTTGTGAGGCAGGTTTTTCTGGGGTGTGGTATAGTCAAAGTTTTAATAGTAGCAAATGGCTTAAGACAGCAACATACCAAAAATTAAAAGATATTTTTATTCAGACCTGGCAGGCTGAAATAAACCAAACGTCTAGCACAAATATTTACAAATATATAAAGACCTATTTTAAACGTACTATGTCAATTGACAAGTTGCCCTTAAATCAGTGTAAAAAAATAATATCTTTTCTAACGAGAAACCATAGACTTCCTATTGAAACAGGTCGGTGGCAAAATTTACCCGTTAACGAACGTGTATGTACAAACTGCAGAGAATTAGGAGATGAATATCACTACTTGTTTTTATGCCCAATATTTGAAAACTACAGAGTTAAATACATAGAGAGACATATAAGAATACGTCCAAGTATGTTCAAATTTGTTAATTTAGTATCAAGCGAAAATGTAATTTCACTTAAAAAGCTAAGCTTATTCTGTGAGAAAATCATGGATTATTTCAAAACAAATTAACTAATGACACAATATTTGAAAACACTACACTTAAGCTTTGCAACACTCTCACACACTGCATATACACAAATGTACAGAAATTGTTGTGATCACCTATGTCTGACGTATATACTTTCTTTTGTAGTACATAGATACATGTATATTATAATTAGGTCAAACAGGTGAGCGTATCAGCCCCCTTGGACCTCCTGTCATATCTCTCCTCTTTTTTCTTTTTCTTCATGTGAATAGATATGTTGTTCAAATGATTATATTAATTCTGTATAAAACACAAAGGCTACACATTATACTTGTTAATTAACTACAATTAAGTAGCCGTTTTCCATTGTTACACGTGATGTTTTATCATGACGTTATATTGTGTGCTATGCTGATGTTTCCCATTATTGTGGGACTTGTGCAAAATGTAAATAAATCTTGGAAATCTTGGAATCTTGGTAAAGCACTTTTAGAGAAGGAAATGACAAGAAGACAAAGTAACATCGGTGTCATGCACTATCGAAAAAGAGCATTTAATATTTGTGTGATATTTAACACCCTTCTATAGCAAAATATCAAAATGTACACCTCTGCATTCTTATAAATGTGATTCACTTGTTTTTTTAACACAATTTTTACGTGTAATTTGGTGACATGTGTCTTTAAAAATTAAGAATAAAATTATATCTTTGCGTAATTTGATAATTTCAGATTTTGATGTGTTATTAACAGCATACTCAATGCTTAATTTCAAACAATTCAAAATCAGAACTAGTGGGCTAGCTGTTTGTTCAGTATATACATTTTATAAAAAAAAACAGATCAACCATTTATAACCTAGCTTCAAATAGATTAAGATGATGAAGCATATAGTCCAGTTTATCCGATAACTGCTATCTTGTTATCCATCAGGTACCTTGATAAAAGAACAAATGACCTGAATGTGTACAAATGGATTTTACACAAAAGATCCATACTATGAGTCAGAATTTAAGCATTTGATCCCATTTTTAATTCAATTAATTGCTTCAGTATTTGTTGGGGGGAAAAAAACGTCGAAAAACAAAGATGAACATTGATCTACAGGTATTTTTCTGTGTTAAAAGGGGACAAAATGAGTAAGCCAGTTAACCGTACTGCATATCTAAGCTATTGCAATAATATGTCAAGTCAAGTCAAAATATTATTGGCATAAACATGTAATGATTTGTTTAGATTAAATAAATTAATCTGGGAGAGATACCTTGAAATATATCAAGATGAAAACACACGTGTTGCAATCTTCTGTAACAATAAATAAATACATCATAAATATGTACTAATTAGAATATATCAAGTGCCATACAATACTGAAAATGACAATATATAATATAATATATATTAACTGTCTTTATCATAATTTTGTACAGAAATCTTTGAAATGGATCGACACCGAAATAGTCTCTACTGATCCTGGTTCATACTGTATACTTATTTGACTGCTTATTAAAAGCGGATTTTTCATACTTAAATTTTCGTGAATTACACAACATTCATATATCCTGTTTGAGAGAAATTATTTTAGTTACAAGAAAAAAAAAACGGAAAAGGCGACTGATTTGTGATTTTAATACTAACAGGAGTAATTATCAACGACATGTTAAGTGGTGTTCTGATGTCTGTCCGACAATAATTCGATAATAAATGTATATAATATCTACCTCTGACAATAAGATTATGTTTAACATTTCTATTATACAAGCGATAGTTTTATACGAAAACTAAACTGATGTGGCGTTAAAATAAGGTTGTTTTATTTTTATAGAACTCGCAGTTTGTGCTAGTGCATTTGTTCCTCGTATTGCGAGCTAGCGATGTGTCAACATTTTACAATAGAACATTTGATATTTGATGATGTCCATTATTGCCCGTTAGTTTTTCATGCTGAATTTTCACGTCACAGTTTGGTTGTATTTGTAGAGTTGATATATGCTATAGAATGGAGTACAAGGCCTTACAGAACTGTATTATGCTGAATTTACGTGTAATTCAAATCAAAGGCAAATAAACATGGTACTGATAATTCAATGACATATAAAACCTAGGTATTACCTGATGATTTATGGCATTTAAGTTGGACGGGAATTGAATTCATTAATCATTTCAACCTATTTATAATAAAGCACTCGCTAATTACCATGTACTCTTTTACCAAAGATCAAACATTTTCAAAAATATTATTTTTGATATGTGATAAATGTATGGTGAAGTATGCAACAATTTAAGCAATGTAGAAAAAAGTTTTTAAATTTATAGCTCAGTTTTAAATTTTCTTATTTTCACATTTTTATTATTAAACCATATCATATAATAACTTGATCTAAATCATGTGAGAACCATTGTACATACTCCCTATAGCACAGAAAGCCTCATCAAGTTTCAAAGAAGAAGTTAACGATATACAATGAACATCTTTTACTAAAATAATTTATGATTATGATATGGCTTTTTTCAAATCTTGAATTTGTCAGGACTTTGCTCATAGCATATTAAACACTAGTGAAAGTTTGTAGAGTCAGAATGCACATTCAAGTACCATTTCGTTGCAATTTGTGCTTATTATATTGGCAGATAAAAATTGAAATTTAAGGTTTAAAGTCTAGGTCTAAATTTCAGACTTTAAAACTTGGTGAATATGGGCTCAGTAGTAACAGTCGTGTGCTAAAACAGCCAGTTTTTAGCTCACCTGAGCAATGCTCAGGTGAGTTTTTCTGATCGCTCGATGTTCGGCGTCTGTCGTCTGTCTGTCGTCTGTCGTCTGTCTGTCAACATTTAGCTTGTGTATGCGATAGAGGCTGTATTTTTCAGCTGATCTTCATGAAAATTGGTCAGAATGGTTACCTTGATGAAATCTAGGCCGAATTTGAAAGTGGGTTATCTGGGGTCAAAAACTAGGTCACTAGGTCAAATCAAAGAAAAACCTTGTGTATGCGATAGAGGCTGTATTTTTCAATTAATCTTCATGAATTTTGGTCAGAATGATAGCCTTGATAAAATCTAGGCCGAGTTTGAAAATGGATTATCTGAGGTCAAAAACTAGGTCACTAGGTCAAATCAAAGAAAAACATTGTGTATGCGATACTGTTTCTTTTAACTGATCTTTATGAAATTTGGTCAGAATTATTACCTTGATAAAATCTAGGCCGAGTTAGAAAGTGGGTTATCTGGGGTCAAAAACTAGGTCACTAGGTCAAATCAAAGAAAAACCTTGTGTATGCGATAGAGGCTGTATTGTTCCATTAATCTTCATGAATTTTGGTCAGAATGATAGCCTTGATAAAATCTAGGCTGAGTTCAAAAATGGGTCATCGTGGGTTAAAAACTAGGTCAATAAATCAAATCAAAGAAAAACCTTGTGTATGCTATAGAGGCTGTATTTTTCAGTTAATCTTCATGAATTTTGGTCAGAATGATAATCTAAATGAAATCTAGGCTGAATTTGAAAATGGGTTACCTAGGCTCAAAAACTGGGTCACTAGGTTAAATCAAAGAAAAACCTTGTGTATGCGATATTGGCTGTATTTTTCCATTAAACTTCATGAATTTTGGTCAGAATGATTACCTTGATGAAATCTAGGTCAAATTCAAATATGGGTCCTCTGGGGTCAAAAAGTAGGTCACTAGGCCAAATCAAAGGAAAAGCTTGTATATGCGATAGAGGCTGTATTTTCAATTGATCTTCCTGAAATTAAGTCCAAAATGATAACCTTAATGAAATCTAGACCGAGTTTGAAAATGGATCATCTTGGATCAAAAAGTAGGTCAATAGGTCAAATCAAAGAAAAATATTGTGTATGCGATAGAGGCTGTATTTTTCAATTGATTTTCATGAAATTTGGTCAGAATGATAGTCTTGATGAAATCTAGGTCAAGTTCGAATATGGGTCTCGTACTCTGGGGTCAAAAATTAGGTCACAGGTCGAATCAAAGAAAATACTTATTTATACTCAAGATTTTTGCTCCAATTTTCATGATTATTGGTCAGAATATTTTTTTCCATGAAATCACTAGGTCAAACATGTTTGCAACACTGTTATGGTGTGTTTCTCAGGTGAGCGACCTAGGGCCATCTTGGCTCTCTTGTTAAAGGTATTACGACTGGTATTACATTTATCAATTCTGCTACAGACAACACTATGCACACAAATCTCTTTTTCATGTTTCTGTAGGTCAGCAAGTGTTCAGTTTTATAAATACGAAATTTGTATATATGGTCCATTTGAAGCCAGTGTTACAAAGCACAGAGCACTGGTATGGTTCAGACAACAATAAACAGAAAGCTAATATGTTGAAAGTAGAAGCGTTGCCACAGATATATGTTTGCCAAATAAGATCGGAATAGGGGTAAGACAAAAAAGTGTAATATTTTAGATCCTTTTGATCCTCTTCCATGTTCACTTTGAACAAATGACATGCCCTCTCTCTCTATATATAGTTTAAACAAAGTCAAATTTTACCTAAATTATAATAACCTAGTACGTAATATAATGATGCACGGTGACAAGTACAGAAACATTTTAAAGATGTCTTTAAAATCAAACCTGTCATACCTACTCATGAATAACCTATCCGTTCGCTTACTAATATCATTGTTAACTTTAAGAAAAGTCCAATGAAATATGTTTTTATATTTGTCATGAGGGTCTTCGTTGACGGATTCCAAGCACTGTTACAAATGTGGTTGTAACAAAGCACGTTCCACTCAATGATGTGTGTTGAAAAACTCATTTATTGTGTAGAGTTCTTTTTATGTGCCGGCTAACGGAACATCAGTGGTTCTACCCAGGGGCACCTGGCATCAAAATCTTGTAAATCGCCAAACTACATATTATATGACGTTAAACCAAACAATCACCATAAATGTTTTCAATTGAAAATTGGAAATGTTTTCAACTGAAAATTTGATACTAAGCCACCTACTGCTAGTATGCCTACTATGCAGATAGAGTTATCTTCTTGCGACAATCCAAAACCATACTATACAAGCTTTCAAATGTTTCATCAATTTATTTTGCCTAATATTAATTAAAACTTATCACAGTAAATGTTACATACTATTAGTTACATTGTTCTGCATGTCACTTTGCGAAGGGCTTCAATAACTATTTAAAGAAATATTACATAACTGTTTAAAGAAATTATATTACATATGCATATATAATAGTGCAATATAGTTCAGAAATATTAAAATCTAGAAAATGAACCTTCAAGTGCATTTCTCTGAACCACCACAGCATGCAACATAAACTAAAAGAATGATTACAGTAATCAACTCGAAATTGATACGCACTTGTGTTTCCCATTTATGCTTTGAAATTTATACAGAACCACAATGTCATATTTGATGGCGCGCAACTGTGGTTGTCAATACTTTGACAAAAGACGCACTACCTTACCTACAATAAAATCTCGATATTGTATATTTATAAATATAAGCGATAATACAATAATGAAACGACCAGGCCATTATCATTTTAAGTCCGGATATATAAAGTATCCAAACTGTAGTAAAGTTTAAGTTGTCGAATATTGCTCATTAAAAAGATGTCTTCCAGCCGATACTATTATACATCGACAATTAGCCTTTCTACCCGCGTAGTTACGATTAAAACATTCCATGCTAGAAGCACTGAAATATTATTATGCCACCTGTTGTCGACCATCAATGCCATTACTGGCGAGGTTACAATTCTGTCGTACGAGCTGTACAGTCACCCAATCAGCGGCTATAAATACTTGGCAGACCTTGTCAGTACCTTGTTAGAACTCTAAAAGACAACTTAGTTTCGCTACATATATGTTTATGAATGATTTATTGTTACCAAGATGGTAAAGTAGAGCCATGATTGAAAGGGGTTGGAAGCTTGGGCTAATTTTCAAACCATGAAACTATCAAAAAGTCCTAAATAAAACTACAGTTCTCCTGACCATAAAGAACCTGATATTTCCAAGTCGTGAATAATAGTACCATTAGCTATTCCCAGTAGAATGGGACACTTATTCTATTTCCAGAATAAACTGATTACTACTCGCTACTTTTTTGTGCATTTAGGTGCATTTCATTCATAATAACATCTTATAAAATCATTTCATTTAGAATGGATTTTAAAATACTTGACATTGTTAAGACCGCTATATTACAATAGTATATTGTTCAGTGTATCTCATCACATTAGAGGGTTCAATATTTCGTACGTATCTGTTTGCGGCACTGATTGTACCCATGCATTAGCTTTGTGTCTTGCAACGCGCTTTGTATTCAAATGCTTTAAACTGCAAAGATACGTCCAACAATAAATCAGAGTACCAAATTGGTGAGATGTACATTTTTAGGACCTATAAAGAAACATCCAAACATCGCTTCGTCTATTGCCAGCTTCGCTTTTTTTAAGACCATGGGATTTTTCCCATCTTTAGGTCATTAACGTTTATTGCGTTGTTAAATAATCTAGGAAATATGAATCTTTTTCCTAGGCCAAGGTTACACTCGCACCAGTCAGTTTTGCTCAGTTTGGAAATAAACAACTTGTGAAATCGATTACTACGTAGGATGTTTATACGACAAGGCAAACACAAACAAATGAGAAAATCAAAACTGTTATGCTATTAGAGCTTCAAGTTACGCGATAAGAGCTTCATTATATCCCTTTTATGTAGTTCTTTCTATGGCTGGACAAAATGCCCATTCTACAGCTTATATTAATAACCTGAGACAGTTCCGAAGTTCATGCTGCTTTGAAGTTCTTAGTCATGTTTGGACTGCTTCAGATCATTATAAATAACTATAGATCGGTGGAGCGCGGTGTGCAGACAGATACCTGCTGTTCAGTTATAAATAAGAGACACGTTATTGATGTAATTTCCTTATTTGGAATTGATATGCATGCATTGTATGAAGCAAAATGTCACTGTGACATACAGTGTATTTCTTAAAGTGCATATGCGACAAATATCAGTTTCTTTCGGTCGTCCTGCGATGTTAGATTGAGAGTCACCGAGGTCGCATTCAAAAATGCTATAAACAGTCGGTGCGGACTGAAACACTTCTAGACCATTCAACTGTACAAAAGGCCTGAATCGTGTAGACAGAACCCTATGGACAAATTTCAGAGACGTTTTACAGGGTCAGTTAAACAACACTACTCGGGGTATTGGAGAAAGCCATGATTAGAGGTTTACTCTATAACGACGACAAGCTGTTGTTTTCTTGGAGATTGATAACATAAGTACAATGGGTTCGATGGGACATACGGTCACAGAGAACAACTTGATGGAAAATAGAATCGCAAGTATGGCTCAATACACTTACTTGGAATATTACAACATTGAAAGGTAGTCTGGGACTGCGTCCTTGATCTCTTTGACCAAGATGACTGTCACTGACTTTTCGACGTCTGTCATACTGTCTAAAATGGGTGTTCTGCTGACTACAGACAAGCATCCTGTAAGGACAGACAGCTAAGGCGTTATTTCATTATTAAACGGAAGCCTTTTTCAACCTTGAGTCATATTGACATTGACCTTTGACATATCGATTCCAAAACAATAAGGTAATGTACCAATCCCTGGTAACCATCCTATGAAGTTTAACCATGTGAACAAAATTTTGATGTTCATTGTAGGGATAATACACGTTTTTTTGTGTATTAACGTCTGCAGAAGCCCGCGGGATTGTATGACAAACATACCCCAAGGGCTTCTGCAGGCGTTAATACACAAAACAAACGTGTATTGTCGCTATTCTTGCATAAAAAACATTACACGACGGCTAAATGCATTGTTTTCATATGTGATGACTTGACGATTCCGGTACATTTTTTATTTACCATTCTTGTTGTTCTTGGAAACGGTAAACATTTTATAAATATCCATAACCGGGGCACACATAAAAACAACACTACTAAAATCGTGATTTGAAGGTTTTTGAGCTTCTTATTTTTATTTTTAGTTATTACAAACGTTACATTACACATAATTTTGCATCTAACTAAAAAGTTTGATAAACAGGAACACATTTATTTTAAGAATAACAACTTTACATTCGAATTATTTTGAGTACGAACAAACAGAGTACGGATGAGTACGAAGCTAGTGACTAGCATTCGAGGTTTATTATATGAATTCTGCGAACAATCAGGTAAAAACAAACCGACTGATACTAACAAAAACCATTAATATAATACCTAAAAAACGGGCAATAGCAAAAGTTACACGCGATACTTATTTATTCACAGTTATTTACAATAACTTAACAGACGCTTTGTAAAGGGAATAAACTCTAAGAGAAGCTAGTGCGTACATTAATGGGGGCAGTACGTTTGGGGTTGGAAACTGATACAGCTAAACATACTATGGATTACATTGTATCTATAATGCTACAAGAAGAGGTTATTATGGAAGAAACAAGATGCAGATGCCAAATATCAGTCTGCGCAGAAATACATACATATGTCCCTTGCAAAGCATTTCAAAAATAAAAATCATGTATTAACAGCACGTGAATTGCCTTGTTTGCACACGACTTTTCTCCCGTTTATACATGGGCAGATCCAGTGAAAAAAGTAGTTTTTATGCAAGAATGTATATTTGTGCCTACTTAATGGCAAATACTGCCCTGAGATTCCTCACGATCGTCTGATTTTTAATCAATTTGGATCGTAGAAACTGGGACACTGAAGTTGAATTA
This sequence comes from Mercenaria mercenaria, assembly GCF_021730395.1. NCBI lineage: Eukaryota > Metazoa > Mollusca > Bivalvia > Venerida > Veneridae > Mercenaria > Mercenaria mercenaria. Next base: position 65,862,083 of record NC_069372.1, read on the forward strand.
TTTTGTTTACCTCACTTTTTTAATGTGTGCGTATTCTCAAATTGATCGCTTTTTCTTCATTTCCCGCTGATCTAAAAATTGAAAGTTACTGCAATTAAGTTGCCTTGACATTTAAATTATTATTTTGCCTTATGTTAAAATATGATAGATTATTACGGCGACAAATGTAATTAAGAAATGTCTTGTCTTCACAGGTTTTATTTAATGACATGATGTAAAATGCAGATTAAGACATTGACATTTAGATGAAAAAATCTTAGTAAAAACAAACTGCTGTTCCTGTCATCAGGTGATGGAAAAGAAAAATGTTGTAAAAACAAACGGAATCATTGTCCAAGTTAGGCCAAGCAACATGCACACCGGTTAGCCCAACACGAAGAACTCTTTGTTCCAAATATCGATATTGGCAGGCAGAGTAAAGTACATCAACATATTGTTACAATGAAAGACCATCTAAATCGTTATATTACAGTTCAAGTGACCTGTTAAGAAGCAAAAAGATGTTAATACAGTGTAAAGAAACAGCGGCACGCCTGACAATTTTCGGAGATGGAACATTTAATGATTAAAGGGCTTTGGACAGGTGACACCGTTCTAGAAGAAACTTGACCTCGGTCATTCACTATTATTGGTAAATTATAACTTTAAACCATTGTATTCCTTTGCGTGAATCCTGAACAGTGTAATTTGCTATGCGATCTAGCGTCTCAAATACTCCTGTTCGACATTAAAATCCGCATGCGTTAAAATTTAAATGTACCTTTCAGTTGGGCATAAAACTATTTTTACGTGGGATATTGTGTCATTAGTAAACTGTAAATTAGCTATTAAATGAATCAGTGAACATCAAAAAAATTCTTTCAGCTACTATGGTTTGATTTATACACACATGTAAAGGTGTAAAGAAAGTGAGACGAAGGGTGGAGATCTTAACTAGTAGCCACTGCAGGGTTCATATTCAGCTAGCGGGAATTCATTTCGATACAACAAAAAAAAACTTTTACGGTATTTTTTCATTCAATTTTATGGTTTTTGTTGAGGACAGATCAGTGTGAATACGTAAAGGTTATTACGTAGTCAACAAAGATACGCTTACGAAAGTGACTATGCATATATGAGGATGTTTCATTACTAGCTGGCGCCGAGAAGAAATGCAAACATAAAACATCATTGAACACTAGCTGAACATTTTCATACGCGCCATTTAGAAAACTCGACGGACAAAACTGTTGAATTCTGACTATTAAGTTAGTTCTGCACGTTCGGAATGATTCTCGGTTTTTGAATAATTTAAGATGTAAAACGTTTTAATGTCGTTTTTATCTTTAGAAAGATAGTAACGTTGCAATTTTAATAAATGTACTCAAGGGTTACCATAAATTCATAGAATGATTTCCATTTTCTTATTTTGAGTCCGGGCTTTATCCTATGTTATCCGGATAAATGACGTTCAGAACTACCTTAAAATATGTTGAGATTTCTTGTTGCCGTGCTGTTGTGGTCTCGTTATACTGTCTCACCAAACGTGAACAAGACATGACCAGAAAGAGTGGAAACCATCAAGATACTAAATATTGGTGTGCCGTTTCGTACTCACAATCTGAAAGCGGTACTTGTATTACATTGAGACGGTAAAACAGCTCTGCCTGTAACTGAAAAATAAACTGAAAATAAATTATCAATAAGCTTTCAAGTATTTTAAGATTTCTGCGATAAAATACATAATAGTAAGACATTTGTCGCACACATTCAACCTATTTCATCCTATTTATCCGCACGCATGCCCGGAAAGATGCAACAGATCGTGTTATAAAAGTAAGTTTTATATAATGTAAGTGTTGCCATGTCTGCACATAAATTCAGTAATTTGACAAATTAGATGCAAAAATACACGCTTTGACAAGACATTAAAGCAGTCGTGATATATGAAGGCGACGATTTTCACCTTACTTCGTTTTAGTGTAGAGTTATGTAATTAATGCGTTTTGAGGAGAAAACACATTCATCAGCTTGAAATCACCACTCTTTCAGCTGGTATTCATACTCTTTATACAGTTCTTCATACATTACCGTGATGACATTATCAAAATTTAAGTGATGAAAACGGTTGTATCATATAAGACAGATATATTCAAATCAAAATTTTTAAAAACAAATTGTCACTGTTGAAACAGTATTATTGCTGTCTATTTTAGAGAACGTATTTTACACATCAATACCTCTGCATATAAGCGGTAATATGTAACAGATTATTGTTTCGTAATTTTTGCAGTAATGCTTTGTCATGATCTCTAAAAGAAGCTTTCTATTTGACCCGGATGGCAAACGTCGTTAATGTCTACGTTTGATATATACGGTTTATTGAAATAGCTATAATTCATATTGTGGCTTGTCTTGTCATTGTTTAATGCTTGTCGGAAATCAGCCTAATATTATTCATAGAACATAGAATATATGAGCCGTGCCATGGGAAAACCAACATAGTGGGTGTGCGACCAGCATGGATCCAGACCAGCCTGCGCATCCGCGCAGTCTGGTCAGGCTCCATGCTGTTCGCTTTTAAAGCCTATTGGAATTGGAGAAACTGTTAGCGAACAGCATGGATCCTGACCAGACTGCGCGGATGCGCAGGCTGGTCTGGATCCATGCTGGTCGCACACCCACTATGTTGGTTTTCCCATGGCACGGCTCATATGTAATTACACCGTAAATTTATCCAAATGCTACTGAAAACACCGCTGGTACAAATATTATAACATAGTTGGTATTGCACCAGTGTTTTACAATCTGTACCTTTCTTTACGCTGTCTTGTTATGTAGGAACATGGTTGGGATTAAAAAGAAAGTGGGGGTGGGAGGGGGGGGGGGGGGGCACTAGTAAACTAGCTTTAACTCCCCGGTGTTCACTCGGTAATTAAGCTTTTGACACTTTCCTTGAATACCCAATGTAAACACGATGTTTTTGGATAAAATGTTGATTAAAAAGTAACATGTTTGATAAAGACAACATTTTATTAAATCAACGTTTCGTTTTCTCAGCATTCTCCTGGTATAAACAGGATATGAAGGATATTACGTAAACATCACAGGGCGTCAGTGACTGTGACTTCAAAATAGGAGGCTAGCACAGTATGACTTCTGCTTAAAATACCGTATAAGTACTCCTCACTCAATCCATTAGATTGTATAGAATAATAACAAAAATTGAATTTAAAGTTTTCCAACTATCAGAGTTTGTGATATTGGACAATAACGTGACATCTCTATCTATTTTTACGACTTGCGAAACTAAATTGATAAATTGGAGCCAATAATAAAAAGTGATTGAATGATTAAGTGCAAGAACTGCAAAACGCAGTTAAAAACTACCCCGTCGTAAACTTTATATAGGAACATAATAATATTTAAAAGTCCAGCTGTTTGATATATTTGATACATAAATAAAGCATTAATAACTGAAGTGATATATGTAAAAGGCCACAGCAACTATTTAGAGGACGTCTCATATTCATATGCAGTCATTCTAAATGTCATGTTATACTTGACAAAGGAAGTAATGCATTAAATTTCATTATTCTATACCTTTTGGCATGTAAATTGATTACAACAAATTAAGACTAAATTCTCTTAGTGAGTGTAATGTGATAACGGACATTAGCCACCTTTGACAATACACCACTCGGCAAGTGTAAGTTGCATCTATAATATTTCATGTCAAGGCCAATCAAGTCGGCCGCAAATAAATCGGATTTACATTTTTATAACACACGTCATATTCGCCGCACCCGTGGATCGGACTCGCGGGCCCCAGATTTATTTTTTCAGTTAACCTACCACGCAAACAGTCATTAACAAAATATCAATTATGAATTTTATCTTTATTGTATAAACGCAACTCGACATCTTTCTGCATACCAATAACAGTGACTGTTTATTTAAAAGATATCAAATGATTAAGCTTTTTCAAACTTAGTGAAATGTTCAAGTGACTCTTACGACTCAACTCAACTCCAGGTCAAAGGTTTGAGTTCGCTCTGTATCTCCTAAACCCCTTGAAGGATTTTCATCAAACGTTGGTCAAATGATCATCTGATCAAGACGATGTGCAGAACTAATAAATCAGCCATGTCGGCTCAAGGCCAAGGTCACAACTCAAGATCAAATGTTAAAGCCTTCCATTTTGTGTCCGCTATGTATCTCCTAAATCCCTTGAAAGATTTTTATGAAACTTTGGTCAAATAATCACCTCATCAAGACAATGTGCAGAACTAATAAGTCAGCCATGTTGGCTAAAGGTCATGGTCACAACTCAAGGTCGAAAATTTGAGCCTTCTATTTTGTGTTTGCTCTGTACCTCCTAAACCCCTTGAATGATTTCCATCAAACGTTGGTCAAATGATCATCTGATCAAGGCAATGTGCAGAACTTATAAATAAGCCATGTCGGCTCAAGCTCAAGGTCACATCGCAAGGTCAAATGTTAAAGCAGCGGCGGGGGATATAGCTGTCTTCCAGACTGCCTTGTTTATCAGCTGACACCGAGTGGGTGGGTTTTCCAACGGTCAAGTTCGATAGATGATTAAATTTGCATAGCTCAGTCTTTAAAAGAATTACAGATTGTTGTTCTGTTAAATGTTGTTTTTTTTTGTTTTAAACAAATAAAATGACATTAAGTTTAAGTCAGAGAAACCACTCGTAATTCGGGTCTGTTGCATTATTTTTACCAAATCCACTTTATCACTGGATGTTGTGCTCAAGGTCACAGCCTAATAATGTTATACGGCGATTTTATTTAAAATAGAGGAAATATTCAATTTACTATGTGAAAAGGCTTGAATCTCCAGAGAAACTATCATGAATTACTATTAGAATCGACGCCATGTTGGTAAATGACAATATTCAAGGTCAACGACGCTAACTACGTTGTTTTGGATACAGCGGACTAACTGGTTCAAAGACTATCGTCTGCACAACAATTCATGCACTTCTTCTGTAGAGTATTGTTCTTGGAAGGATGTAGTCTTGGAACATGTTAACTCCTTTTGCATATTTGTCATTCATTTAAAAGAAAAGTTTTAAAGTTTTAAAGAGTAATATTTACATTCAATCCTTTGAACAAGATAAAAAGTGAAAAGCCTCTATTGACGAATGTAATACAATACTAGCCGAGCTCACAAACAAAGTGTTGTTGCAGTTTAATGCATATAAGTCTGGAGCTTGTCGTTGACCACCACGCCGTTAAAAGAAACAAATAAATCAGTTTAGATATACAACAGAATGCATAATTATACTTATTTTTGTCTCATATATTCCAGGAATACCAGAAAGCCAAAGACTATCATATTTGGTTTACCAGACCCTTTTGAGAGGCGAGTATTGAACAATAGAAGCCCTGTTTGCGCAAACATAGATTAGCGCCTCGTCTCCGTTTAAATTGTGTTTGATATATTGATTGAACCGTTCTAATTACATTCAAAACCAGGATGTCCGGACATACTATATGGTTTTCTATATTTTGAAAGAGTTGACAAATCATACTTTTACAGAATTAATAAAGGGCAACATAGCTGTCTTGGCAAACGAATTTTGCAACTAATCTTAACTTATGAATGGAAACGCAATTGTGACTTATAGATATAGTTCGTACATTGAATTTGTACAAATTCAATGTACGAACTATATCTATAAGTCACAATTGGTGTTCAAGTACGATTGTGTTAAAGGCAAACAATCGTAATTGGTATTAGTGTTATGTATGTAAATAATAAAATTGCCTACCCAAATTTTGCCGCGCATAAAGGGTGTTGGACAAATAAAGAATTCGTTCAAATATTTCTTCTGTAAATATGTTTTACTCCATCATAAAATACTCTACTCTTAACCAAACACTTATTATTCTATGCCTATTATTTGATTACTTTATTAAAGCTATTTTAACGGACATCTTTCAGTGAATGAAATTACAGAGTATTTCTAATGGGAGAACCATGGGTGCTTTCTTATTAAAGAATGAATATTTGAATTACTAACCATGTATTATATTGCATCATTAGTGACATTATACAGATTCTTTTCAAACATTTTGTAACATTCATAACAGAAGCAATTGCAGTCCTACGAGTTTTAGCTAGTTTTCTACTTTCTCTATTTCTGTCTTTTTGCACAGTAGCATTAAAACATTAGTGTAGTTTAACAGTAAGACCTTTTTAAAGTACATTCCGGGTAGCTGTGCAGTACACTGACATAACCTGTGGTTCAATATTCATATCAGAGTCCATTGTGTGAAAACTAGTCAGCGGCCTGTAGATTGCTAATGCTCAACATAAATGAGAATGAAATAGCTCCAAAATACATATCCTGTTAAACCATCAATTATGCAAAAAGGAAAGAATCTCTTTGGGTTTATATATTACAACAGCTGGTTCTCAACTTGCAAATGCTGTTACAAGGGTTCGCACAGAAAGCCAGGTAAAAATAGCCTCCATGGGATTCGAAAGCTTCGGTCTTTTCCGTTGTTTTGAAATAAAAATTATATCGTAATACCGGAAAAAGCAATAAGGAAATATTTCCAATAAAAAATAAATACCAGTTGTATAGATCATATTATAAAATACAAGGAGCTTTTTTAGCTTTTATCACCATTACAGTCTTATTTATGTACTGTTACAAAACTAAACCTAATATTTCTTTATCATAAACAGCACGCACTATAATTTTACGCACAATTTAAAGACTGAAAATTGAGTATATATTAAAGATAATATCAAATACAGCAGTAACACAGCTATATTTTGCATTTTGCTCTACATTACCTTTTAGCATTTGACGAGTATTTTAAAGTCCAAACGTTTCATAATTTTCATCATGTTAAATCATGCAACCATATATTGACCTGTCGCAGTCCGTAGCAATTTCAAAACCAGATGTTTTGCTATATTGCCATATTTTAGAGGTAGTTGGACTTCGGTCTAGACAATTAGACAATTAAAGCTTTTATGGATATTCGTGGTTGGAAAGTGCATTGATTTATACCGAAAGCTTGAAATGAACGAATGTCAAATTGGAAGATTTATGCTTGACAGGGCTCCTAACCAGACTGACTCTATTTTCTTACAGGGATATTGTAACCCCAGCGACTCCCAAACGGACAATGATGTTGGATTCAGCGAATGTAACGGCGGGAAGAAGTATACACTTTGAGATATCATTATGCACTTTATCAAGTATATCACTGTGACATTTCCTTCTTACGCTGTATGCATATCAATGCTGTATAGATTGTACAAAACTAACAGCGTTTTCAATTTACATTATAACTTAACTGCAGGTTTTCTATCAACGCACTCTATCGATCAATGGTAATTATTAATAAATTACTTTTAGGTCCATTAAATATTTAAGATGTTAAAATCGACTGAAGAGCTATCATTTTATGAATCAAGACAGGTTCCCCCTCATGCCTACAATATAATCCGAAAAGAGACACTTAATGTCTTCCTGCACCATCACAAGCTCGAGAATCGACAGATGCCATAGAATTGTGATTTGGAACCCAGTAAAAAGCAAACTATCTGATCATAACTTATCTTGAATCAGTGTGACTTTTAATATCAGTGGCAGTCAAAATAAAATATGAAGGCTTCGATCTGAAAAATTTCCAATACATGTAGATATTGAAGAATGCACTTAATTTCTCAAGCGGTACTCTATATTCAGCGTATTTCTTAACTCATAGGGTAAATGTCTGTAAAATGTTGGCAGATGCAGTTTTTTGTTTACATTTATTATCAATTAATATTGTAATATTTGACATTGATTTTCATGATGATAACATGTAAGAAATAAAACCTCGAAAACAAATTCACGTATAAGCTTTGCACCGACAGCCAGATGTTCTTTCATATGCATTTTAACCCACAGTCTACCTCAAACAGATTCTATTCGTAAAAGATTTCTTAAGATATGATATTATAGCCATAAACCAATTGTTTGTCAACTCCTCCGTCCCTGACATAGCGAAAGGCAAACAGTACGACAGCTATATTTGATTCGGGCATCCGTGACCAAGTAGTTAAAGTAGCTAGTCTCGCTTAAAGGAGCACCTGGCTTACGGAAGGTCGGTGGTTCTACCTTGATGCTGCCCGTGATGAAATATTACCCGGTGTGGCACCTTGAGCCTTTTGCCAACATCAACAACTGGATTAATAAGTGTATCGGTGTGACGTTAAACTAACAACTTTGTTAATTAAAACTAGTTTGACCTCACACATACGTTGATGGTTTTCTATAAATGGGTGTGACATTAAATTTTCTGAATTTGAGTATGACATGTCGCTGTATGAAATCTTCGAAGTACTATATTAGTTTGATTTGTAAGACATCTCGATAGAGGCTTTCCTGCGCTTCATTTAGTTTTGAAGACGATATTTCGTTTGATTCAGGTAGGAGTTGAAACTTAAATTGGACGCATATAATTAAGACGAGACTCGTGCTTATATAATCTATTAAGACATGCATTACACAGTCGATCACATTCATTGTAATTACCCGAACAACACAGAAAATCCATGGATACAACTTGAACTTGTTTTTTATTGCTGAACTCTATCACTCAATCCGTTTGATTTCTGTGTGTACCTTTTATATTTATTTATCATTTAATTCTTATTTTTCGGCGAACACCGTCTAAATTCGTTTTCGTTACCTATGCCACGTGACTTCAGTTTGCAATTCAAACTACTTGATCCATAACGCATTAGAGATAATTTATCAAAATGGAAGATTTATGCAACACTCTGCCTGATTGGACGAGAGTGTCAATTTCTTTCACTCTGTTGATTGTGCTACGCTGAGTGAAATGTAGACAAAGCGTTTATGCTAAACGACGCTGTTCATAGTTTTAAAGCTAACTTTGGCTCAGTATATTTAGCAAGAATATTGATATATCTCAAAATGATAAGAAGGTTTAATAAATATGATCAAAACCTGTTCAAAAACCAACATATATCAAATTAAAGAAAGAGCTGAATACGGTCTGCATATCACATGAATAAGGGTGTGATAAGAGTCTTTTATGTCGAGAAGAGCTTTTAAAAGATTTTCCTTGTTACAATTGTCGTCTGTATATGAAAAGGTTTCTTGCTTTTGTGACTTATTCAGATTGCATATTAAAACGAGTACTTGTTTGCTTTGATATATTTGTTATAAGTTATTTAACTGATTTATTATGTATGAATATTTTTCTTTAGCATGGTATGCAAATACTGAACTCAGTTGAAATCTGTTTCATTATATATATATGCTATATAATGACTGAATCTCATACAGTTTATCTATGTGATATGACTACGGTCAAACTTTGCTTATGAAACAGAAATATTGAAATAATTACAATTGTATGTTTTGCTTGACCTTCACTTTTTTTATAGGTGTGACGTCATTGTCCAAAGATTCATGAATAGCGAATATGCATTTGTTAAAGCGGGATCAGTAGGCCTATTTTCGAAATAGATAAAAATAATAAATAAAAAAATCCTTCAATTGATTTTTTCAACTTTCTTCAGCTGGGACATTTGACCCCTTTGAGGGGCTGCTAGAGCTAAAACTAGAAATGCCTTTATACAGCGTCTCATGAACAGCTTGGTGGATCTTTGTCATACTTGGTCTGGGGCATCATTATAAGGTCCTCTTCAAAACTTATTTATATCGGAACTTGGGCCCTATTAGGGACCACTATAGCTAAAAGTAGATATGCCTTTCTTCGCATTAACCACTAAAATGTAATGGATTTTTATCAAACTCGATGTGTAACAATATCGTAAGGTCTCCTGCTATTTTGTTACAAATGGGGATAGGGACCACTTTAGCTAAAAATATAAACACGTTTAATGACCTCTTCTCATGAACCGCTTCATGAATCTTCATCAAACTACTGCAGTAATTATTCGTCTAAGGATAAACGAAACAAAATTGCAACCCTACGAAACCTTTGCGAAAAATTAAAAGAGAACCATTTAAATTGTTAAAGTGTGGTCTTTAGTTTTGCAATTTGAAAAATGTTAGATGAAAGATGAATGTTAGATGAAAAATTCATAAACTTCTTTCCTTATTACAATTCGCCGACCATCATTTTTAAGATATTTCTTGTTTTCACTGAAATTATATAATTGTTAAGATTCATTACTTAATAATATCTAATTTTAATACTTATTTTTCGCTCACTTTTAAGCATTGTGCATGGTTCGATTTATCGGCTAGTTTTCTAGTCCTTTGGGATCATTTAACTGTATGATAGAATCACGCTTCTGCCAGTGCTGGAGCGTGAATGATGTCTCAATGTTCTGCATCTCTCTAAAAAGACGGTTATTATTATACCTCTAGACACAAAGTATAGATGAGCAATATTGGAGTAAAGCGTCTGTTATGCCCGTTCCATATGTGGGCGTATTTTCTTAACACTAGCATCATTTTAACCTCATCAAGACGACATGCTCACCTCGCCAGCCAGGTCACTAAGTCCAAGGTTAATCTCACCAATCCATGATAAATTATCTTACTTTCGTGTCTGCTTAATATTGCCTAATCCGCTATGAATATTTTCATAAAGCTAGCGTCGACTGTTAACCTCATCGTGACTTCATAAGGAGTGCTCACGCCACTAAGTCCAATATTAAGGTAACACTAATAGCTAAAACGCCAAATAGCTTATTTTGGTGTCCGTACAGTATCCTCGTAAACACTGAAAGATTTTCATATATAAAAGTAACATTAATTGTTAACCTCATCAATACGACGTGTAGAGTGCACAATTCAGGTCACTAGACCGAAAGGCAATGTCAAATTTAGAGGTCAAATGTCAAATAGCTTAAAGTATCCGCTCTATATCCTCTAAACTGTTTCTTTTTTTCAAAACTAGAATCAATTATTTACATCATCAACACCACATGCAGAACTTAAAACCCATATCACTAAGTCAAAGGCCAAGCTTACATTTGGAGATTAAATGTCAAATAGCTTTACTTCTTGTCGGTTCCTTAACTTCTAAACCTCTAGAATGAATTTCATAAAATTAGCATCAATTGTTCAAAATTTACTCGTACAGAAGACAAGCAAAGCTCTAAGTCTAAGGCCAAAGTCGCTTTTACAAGTGAGAGATAAAATAGCTTAGATTTGGATATAAATTATATTATTATACCTCACATAAATATCCAATGCAAATTTCCCATTAGTTTATCTTGAATAATATATCATATTCCCCAGTAATTTTATATCTCATGCGCAAAATCGTTATTTTCAGTTTCTGCGCAGGTGATATGATACATAATTTCATATCACCTGCGCAAAAGCGCTATTTTGTTTTTCTGCGCATGTGATATTATTTTTTCATATCTCCCGTTGAGTGATTGATACTTTTGCACTGAGTAAAAGACTGAGACGTTAACTTTTTAGAAGATGTGCTTTTATAATTTAATATTAAATTTCTTTCATTTGTGAACCCGGCCGATTTTTCTTTTATTAATGATTTGTTCTACGTGCCAAAAATTTCGAAAACAACTTTTTATCGAAACTATTTCCATGAGATTGGAAATGATCTAACTAAGAAAATAAGTGCTCACACATATATGTTTCGTTTAGAAATAATATAGTTATCGCCGTTTTTCGAATGTTACTGTTAGCGATTTCAGCAGTATGTCACCATTTTGAAATAATTATGCGCATAAACATAGGATTCAGTCTTATTACACAGAAGAGTTGCCATCCGAGTGCTAACAAGTAAGCAATCCTTAATTCAGTCTCCACTATTTGGTAATTCATTTTTAACGTTAGATGAATCATTTAAATCATTATGTTGATTTTACAGTAAATGTTTGACCTTTAATGTCATTTCGGTTTAATAAAATAAATATTGCATTCCTGAGAGGGTGATATGAAAAATGTTCACCCCTCGAAATATGAATATAGACCTCGGCTGGCGCCTCGGTCGATATTCATATATCTCGTGGTGAACATTTTTCATATCACCCTCTCAGGAATGCAATATTTATATAATATTAGTCGAGAGAATTTAAATAAAATAATCACCACCACAAATAAACCAGACCAATTACGGCAAAGCGCCTAGTAGTGCAAACAAAAACGCACATGACACAGCAAGTCCACTAACCCAATAAGCTGCTTTATCATATTTATGTGTTTATGTACACACCCGGACTTTACTACAAATTCGTACTGGTTCAACATTTGCATATATACTTAAATCTCTGTTTTCGCGTCTCACAAATCAGCAGTGACATTTTAGTTTTTATAACTGATCTGTACCAGAGAAGTTTATATATACAATCCTCTATCAATTTCAGTGGTCAATTCAGTCAAATTATTTGTGCAAACAGACAAATGACCACACCGTTCGGTTGAAATGTTCAATTTTTAAACAAAATATCATAGGTACAGATTGTACAAAATGATCGTTTTTAATGAAATGACACGCATTTGAACGAAGAAATAATGGCAATCTGATTTCCTTGGTTTCTAACCGCTTTGATACAACAGTATTTGTCATGTATGGGTTAAAAGAATATTAAACATAAATTGACTGTACTGACTTATCTAAATGGAAATCGGCCTAGACGTCTTAAATTAATTCAGATAATTTGACAGCAATGATACAAAATTTATTATGAGAATTGGATTATAATAGGATAATGTCAAAATGTAAAATCACATAAATTAAATGGATCAACACAGCGCAAAGTCCTTGTCATACATTTTAAAAAGGTGTATGAGCGGTGTTCCTCACGTGCCACCTTTACAGTAAAGCCTTGTATTAATGATATACAACAGAGGGTTAAACCAATGTACATAAGATAAAGGATAAACCAATGTACATAAGATAACAGCCTTTATGTGCAGGCATACGTTCATCAATTTTGACTAGATGTAAAAACTCTTAACACGTTTGTTGATTTAACTGAAATATCACAAATTGCCAATATCTTGGTAGCAGATTAATAACTGTAAATATCTGACGAAACTGGTGGCATCGATTGAAAACTTGTCTTCTTTTAGTGTTGGAATGGATTGAAACTACACACAATTGTTGACTGTGGTGTTCTAAAAAGCAGTACAGAGGTTCCTTACCTATATATAGTTTGCATTTTCAGAAAGTTAAACCATGTTTTCGGGCTAATAATATTTGGTAAAGTTTGGTATGTAAACTGATATCTCAGTATCCACTAATATGGGATTGAAATGAAACTTCATACACTAAAGGCTTGTTCAATGTGACGTTCTGAGATGCAGTGTGTAATTTTTTATCATTCTATTTTACATTTCGACAAAGTTATGACCCTTTTTCCACTTGGCAATTTTTAAGTCATTTTATTGTGTAAGGTTGTATCACAGTATTCATCAACGAGATTGGTTTGAAACTTAATGCACTTGTTCACAGTGAAGATAGCTCATGCAATGCACAGTTCTCTTTTTATCAATTCTTTATGTCTTGTCTTTAATCTTATGAAGCGCCACAAAAAAAGAATGTTCTAAGACTTAAAATTGTTGCCTCTTTTGTTCTTGTTTATTTGTATTTATTATCTTAACTTGTTTAGTGACAAGAATGATCGAGCACTGTTGTCCTCCGACATCTCTCTTTAATATTTAATGTCTTTCTCAATTAATAAGGTATAGAGGTTCCAGTTCACCTAAATCATTACAATAAAATGAAACTATTCTAACATAAGCGTATAATGATTCTGTGATGGGACACGATGACATGCTTAGAAAAAAGAACTACTTTCAGCAGGTGGCCTAGCACTTTGCTGACTGCCATTTGTATACATTTAGGATGATGTTGATAAATTATTCGACACATATTTTCAAGTTAACTTTCACAGTCGTTATCAACAATATAGGTGGGCTGGAGTTTACAGTTTTTCCCCGAAATTATAATGAAGTGTCAATGATTTATACAAATTAGAGACGATTAAAATCTTGATAAGAACAGAACATCATAATTAGGTTAAACAGACGTAAATAGAACATCTATATTTGATTCACTTAACTTGCGTTAATTCTACTTATTTTCATCTTATGAACTGAAATGCTGTTTCTGACGGCCTAGGTATAGAAAAAGAGGTTACATACTACAAAGGTAAATAGCCAACTTTCCAGCTTATCTTACAGTCAGTGTGTTTGACAAGGTCTAAAAAGGAATCGATCATTTACAATTTATTTTCTATGATATTAAACATGCCACTTTCCTAATATACATTCCATAATGAGTTAAATGACCTGCATTGATTATTCAAATGTTTGAAATATATTAATTAATTGAACCGGCATGTCATATTTCCATACATAAATAATAAGAATCGATGATGTTTAGTTTTTTACAGTTCTGACAATTTTTGTTCAGTGACGTTTATGCACAATAAACTTGTACAAAGTATATGCCGAAAACATATGAGCAATATTAAGATCTTTAGGAAACCGTTCTGCAGAAAATTGTCATATCAAATGTGATAAGGTATTAAACGGCGACAAGATCTCTGTCCAAACGTCAATACTATATGACATGTTTTTTACAACATACATGTAATTCAATATAATGAAAAAGAAATTCTTTTAGAACATACGCCATTGTTTTATTCATTTCAGTGTTACAAGTCAGCCATATTTCCAGCCTCTTTGCTCTATCGATCAAATAGTGCGTGTCATGAATTAGTTAAAAGTATATTAAATATGAATTACGTAACACGTTATATCTAAATGGGAATCTATTTTAAAATCCCGCGGTGATTGAAATACCATTGGCAGAAAAGATACAAACGTTAACAGGAATGATTGTTACAATAAGATAATGTCGCAATGAAAAATGGCATTAATATAATATATGACAATATAATTCTATGAATTATGCTTTATAACACAAAGAAAAGTAACAATTATATCAAAGAAAGCATGAAAGAAAGTTTACTTAAAGTGTGGAGTTTTTAATCTTATATAATTATGGCAATGTTGAGGTTTTCATTTCGTTATATATTACATTATTACATATATTCGTCTTTTGTATCACTTTTTTATTCAATGTAGGGTCGTAGAGGAGGGAAGTAAAGGGGTCTAGACATTTGTAGAAAAAAGCTCTTATAAAAAACAACATCTAATACTCGATCTACGGACACTGTCCAGAGTATCGTAATTATACCAAATCACAATTAGTGAATTGCCTGCATACAGATAGTATATTCTAAACGATTTTCCATTGTGTTTAAGCGTTGCCGGTGCCTGATTCAGAAAGCACTTCCTATAATGATCAGTTTAATAATATATCGCAAATATATAAACAGACTACTGTTAGTATTCAAGGAGACAATTATTGAATTGTCATTAACAGACAATTATTACGCACTCATGCACCGAACTTTTTACAGAGTTATGTCTCAACGAAAGTGTCCGCAAATGCATTTTCAATAGAATACGTTAGGCAATTTCTTAATTATATTTGGTTTTGTTGGGTTTAACATCACACGGACAAACTTATAGGTTCTATGGCGATTTTCCAGCTTTCCATGGCGGTATTCCTTTCGTACATTATTTCAGACACGGCGGGAACCTTGGTAGAATCATTGACCTTTCGTAATTTTGCTGGATGACTTCCTCATATAAATGAATTTTACACGCCAGGAACTAAAACCATTTTAAAGAATGAAGAAATACATATTATCACGTAGAATATACTTTGACGAATCAGAGAATATAAATTTTATACAAAAGTAATACGTTCTGCATTCATTGTATCTGCTGAAAGAAAAGCACGAATGAAAGTACAACTACGGTTAGAGACTTTAAGCGAGAAAGAACCAATTGACCGTACCTGTATATAAACGAACATATACACACACAGTGCAACCTCTTGTTTTGCATAACATATATATATATATATATATATATATATATATATATATATATATATATATATATATATATATATATATATATATCAATCACATAATACAATCACATAATACAGCACACTACAACACATGAAGAACACATTGAAATCCAAGGGGAAATAAACTTGTAAACTTGATTTATTGGATACAAACAACTAGCGAAAACATCACATTAATAACTTTAAATGTCAGACAAAAACCAGCAACGGTATCGATTTAAAAGATGTTTCGTATTCATAGGTGTCCATTAATATTACAAAGAATGTGCATTCAAACAATGCTAATATGATAGAACAGATCATAGCGTGTAATTTATATAGCTTTAACTGAATAGAATTTACATTTTTATCCATAAATGGTGATATGAATCATTTGCTTTTAATCGTAATGTGGTAATTACCATTTTCCACCGTTCTGAGGAGCTAATATATTTTACAAAAAAAGATATAATTAATGATAAAATACCACTTTTATTGTCTTTCGTATATAAGTTTACACTTTCAGAGACTTTAGTTGGATTGTTTGTGTTGTAAGAAAAGTCAATGATGGCAGGGCTGACCTGAATTCAAAGATTGAACGTTACATCTTTATAAAGATAAATTAAATGAAACAAACCGTTCATTAATCCGTTATCTCGCGCTCTCATTTATGATTTTCCTCGTTTATGTTTTCTCTAACAAATAAAATGTTAAACCATTAACACCTTAAACCAATCCTCTTACTTTTAGTTGCCGCCCTGGCATAGCAAATGACAAACAATGCGACAGTTTCACTAGTTAAACTCGCTGACTTCAAATCACTTGACCTTCCATCTGGCTTACGGAAGGTTGTTGGTTCTACCCGGATGCCCGCCCGTGATGCACGAAGGAGCATCTTGGGTTTCCCTTCAACATCAAAAGCATGATCAATAATTGTGCCGGTGTGACCTTAAACCAACAAATTTGTTGGTTGTTGAGAAACACTTTAATACAACGTGTTGTTTAACCAAGTTTATTTGCTAGATCCTAAACATCATATTCCACAGCTGATTGATAAATGTCGTTTGAAATGTACTGCTATATGTATAAAATTATTCTTATTTTGATCGATATAGAATTTTAAAATAACACTGAACAAACATATAAGATTGTATGGTAAAAATGTTAGATATTGCCAAAAATCAAGTAACAGACACAGACCAGATTGTAATATGTCATTCACACGAAGGCTTTTTATCAAATCTCTTAAAAGTCTATAAAACCAGCAACCATTTGTTCAAATACAAAAGCAAAACTCTTCAGAAAAACAACATGTACAGAGTACGTGCATAGCCCTGTTTATCTGTCCAGGAGACATTAACACGGGATACTGGCGAAACAGATGCCTTTAATTGTTAGGTCACTGTTATGTTACATTATAACTCCGAGGATGAAATCATTGTATATAACGTTTTGCACTGATCAAAGGAAAACTTGAACTTTCCTCGTGTATTTTTGGCATAAACAATTTGAATACAAACGTACGAGACAACGTTAATTTTCATACATTAATGGGATGTAATGGCAATGAATTAATCTCCTGATTGTAATCTCAGTTTAACTGCTAAATTATCGCACGCTTTAAAATGTGCCTTACAACTTTCACTACAACAGTGTTGCCACAGTATGATGCATCATATTATCAACCTAAGTCAACAATCGTTAAAATTTATTAGATGGTCTCACGACATTTTCCTATCTGTACTCTTCCAAAAAGGATGAAATAAAAGAAATGTCTTTACTTACAAAAGAGGGATCTAGTGAAAAATAAGAAATACGAAAAAATTTATATTAATCATGACCAGACAAAAGCTGAGAGGCAAATGGCACAAAATTTTAGAACTATTCTAGGCGTAATGAAAAATAGTGGTGTTAAAATGATCGGTTCTCGTGTAGTGCGGTCCTCATCAGATCATGATAGATCTAGGTCTAGCTCCTATGACAGGTCTAATTCTCAGGAGGATGCGGGAAACCAGGGAAGAGATTTCTACCATCGCAGGAACCGTGATAGTGATAGAGGCTTCAGTAGTGGAAGCCGTGATATTGATTTCCATAGCCGTGGAGATCAAAGAAATAGAACTGACTCTGTTAATTTTTCAGGTAGTCGTGGTGATCAGACAAATAGAACTGACTCCTTTAATTTTTCAGGTAGAGGTAGTAGACATGGCAACAGTCAACAGAATGGTAGCTACAGAAAACGTAAAGAAAAGCAATGGAACAATTCACAACGCCATTAGATTTCAATCGGGTTTTGGAACGTTAGGGGATGGGCAATGAATAAAGACAGTGATAGTTTTAATTTACGTGCTTTTAGTGTTTTTATGAAAAGTGTTGATATTTTAGGTCTAGCTGAGACTCACCTTTTAAAAGATAATGTTATAAATATAGAAGGTTACACTTGGTTTGGTTTTAATCGTGCTGATATACATAAAAACGCTAGAACAGGTTCGGGAGGTGTTGGTTTTTTAATAAAAAATGAACTCTGTGAATCATTTGATGTGTGTATTTTTGAGAAAGCTTATGAAGGTATTCTTTGGCTAAAATTAACTCATAAAACTGATAAATTTACTATCTTACCCTGTGTTTGTTACCTCCCCCCAGAAAACTCTTCAAGATATTTTGATGTGCATTCCTTTTTAAATCAGTTACTAACTGACGTTTACCGTTTTCAGAAAGAAGGCTTGATCTATATCTGTGGAGATTTCAATAGCAGAGTAGGTGATTTGGAAGATTTTATACCAGGTGTTGATTTTATCACTGAGCGTCAAGTTATTGATTTTAAACGAAATTCATACGTTGATATTTTACAGAGTTTCTAATTAACACAAATTTATGTATGGGAGGAACAATATCAGAAATTATTAAACTTCAGTATCGACAAATGGCTCAGCAGTTGTTGATTACATTTTAGTAAGTCAAGATAATCTACACCAATTTCAAGACTTTGAAGTTTGTAGAACAACAGAAATAATAAATGATTTAGGTATAAATGTTGTAGCTGCGGCTAGTATACCAGACCATTCTATGTTACTTTGTAATCTGAATATATTATCTGATAACAATTCTGAAGTGTATTTGTATTCTGATGATGCTGATTCATACAAACAATGTTCCTTTGACAAATTTGATGTTAGCAATGTAGCATCAGGTTTTTTGAATGATTCAGTTATGTTAAATAATGTCACTGATTTGATAAATACATTGGAATCTAATGTTTCTAATCAAGAAAATGTTGACAGAGTGTATCAAAATTGGTGTGAACTGATTAGAATGGATATGTATGATAAGATTTCTTTTAAAACCGTTGCTTTCGGTGTCAAAAATAAGAAACGTAGACCCGGTAAGCCCTGGTGGTCTCAAAAATTGACTGATTTATGGTCGGATGTTTGTGTAAAAGAAAAAATATGGCTTAGCTGTAAAAGTATTGCTAGTAAAAAGAAATACAAATCTGATTATGTACAAGCTCGCAAAATTTTTGATAGAGAAGTGCAGAAATCTAAGCGTTTTTACTGGTATAATATGCAAAACGAACTTCTGTTAGAATGTAATGTTGATAGTAACAAATTTTGGAAGTCCATTGGTAAGATTGGTGTTTGTTTTACTAAGACTAAAAAGATTCCATTGGAAGTTGTTCTCGAAGATGGTTCTATTTCTACTAATGTACAAGATGTTTTATGTATGTGGGAAAATGATTTTAAATTATTGTATAACAATCCTGATACTGATGATGCTGTCCAATTTGACAACGAGCACAGCCATAATAATGCATATGTTAATGCTTTCAATGATAATATTTCTATCATTGAAGTTAAAAAGGCGGTAGATGAAGCAAAACGTGGTAAAGCAGTTGGTATAGATGGTATCCCAAGTGAAGTTTTGAAAAATGATACTGCTATTTTATTTCTACATGCACTTTTAATACTTGTTTTAATAATGGCACTGTACCAACGGTTTGGGGTTAGTATTGTAAACCCAATTCCAAAAAACTTTCAGCTTCTGATCCTAGGGATCCTATGTCTTATAGAGGAATAGCACTTGCGTCAGCAATGTATAAGTTATATTGTTATGTTTTAAATGAAAGGTTGAATAAGTGGGTAGAAAGCAATGGAATTTTGGTGGATGAACAGAATGGATTTAGGAAAAAGCGTAGTACAATAGACCAAGCTTCATCTTTATATAATGTAATAGATACCAGGAACAAATTAAAACAATCAACTTTTGCAGCTTTTATAGATTTCCGAAAGGCCTACGACTTTATAAAAAGAAGTAAATTATGGAATAGATTATGTAATACTGGTATAAATGGAAAAATGTTAAGTGCTATAAAATCTCTATACTCTACAGTTTCTGCTTCAATCAGGGTAAATTGTTTTTCTACCGAATGGTTTGATGTTAAATCAGGCTTAAGACAAGGGTTATTTTATCGCCTTTACTATTTAATTTGTACATTAATGATCTTGCTGTTTTTCTTAAATCTTTAGACATAGGTGTAAAGATTGGTGATGAACTTTTATGCATTTTACTATATGCAGATGACATTGTATTACTAGCAGAAAATGCTGCTGATCTGCAAAAGCTGTTGAATGTGTTACGTGACTGGTGCAATTTAAATGATATGAACATTAATGTCTCTAAAAGTAAGATCATACATTTTAGGCCACCTAGTTGTTCAAGAACTAATCAGGTTTTTACATGTGGTAATGACACCCTTGAAATAGTTGATAGATATAGGTACCTTGGATTATTAATGCATGAACATCTGGACTTAAATGTTATGGTTAAAGCTGTAGCACAAAGTGCAAGCCGTGCTCTTGGACTTGTCATAGCCAAATGTAAAGTGATGGGTGGGGTTCCATATGACGTATTCACAAAACTCTACGATACCGTAGTGTGGCCAGTTATTAGTTATGGTTCGGCCATTTGGGGGTACAGGTCATTTTCTTGTATTGATGCTGTTCACAATAGAGCCATGCGGTTCTATTTGGGAGTAGGGAGGTATACTCTTAATTTGGCTCTTGCGGGGCAGATGGCCTGGACTCCTACAATGGTCCGTCAATGGAAAACTGTCGCGGGCTTTGTGTGTCGTCTGTGTAACACCGCAATGACAAGAGTTAATAAACGGATTGCAGTCTGGGCTAGCTCTAAAGTTCGGTGCAAAAATTGGTTTTACTATGTGAAACAGAAATTCCAAGAGTGTAATATTACTTTCAATATAATGAGTTATGTGTGTAAGTCAAATGTTGTTGGTAACATTGAGAAATGTATTATGGAAAAATATGTTCAAGATTGGTTTAATGGTATTAATAGAATAACTAGTAATAGTGGTAAAGGCAACAATAAATTAAGGACATACTGTACATTTAAATCTGAATTTATTGTTGAAGATTATTGTAAAATTATTCTGCCAAGAAAACATATGTCTGCCTTATGTAAATTTCGATGTGGTGTAGCACCAATACGTATAGAGAGTGGTAGATATGAAATTTACAAGTTGAAAATAGAATTTGCCCGTTCTGTCCTAATATTGTGGAAGATGAAAAACGTGTTATTTTGAAATGTTCCTTGTATAATGATTTAAGGGAGTCTCTTTTCAGTTATGTTGTTAAAAACAATGAAAATTTCAAGAATTTGCCAGAACAAGAACAACTGAAATATCTGTTTACAAACCCATTGTTAGTAAGATCTGTTGCCAAAACCTGTTGTAAAATTCTAGACCGTCGTAAATTGTACTTATGTAAATAATTTTACATAGAATTTCAGTCTTTTTTCCACTAAATTTGATTAGTTTTAATCTCTTTCTGAATGAGGGTAAATTGTTATTTAGGAAGTTGGTATTAACCATGTTGCTCTAGATCTGATCTGAAGTATTATCCACTATCTTAAATACTTTGTTTAGTATTCTTTTTACTTTAACTTTCTTAGTACATCCTTTTAAACATGAACCAGTGAACCAGGCAGGATTAGTGCCAACTTCACAAATCTATCTTTTGTCTATTAGTATGGTTTTTAGTACCAACTATGTCTATAAGTATGGTTTTTAGTACCAACTGTTATAATAAATACGTATCATTGGTGAGTACGGTTTATATAAATGGTGTTTTAATATTTTATGGAATGTGACTGTCACGTTTTCATTAAATATGGATTTGACTTCCACACTTAATGTATTAGTACACTCTGAGGTAACTTTATCTCATCAGATTCACACACACACACACACACACACACGCACACGTACACACAAACACACACATACACACGTTCACGTACACACACACACACACACACACACACACACACACACTTATGTATCTCTGTATACTTTTTAAGTAATGGATATACACTCACCAACACACGCAAGCACGCATAAACAATCACACACACACACACACACACAAAAAGACACGCACACGCACACGCACACGCACACACACACACACACACACTTGTCTGTATACTTTTTAAGTAATGATACACTCACCAACACACACAAGCACGCACAAACAATCACACAAAAATGGCACACACAAGCACACATGCATTTACACACACGAGCACACTCATGCTTATACATATAAATACATTGTGTGTACTGTTTTAAGTCATCTGGTGGATTTTAATGTTTGTAGTATTGTTTTTTACCGTTTTATATGTCTCTTATAATTCTAAAATTGAATGGTCATTTACATATGTTTTAATGTTGTGTTGTATATTTGTATATACTTATTGTTTGTAAATGGAAGAGACTGAAATAAAATAAAAATAAATACAATAAAAACATTTCATTTATCAAAGAGAACTTTCAGATAAATAAAACTAGACTTATTACAAATCATTAGCGTTTTTGTTTGTATACTTGTTATAAAAAGTATTTGACAGTGAAATTTCAAAATGTGCTAATTAATATTTAAAGTTTGAGATTTACCAGAAAAGGTCATTAAAATGTGTTAAGCTGTTGTCATGTTTGACGGTTTTCTATAAATGGGTGTGGCATTAAATTTTCTAACTTTGTGTATGACATATCGCTGTATGAAATCTTCAAAGTACTACATTAGTTTGATTTGTAAGACCTCACCACATTAATACAGTCTTTTGGGTGTTTCATTTAGTTTTGAAGACGGTATTTAAGAGATTCGAATATGAGTTGAATCTTAAATTGGACGCATATAATTTAGATGAAAAACTATTAAAGGGACTCGTACTTATTAAACATAATTTATTAAGACATGCATTACACAGCCGAACACAGTAATTGTAATTATCCGAACAATGATACATTCCATTATGTAAAATATCTCCAGCACCAGTATAAACTCGCAGAGAAAATGCCATGGATACAGTGTGAGCATGTTGTCTACTGCTGTACATTATCAGTCAACCCGTTTGATTTCAGTGTGTATCTTTTATATTCATAAGTCCTTTTACTTCTTATCTTTTTGCAGCCTTCGTCTAAAAGATAAACACGATAGCGGGCTACAAACAACCGACAGCATTAAACGCATACAAATACGATGTGGCAAGCTAAACAGAAAGTTAATTATATATATAATCTGTAAACCATGTTAAATAAGATTTCAACGTTATCTCAAATGCATACATTGCATTGAATAAAAACATTAACGACATACATTAATTATTCAAATATATGTATGAAATAAACAGAAGGCTTTTGAAATGGACTGACGTGTAGTATGTCAATATTTTAATAAAGGGTGTCTGTAACGGTTTTAATAATTTTAATTTAGTTAAGCCTAAAACATTTTACCAATAATGTAATCGGTTTATTTAAGTTGCTTGTGCAAATGGCCAAATAGCAAATACATTTAAGTTATTTGCAGAAAATGACCTTACCCTGCGAAATACTTTTCGATTTTGAAATAAAACAATATTGGTAATATTTGTACAAGATGATCATTTTTAACGAAATGGCACTAATTGTAACGAAATCAGACCAAAAGAACATTCCTGTTTTTAAAATCAGCTACGTTTCTCTTCACTTTGGTACAACAGTGTTTATCATGAATCAGTTCAGTGTATATTAAACATTTAGTGACTATCCTGTCTTATCTAAATGGGAATCAACCTAAAGATCCTAAATTGATTCAGCTGAAACTGACAGTAATGGTACATATTCTAATATGAGAACTAGATTATAATAGGGTAATGTCAAAATGAAAAATTACATAAATTCGTAACCAGATAAATTAAGCAAAGCAACACAAAGCAAGCTGAAATGTTAAACGCCATTAGTTTAAGCTTGTGTGTAACACAATATTGCTGTGTCAATCTTTTTTATTTGATTTAGCCAAAACAAATGGACAAACGTCCTATATAAGATGCTGAAGATACCAAAGTGTTGAGAGTGTGCATTGTGTGCGGGCATATATTCATCAGTTGTATAATTCTTATTTTTCACATAATTATACAGTCAGGGACTATATACGAACAATATCACTTTTCTTAACACTTTTGTTGATTTACTAGAAACAACGCAATATCGGAGTAGCAGATAAATCATTAAATGTCAAATTGGTGCCATCGATTTTAAAATTTCTCCTGAAAGCATCCTTTAGTATTAGAAATGCTAATATGATAAACGTGACTAAAGAATATAATTTATATTACTAATATAAAAAGTTAAGTTTGTTATTAATGGGGATCTAAGTCATCTATATTTATCGATAATGTGATCATTACAATCGTCCCCCGTTTTGAGGTGCTTATATATTTTACAAAAATATGATCAATGATCAAATACTTATAGTCTCAACAGTCGTCTGACGAATAAGTTTACACTTAGGGACCTCAGTTGAAATGTTTCTGTACAGTCAACGTAAAGACGACTCTGATAACTAATGTTGCACTAAATCAAATAACGAAGAAAGAATATATGTTGTTGCTATCTCATATATGATTCCCTGGTTAAGAAACCAAAACCTAAATGCACGATATATTTCAAGTGAGCATTGAGAATTGTGTATTTTGCATTTTTAGAACGTTGTGCCCCATTTTGTTTGCGATTTTTTATTTAGTTTTGTATGCAAGCTGTTACCTAAGTATGCACTGATTGGAATGGATTGTAACTACACACAACTGTTGAGTATTCGGTGCTCTTACAAGCAGTGCACAGGTTACATACCTATATATAGTTTGCATTTTTACAAAGTTATACCCGGTTTTCGGCCTAAATTTAGTTTGGTATGTAAGGTGACATCTCAGTATCCACTGCCATGGTATGAAATCATACACTGAAGTATTGTTCACTGTAATATTCTGAGATGCAGTGTGCAGTTTTTATCATTCTATTTTACATTTTGACAAAGTTATGACCCTTTTTCCACTTTGCAATTTTTAAGTTAATTTTTATGTGTATGCTGGTATTCCAGTATCCATTATGCACTCGTTCACTGTGAACATATTCCATGCAATGCACGGTTCCCTTTTCTTAAAACTTTTATGTCCGGTGATGGGCAAGTGCTTCAGGCAGTAATCTCATAAAACGTAATAAGAGAAGAAAGTGCTAAGACTTAATAGTGTTGCCTCCTTTGGTCTTATCTATGTCTATGTAATTTTATCTTTACTTGTATGGTGACAAGAATGGTCGAGCGTGACTGTCCTCCGACATCACGCTTTTATATTTAATGTCTTTCTCAATGATGCACATAGAAAATAAAAAAAAATAAAGATGTTCAAATTCACTGGAATCATTACAATAAAATAGAAATATTTAAGCATATGCGTGTAATGATTATGTGATGGGATAGGGTGACTGGCTTAAGAAAGGAAACACTTTCAGCAGGTAGCCAAGCACCTTGCGGACTGCCATTTGTATACATTTAGGGTGATTTTGGTAAATCATTCGACAATCTATTTTCCAGTCGTAATCAACAATATAAGAGGGCTAGATTTCTTTCGATATGCACAGTTTGTTTCCGAAATTATAATAAAATGTCAATGAAATCTTGCGGGATGATAAAAAGATCTTTACAACAGAACATCATTATTGGGTTAAACAGACGTATATTTAATTCACTTAACCTGTGTTAATTCTACTTATTTTCAGCTCTTTTTTACATCTTATGGACTGAAATGCTGTTTCCGACGGCCTAGGTATAGAAAAAGAGGTTACATACTACAAATGTTTGAAAAGGTCTATAAAACAATCGATCATTTACAATTTATTTTCTATGATATTGAACATGCCACTTTCCTAATATGCATTCCATAATGAGTTTAATGACATATATTAATTATTCATATGTTTGAAAGAGATAACTTAAATAGGCTTTTGAATTGAATCGGCATGTTATATTTCAATACATAAATAATACGATTCGATCATGTTTAGTTTTTTACAGTTTTGACAATATTTGTTCAGTGACATTTATGCACAATAAACTTTTACAAAGTATATGCCTAAAAATTAACTCTTTGCACATTTAGGAAACTCTGCAAAAATTGTCATGTCAAATGTGATAAGGTATGAACTTCGACAACGTCAGTATCATAGGACATGATTTTACAACATAATTCGATATAATGAAAACCATATTATTACAAAAATATGTTATAGTTTTATTCATTTCAATCTTTCAAGTCAGCCATATTTCCAACCACATTGCTCTATCGATCGAATAGTGCTTGTCATGAATTAATTAAAAGTATATTAAATATGAATTACGTAACACGTCATATCTAAATGGGAATCTGTCTAAAAATCCCGCGGTGATTGAGATACCATTGGTAGAAAATGTACAAACGTTAACAGGAATGATTGTTACAACAAGATAATAACAAGAGCACCACCTTGCGGGTGCTGACGCTCATCTGATTTTTTTTGTATAATAGAAAAATTGTCCCACCCATGATTTTCAAAAAGGGCCATAATTCTTGCAAAAAGCAGGATGGAGTTATGTTTCTTGATGTACAGGGTCAGCTTATGATGGTGAACAAGTGTTGCAAGTTTTAAAGCAATAGCTTTGACAGTTTAGGAGAAAAGTTGACCTAAACATAAAACTTCACCAAAAATCTGATATTTTCTAAGTACAAAAGGGGCCATAAATCTTGCAAAAAGGAGGATGGAGTTATGTTTCTTGCTGTACAGGGTCAGCTTATGATGGCGAACAAGTGTTGCAAGTTTCAAAGCAATAGCTTTGACAGTTTAGGAGAAAAGCTGACCTAAACATAGAACTTAACCAGGCAACGTAGACACCGATCAAGTGATGACAATAACTTATCTTTTTTTTTTTTCAAAAATTCAGATGAGCTAAAAATGGCGTTAATATGTAAAAATATAATTTTGTGAATTATGCTTTACAACACAAAGTAAAGTAATCATTATATCATAGAAAGTATGAAAGAAAGTTTACTTAAAGTGTGGAGTTTTTAATCTTATATATGGCAATGTTGAGGTTATCATTTTGTTATATATAACATATATATTTGTCTTTAGTATCACTTTCTTTATTCAATGTAGGGTCATGGAGGAGAGAAAGGGACATTTGTAGAAAAAAAGCTCTTAAAAAACAACATCTGATCCGCGATCTACGGACACTGTCCAGAGTATCGCTATTATACCAAATCAAAATTAGTGAATTGCCTGCATACAGTATATTCTAAGAGATTTGCCATTGTGTTGACCGTTTCCGGTGCCTAGTTCAGAAAGCACTTCCTATAATGATCAGTTCAATAATATATCGCAAACATCTGAACAGACACCTGTTAGTATTCAAGGAGACAATTGTTGAATTGTCATTAACAGACAATTATTACGCACTCATGCACCGAACATTTTACAGAGGTCTGTCTCAACGAAAGTGTCCGCAAATGCATTTTCAGTAGAATACGTTAGACAATTTCTTCACACGGACAAACTGATAGGAATTATGGTGAATTCCCAGCTTTCCGTGGCGGCGGAAGACCTAGATACTCGTACATTATTTCAGGCACGGCGGGCACCGTGGTAGAATCATCGACGACCTTTCGTAATTCTGCTGGATGACTTCCTCATATAAATGAATTTACACGCCGGATGAAGTTCCCTACCGACAGCGGTGATGGGCAAGTGATTCAAATTCAGCAAGCTTGACCATTCGGTCACGGAGGCCTCAACATTTCTTACACAAAAAACAATTTAAAAAAATGAAGAAAAACATACTATCACGTAGAATATACTTTGATGAATCAGATAATATATATTTCATACAAAAGTAATACGTTCTGCATTCATTGTCTTTGCTGAAAGAAAAGCACAAATGAAAGTACAGAATTTTAAGCGAGAAAGGGCCGCATGTTTCTAAACGAATTGATAATAAAAGATATTTTCACACACAGTACAACCTCTTGTTTTGTACTTCGTTCATTCCTGATCTAGTAGCCGGTGGCTGGCGCTTAGCACAATGGGTTTGACTAATCTAATGCAAACTTGATTTATTGGATACAACAAACTAGTGAAAACATCACATTAATAACTTTAAATGTCAGACAAAAACCAGCAACGGTATCGATTTAAAAAATGTGACATATTCATGGGTGTCCATTAATATTTCAAAGAATGTGCATTCAAACAAAGCTAATATGATAAAGCAGATTATAGCGTGTAATTTATATAGCTTTAACTGAATAGAATTTACATTTTTATCCATAAATGGCGATATAAATCATTTACTTTTAATCGTAATGTAGTAATTACCATTTTCCCCGTTCTAAGGAGCTAATATATTTTACAAAAAGATATAATTAATGGTAATATACCACTGTTATCAACTGCCGTCTAAGTTTACACTTTGAGAGACTCTAGTTAGAATGTTTGTGTTGTAAGAAAAGTCAAAGAAGGTAGAGCTGACCTGAATTCTAAGATTGAACTAAACGTTACATCTTTATAAAGATAAGTTAAATGAAACAATCGATTCATTAAATCGAATCGGTACCACGCTATCTCATTTATGATTTCCCTGCTTACCCTTTCCCTAACAATTGAAATGTTAAACACAGTAGCACCTACCTTTTCGGCGCAGCCGTATTAGGCTTTTCCGGAAGTCCACAAGCTCTTCACAGCCAATAAAAGCATTGTTTGAGTGACAAGTCATTTAAACAAAATTTATATGGCATCTTTTGATTGGATCATATCGCATGATTTAGAAACGCTTTTGTGTTTTCAAGCAATGAACTGTGTTGTTTTTTAAGCAAATAGCACATCTAACTCAAAGCTGTCATCGCCGGTGTTTAGAGAAGTTACTCATTTGCTATCGGCGAAACACTGTTACCTTTTCTAGTAACATTGCACGCCATCATTAATTTAATTTGTCTGACTGCAAGCGGCACATTCATTTTTAAAATACTTGGAACTATCTTTTGATTCTATCAAATAACACACAGGATTGCATTTTTCCCGACAGTGACAAATTTGCATTTTTTAATATCGGGTTCTTGGCTGATTATTTTGAATTCCATATAAAGTACCGGTACACCTTGGAACTGATATACACAGAGTTTTGAAAATTAATGCATTTGTATATGAACGTGACTAGTATTCAAGCTCAGTTTAATTGGTAATAAAGCTGTCTGCTCAATATGATAGTCTATTATTATGGAACTATACACAGAACTTCATGCTTTATGGATTGATTGAAAATGCACCCACTATCTTTAAAAATAATAACATAGTCTTGTTTTCAAATGAATGCTCATCCTCCCGCAACCATCATCAAATTACTTCTCAGTCAATAGACAATCATTTGGTATCATCTTAACAAATACATTTTGTATGTAGTAAATTCACTTGCCACGCAATGTTACAATCTTGCCAAGCTGTCTGCCATGTCTTAATTGAATCAAATAGGTTCGTTCATCTTATTTTGCTAACTAACTGTGCCAGGTACAGTAAAAAGAGTGTTTTTTTTTTCGTTTTAAAGATGCAGATGTAAAAGATGTAAACTTATACAAGTTTCTTTTGCCTAGTAGGTTGATACTGAAATTGCTTAATCATCTTTAGGCTTTATATGAACATTTACATTACAGAAAGAGTAATGAAATTAAACTTTTTTTTTTGTCTGAGACAAGGTACCGTATTTCATTTTTTTATATTATTAACTTTTGAAAATCGATGACAAAGGAAACTAATTTTAGCCCAGACATCAAGTGTAAACTGTAACATCAATTCAAGCAGCAATATTTATACCATAGCATTGTTCTAACTAGGTTAAATCTGGTTACCATATGTAATTATAGTTATACATCTAAAGCAATTTCTGTATTGTTAAATATATCATAGGGCGACTTTCCCGCTTTTATTGTTGATGAGGTCTCAAGGATATACCAAACTATTCTTCCGCAAGCAAGCTGGATAGCTTTCTTACATTCACTAAGTCTGACGACTTGTTGTACAAGCTCTATTGTTTAACAAGTCAAATCTCGTCTTCAAAGGATAAACATTGTAAAAAAGATAGTCAAAACTGAACATTTCATGAAATCCTTTAAATTGAAATTAAACGAATTTATTTACATTAAAATCAATCAATATATTACGCGTAAGTAAATCTCACAGGCGTTTTCGAACAGACAAACTAATGTTTTCCACGAGAAAAACAAAAAAAAAAAAAAGAGCAATACGGATGGTTTAGTGTCAATAAACTGTTTAAACAAAAGTAAAAGTGAAACACATTGCAGCACACTTTTATCACATTTTAAGAATCAACTATAAAAAAATTTGAAAATCAGCAGTCAAATGTAATACCAAAGCCTTTCAGAATTAAACTTCTCAAAAAATTCTCACAAAAGATTCGTAATTTCTGTGCACTTGAGGTTTACACTCTTCTATAGTAGCCGGGGTGCAGCGCAATCGGAGTATAAGGTTTTAGACACTCGTTTTTCCTGTATAATTCTACACATGCCTTCAGTACACTGCTGTAGTCATCTGTCTGTTTCAATTTACTGTACATGTTTAACAATGTCCTAAATGTACCAATCCGTC
The DNA here is from genome assembly GCF_021730395.1 of Mercenaria mercenaria. Taxonomy (NCBI): domain Eukaryota; kingdom Metazoa; phylum Mollusca; class Bivalvia; order Venerida; family Veneridae; genus Mercenaria; species Mercenaria mercenaria. The sequence goes on from NC_069372.1 coordinate 65,893,017, forward strand.
TTGGATCTATTCTGTTAGACATTAAAAGTCTCTGCTCAGCTTTTGTATACAATCCATAATGTATCAACCAACTGCCTTCATATTCCAGAATCGTTGCATTCCAGAAGATTCTTATATTGTCCGTTGTATTTGCTAGATCCTTTTCCTTCTGTCTGTCGAACGATCTTTTAAAAACTTTAGAATTTCCAACTTGAAACATTTCGTCATACCCAATGTCAATGAAATTACTGCTAGTTTTTAGAATAAGGAAGTTATATTGTGGAGTTTGTCTTATCTTTAGGTAGAGATATTGCGAATTATAGACTGATATAAAGTCAAAAATATTTGTGAAAGTTGAAAATCCGTTCTTTTCACTGGAGAATAAATCCAAGACAGCAGCACCATTTGTATGGTGAGTTATAGTTTTTCTGTATTCTATATATTCAAAAATGTTTAATGCAAACACTGGAACGTCATGGTGGAGTATGGAGTAAGCCCCGGATGTATGCACAGATCGGTCCATAAAAACACCAGTCACATCTTTCTGCTGGCGGATAAAGTCTAAACATATATTAGTTTCGTGAGAATCTGTGTTTTTACCATAAGTCCATTTTGCTCTGTCTTCAAATTTCATATTAACAAAATTGAAACAATGACTAGACATAAATAAAGCAATAAATAAATAGACAATATAAATAGAATACTGGCATCCATTTTGATTACGTGAAAATCTCGTAGGCAGCGAACATATTGCACATGAAACTGCAATGTACATAAATATGATACCGTTATGCATTAAACGCAATTCCTTGTGACTGTTTAAACTAAATGCTAGCAAAAGGAACATAAATATAATAAAGCTTTGATTCTTAGCTGTTTGACTATGTTTGTTTGATGATGTAAACAAACGATGAGTAATATCAAAAATATCAATCAAAATAATTGTGAAAGACAGTGTCACTATGGGTTCATTCTGATATAGTTTGAGCAGATAAAAGAAGCCGCTGTTTACGCCAAAGATTTCACCAGCAAAACTATTCCGTACGTTAAATTTGTACCACTGATATGGCGAAAAGAACCATCTTTCGTATGTGACATAATCACAGTAGCCACCAATTAAAGAACCAATCACTATACCAAACAAATAATGTTTAAGTAAGCTCACAATTTCTGCGAAATGTTTGAAAATGTGCTGATAAAAGCCAGCTGAAAGTAACAGCGGGATGAAAATAAGGTCCACTCTTATGTAAATGCACAGCGCAAGACCTAATCCTGCCAGCAAATCGAGTAACTTAATCTGCTTCATTTCTCTCCAGCGGCTTGCTTCTTTAATGTATGTCATGTTCCTCTTCATATTATTTGTTTTAGATTGACATGCACCATTTTTTGATTCACAGTAATTATTCGAGTGTTCACTTGGCACTTTTCCTTTTTGGTAGATAATATTTGCGTTTTCGTCATGACTAGAAAACTTCTTATTATGTTCTGGCGTAAACTGAGTTGAAAGAGTGTTTATTTCTTTTGATCCGCCAATATGGCTACAAAATAATGCATCATTTGCATCATCTTCTTTACCGGCTGTTATATCTTGTCCTTTCAAAGCATTCGATGGTTCTTCAGAACTGGAAAGCTCTGATTGTTTCAATTCTTGGACGCCGTGTTTCTCCAAGGATGTCATTAATCTGATTAAAGGAATCAAAACCAGAAAGACGAATGGTGCTAGAAAGCTGTTGATTAAAGTATGTGTTCCAAATATATTCAAGGACAATGAAGAACTAACTAATATAGCAGAAAGACATCCAATGTCCCTGGAATGGTGTAAAATCCGACTAAACTGAAAGACGACCACTGGTAGAAGAGATGTAACTGTCACATGGAATATCTTGACGATCTGCAAAAAATAGAAGGTGAAAAAGTTAATAGAATACAATAAGAAACTATATCTTATACAACATTTTATTTGATGGGTAAGTCAGTACCTTAAATCAAATGTACTATTTGAATTATCCCAGTGCTTTTTGTTATACTCTTTTTGCATTTTTAGAATCACAGACAGACTTTGTTTCTGGCAGCAAATAAGATTGCCACGCCAGAAAAGACGGGACACGTAAACTATTACTGCTGACCAAAAACAATCAAAAGTAGAGACAATTCAAAGGCGAGTTTAAAAAAATTTAGACAGAACTGTAAGTTTAATTTGTGACCGCTTTCACATTATAATGTAAATATATTTTAGTTAACTTTTACAGGTTAAATGTGAAACATGTAAGCATAAGTAAATAGGAAACAAAACTAGAAAGTGTACAAATGCATTAAAAATGGTAATATTGTAAAATGTCCTTACTAAATATGGTGAAGTGTTGATCCCACACATATTAGCTGATATCATTACAACGGAAACAAATTTTGGAAGTATAAAAGATCTTAGACTATACATCCCAAAATGAATTTCTTGTGCATGTGCAGCAGACATTGCTGTAGAGTTCAGGGCATCATCACTTGGCGGGGGCAAATATTCGTAAGGCCGAAAGCCATATCCAAAAACATCTGAATGTGCGACTGAAAAAGTAAATGTCAGGTGTAAAATTGCATTCAAAAAAGTTGTTCATGGTAATGAATCTATCTTTATATCTACTTTGATCCTTCTGTGCAATATCGTTTTCGATTATATAAGTTTCGTCCGTCGTTGTGGACGGTTGTATCGTTTGGTAATATGTCAAGATATCGTGTTAGAATGCATTTCTTTCCGTAAGTTACAAATATAGAACTTAAACAAAATCATATACACATCTAAATGTTTCAAACCGTAGCTATTAAGTATGTTAATCACATGTCGGTTGTTCTACGGCATGCCAAAAGCATACAGCCAGAAAGAGATATTTATATACAATGTGCAATGTGAGTTATGCATTTAAATAATAAGCATTTTCCCGCACTGAGCATCATAAACGACAAACGATGATTGATCTGTCAGCCGGAACGAGACATAGAAACAGAATGTCTAATATGCACATTAATAAATGCACCAAAACAAGACGCACATGCATCGTTTATTCTTTGTAATTTGTATTAGATTAGAATTGATTATATGAATCATGCATCTCTTGAAAGACGAAATCTAAATGAAGTGTGCAGAGGACTAGACCATAATGTCAAAATAATTCAAACAGACTTTACAGTTTCTTATTAACCTTAAATACCTAGAAAGGATATTGCCTTTCGACCTCCCAGAACTTTGTACTAGTATGGGCGTACGTTTTTAATATCAGTATATGATGTTTGCGAAAATATGTGATCATGAAAACATTAGTTGCATGAAAACTTCCTTTGTTGGGTTTATGTAAGTTTTATAGAATAAAAATAAGAGACGGAGACAATTGTTTCATATAGGATTAAGTACTACCAGATACGATGCTGTAGACTCATTTTCTACATACATTGTTACAACAAATGTCATTTTCCTGGGCTAAGTACTTCACATTTGTTTTACCTTTTGATTATCAGAAGTTCAAACAATCGAATCAGTGTTTGTTTTATCGCTTCAACAATCGTCGAAACCTTAAAGTGACACATTTGACACGAGGTTGACCAAGATTTCTGTTGATAAAATATTCAAATCTATTCATCAAACTAGAGACAATTTTACATTGGGCAAATTCGTTTCACTCAACCCGAGGTACGCTGGTCAAGTAAGCGGTAAGAAAAAAAGTTCTCGCCAGTGTTAAAGTAAACGAATGATCCGGCGTACGCCGGCCATGTGAGCTGCAAGTAAAACAAGAGGGCCAAGATGGCCCTAGGTCGCTCACCTAAGAAACACACCATAACAGTGTAAAACATGTTTGACCTAGTGATTTCATGGAAACAAATATTCTGACCAATTTTCATTAAGATTGGACCAAAAAATTGGTCTCTTGTGATAAAACAAGCATTTTCTTAGGTTATGATATGACCTAGTTTTTGACCCTAGATGACCCATATTCAAACTCGACCTAGATTTGATCAAGGCAATCATTCTTACCAAAATTCATGAAGATCAAATGAAAAATACAGCCTCTATCACATACACAAGTTTTTTCTTTGATTTGACCAAGTGACCTAGTTTTTGACCTCAGATGACCCATATTCAAATTCGACCTAGATTTCATTAAGGCAATCGTCCTGACCAAATTTCATAAAAATCAATTGAAAAAAAAAACAGTCTCTATCGCATACACAAGATTTTTCTTTAATTTGACCTAGTGACCTAGTTTTTGACCTCAGATAACCCATATTCAAACTCGACCTAGATTTCATCAAGGAAATCACTCTGACCAAATTTCATGAAGATCAATTGAAAACTACATCCTCTATTGCATACACAATGTTTTTCTTCGATTTGACCTAGTGACCTAGGTTTTAATCCCAGATGACCCATTTTCGAACTCGGCTTAGATTTTATCAAGGTAATCATTCTGGCTAAATTTCATGAAGATCATGTGAAAAATATAGCCTCTATCGCATACAAAAGGTTTTTCCTTGATTTGACCTAGTGACCTAGTTTTTGATCCCAGATGACCCATTTTCGAACTTGGTCTAGATTTCATCAAGGTTATTATTCTGACCAAAATTCATGAAGATCAATTGAAAAATACAGCCTCTATCGCATACACAAGGTTTTTCTTTGATTTGACCTAGTGACCTAGTTTTTGACCCCAGATAACCCATTTTCAAACTCGGCTTAGATTTTATTAAGGCAATCATTCTGACCAATATTCAGTAAGATCAATTGAAAAATACAGCCTCTATCGCATAAACAAGGTTTTTCTTTGATTTGACCTAGTGACCTAGATTTTAACCCGAGATGACCCATTTTCGAACTTAACCTAGATTTCATCAAGGTTATCATTCTGATCAATATTCATGAAGAATAATTGAAAAATACAGCCTCTATCGCATACACAAGGTTTTTCTTTGATTTGACCTAGTAACTAGTTTAACCGAATACCATTTCGAACTCGGCCTAAACTTATCAGGCATCATTTGACCAATATTCATGAAGATCTATTGAAAATACAGCCTCTATCGCATACACAAGGTTTTTCTATGATTTGACCTAGTGACCTAGTTTTTGATCCGAGATAACCCATTTTCGAACTCGGCCTAGATTTTATCAAGGTTATCATTCTGACCAATATTCATGAAGATTAGTTGAAAAATACAGCCTCTATCGCATACACAAGGTTTTTCTTTGATTTGACCTAGTGACCTAGTTTTTGACCCGAGATGACCCATTTTCGAACTCGGCCTAGATTTTATCAAGGTTTTCATTCTGACCAATATTCATGAAGATTAATTGAAATACAGCCTCTATCGCATACACAAGCAAATGTTGACAGACAGACGACAGACGACAGACGCCGGACATCGAGCGATCAGAAAAACTCACCTGAGCATTGCTCAGGTGAGCTAAAAAGTAACAACCTCTAATCTGATATGATTTTCTATTGTGACCTTTTTTCAAAAAAAGTCAGCGATCTTTTCCTGTAGTACGTTTTTACCTTTACTGGTAATAACCACAAATTTCTAAATGTTTATCAGAATATATATCTTAGAAATATATGATATCTCGCAAGACCGGCTAACATGAGCGTACGCCGGATAGACTCGAGCAGTGCCGGGAAGCCTAGCGAATGATCTAAGGAGCTTCCCATTTGGTTTTGAAAATCTTTTTTCTTCTTATGTTTTTTCTTTTCCGTAAATATATCTATCGGACGCACTTCAATCATCCTTTACGAATCCGAATTCGGTTTTTTTTACGAATATTTGCTACAAAATCAAAGACATCTGTGTAAAATGTCGCCATTATTGTATAAAGCAATGTGTTAGTTGAATAGGAAAGCTACAGTGGTTGCCTTAATAGTCATAAGTCACAGCGAAATGTCCGCCAAGTGATACACTTACTGAGTTCATACCTCACATATTTTAAAACCAGAACTACAGTGGTTGAAAATAATGTGAGTGTTAAATAAATGTTTATTTAATAGCCATTTATAGTGTACTAATGGCAATGGAAAGCAAGTCAAATTTCGCTTTGATTGGGCATTTACGATCAGGTACGATGTTTTAACGCGTTCCGATTTCATGTTGATTTATTTTATAAAAGACGGGAGACCTTCTATCGAGTTACACTATGGCGTTTAAAATAACGTAAAAAACAAGATGAATAAAAGGCTATGGTCAGATTTCGCCTTTAGAATATTAAATTATTGAAAACATTAATTATTTCCCTGCTGTCAGATATAGTAGTGTCTTTTTATTCAATTTGCTTTGCAAATCAGAATGACTAATCGATTGCTAACCAAAATGAGAGGCAATGTGTTAAATACCTAATGAGACATTGTTAATTTTCTGGATTCAAAAGCACACTGCTCAAGCGCTTTGACGTATCCGGCTAGAAAGTAATGCATTTTAGACAAATAGCTCTAAAGCTAAGCTGTTCAAGCCAAACAAGGTTTACCAAATATATATTGCATAAAATCATTTTACGTTTTTATTGACATAATTTTGTTATATTTTGCTGACAAACAGCAGTTAAGACATTAATTAATAGATCAACTGTATTTCCTGTTGTTTTTGTTTTTTTTTGGTTAAAGATTTTGGCTAAACATTTTATTAAAACTGGCAGCAATTTATCACTTATACACAGAAAAGGTACAAAGCTGCATTTGAGTAGTATATTAATTCAGCAATTAACACCGCAACTTTGAAAGTACACTGGGGAAGTATTTGCCTTCAGCTGCGTCGAATATATACATGGAGACCACTCGGCAAATGCATTTGTTTAAGATACCTATCTGTCATGTTTTTGTATCGTATAGTGGAATATTGTGGATAATAATACATGTTATAATTACATGCATGTGTATGTGCAAAAGTAACGTACGATCGGTAAAACTTTGTTCTGTGGAAGAAATCCTTGTAGCATAACTTTTTAATTTCAAACTGAAAATTGTAAACAATTTCTTAACCACTATGCATCAGTTATAGATGTTTATATTTTGCATATACAACACATTAAACGTTAAGACGAAAGAAATGCTCACCTTCTATTGTCTGAAATATTTCGTCGGGATGTAATATCCACCAATTCGTCGGCTCCAGTACGTACAAAATCCTCAAAGTTAATGTTAATGGTAACAATATCCATGGCAGCCACTGAGGAAATATATCATCAGAATTTGTTGTAGATCCGTTTTGATTTATGTTTTTATGTACAGATGTTGTTTTCTTTCTTTGTGAATTGATATTTATCAGTTTTATTCCACCAGACTTATGAGACTCCAAGTTTTCCTCCGCCGGTCGTTTCCTGGTGGCATCAACCTGCGTTTGTAACAATCTTTTTTTCTTCGGTCCTCTCCTTCCCATTTTTGTCTAAAATTATATCAATAATGGATTTCTGCTTTATTATTTTAGCATTTCAATTGCCCCGCTCTTCAAACTGATCATACTTTTCCGGTAATTAATGTTTGTATTTTTACAAACAGTTCAATAAATAAATCTTAAACCCAGCGTCCAATTGTTTAGCACTCACCGTCGGTCACTTAGATACGTCTTATTTCGACAAATGGTACCTTAAAATTAATCCAAGAAATACTTGTATTTACATTGTAAATCTTGCATCAAAAACATGCACTTTTAACAAGTTCCAATCTTCGTATATAGCTCTTCATTTTCTATTATATGATAAAACTTTAATGATCGTAAATGAAAGGCGGTTTGAGATAAACTAACACACTACGCATCGATGAGCCGCAAAATAATGTCTGCCTTTTGCCAATGTAATAACAACTTATTTTCCGTGAACCATTTTGTTTGCATTAACAGTATACTGAGCTTGTCTGTTCATCGATCTATAACAAAATTGTCAGTTGAACAGACTATCAAAGCAGTCGATCGATTTCTACACAACTAATGTAAGTGATCCGTCATTTCGTTACAAAGATGTTACATGAACTTTGTTATTTTACACCAAAAGGAAAATTGAAAACAAAATGACTGTATCATTTGAGTGAAATACATAAATCAAGCGATTGAATATTTGAAACTTTTCATTTATACGTTACTAGTTCGTCAATTCGTTTGTTTATGTTGGGTTCAACGTCGCACCGACACAGTTATACGTCATATGGCGACTTTCAAGCTTTAATGGCGGAGGAGGACCCCAGGTGTCCCTCCGTACATTATTTCTTCACAAGCGGGGTATAACTGGGTAGGACAACCGACCTTCCATTTGCCAGCTGGATGATTTGGTTTTCACGTGAACAATTCAACGCCCCGAGTGAGGCTGGAACCCACATCAGTGTGGGGCAAGTGATTTGAAATCAGCGACCACGAAGACCCCCAGTACATTATTATAGAGTTTTAACCCTTCAGGGACTATAACAGGCATTTCAGAGACAATATCCTTTCGCCATTGTCTCAGTAAGGTGTTTTATCAAATTTTGTAACATATACGGACAGTGACAAACTTGTTTGAATGATTATTCTATACTATACTATACCTGTTTGAGGTTTATTTATGTTTTTTGAACAAATGAACATGTGATACTTAATAATATGTTTATTTGTCACGTTTTCCAAACAGATTAGATTCCTTATATTCATTTCAAGCGTAATGGAGGTGGAATGAATTATTTTAATAAAGATTTACAAATGATACTGATCTACAATACAGGCCCTTATTCTCGAAGTTTATATCTAAACCCGATAACTCCGGACCGATGATTTATTTTGTATAGGGAGTCATTTAGTGATTTACTTTGATACATTTGGATAGATCCAAATGATCTCTTCGATATTATCTGATTAAATGAATAGTTTTGTCGCGCAGTATTTGAATACGAAATCACAGTTTTATTAAGAAAGGCCCACCATGTCCTCTTTATTGCACGCACAATTAAAATATCTCAAACGGAACATTGGCTTTATAGCTAAGATATTATGGAAGGCATTAATTAATTATATAAAAAAATGTGTTTCCTATAAAACTGAATACAATAATCTGAAAAGCACGCGTATATTATACAATTTCAGTTATCTTCAGTACAACTGTTATTGGCAAAGGCTACCACATAAGAAATGCATTTCTATCTTTTGCCTAATTGGCTCTACCGAGTAACAACTTCCAAATAATGAAAGGGAATAAGTCACATTAAATATATCATATCTTGTGTTTACAAAATACAAATATAAAAAAGCTTATGCTATGTATATGTATCAACAGTCTTGAAAACCGCCAAGTCAGCTCATGACTACAAATCGATGCCATACAATAGTTCTCTGTCCATCACTGATTCAGAGGAAATAGATATTTACATGTGCCTGGTACGAAATCCAAGATATTTAAATTTTGTACAGATACTACTGAAAAATAGTCTTAAAACCTTTGCCAACGGCGTTGAATTTGCAAATTTGTGCACTTTCCGAAGTCATTATTAATAATATTGATTTACGTTAGGTTTAAAGTTTTATTTAGTTTATACTAATTTGTTTTAGCTCGATTGTGATGAAAGCTTCAAGCTTATTGGAACCACTCTCCAGTCCGCTTCCTGGAAAAACCAGTACTGGTGCCATATGTGTCATATGAAAAGTCATGGTCGTGACCCCAGTGGGGCTCGAACCCATGACCCCCGGATTGAGCGGCAGACACCTTATCCACTAGTTTTATTTGCAACATCAAAGAAAATATTTTGCAAACGATATAAAGTATTTGGTTTCAGTCCATTGTTTGGTAATTATAAAAAGAGGACCAAGCGAAAATATGCACGTTTATCAGATATTACAAAATGCGCTACGAATTTATTTACATTAGTAATTTTAACTTGAAAATAAGCTTCCGATTAATAAGTAGATTGAAAAATTCATAAGCTAACATACAATGTACGTACACACGAGTACTTTGTTCTTGGCTCACTTCTCACGTGCTAACATGTACGATAAGGTATGTAAGGAAATAGACATGAAATTATCTTACCTGTGAAAACGTCACATTATTCCACCAGCATTGTTATATGTACATGTTCATATATTCCAACCTCGTGGATTCCATGTGTATTTATTAGAACTATTGCATCCTGTCTAATTATCAAGGAATAAACACATAAATTTATGATCGTGTCACGGTATGATAATCTTTACTTGGATAAATGAGGCGTGTGAATGCGTCTGGTTCATCAGTAGATCATTAATTTAGTTTAACTGTTTCGTCGTAAAATAACTTAAACGTTTTAAACATTATTGAAAGAGTTGCGACTTTTATAAACGATCTAATATGCTATAAACAATAAATTAAGAACAAAGTAAAGGTACGCGCATATCACCAATATCTATGCATTGTTGCGATATCTATATTTTGATATTTTTGCACGAAATAGATTTCAACACCGATCTTCTGAACTTAGTACAATTTTGTCAAGAATTTTATATTTATACAAAGAATGCTTTCATTTAGACTCGTAAATTTTAAATTGACAAAAAAAAATTCATCAATTGAAATTTAATGAGACACCACTCAGTACTCGAGGCAAAATCAGATAAAATTCTTCGCCTTCATCAATCACAACTAAAACAAATTCACATTATATATCTCGTCAAAGTGCCCCGTACATATAATTATAATATGACTTTTTTTTTTTTTTTTTGATTTTCCAAACAATCAGCGCATTACATGTTATATTTCTTGAACGTTTTACTAAACCTTAAATTGATTGACACTTGCGAAAAGGATTGTTTAATCATGAAACATCCAAGATAAATTTTGATAAGTTTTTTTTATCTAAACGTAGGGCCAATGATATTTAGTCAGCACAAAAATGTTCCTTCCAAACTTCAAAACTACAACTTAAATATCCCTTGTACGATTCTAGAATTGTCCATTATAATTCAAGAGAAGCTGGACATTACTGAAATTCTTAAAATGTGCGGAACGATTCTAGAAAATGGTCCGTACTTTTTATACTGCACAGAACATAAATGTTTCGGGCACGACCGACACCTGATAACGGCATTAGGTAAAAATACCACAGAAGATTTGACAAAAGCCGCATTTAATAGGCCTGTCTGGTGTTTCATTTTTTTCTGAAATTACATGATCACATTGCTTACAGAATAGAAACCTGATTTCCTGTATCTATAATTTTAGTATAGTTATGTAGTGCTGGTATGATCATTTCATACGCCATGAGGAGGCTGGATATCAAATCCTGCTCCTATTTGTGCACATAATCGTATACCGGGGTACATAGTTTTATTTTACGACTTGTAAATTCCGCTTAATTTATTGGTCGACAGGTCGGTAACTGGTCAAAGAAAGGTCCATAGAATGAGAAATGTCTGTAAACAGATCTGAACGAGTAACTATTATTCAAAACAATTAACACCAGCCAGTTATTTCTGGTTTCTATAAACTTGTAATCCAACCAGCAGCCTGTTACATTCTTATAAGCAGTCTAACTGAGATATCAACCATACTGCTCTTCTTTAAATGTGGTCATAAAATAAAAAAACTATTTTTCATTATAAAAAAAATAAGAATGATATAAATTGGACTTCTTACAACATTAGTAGTGCGGTTCGTACCTAGGGTATATTTTGACTACAAAACGTATGTCTCTCATCTTACAAATGTTTGAAACATATTCAAGATTAAAGATAGATCTATATCTGAAAGAGCATATTAAAATTAAAATTGTTATCCTTTTACGACCTCACACATAGGTTGCAAGTTTTCTTTAAATGGGTTCAATTTTGACATATCGCTGTATGAAATCTTCAAAGTACTATATTAGTTTTAATTGTAAGAAATCTCTTCGCTTGAAACATGCTTCCTGTTGCTTCATTTAGCTTTTAAGACGGTATTTAAATTTGACATGATTTGACTCTTCAGTTGGATACACACGTTTAAGATGACGAAATAGTGTCAATACTTTACGTAGGTATGTATTCGGCAGTCGCATTAAATGATAACACGCGTGAAAAAGTACGATCACTTATTCGTCAGAAACAATGTGCACAGGCAAGTTCTAGCTATGCGATCAATTAATAACGTTTATGTAAAATGAATGTGAAATATTTACATTTGCCCTATTCTTTTCCATTGAAAATTATGACGTTCATTTCGTATGAACAGCAAAAGGAAATGCGCGAAATTTACGTCATCGCTGCTGAGTGATAACCGACCGCTGTTTTGACGACGTCCGCATATAGTCAGGGAAAACGTTCCAGTTGTTCCGTGTGGTGAACAGAATGGCCGGGAAGCCGATTTTAATGTTAAATGCTACAAAATATGTGCAATTTATAATATTATCATGTTTTTACAAATGGAAAGGAAGTATAATGTAAATATAAGAAATGAAACTATTTTTTTCGGTGTTCATGCGAAATGAACGACCGAATAGGATCGACAATTTAAACATGAATCGCTCGCGATTCATGAATTTGCCGATCCTGTTCTGTCGTTCATTTCGCATGAACACCGAAAAAATAGTTTCATTTCTTAAATGCAGTGCCGTAGCCATACTGAGGCAAACCGAGGCCGTTGCCTCCGTTAAAATTTGAGGAGCCAGAAAAAAGTAAAAAGTAGGCATGATGAAAAATTCAGTTATAAATGTTAAAGTATATTAATATCAATAGGAATATGTCAGAATATCATTTGCCTCATAACATCATTGAGGCAAGATGAGGCAGAAATCCTAGCAGTCATATTGATAGCCTTGGCACCAGGCCCGGATCCAGGGTTGAGTGACCCCTCTCCCCCCTCCCAAGTTGGCTGAGAATTGACCTATACTCATCAAAGTTGCACCCAATCATTTATTATTAGATTACCTATTATCAAATCTAAACCCAAAAACGCCCCAGAGACCACAATTTCATACCGATATTTCAAAATTTTCCAGGAGAATAGTCCCCTGACCTAACTAATATGAGTGGGGATCCCTCTCCCATACCCCAAATTAGACCAAAAATGCACCTTTTCGTATCTGTATTCCAAAACTTTCAAGGGGAAAATCACCTTCCCCACTAAAATTGTGTGTGTGTGTGTGTGTGGGGGGGGGGGGGGGGGGGGGTTAGTAGAACCCCTCCCATACTTCTAATTTTAGGAGGGAGGGGTGGCCTGACCCCACACCCCGCAACACGAACAGAGACCTCCTCCCATGCCTACCCCATTTCGGACTATAAACTAACAAAGTACTAGTAAACTGATAAATAGCATGTTGTTGTATGTCTGTACTGATTGATTTCTGATTTTATTGCAACGATTGTATCCGACCATGTAAGTCTAGGATAAATCCCTAATTATCCCTGTTATCAATAAAACAATTTTCTTAAAAAACGAAAGTAACTGTTATAAATAGGGCTAAAATAACGATTTTTTTACTGTGATATAACACATTCTGACAGTGCTCCAGAATGCACCGTGAAAAAATTCCGGGGTAGACTCCCCCTCCCCCCACCACCCCAGATTGCCTCGGTTAAAATTTGTGTCCGGCTACGGCACTGAAATGTCACATACATTGTCACCGTTTACATATTTTATTGTTCCATGTATATATTTTTACGATGGATGGCTGCATGTCCCTCCTTCCTATAGACTTGATATGGAAGAAAATGTAATCGTGACCGGCGATGCCAATTACTATTATAAATAGCCATCAATATTAGTGTGACAAGCTTGAAAAACATTATAATGCACATTTAAGCGTTTTAAGAAGTTCCTATTTTACAAATAACTACATCGACATCTATTTATTATTCAAATATTTGTACTGAATATAGCTCGAAGTAAAGAGAAGCCTTTGTTTCCAATATGAGCCGTGCCATGAGAAAACCAACATAGTGGCTTTGTGACCAGCATGGATCCAGACCAGCCTGCGCATCCGCGCAGTCTGGTCAGGATCCATGCTGTTCACTAAAGGTTTCTCTAATTGCAGTAGGCTATAAAACCGAACAGCATGGATCCTGACCAGACTGCGCGGATGCGCAGGCTGGTCTGGATCCATGCTGGTCGCAAAGCCACTATGTTGGTTTTCCCATGGCGCGGCTCATATATTGATGTTTCAACAACTTGAATCGATAATGTCTGGTACTTAACAGTTTTGATAATTTTAGTTCTGTTTAGAGTATATGCCTTCTCAATATTTACAAAAGTGTATGAGTAAATATACATTGCTAGTACAAATACACATGAATAAAGTCAATTGAAATGACATTATTTTATGCCACGTCATTACAACTGTTAAAACGCCGAAACATAGAGTGTAATAAAAACGACTGATGTCGAAAATTAGTATCACTGGAAATGTTTTAGGCTTAAGTGTCCTCTTAGCACAAAGACACACACATTTTGAACGAAATCACAAGAAAAGAACAACAATATAATGGACTAATTTTCTTTTTTGACAATCAGCCACGTTTTTAAATACTTTGCTCCATTGATCTATTAGTGTTTGTCATGAATTTATAAAAGTGTATTAAAAATTTTGTGCCTAACACGATAATCGAGAACTGACATATCTAAATGAGATTGAGCTTGGAAATCCTGAATTGATTCAAATACTATTGACAATGATGGTAATGTTAATATGAGAATTAGGTTATATGATAATGTCAAAATGAAAAATTACAAAAATATGTAACGAAACATATTAAGCGCTGCAATTCAAAGTTAACATTGTTAATTCAACAAATACTAATATGAATATATCAATTGATACGGATCTAGATCACGTTAAATATACCCATAAAGTAATCGGTACTATATGCGAGCCGCACCATGAGAAAATCAACATAGCGCATTTGCGACCAGCCTGGATCCAGACCAGCCTGCGCATCCGCGCAGTCTGGACTGGATCCAACTGGTCGCAAACGCTCATTTTACAAAAAAGCAAACATATCTAATGATTTAATACCCACGGTGTCAACTATGACTAGATTTACAGTATCAGGGACTTCAGTTTGAAACTAACTTTGTCCAATGAATGTTTCCTGTTATGAGAGCAAATGGTGATAGAAATTGCTCTGGTGTCCATGTGTGCACTAAATATTTGTATGTGCATTAAATAGTTATATAAAATCAAGTCAAACAGAGATAATATCAGCTTTTATAGTGGTACGTCACAATAGTTCTGTTCATAATTCCCCTGACAATTGAAAAGCAAACACCCTAAAAGTATGTTTTAAGCAATGTATATTTATTGCGCAAAGTGTTACAATTAGAAAAATGAAAATAATGTTTTCAATCTAACTATTTAATAATTTATGATCAACACTAATTTGACTGACAACCATACTGTTCTTTGATAACAAGCGTATCACAGTACAAACTAATTTATCAAATTTCAAAAATTAACATTAAAGTGATACCACGAGAGAGAAAAGGGATATAGATATACATCTCTAAGAACAATTGGAAACACACCTTAATTTCACCTGTTTGTTAACGTAGTAGCTTCTGCAAACACAAATCGGGGCGGTGAATTCACTAAGTGTGTTATCGTGTACGTACTGGGCAAGTATTTGGTGGACCTCATATTAGGAGAAACTTATGGTCTGAATGAAAAGAGAAAAAAAATGAGACACTGAAATTGAGAAAGACCAAAACGTTAAAGCAGAAATGATCATGTTAAATGAAAAAACTAAAAATTAATAGGTTGCTCTTTCTGTAAAAATGTATCAATTCTATTCAAAAATCGAAAATTTCATGTACCTATTTTGCCAAATTTTGGTTCTGATAACAGTTCTTGGGCTTGTACTGCATGTGAAAACAAGAGTGTTTCCAGGGATATATATTATATATGACAGTCCATACCTACATTACTGCACACAGCTATCAAGGAGGGGGAAAGCAGAATTAACATGTAACCATCTTGATATAATCTTTTCCGCATGGAAGAAACAAATTTTTACTAAGAGTGCGAGAAAATCAGAATAACCTGGCCTATCTAAGACATTACAAAATCGGCGAAATCTATTTCTTGTTGTTATAGGATAAGATGATAAGAAATTGTTTATTATAGTGACATGTAAATTCGTAATCATGTCAACGGTGACAACAAAAATGTAAGGCAACAATGTCAGTGATAATTCCTTTCTCTTCGGAATCGATCAAAGTACAATATATGCCAGATAAAATAAACAGTAAACTGTGCATAAGGATATATATATAAAAGCTATTAAAACGTTTAGCAAAGGACCATTTCAATTATTTATTTTCAGTAATTATTGATAATGGAATCTAGCATTATGCCAATAGTCAAGTGTAAATTTGTGACATCAATTCACGTAACTATTAATATCTATATGATGGCGTCACACTTGATTCACAAAATGATCATGCATGACAATCTCTAATTCTGATGACTTATTGTTTACTATTCTAGCTCGTCTTCATCTGGCCGTCTTTTTTTATAAAAAGGATAAGAAAATTAAAACTTATGAAATCCTTGAAGTTCTAGATTAAGTCTTTAAAATGAACGTCATAAAATATATATTATTTACGTTTTTATGAGCACGACAATATAAATATATAAAGTGGCAAATTAAATCAATTATCCGATCTGGAGAGCAGCAGCAACTTTTGATAGTTCTTCTCCTAATTATCGCGTAAGTATAATCTACTTTTGGCTTTCAATTTCGATAGCGTAAGCTAACTGCTTCCCTGGTTGTTACATGTTGTTAATTCGAAGCATTTGATTGTCTTTGAGAATTAGAAGAATCTTCAAAATTAGAAAACTCTTTTTATTTTGTTTCTGTAATTCCGGGAAACTTTATCGATGTCATTGAGCTGACTAGAGGGACAAACACATAAAGAAAAAAGGTGCTAGAAAGCTATTGATAAAAGTGTGGTTCCAAAGACAATGACATGAAAGAAACAACTGAAATTGCAGAGAGACATCCAACGCCACTAAAATGGTGTAATATCTGACTAAATTGGAAGGGGATCAATGGTAGAAGAGGTCATTGCCATATGAAATATCTTCATGTTTTGCAATTTAAAGCACAACGGTATAAAATAATGCAAAATAGTTATATTTCTTGTGACTTTTCGTGAAAATAAACGTATCAACACTATGCTTTATGAATTTGATAAGACAATATCTGTTGTACTAAAATCATCATTGTGCTTCATAATCTTTGATGTAAGACAGTATACATGAAATCTGTTCTACAGGCAATGCATAACATCACTCTTTGAAAAGGAACGGGAAAGGCAAATCACTTGGTCCGACAGATACGACCAATCGGTTAACCATTGCAACATCTTCCGATCAATTCTTATTGGACATGTTAAAACAATCAGCGAAATAATAGACTACAAGGCAGTCTGAAAGACAGCTATATCCCCCACTCATCCCGTTGTTATGGATATTGAAAGGGTGGTATTGGGTGGAAACATTGACGGTGCTAGGTATATTTTATAGACCATGTATGACGACATCAACGAATAACAGGTCGCAAAATAGGGATTTGTGTATTTCTCTCAGATAAGTCCAATCGTTCTAAAAAGTAGTATTTGTTTTATCCATCGGAACATTGTATCAAAGCATTACAGTGATTATTTATGTGCAACTTTATGAGAAATAATTTAATTGTACGTTGGGTTGGAAAAAAACGTCTGTATGTGCGTCTCAGTAAGTAAAAACATGGATCATTCCTGCAACAAAAACTTTCTTTGACCATCAGGGAGACAGGGTAGACAAGATTTTAGATAGTGTTGATAGCTAATGGTTTTCTTTCTAGAATTACTAAACATATATTTACCCACCCCCGACCCTCCATAACAAACTGATTTGACATCATGAAAATGTAAATCAGTCGTAAATAGGCGATTTTGAGTATTTAATAAACGGATTTCTTGAAATCAATATCGTTAGAAAGCGATTTATGTAATATAAATATTCGATAAATCATGCAGATAAAACCGTATAACGCTAGTCAGTTATAAACAACACAGTGTGCAAGACGCGGCATATATCAAAAGCGGTTGATCTTTCAACTGGAACGAGACACGGAGACAGAATGCTTAATATGCGCTGTGAAAATGCACCATGAGGTGCACATGCATTGTGTTTTTGTTATTTATAATGGATTAAGATATTTATATGTCCGATGATGTATTTGTATGCTTAATGCATCTTTCGATAAACGGGATTGTCCAAATGTAAATGAAAGTTTTTACACCAATTAAGCGATGATTCAGCTAGACAGTCATAATTCAACAACAGTACATCGGGTTTGGACTATGCATGTGTTCTCACGCAAAATATATTAAAAAGTGACACATTACGGCAGAAACTTAAGCAACATTCTTCATGGTCTGATGAATTGCATACATCGCTTTCCTACGGAATCCTGTTTCCGCCATCGACTTTTCGACTAGAAAGATACACGAAATCTTGAAATTACGGTAAGCATCTAATTTCAACTTTTCGTGCTATAAATTTACCGCGAAAGTCGAAATCTTGAAGTTTTTGACCCAACAATTGTCGTGCAGTGATATTTACAACCTAGAATCAAGCGCGAAAAGTAGAAATTTAAGCGAAAATTTCGGCCAAAGTCTTGGTCGAAAAGTTGAAGATAGGCCACTTTATTTCAACATTTCGCGCTAGATTATTGATCGACAAGTTGATGTTTGCACGACAATTCTCGGGTCAAAAACTTCGAGATTCCTACTTTTCGCGGGACATCTTTGCGCGATAAGTTGAAGTTAAGGCTTTTAAATTTCTACTTTTCGCGCTTGATTCTAGACTAGATCGAGAAGTTGACGTTTGCACGACAAATGTCGTGTTAAAAACTTCAAGTTTTCGACTTTTCGTGGTAAATTTTTAGCGCGAAAAGTTGAAATTAGATGCTTAATTTCAAGATTTCGCGTATCTGTCTGGTCGAAAAGTCGATGGCGGAAATAGGATTCCGTATTTTCCTTAATAATTTTCGGTGTATCAAAATGGATTTTGTTAGTTGAATGGGAAGTTAACGGTGGCTGCCTAAATAGTTATATTAAAGGACATTGAAAGCGAAATTTTAGCCGCTTCGCTTAAACCTTCTCATCTTTATATAAATAAAAGGAATGTTTGTGCTATTTAATGAAGCATTTAATAGCCATTTTATAGTATACATATGGCAATATATCGCTCATAAAATGTGTTTTATGTCCACTTGATTGGGCATTACAATGAGATATATCTATGTTTTAAACGCATTCCAGTTTAATGTTCATTTATTTTATATAAAACGAAAAACCTATTTCAAACCTTTTTTGAAAATACATGAGTATCTTTTCATATTTCATTTATTAAACTCGTTCAATAGAATAATGAAAAACGAGGCTCTGCCGAGCATTTTATCAATTTTATTCAACGAGTTTAATAAATTCAATGTGGAAAGACAAAAAATGTACTGTTCTTTTTATCGCATGTTTGCTTTTCCTGCAAAAACAAGTCAGTTTGACCAAAGTGTCCTATACTTTAACACGTCAAACATGTGATAAAGGAATCACTAAGCAAACTGAACAAAAGGATATGGTCAGATTGTTGTAGGATTGTATGTACCCCATATTCTTGAGTGATTAAAATTGAGATTGCAATATCAAGCTTTAAAAAATACGAAACATATAAAAGCATGGAAAGCATGCATTTAAACTTCAATAGGAACGAGATGACTGAAAAGATATCACATGTTTGTGGAATTTATTAACATGGTAAATAAAACCCATTTGAAAAGAAAATGTTAATTTAACAAATCTGATTAAAAGATTGCATCTTGTATAACTGAATAAGGAAAAAATAAAGTAAATCATCAATTAAAAAGGTATTAATTAAGAACACATAATGAATAATAATTATGTGTACGCAGTTCTGACTAGAACAAATTGCATTTCTAGTATTTGATAATTCGTGTTCATCAGGCATTTCTTTAATATTTATTTATTCACGAAACAAATAGAAGAAACCTTATTCTTAAACCATAAATGTGACCACCTATCATACTAAACATTTTCGACTCGAGTCAAATGAATAATTTTTACTTAAAAATGTTTCACTCAAATTATAAACGTTTCTTCAATATCATTATCTTTTAAACTTCCATTTACTGCTTTACACACGCTTATAAGGAAAAGGATTGTCATGGTTTTGTTGCTATATTAACAAGTTTCAACGAAATCAAGATTTTCAGGACAGACAGACAGACAGACAGACTGACTGACTGACTGACTGACTGACTGAAACCTAAAGCCCCGTCTCCCCGTTTATAACAATAATCTGGCATTTCATGCAGAGGTCTTGTTGCCTGATAAGCGAGCGTTTGAAATTTTTCGGGTATTCAAGGTATCAAAGGTACATTCTTGTATCAATTTTATTTAGACTAAACACTCACAATACTATAAAGAATTTGTCAGTAAATTCGCACATTTGATTTTTTTATTTTATTTTGATATGTAACAGTGACAAATGTAAGTCTATTTTAGATTTATTTTTACAGAACTGATTGTAATACTTAGAGGATTTAAAAATAAAAATTGATATATCAAAGTGTAGGTTGTCTACAATTTTGTAGAATGGGGATAAATGAAGAGTACGTGAACATTTGCATGCGATTAAGAATTAGGTCCATGTTTCGGAGAAAATGTTTGAACATCATCAAATCATAGAAAGAAAGCATTGTTTTACAGGAAAATTACACAGCATATAAAACATGTATATTTTTCTACAAAACCAGTGTCAATATACTCATGTATTGAATTCCGGAAAGGGACTGCATGAATGGGCCACACTTCTGGACAGTTCAGCGCCTTTAAATACTCACCATTTTTAATAAAAGCTGTCACATGTATTTGCAACAATGTACCAGTGGTTAAACTTAATATAACTAGGTAAAACATCGTTTTTGACAATTGTTTACATTTATTTCTTTACAAATGGCATTCTTTTTCAAAGGGGGACAACTCCATTAGAATATTTCAAGTATCCAATTCTATGGGAAAGAACAGTAAAACATGTATTTGACAGATGAGTTGTTTGTCAAGGTGTTGTTCGTTTACTCATAAGTTCTGTTGTTTTGTGATATACCGTTAAACCTTAATCCAAATCATGCTTACAATGAATACGAAGCGGGTAGCGATGTGACCTTATACTACATTTCAGTATAAATCAAGTAATTGGACTTGAAGAACTAATACTACATTGACACATGACCTGGTGCAGTATTTTATAAAATGTAATACAAAACAAAATGCTCTGATTACTTTTAAACATTTTATACTAGCAATTGTCATATTACGCGTCTTTAGTTAGAACAATCTTAATGCTTATTAGTTTACAGCGCCTTACGGTCTTGCTTCTGTGCTTTTAATAGTATATACATATTTCCTTATTTAATTATGCAAAACTTGATCACCTACTTTTTCAGAACATTCAAAAGGCACATCTGCGTCTATTATCTGGTTAGTTTCGTCTCAGATCGTATCAGTTATGAAACATGAAAGGCGGACAGAAAGAAATGTATTGCAGTAAGGTTGTATTACGTTAATATTTATTGTCAACTTATAGTCAAATTAGTTACAAAGTTTGACATCGGACGACCATCTGGGACGTATTTAGTGGTACGAATGAAACAGTTTGAATCCTTAATTATCTGTCTAATAACCAGAGTAAGTGTCATTATTATCTCCAAATACATTTCGTCGAAAAAGTAAGCCTGTCCTAACACAGCCTTGCAAAAACTGGAACGATTAAATGTTGTACAACTGCTAAATTATAATTGACAAAATTATATTTTCCTTATTATATGCATATCATAAATTTTAATGAATGTATCCGTTTTCAAACGAATACCCTATTATGTAAAAAAGATGAGTTAAAACATACGAGAAAGAAAACTAATATTTAAACCAAAAAATGTCTCGTCACTGTATCAGATTATCGTTAGATCGTTGGTAATGTATCCACTTTCTACTGCTATAAAAGTCATATTATGTCAAATTGATATTTTGTTTGCTTCTTTTGATAAATAAATATATTATGTTTGGCTGGTATAATAATAGAGGCATCAGTGTCGTTATCAAACTGATGTACCTGATGTCATCTTATCAAGCATGACTTTGCCTCTGTCATGTCAGAATATCACAAAGTAGCAAATAAAATGTAAGCAACCAAGCAATATGATAGCAGACTCAGTTTGATTGAGTCTGTTTATGAGAGGTAATGGATTGGGCAACACCCTTCACATCCCGGCTTAAGGCTTAAAGCGGAATTCTATTACAGTAAAAATGAATGTACTCCATGATCCCAAAGGACCAGACAATATAACAACACTAAGTAAGTTTATTTATGACATTATACATATATCTATATAAGGTCTATTCATTGAAAGTGTATCAAATTTCAATAGTGTTTAGATAATATCTGTATATTTATTTGAGGAGCAGGTGCTTCGGGTGAAAATAAGATGACGCATTATAATAATTGAATTCACCATTATCTGCTTTTGTTTGTTTGTTGTTTGGTTTAACGCCGTTTTTCAACAGTATTTCAGTTATGTACAACTGCGAGCAGTTAACCTAACCAGTGTTCTTGGATTCGGTACAAGTACAAACCTGCTCTCCACAAGTAACTGCCAATTTCCCCACATGAATCAGAGAATTGATTGAGTCTGTTTATTTTGATGGTATTCCCGCAAGAAGTAAAATGCTAAAAAATTTAAACTTTGTTGTTTTTACATAAAACATAATATCAGAGGTCTCGAGTACTGCTGTCTTGTGGACATGGAACGATGTAAAGACCACACCAGATCATCCACCAATACTGA
This sequence comes from Mercenaria mercenaria, assembly GCF_021730395.1. Classification (NCBI taxonomy): domain Eukaryota; kingdom Metazoa; phylum Mollusca; class Bivalvia; order Venerida; family Veneridae; genus Mercenaria; species Mercenaria mercenaria. The sequence goes on from NC_069372.1 coordinate 65,915,835, forward strand.
CAAATCTTACCTTTTAAAAAAGGGGGCAGGAATTTTTATTTATTTATTTATTATTTTTTGTTTGTTTAACGCCGTTTTTCAACAGTATTTCAGTTATGTAACGTCGAGCAGTTAACCTAACCAGTGTTCCTGGATTCTGTACCAGTATGATATCAGACACAATGTCTTTTATCAAATCGTCACGGAGAACATACGCCTCGCCCAGGGCTCGAACTCACGGCCCTGCGATCCGTATATCTTCGCTCTCCATATTGAGCTAAGCGGGCGGGCCGGGGGCAGGAAAGGATCCATATTAGCATGTAGTGGTCACCTTTCTTAAGCAGTCATTGTGGTCGTTTTCCTCGACTGGCTGCTGAACACAGGTCAGAATGTCTATAACTGTGTTCGGCTTTGATCATTTGTACTTTAATACTCTTGTTATGACAGCTGTACGTCGTCACACACTCATTTTACAAAGCTATATGTGAGACAAATATGAACCATTTCGTAGTAAATGAACAATATTATGTTACCTTACTAGTGTGTACTTGAATGAAATTGACATTAAAATCAGCATGCGTTTAAACAAGGCTGTATTTTGTCTTAATACCCATTCAGTCGCACGGTTTTATGTGCTTCTATATTGCCATAAGTGAACTATAAACAGGCTGTTAAATGCATCATAAAATTAACAAATAATATCTTTCAGCTACTGCAATTTTGATATTTCTATGAAAATTGAAGAACGAAAAACGTGCAACGGTGGATTGTTGGTTGTTTTTTTCTGAAGTCTCATGGGTAGTACTTGTTTCTCAATATGTTTCATCCAGTTCATGTTGATAACTTTCCTACTCGATGGGCATTATTTAGCTGGATATTCTATTAAGATTAATTGAAACTGAAATGGATAGTTATCGAAAGTTATTCACTTGTTATCAGTTGTACATATAGATTAGATAAACTAACATAACTAGTCCTCTTTGGTGTAATAACAGCAATATCTGCGTTTAACAATATTTAACTGGAATGATATCTATAAACGATTTTACAACTCAACAGTTGTATCAATGCCACTTAAAAATCTATGTTGAATATAAAAGACGATAACATTTCCTTAAGATTTAGGAGTATATCATCAAACACAGAAATATATGATAAACGAACAGCATCTTTACCAACAATCTACTTGACCATTACATGTTCTGCCGTACTGTCCTGTACGATGGATACTTAAAATATTATGAAAAAGTTGTCCCCCCTTGAAAAATGAATGCCGTTTGTAAAGAAATAAGTATAAGCAATTGCTAAAAACCACGTTCCACCTAGTTATGTGAAATCTCAACACTGGGACATTATTGCAACTGCATCAAAACGAACACATGTAACAGTTTCTTGTTTTGAAAATGGCGAATTTTTAAAGGCGTTGAACTGTCCGAAAGTGTTGCCCTTTTATACTGTCCTTTTCCGGTATTTAATGTGTATATCAGTATACTGACACTTGATTTGTAGAGTAATATGTATGTTTTATATGCTGTTTAATTTTCATGTGAAACAAAATGATCTGGTGGTGTTTTAATTTTTCTCTGGAAAAGGCCCTCTTTATTGTGTCAGTCTGGAGAAGCAGTCTTAATGTAGTGGAACTGAAATAACAATCGGCAATCCGAGGGTTATTTCGGCATTCTACGGACGTAAATATTGATATTTTGCTACATCAGGATGCCGAAATCACGGAGAAAACGTAATGAAATGGAAATAACCGACTGTCGTTTCGGACTCACTGCCTACCCTGCTAAATTTCTATAATGAACTCGTCCGTCTTTCAATTTGGACATTACCATTAACTGTAAAAAGGGGGCCTTACCAAAAAATACTGACTGAATGGCGAACAGTGCAGATCGTGATCAGACTGCACGGATGTGCAGGCTGATCATGATCTACACAGGTCACAAAGGCAGAATCAGTCGTATTTAGCATGATAAGGGCTAAAGTGTCATAGTTAATGATAATCAAATCAACAATTTACGAACAAACTGTTAAGAGTATCGAAATATCTCAAATAATATTAAATCGCATGTTAACGAGACTTTTTTTCTGTTATAATATAAAATATCCGTCCCGCATATCTTTCGCTCTCTGTCATCGAATGATATAATACGTATTAGATATTAACGACTTTGAAATATTGAATGACAATTTATGAATTCAGGAATGTTTCGGCGGTTGTAACCTCGACATTATAAATTATAAAAAAAAACATTTTTATCATAGATATGCTGTTTGTTTTTCTGCCGTTTTTACGAAAATAGAAAATTAAATTCATCTTAAATTTGTTATTGCTATGAATAGAAAATGTGGGAAATCCAAATTCGAATCACAAAGATTATTTCCATACAAATGTAGAAAAAAGCATGTCTTAGGAACATGAAAAACGAACACAAAATATTGTCCTAAACTAATGTACCCGAATATTACTGAAAGTTTCTTTTCGTCAAACAGACGGAATAAATCGCGAAAATGTTTATATCCCGCTCTCATCCCTGCACAAATTTGTCAGATAAGCCCACTCTAGAAATATATCTGGATTTAATCCATTGACATACAGGAATGCAGCTAATAATAAACGATCAAAATGTTTAACACCTATCTTCCAAAACAATCTTCTAATTAGCTTTGGCCACTTTTTAGCATCTCTAATAATGTCTTGTATTATCATCCATTGTGTGTAATTTTTTCTTCTGTGATCGCGTGCTTCCATAGCTAACGGTCAATTGAAACTTGCAATCAAAATCAAGGTATATTAACATCTCTGTGAACTGGTTCATTCGAAGTACATGATTATCTTTTGATCTGAACGTAAAATTATGGGTAAACATTGTCTGCAGAATGCCTGACCTCTCTATATATACTCCTGGTATTTGGTCCGCGGACCAAATAAATTCTTCGTCCCTATATATACTCCTGGTATTTGGTCCGCATCTGAAAACTTCTATATTAACGAATTATTTTAAGAATATCTCCCCCAAAAGACTACCAAGACCCATTTTCTGAAAATATGATCCCCCAAAGAAAACCATTTTCCCGGGGATACTTCCCCTTATAAGGCATTATAATGAATCTATTGGAAAACATTTTCGTCTCTATATATATACTCCTGGTATTTGGTCCGCGGACCAAATAAATTCTTCGTCCCTATATATACTCCTGGTATTTGGTCCGCATCTGAAAACTTCTATATTAACGAATTATTTTAAGAATGTCTCCCCCAAAAGACTACCAAGACCCATTTTCTGAAAATATGATCCCCCAAAGAAAACCCTTTTCCCGGGGATACTTCCCCTTATAAGGCATTATAATGAATCTATTGGAAAACATTTTCGTCTCTATATATATACTCCTGGTATTTGGTCCGCACATGTATAATTTATTATGTGTATTCTTACGCGACCTTACATGACCTCAACAGTGAATGGCGGATGGATACACTATGATTTTTTTAGAATGGCTGGAATGGATACACTATGATTTTTTACAAATTCGAAGCTAAACATATCATTTAAATGTTGTGAAATTTATTTGGTCCGCGGACCAAATAACAGGATAATGCCTAAATATAATTTAATCCCGTGTCATATTTCACAACTTGCACTTAATGTTTGATTCATAATTTCACGTGACAGATTTATCGGACGGAAGTTTTGTGTTTATTTGTACGGGAGCAGGAAAAGAATTAAATGGCCAGAACTTTATGAACTGATGCATAAGTTCATACGCTAGATTAAGACCATAATGCTTTAGACAGCAATTTTTTTCATTATATTTCTTTAATTATTTATAGAATGTGGACCGATAGGGGGCCGAGGACATAGGCATGATCGTTCCCAAAGCCAGGATTAGCACGGTTCTGGTGATCAGAGGGAGAAAGTCACCTCTGTTGAAGGCCGCCAGAGCCAGGATCAACAACCAGGACATAGGCACCATCATTCTCACAGCCGGGATCGGCAAGCCTCTGGTGTTCGGAAACAGAGGGGGAAAGTCACCTCTGTTGAAGGCCGCCAGAGGTATGTGTCGAACAATCGACAGAAGAGGCCAGAATGGGACCGCCGACTGGTAGTCAGAGTAGCAGACGTGAGCAGGAAAGGGACAGAGGAAGTACAGGCCAGGTGAACCTAAGGAGGAACAGGTCAATTGCAAGGAGAGTACTGGTGCAGAACCAGGAAAGCGTCGTCGAGTGGAAGAGAGGCCCTTGTTACCGGTTGGCAGAGGAATGACTGTGGAAGTACCTCCAGCCACGGTCGGATCCTCCAAGTCTGAGTCTGAGGATTCGAAACCATCTGGTAAAGCTCAAGAGAGGAAATCAAAGAAAGGCTCCGGCGAGAGACGAGAGGCTAGTGCCAAAGGGGCTAAGCACAAACACCAATTGCTTTGTCCAGTGCCCAAGTGTCCGGGTTTGTGGGATAAGGCACATGCATTTCAGGAGCATGTCCCACGTATCTTTCACCCGGATATTGCTCCAGAGGATATCACCAAACGCAGAGTAGGGGCCCTCAGTTTGGTGAAACAATGTCTCTTAGGTGATAGGTCTACCAAGGGCGACTTCACACGTTTCACGGAACGTCTAGAGATAACCGTAGAGGATGGCCAGCGGAAGGCTATTAAGATGCTTTATGAGGAGTTGGGAGAGGAGACACCAGTAGTCTGGACTGTTAGACCGTCTGGTAATTCACCCGGTATGCTCCTACATTGGAGTATACTTTTGCATCTGGTGTCGTTGCTGAGCGTCCGGCATCATGTCGATGGTTGATGGGACGTTGAGTCACCTGCACTGCTTCAGTGGCATGTCACAGCCACTGTATCTGAAGATTCCCAAACTACCTACTTTCAGGATTACAAAGTTCATGAGTTCCAGGAACACGCCAGTTTGAACAGATGGATCTGAGGGACAGTTTATTTTTGCGACCTGGCCAATTTCCACTCTGAAACAGGTGATCGAGCCGATGATACAGTGGTAGCACCGAGAAAGGGCCCAGATCGCGGAAGCTTAACTAATCTGAAAGCTTTGTTGAGGGTTGGGAGGGGAGACGCACATGTAGCCTGGACTGATGGAGCACTAGATTGGTAATTCACCACGGTAACTCGTACATTGGTTCTTCTGCAGTCTGGTGGCGTTAGCAGCGTATCCTGTTGGTCATGCTTATGTCGATGGTGAAGAGGGAACAGTTGATCCACCTGCACTGCTTCAGTGGCAGTGTAGCCACAGCCAGACAATGGATGGAAGTATTCCCAAACACCTACTTCGGGATTATCAAAGACGGTCACTGTTCTCCCTAAGGAACAGCGAGAGGCAGTGAAGCAGATGGAGGAGGGACGTTTACTTCTTGTGACTGATGCCCCATATTTCCACTTCTTTGGACACAGGAGGTCCACCCCGCATTGATAGGCATGGTAGCCAAGGAGGTAGCCCAGGTCCACGGAGTAAATTGGAAGCATCTCCTAGAGATTGCTGTGGTCAGAGCCCAGCGCCTTTACCTAAAGCGGCTTCCTCCTCAGTAAGCTGTAGAAGGACAGGGGTTGGGTGTAGCAACCTGATCTCTGTTTTGGAAGGGGGCAATGGGGAGGAGAGTTTCGTGATCGAATAGTGTTCGACACTAAAACAGGGAGGAGTGTTGTAATGGTCTACTTGACCATTAAGAGTCGAAGAGTGTAAGACACTAGAAGCAGAAATTTTATGGCTAAATCATGGTAAAGGACAATGTACCAGCAAGTCAACAAGGAGGGTTTGGTTTCTAGGCCCCAAATTCTTTGCTGAAACAGTGCAGCGAACCAGCATGACGACGTTAGCATACGTCACAGACCAAGATGTCCCGTCTATGGGGGTGACCAGCCCCCAGAGTGCCATCCGTTTCGATAAAGTAGGGGGTGGGGGGTGTAGTAGACGTGGAACCCATCCATTCCATAACTACACGAAAACAGGGGACATAGTCCAACGCGGGAGTTGTTGCATGCTGGGATCGCACACACAGAGACGACAGTCAGCCATTACTGTACTATCGGAATCAGCTGAGTGTATTATCTACAAGTATAAACTACAAAGTGTCATCCTACCAGAGTTAGACTCGGTAAGTAACCTGACTATTTATACTTTTTTAATGAAAAGTTCAAATTGAAGAAACACCAATCAAGTTGCCGTATTACTCCACATACATACACAAATTTCCCACAGAATAACTACTTTTTCGGTATTCTGATTACGAAGTATTTAAAGCATTTTGATAGGAATCTGGAATATTTATTTTTTCATACTGTAGTGTTTTTTTTCTGACTTATCTAAAATATTTCATTTTTAATTCGTTGATAAATTGCTTCCATAAATAACAAAACAATGTAAGTTAACCAACCATAAAAGTAGAAGCAATATGACATAGATACCAAAATTTAATTAATTTTAGTGAACAAACTTGTGTGATATAGATAAAAAAAAAGAGATAAATTATAAACTGCACTACATCATTATATACACTAGAAAATGAAAAGCTAAATTGCTTATGAGATGTGTTTATAAATTTAATTCACGATACTGGAATTGTATGAATTTAGATACTTAGATTATCGCCAATTAAGTCCTTTTCATAAACATATAATGTAGTGAGTAGTAAAAGTCGACACTTTAATTTGTAATGCTTTAAACGGCATTAGAACATGCATGTATTTTTGCTATAAACTGGATGTTGCTGCAGATTGGTGAGGTAGTTTTAGAAAATAAAGCAGTTTCGAACGAAACGCTTTAGACTTTAAACGTAATTGAATTTCTTTTATTTGTGTCTAGACTAATCATTAAATTCTGAAGTATCTGTTTCAGAAATAACATAACTTGGGACAATCTGACACAAAACTTTGTCTAAAGGGATGTTCGTGATATGCCACACGAAACTAAAATTAATTACCTGTCATTTGATCAAACGCTTCCTTTAACAATATATTTTGCGAAAAAAAATCAAGTCATTAAGGTAAGATAAATTAACTTTACTTATGATCTGACAAGGACTGGTACGGACTAGTAGCCACTGGCTAAGTTATTGAATGAAAATAATCTTAAGCAACACAATAATAATTCTCTATTTTCAACCTTTTTGACACGAATCTAAATGAGGAAACCTTTACACAAAGAGCCCATTTAACAACAAATTGTATACATGTTCTCTTTTGTTCTATCCAAATGATAGTTTTGGAACAAGTAGGCAATTTTACAAAAAGACTACTTTTTTCTTTGGTTAGGTCGTACAAATCACAAGTTATGTATACAAATTGCAGATTTCACAAAGTAATACCTTTTTGCATTTGTTCTGTCCAAATAATAATTTTTGTTCAAGTTATCATTCTTAAAAAAATCAGTTACATTTCCATCGGTTTGATCTTTACGCTAGTTGAGGGACATTGGACGCTCATTTTACAACTATATTAATCAAGTATGGTGTACCATTTGGATCGAAAGTCTGCTTTGCTTGTGCGCATATTTCAAAATATACGTGCACGTATAAAACATACATGCGCGCTTGAATATATACGTCCACGTGTATATTTTTATACGCTCACGCGTAATTATGTAAGTGTATGCTTATATGTACGTGCGCGTGTATATATCCATGCACTTGTTATTACGCGTACCTACATATTTACGTGTGCACGTATGAAAATATACATGTGGATGTATATATTTGCGCGTGCACGCACATTCTAGTCGCACTTAAATATACGCGTGCACTTATATATTTACAAGTTTACGCGAAAATATATACGTGGACGTATATTCTACGCGTGAACGCGTAGTTCTGGATGCTCGTATATATACGCGTGCACTTTTATATTTATCAGTATACGCGTAAATATATACGCGGACGTATAATTTTACGCTTGTCCGCATAATTCTGGGTGCTCATATATATACGCGTGCACGTATATATGGACGTTCACGCGTAAATTTATAGGTGCAGGCGCAATTATAGGTGCATGTATATATACGCGTGCACGCATGTATATACATGCGCACGTACATATAAGCGTGCATCTACATATTTACGCGTGCACGTATAAAAAATACAGGTAGACGTATATATTTACGCGTGTACGCAAAGCCGACTTTCGACCAAAATGGTACACCATAATTAAGTGCTGTTTTCCTAAATTTCTTTATTTGTTGTGATCGCATGTTTATTTTGAGAAAAAAAATCATTTGCTATACAAAATACGTGTTAAACAAGAACATATCATTGGCTTTGTCCAAATGTTCGTTTTAGAAATACATTGTACGTGTCACATCAAATGTTTTACGTGTTATGTTTCTGTCCAAACGTTGACTATAGGACAACCTGCCCGTACAACATCAATAACACCGATATTTTCTGAAGGATTTAATTTGAAAAAAAAATGTCCATTTCACAATAAAACCCAGTTTTTGTACATTGATTTCCCCTAACCATTAACATGAACATATACGAGTATGTGCAAACGACCGTTTCGAAAAACGAAATAGTCGAGATAAGTACACATAATAAGCAGAAAACCCAATCTTTCTGACAAGAAATTACTAACAAATTTGTAGTCTAATTTTAGATTAACATCTTTTGCCTTTGAATTTCATGTTTTAAAATATTGATAGGATCAACGAACAGTATGTTTTATTAATCCAATATGACCAGGCAGAACTTATTTACCATTACATTTCAAAACACAACATTCAAAACCTTTACACATATCATATAATGTAATAAAATAACATATAATGTCATATCATATTACAAACAGACTTATTTGAGCATGTTTTCCACTACAGTTTTCGTAGTGATTCCGCCACTTACAAACCAGTCGCATTTTGGTATGTCCAATTTTATCAGAGCCTTACAGAGTTGCTGAGCTATATATCCTTCCTCAACGAATATTTGCAAACAAAACTCTCCTGCAATGTTTGTCATTGCTTTTGTAAGATGAAAAAGTAAGTGACTTTCCAAGTCCAAAGCGCCGGTTCCAAATATATCGATTGTGTATGATTGTGGCGGATTTGTACATTTATAGCTACTTCCGGCACTTAACAATCCTATGACGTCATTCGAAGACGTTCTAATGCTAGAATAGAACCTTTTGTTTCTTCCTTTGAATAGGCTAATGTTTTCTTCCATACATTGAAATGGGATAAAGTCCAATAAGATCCTGTTGCTAGGAAATATTGCCTCCCGAATTTCAACAGATCTCAATGCAGTTTGCATATCACTGGTTGAAAACACATTGATTTCCGATCGATAGTGTTCCTGGAATGTGTGTTCTTCCATTTTCTGTCTGACTGCGTCTGTAATTACCCCAGCGTAATGCAGCTAGAAAAAAAGTTCAAGTATACTAAAATTAAAGATAAATATCATACATTTGTAGATCCATTTGGAAAGCTAATACATGTCAAAACGCATGTCATGTCGTTTTACAGTTATTTACACATACTCTACAGTTGTCTATGAATTACATGTCTCCTTATACAACTAGCTAGTCAATAGTTTTGCTACATCAGCTGTATCACAGATTCATATGTAATGTTACACATTCATTCTTAACCATTTTGTTATCAGTAACCGAGAAGTAGAACTTCTGTAGTGTGCAATAAGAACTGTGACACCTAAGAAATAGTTACTGTAGTAACATACAGATAAAAGAGAAATGGCAATCTGATCTGCAGCTTTAGTTGTTTCTGACACAATCGACTTACACCAGGAAGGAATATTAATCTGGAATCCTTTTTAGGCGTAAATATACAGAGTAAACCGGATTAACCAAAAGAAGGTCGTTTTGCGAAACGTGTTTAAATCGACGAGACAATACATGGTTAAATCCGTTTTTGTTTATATAAAAGAAAGTCTTAAAAGTGTTAGAATTATTCATTTTATCTGCGAAAACTTTTGTATCTTGATATTATTAGACACTTGGAAAAAATATGTCACCTTTGAAGTGATTTTCACATGCGAACGCTTGAATCTTTCTGATCTGGCGTGTTTATTGAATGATGTCTCCACCAATGCTACCCGGCGTTTGCAACCATGTTCAACGGCTATCTGATTTAAGTATTGATTCAATGCACTGAAAAAAAAACAACAGTAGTGGTCGTAAGATGACTAAAACACCCCGACCTAAACTTCATCACAGTTGAAAAATTATAACTTGTTCTGGAAAATATCTATCTTATACATAGTGAGTGACCATAGAGAATTTCATACAAACTTCGTAATAATGAATTGAAACAGTGACATGGACATTCATTATACACATTGAACATGAATTTAAGACTTTTTCTATAATTCTTGAAAAATAGTTTCAAGGTGATTTACAGTGTCGAAATGACCTTTCAACAAGTGAAATCACGACTCCTTTACCGACGGTAAGTTTAGCTGTTCTTTGGCTTGTTCCAGTAAATGGAAGATTCAGTTTTAATTTTAAGATAAATGAATTCTTTTAGAAGATCCTTTAGAAACAGACCATTGCTAAGCAAACTGTCCATGTTCACCTTTCATGTCCCTTGGCATCGGGTCTTACTTTCTTTATCATTGATTCAGTTTAAATTGTGTTTTATTTGATAAAATTGGTATATAGTCGTAAACAAAATAACTGAAAATGTGTTAGCTCAAAGTCTGAATCTTAAACAATGATATTAATACTGACATATGAACATTTACCCAAATATTCCCCGTCCCTCGTACATTTCGTGTACTCGTCCAGCTTGACTTAGGATAGATTCTCTGCCGTCCAGAAATAAAATCACGCCGAACGAAACCTGTAAAATGTTTAGTGACGGGGACTTAAATAAAACAAAGATTCGCCATGTTTTACAACATGAGTTTTATCCCTTTGTGTAAAAATGCTCTACATTGTACGTCGTAATTTGATATTCAGTCTAAATAAATCTTGATTAGATAACCTGTAAATGTGGTTCAAATGTCCCAATGTATTACTTTAAGTTTTACGTTTTTCTTTTGACCTTGTTGTCTGAATGCTTTACTTGTTTTCCGATGTACTTTTGTGAAAATATCTGTTGCCTTACACTGGTGTAGGGTATTACTTTTTACAAGTGTGTCTATCGGTCGTATCTCTGTCCTTGTTCATTACTCAAACAAGGATTTTATTCATGGGCAAATGACTGTTTGAGTCTAACATGTTATCAAGGATTACGAAGTACCTCCTTGACGACAGCCACCTAATATTTGACTGTTTTGTATTGGTGTCTTTCCCGACGCGCCGCTACAACGTTTGACGCTATGACGTAATAACTGTGACTACAAACAGTGAATTATTTCTAAATAACACACAGTGTCACACTTTTCTGTCTTCTTTAATTATTAGAAAAACAAATCGGATTGAGTTAGAGTAAAGAAAAAACTGTGTTCTAGTAAGAGACAGTTTGTATTAAGCGGCCACCTTTTGCCTTTCCCCTGGGTGGTTTGCTAGGACAAGTTACATAAGCCTATCTTGTTCATATCAAGAAATATCCAGATCGTCTTACCACTTTTCTATCCAATTCTCCGACGATACAGCGTCTGTTGCTGTCTTGTATAAAATAGTCATAGTAGTCCGCTAGATAGTCCAGTCCTCTATACACATTATGACGTAGTGTTAAAACTATTTTCTTGTCATGCTGGGTTGCTTCACGAAAATTCAAGTCTTTAAAATTCACTAAAACGAAAAACTCAATAATGTAAAGCAAAAGAAACATATGATTTAATATGACATCTGATGACACATCCTTGACACTGTACATACATAGCTCGACTTTCTGTTAATATCTCCAATGCTGGGAAGTTGCATGTCAAAACAGTTCTATTTGCTCATTTATCCCCGGGAAAACATGTGACCTTGATTCACTTTGACTGAGATGAAAAAAAACATTCGGGGACCGATTTGAGTGTGACAATTTCACCACTTATTTTTCAACGATGTTTTCATACACTTAAGCATCCCATTGACATGTTGGTATCAAAAAACGGTCTTTTATCATCTCTAGGATTGTCAGATCTTACTTGCTTTTGTTCTTGGATACTGTGTGTATGAAACCACGAATATTTACAAATATTTAGAAAGTATGATTTTGATATGTCCTGTCGTGTTTCTGGTAGAAATGACATTTAGCAAATCGTTGATTCCAATATTCAAGACAAAGAAAGAGTACTGTATCACATAATATCATGATATAATTGCGCTTTTTGACAAAAAAGTACGTGCTCCGTCTGACGTGGAATAGAGGATGCTTGTCCTTTGAGTAAGATACAGTATATACAAAATATATAGACCGAGACCGAATTGTTGTATTCCAGATATACATATTTAGACAAAGGTACGATTATGCTGTACCGAATGAATTTAAGCTTCAAATGCTATTGCCACATTCACCAGTCAACATACATGGGTTTGTCTTGAGTTTAGGAGGACACATTCTGTCGCATCCGCGGCCCGGTAACTACTTCTAATTAAGGCCGAATCGCCTTTGTTCTTTATTATCCCGAGTTGAAAAATAAATAATAATAGCTTGACCCACCTCTTGTTTTAAACAACCTATGAATTGCCTTTGTTTCCTTTAATAATAAATTCGAACACTTGCGATGAAAATTATACATTTTATATCAATGTCGAATTGTCAAATTAAAACAAGTGACAAGTATTATAAGATCGGCCATGTGTCATTTCTCATAGCCGCCGATAACATCTAGATTAATATGTATAAAACTGCACATTTGTTAAATTTTACTCCCCGTTATAAAGAGCAAATAAACGAGTAAATAGTGGATATTCTTTTTTTTTTTTAAAAAATATAATTTTTCTTCTAATATTATGAGAATATAACATTTTGCGAGTGGTAGATTGAGTTTTCTTCTTTTTCATCATATGATGACAATTAAAGGCATATCCAAAAAAAGCAGAACTGTTGGCCTTTCGGAGTTATAATACTATATAATGCTAACTTCCCCTATACTGCTGTGCAAAATATATGAACAAAACCTGATTTTTAAAAATTTACCTGACTGTGTAAAATACGGCGGCAAAGAGATGACAGAGATATTTTCTATACTAATGTGTGCACATGCATTAGTATAAAAGCACCAATGCACATGATTAGGATGTTTGCACGCACAAACATGTATATCACGTATAACTTATTACGTGCGCACGTAATGCGAGTATGACTTAATACGTGCGCAGATGAATTTGTTTTCACTAGTACTTGCGCTCATACTTTTCCGTATTGGTATAAAACATCTATGTCACATCTGCGCCACCGTACTTGCTACATGCAAGATACTAGGGGTTTTTTTAATTGTTACGACATCTTTTAAAAATGAAATTTCACAGATAGATACTGATTTATTTACGACTATATTTGACGTCTATAAGGTCAAAATGAGGATAAACTCTATAAGAGCTCCGGATGTTCTCTCGATTACATGAGACAGATAAGCGGTAGGTGACCCTCTTTATCTGCGTTTGCTCTTTTCTGCAGGGATTTATTTGATTTAATGTTTATAAATGCAGAAATATAGGGGGTGGAAATATTAATTTGGGAATAAAAATTATATGGGATCTAAATATTAAATATGATTCCAAGCAATGGGGAAGGTGAGAGGTCCGGTTTGAGCAAAGGACAGAAGATATTAAAGACAGTTTTTCTTGTCTTGGTTTGGGTGTGTCTGGTAAGTAAACTATATTTAAATCAGATTACATCTTTGGAAAGAAAATTCTGGATCATTTAAGATTCGTTCCTATATATGGAATCTTTATGGAATGCTAGAATGTAAAATATAATATTGTGAGTAGTATAAAAAAGCTGATCTGAATGAATAAATTAATGTTTTCTATGAAAAACCGGACACTCACGGGGTTGAACAATTTTCGGTTACAGACATGAGAACGCTTTGGTATCTTCTTTTACAGCGCTTTAAAAGGCTTTTTAAGATTCAAAAAGCTAGGAAATAAATATGTCACCAAACCTGATCGGAGCTGATTATGAAATTCATATAACACACATACTTTACAGGGACTGTACTTGGAGATAACAGGTCCTACTTTGATTGATTTGAAGATTCGAACTGGAGCGGACTATGAAGAAGTTGCTGTGGCAGTGTCTGGTCGCTCTGTCGGTTACTTCATAGGATCAGCTATAGGTAAAATCGTTTTTCAGGTACAGTGTTTAGAGACGTTGTATTTAAATTTTTGTATGTTACATACATGTACGAGGCAAATTCAGAAAATTGTGACGGAGAAAACTCACTTCTTGCACTGCCCCGGTCATTCTGTCAGACATTGGCAAGTTTCTGGAGTAGAATCACCGACCGTTGACTTCTGCTACCATAACCCTGTCGCTCCAGCCGTATTGTGTATGAACCAATGGCATTAAACATTTTGGCCTCATTAGAAATTTTCTTCTGACAACCGGTAAAAAACTGATATTTTCTGGATTTCATCATTCCTATATTCACCCTTTATGAACTAACTTTCTTTCTTTCCAGGTGGCGTACTTGTGGACCGTTTTATTGGACACTGTGATTTAATGATCGGTGTATGTCTTACTGGTGGTGCCATAGCAACAGTCTTCGTGCCCTGGTCTCCCGTTGTCGAGTTACTTTGGTTCATCATAGTTCTTCAAGGAACGTTCGAGGGCGTCATAAATATAGGTTTGTTTGGCCCATCTGATCGCTCTTATACAATACATGTTCTCTTTCTCAACGTAAATACCATTGCTTCTTTACTTTGTACCAAACAGTGATGCAAAAGATAAAAAAAACAGAGCACTAGATTTAGACGTAGTGTTTCCAGCCTGATTCAACTGTAATATAGAAACAGACCTCCTCCCATCTTATCTGTACAGCCCATCTTTAATTATAGTCGAACCCTATTAACTGTGAAGTAATAGAAAACTCGATTTGAAATAGGCAACCTCTGACCGTTTTTGGGCAATGTTAATTAAAACTTGATTATTGTTGACTATATAGTCGATTCCATGATCCCCAGAGGACTAAGAATAATAACAACATTAAGTTCAAGATAGAATATTTGTCTTTTGGATTTTTACCAGATAGTTTTTCAGTCTAGCCGTAAATTCAATAAATCATTTTACAAACAAGGTAACATTCATTTTCTACAGCAATGGAAATGTCTGTTTACCGTCAAATTTCACTGTAAACATTATTTCATTATTCCGGCTGGACAAAACCTAATTCTGTTACTATGGAAGAAGAAAGCTGCCTCGCCACTGCACATACTTCACGGCGGGTTTGGCATTGGATCATTTATAATACCACTTATAGCAAACCCTTTCCTCGCTGTTCCAATGCCTCATATGCAAAGGAACGTCTCAGCATTACAAAACTTCACAAATACAACAAATGATGTGACACTGGTGCCAGAACTATACACGTATAGTCGTCACACTATTTCAGCTAATGATGTTCCTATAAATGAAAGTTTTAAGTTTGATAACGAGACCACAATGAATAAAACAGTCTACATTAGAGAATCCAGAATAGAGTTTGCTTACCTTATTTCTGCTTTACTTACTTTGGTGTTATCGGTTGTCTTCTATGCCTATCAATTAAAGGGATATAAGTTCAGCGATTCGGACCACAGCAAGGGAGACAATCATGATAGGAAACATGCTTTTGCGAAACGATGCAAAGCGATGGTTAATCCAGCAACATGTGCAAAGGGAAGACTTCTGTACGGAACTGAAATATTATCTGTATTATTTATTTATTATTTTAACATCCTTGGAGGAGAACGGATCTTAGGAAAATTTATTCGCGCGTATTCAATCGAACAGCTAGGCTTTTCAGTTGCAGATGGGAGTTACATAAATACCGCTTTCTGGATAAGTTTTTCTATAGGACGAATAACTGGATTTGTGACAGCCAGATATATTCCAATTAGAATTCTAATACTTATTGAAACGTGTGGTGTGTTTGTTTGTTCAGTTTTATTATGTATATTTGCTGGGGACAATGCTACTGCACTATGGGTTTTGGTACAACCACTTGCAGTGTTTCACGCACCTTGTTTCCCGTCCGGAATAGGCTGGGGCGACTTCCATGTGGAAATGACTGGTATGGCTATTACATTCCTTCTCCTAGGTGGATCAATTGGCGGTGTAGCATATCTTAAACTCACGGGATTTCTTTTTGAGACCTATGGTCCAAGATCTTTTCTGTATCATATACTTGGGTACGGGATTGCTTGTTTTACATTGGCGATACTGCTTGACATCATAGGAGCCCAGTATGGTAACAGATTTGAAGTCGAAAAGGAGCCTGAACAGCTAGATCAGGAATTAGATGATTTTACTAAAAGTGAGGAAAAAGTCCTACAAAAAAGTTTGCTCGAGGAAAGGACAGTTCCTGATGAGAGGATATAAGAGAAAAACCGAGTGTAATGTTTCCATTAATAACGAATTTATTTTATCTTGCACCAGTTCTTGCCTTCTATCAGGGAATGATCTTTGCATACATTTTAATGCTCAAATGGTGTGCGTATATTTTAAAGGGTTACTGCCGTGCCCGCAGATGACGCCGTGTGATCAAAATAAGAAAGTACCCCAATGTTGTCTATGACAATATTAACGCCCAGGAGGAATTCGAACTAGAAAAGATCCAACTGGAAGCACTTCGAATAATATCAGGGTCCACAAAACTAGTCTACTTCCATAATCTGTACTAAGAGACTTGCTTCCAACCTCTGAAAGAACGGAAAAGGAAATAAAGTCTTACTCTTTTCTATAAAATGTCGAACAATCTCGCTCCATCTTATCTATCGTCATTAGTACATACTCTTGTTGGGAACACTACTGCTTACAACCTATGAAATGCTCAAGACCTCAGACCTATACAACTCTATTCTAATTCATTTCCGCCTCAAACAACATCTGATTGGAACCAACTCCCCACTGAACATAGAAAATCCCCTAGTCCCAATAGCTTTAAAAGTACACTGAACACGGATGTCACAAAGCAACCATGTCAGTTCTACTTTGTTGATCGAAAGTCTCCAATTCTCAATATCAGACTAAGAACACACTGCAGCTCATTAAATGAGCAATTCTATTCATGAAACTATCATTATCAGCTCTCTTTGTCTATTTTTGAGAAATTGAAACGACGCACCGTTACTTTCTCAAGTGTCCTCGTTACCAGAGGCAGCGAACACTGTTTCAAGATCACAAACATTACATTACCAATACTGTTGAAAAACGGCGTTAAACCCAGAACAACCAAAAAAATCTCCTACTAAGTATTCGGTGATGCAAATAGTCCTCAAATCAATATATCTGTCTTCTCTTACGTTCAAGAATACATACATCAAACCAGGAGATTCATCTAATAGACTTACGAACACCAATCTTTCATATCCCACAAGTAACCGCACCCAAAAAGCAACCAGACTCTCTCTCTCTGTCTGTCTGTCTCTCTCTCTCTCTCTCTCTCTCTGTTCATTTAACTTAAACATTCATCGGTTCTTTCAGAATCATTTCCTAATATGCCAAAACGTATCGAATATCACATTTCCATTTCATGTCCACAATTTACTAGTATTAGTAATACTTCAAATTTGAACGTTTTATAAAGAATTGACTGCAAGCATGCATTAATTTTAGAATTGATTGTTGTCACTGTAATTTAGTGTTTACCTGTTTTCGGGGAACAGTTTCTTAAACAGCTTATTAGCTTACTACTCAATCCCTTGCTTTTGTAACATATGTTGTAATCACATGCTAATTGTTGAATAAAATATTGTTTAAACCAAGTGCCCCCTGTTTTGTTTTTATAATTGTTCTTCTTTTGCAATTTCTGATGTAGTTATAAATATTTGGAAGTGTTACATTCAATCTGTTTGTCAATCTGTTTCAATCTCAAAGAAATAAATCATTTCTTCATTCTTTATGAAACTTTGTGGCGGCTTTGGTATGGAAAGGGAGGAATGGAGGAGAAAAAGAACGAGTTTGAAGAACGCCAACGCGCCAAAAACGACAAGCTCGCACACAATACGACAAAATTCTTGGCGCGTAAATTTTGTCGTTTTGACGTGTTGGCGCTCTTCAAACTCCCCAAACCGTCAGTATGAAATGGCAGAAATCAGACACCATACCTTGTTGAAAATATGTAAAGGAATAGATTCTAGATTCAGTATAACTAGCATATTGCCCAAGATTGCCAAATATGAACGGGTATCCTGCATGTCTCAACGATATACTTTAAGTATAAATGTTTTAATCAATTACTCAACGGGTCAGGGTTCTGTCTAAACGTTGACTTTAGGACAGCCTGCACGTTGAACATGCACATTGAACATCAAAACACCTAATGATTTAATTTGAAAAATGTCCATTTCAAAATAAAACCCCAGTCTTTATTTATTGGTTCCACCAAAAAGAAAATAACCCATCAGCCAACCTGGGAGACTTTTCCCTTTACCATTCACAATAACATTGACTTAAAAGAATATCTGTAAAGGACAGAAAAGCCCATCTTACTGACAAAAAATTTCTAACTTTCTTCAAACCTTTAAGTCTAATTTTAGATTAACAGCTTTAGCGTTTGGATTACATGTTTTAAAGTATTGATAGTATCAACAAATTGATAAGCATCACAGTATGGTTTATATTTACAATTACATTTCAAAACACAACATACCAAACCCTCACACATACATGTATCATATAATGTAATAAAATAACATATAATGTCATATCATATTACAAACAAAATTACTTTAGTATGTTTTCAACTATAGTTTTCGTAGTGATTCCGCCACTTACAAACCAGTCGCATTTCGGTATGTTCAATTTTATCAGAGCCTTACAGAGTTGCTGAGCTATATATCCTTTCTCAACGAATATTTGCAAACAAAACTCTCCTGCAATGTTTGTCATTGCTTTTGTAAGATGAAAATGTAAGTGACTTTCCAAGTCCAAAGCGCCGGTTCCAAATATATCGATTGTGTATGATTGTGGCGGATTTGTACACTTATAACTACTTCCGGCACTTAACAATCCTATTACGTCATTCGAAGACGTTCTAATGCTAGAATAGAACTTTGTGTTTTTTCCTTTGAATAGGCTAATATTTTCCTCCATACATTGAAATGGGATATAGTCCAATAAGATCCTGTTGCTAGGAAATATTGCCTCCCGATTTTTAACAGATCTCAATGCAGTTTGCATATCACTGGTTGAAAAATCATTGATTTCCGATCGATTATGTTCCTGGAATGTGTGTTCTTCCATTTTCTGTCTGACTGCGTCTGTAATTACCCCAGCGTAATGCAGCTGAAAAAAAATCAAGAATACTAAAATTAAAGATAAATATAATACATTTGTAGATCCATATGAAAGTCTAATACATGTTAAAAATCGTTTTACAGTTATTTTCTCATACTCTACAGTTGTCCACGGTCATGTTAATAATAATTACATTTCTCCTTTTACAGCTAGACAGTCCATAGTTCTGCTATATCATCGATTCATATTTGACACATTTTTATTTGGCTAGTGCTCAATTCATTCTTGACCATTTTGTCATCAGTAACCGAGAAGTAGAATCTCTGTAGTGTGCAATAAGAACTGTGACACCTGAGAAATAGTTACTGAGGTAAAATGCAGTTAAAAGAGAAATGGCAATCTGCTAGTTGTTTCTGGGTGGCTTTTATTTCTTTGATCAAGGAAACATGCCGCATGTTCAAACTTGGTTTAATTTCATTATAGCATTAGCATTCAAAGCACGCAAAACTAAAATTTATTTGTATTCTAACACATTTGACTTACAACAGAAAGGAGTATTAATCTGGAATCCTGACTTTAGTCGTAAATGGACGGAGTAAACCAGAATAGCCAAAAGAAGGGAGTAAACCGGAATGGCCAAAAGAAGGTCGTTTAGCGAAACGTGTTTAAATCGACAAGACAATACATGGTAAAATCCTTCTTTGTTTATATAAAAGAAAATCTTAAAAGTGTTAGAATTATTCATTTCATCTGCGAAAACTTTTTTATCTTAATATTTATTAAACACTTGGAAATATTTGTCCCCTTTGAAGTGATTTCCACATGCGAACGTTTGAATCTTTCTGATCTGGCGTGTTTATTGAATGATGTCTCCACCAATGCTACACGGCGTTTACAACCATGTTCAAGGGCTATCTGATTGAAGTATTCATTCATTGCACTGAAAACAATAGTTGTCGTAAGATAACTAAAACACCCCGACCTAGACTTTATCACAGTTGATAAATTATAACGTGTCCTGGAAAATATAAATCTACATATTACGTTGTGAGTGACCATAGAGAATTTCATACAAACTTCATAATAATGAATTGAAACAGTGACATGGAAATTCATTATACACATTGAACATGAATTTAAGAATTTTTCTATAATTCTCGAAAAACAGTTTCAAGGTGATGTCGAAATGGCCTTTTTAGTGAAGTCACGACTCTTTCTACCGACAGTAAGTTTAGCTGTTCCTTGGCTTGTCCCAGGAAAGGTATGATTCAGTTTTAATTTTAAGATAATAAAACCTTTTAGAAGATCATTTAGAAGCAGAACATTACTTAGCAAACTGTTCATGTTCACCTTTCATGTCCCTTTGCATCGGGTTTTCTTTACCATTGTTTCATTTGATAAAAGTGGTATATAGCCGTTTACAAAATAACTGAAAATTTGTTAGCTCAAAGTCTGACTCTTAAACAATGATTCACTGACATAAACTTATGCACATCTACCCAAATATTCCCCGTCCCTCGTACATTTCGTGTACTCGTCCAGCTTGACTTAAGATAGATTCTTTGCCGTCCAGAAATAAAATCACGCCGAACGAAACCTGTAAAATAAATTTAGTGACGGGGACTTAAATAAAACAAAGATTCGCCATGTTTTACAACACGAGTTTTATCCCTTTGTATAAAATCAAACATGTAATGCTCTACATGGTACGTCCTAATTTGATATCTAAATACATCTTGATTAGATGACGTATTACGAAGTTTAATGAGTTTCCTTTGACCTTGTTGTCTGAATGCTTTTCTTGTTTTACAATGTAGTTTTGTAGATATATATGTTGTCTTACACTGGTGTAGGGTATTAGATAAACTACGTCCTTGGAGTACGTCTTTTCCTGTCGTATCGTTGTCCTTGTTCTTTACTCAAACAATGAGCAAATCACTGTTTGAGTCTAACATGTTATCAAGGATTACTATGTACCCACCTGACGACATCCGCCTAATATTTGACTGTTTTGTGTTTGTTTCTTTTCCAATGCGCCGCTACGACGTTTGACGCTATGACGTAATAACTGTGACTACAAACAGTGAATTATTTCATAATAACAAACAGTGTCACACTTTTCAGTCTTCTTTATTTAGTAGAAAAACAGCTCAAATTGTGTTAGAGTAAAGAATAAGCTGTGTTCTAGTAAGAGACAGTTTGTATTAAGCGGCCACCTTTTGCCTTTCCCCTGGTGGTTTAAGACAAGTTACATGAGTCTATCTCGTTAATATCAAGAAATTATCCAGATCGTCCTACCACTTTTCCATCCAATTTCTCCGACGATACAGCGTCTGTTGCTGTCTTGTATAAAATAGTCATAGTAGTCTGCTAGGTAGTCCAGTCCTCTATACACATTATGGCGTAGTGTTAAAACTGCTTTCTTGTCATGCTGGGTTGCTTCCCGAAAATCCAAGTCTTTAAAATTTTCTATAAGGAAAAACACAATAATATAAGGCAAAAGAAACAAATGAACATTTGATGACACATCCTTGACACTATACATACATAGCTCGACTTTCTGTTAATATGGCCAATGTTGGGAAGTTGCACGTCAAAACAGTGCCATTTGCTCATTCATCCCCGGGAAAATGTGTGACCTTGATTCACTTTGACTGAGATGAAAAACATTTAAAACATTCGGGGACCGATTTGAGTGTGACATTGTCACCACTTATTCTTCAACGATGTTTCCATACACTTAAACATCCCCTTGACATGTTGATATCAATGAATGGTCTTTTATCATCTCCAGGATTGTCAGATCTTACTTGCTTTTGTTCTTGGATAACAACATAATGCCTCCTAGTTACTGTGAATGTGAAACCATTAATAGTTGCAAATACTTATAAAGTATGATTTTGATATGTTCTGTCGTGTTTCTGGTAGAAATGACATCTTGCAAATAATTGATTCCAATACTCAAGACAGAGAAAGAGTACTTAACTACATAATATCAAGATGTGATTGAGCTTTTTGACATAACAGTACATACTCGTCTGATTCTTGTCCTTTAAGTAATATACAGTATACAAAATATTAGATAGACCGAGACCGAACAGTTGTATTCCAGATGTTGACACATTACTTACATATTTATACGAAGGTAAGATTATGGTGTAAATGACTCACCTCAACTTTCAAATGATCTTGCAGCATCCTACAGTCAACTTAATACCATACCTGGGTTCGTCTGAGTTTAGGAGTACATTATTCTGTCGCATCCGCGACCCGGCAACTACTTCTAATTAAGGCCGAATCGTCTTTGTTCTGTATTAGCCGAGTTAAAATAAATAATAATAGCTTGACCCACCTCTAGTTTTAAACAACCTCTGAATTGTCTTTGTTTCCTTTAATAATAAATTCGAACACTTGCGATGAAAATTATACATTTTATATCAATGTCAATTTAAAACAAGTGACAAGTATTATAAGGTCGATGGAACATGTGTCATTTCTCATAGCTGCTGATAACATCTAGATTAAAGGCGTATGCTACATGAAATTTTCACGGGGCGGAAATCGCACGACGCATCGTTTCCGGTAAAGTTGAACGGTTTCGGATAATCGGACAATCGGCGCGTTTATTTTTAATGCTTGATCAAAACTAGTCAAAGTAGTAAGATGTACGTTTCGGGACGGTGTGACAACTTTTAACTATCACTGTCCCGTTACGTCCAAGCTGATTCCGAGTATTTCTGTAGGGAAATCCCCGATTAAAACGTAGCAAGATAAATTTTTCAGGAGGCAAAAATCGCACAGCTCACCGTTTCCTGTAAAGTTGCATGGTTTTGGATATCGGGACAATCGCTGAGTTTATTTTTGATGCTTGATCAAAACGAGTCCAAATAATAGGATGTTAGTTCCGGGACAGCGTGATAACTTTTGATTGCCACTGCCCCGTCATGTCCAAGCTTATTCTGCGTATTTATGTAAGAAAATCCTCAATGAAGTTTGTTGTGAATGTTTTCTGGTACAAGTACATATGAATGTATTTGTAATATTAACAGGTCTGATAATTATTTAGTGTTGAAATTAAAGCATGAAATTGTCCCGCTGATAATTTTGGCGGTTTTGTGTTTTGTTACTGTCATTTTAGTGTCATCGGCTGAAAACCGGTGTTGAGGTAGATATCTCCTCGCACCTTTTCACATCATATTTGCAAAGAATTTAGTCTCTTATTTACAGTTATGAGTTACATTTAACTCATTTGACGTTTCTTTATGAATATTAATTTTTAATTTATTGGAGGCTGACAAGTATTTTAGGATTATTTTGAATTTTTAACGGTTTTTATTTCTCGGCACGAAGATCACAAACCAGTATCATAAAGGGGCAATATTTCAAAATGAAATTGTGAAAAATCTTATTCGGTGACCACCCATTTTCTTTTTATATTTGAAAAGTAAACATTATGTTCTGCTATTGTTGCAAGTTTAAGCAAATTCCTTTATGCTGATTTGGAAATACTAACTGCTGAAGGAAATATACAATATTTCATAATTATGATGCATTTTTGACCTAGAAAAAAACAACAACACACAAGTGTCATGCAAGTATTTCTTGAATTGCATTATAATTTCTTTTTGTTTTGAAGTGAAGTAGTCATGTCTTATGAGATTTGACTATCTGTTATACTTTATGAATCATTTATTTGATTCTTTGATCCTATATATAAAATGGCAGACACGCTGTAGATTTCAGGATACATTTATACCTTAGTCATGCATTATAATCTGAAATAAAATGAAAACGAAGTCTGTGACCTCCATATTTCTTTTTATTTTTAGGTTACTTATAGAATGAACTAACAATATATGAAATATGAACAAAATCTGTTATTGGGAAAAAATGATGATTAATATGTGAAATACTGCATATTATTAAAAGGTTTTCTCTCCCTTTTAATATATCAAGAAAATGAGTACATAGTTGATATTCGTTTTTTCATATATATTCTTTTTCTTTATTTTTCTTCTAATTATATGAGTATATATAATATTTTGCTAGTGGTAGAGCTATGAGTATTTTTCTTCATATTTTTCATCATACCGTGACAATGAAAGGCATATTCAAGAAAACTAGAACTGTTGACAACCACTCCCACTATACCTGAGCAAAATATCTGTAAAAAAATGTTCATGATTGTGTAAAATACGGCACAGAGGTGACATAAATATTTTCTATACTAATGCGTGCACATGTATTAGTTTAAAAACACCAGTGCACATATTAGCACGCACTAATGGAAAAACTGTAATAGCAATTACGTGTGCACGTAATAAGCTATACGTATCAGTTATTTTATTACGTGTGCACGTATAAGTGTAAAAACATCTGCGCTAGTATTGGTATAACAACATCTGCGCATGTATATTATAAAAACATCTGCGCATGTATAATTTATTAGTGCGCACATAATGCACGTATTACCTATTACTTTCGCTAATGTTTTATAGGGAATCGATCCTATCGATTTCACTACGGTAACATGCGAGGTATTCCAAACAACACAAACCATGCGAATAAAAAAATATGGAGTTCCAGTTTAGACTATGGGCATGCGACGACCCCGTTCAAATTGGAGATATCACGGTCTTCGTTTATGTCAATAAGCGTCCATCGAATCAGTAGGCCAAACGCAATACCCGCACAACAAGATGTCTGCGACACGAAAGATATTTGAAGTACGCTGTTAATTAAATTTGTAAATTGTTGCGTCACAGCCGCTAATCAGCCCGCTAACATGACTACACAGGTATTGTGATACAACATGAATGTCATGATCTATTCATTACTGAGTAGCATTTTTAAACGGCGTCTTGGAACTTTTTTTTATCTTAACATTGATTTACTGATAGATCTACACTGGCGCCGACATTTTGAAAATTTGAGAAAATGAAATCTTTTGCCAAAGATTTCTTCAGTTAAGGGAATGAGAGAATAGGTTCACCTTTTTGTCGCTTTTCAATTTGTCATTGCCTAGTTGATTTCTAACAAGATTGTTCGAATTATGCTCCTTGGGTGAAAAGAGGCCCCGACCTACTTGCTTGCTTTTTAAGATACAGCTTTGCAATTTGGGTGACATGTACAGTTTGCAAACTGATCTTAAAACTGACTTTCAGTGACCATAAATGCGACCTACTAACCTACTTTCTTAATATTTCAGCAGCAGTTTGACATTTGATACATATAGCTCATATTACTCAGGTGAGCTATCCAGAGTCATCATGACCCTCTTGTTTTCAAATGTTATTGGGCTGTGTTGAATTCTGATCGATTCCCGATTGAGGCAGTGCCTTAGTTCATATTACTATAGTATATACGCACGTAGTATAAAAAATCTATGTCACATCTGTGCCGCCGTACTTGCTCCATACAGGATACTATTTATCTTTAATAGTTAAATATCTTAAATAAAAGTTCACGGATAGATACTGATTTATTTACGACAAAGTTTGACGTCTTAAAGGTTAATATAAAGATAAACCCTTTAAAAGAGCTCCGGATGTTCCCTCGATAACACGAGACAGATAAGCGGGAGGTGGCCCTCTTTATCTGCGATCACTCTTTTTCTGCAGGGATTATTTTGATTAAGTTTATAAATGCGGGTGGAAGTATTCTAATTTAGGAATTAAAATTATATGGGATCTGAAAAACATGATTTCAAGCAATGGGGAAGGTGAGAGGTCCGGTATGAGCAAAGGACAGAAGATATTAAAGACAATTTTCCTCGTCTTGGTTTGGGTGTGTCTGGTAAGTAAACTATACTTTGTGAAGAAGATTATATCTTTGGAAAGAAAACACTATATCATTTATGTTTAGTTCCAATCTGTAGCAGTTTTTTATGGATTGCTATATGCTCTAACATACTGCTTTCCATATGACTTACTTTATTATTTTTAGTGATAAAAATAAAATATTACACTGGTTTGATCAAATTGATCTGAGTGAATATAATAATGTAAGGTTACATAATTATATGAAGAGACTTTGGTATATTCTTTTACTGCAAGAAAATGAATATATCAACAAAACTGATCGAAGCTGATCATAAAATTTATCTTACATTCATATTTAACAGGGACTATACTTGGAGATAACAGGTCCAACTTTGATTGATTTGAAGATTCGAACTGGAGCGAACTATGAAGAAGTTGCTGTGGCAGTCTCTGGTCGCTCTGTCGGCTACTTCATAGGATCAGCTATAGGTAAAAACGTTTTTCAGGTACAGTATTTAGAGCTGCTGAACTTATCCTTTGGTTCAGTCGGCTTTTCATGTTGTTTTTGTTTGTTTTCAGTAACTCGATCACCTGATACAAGCAGAAATTATTACCAGTTAGCGCTTTTGTAAGATACATGTACGTGTGACCGAGAGATTCAGAAAATTTTGACGGAGAAAACTTGCTTCTGCATTCGCCCGACATTGGCAGGTTATCGATTGTTGACTTCTGATACCTTTAACCATGTAGCTCATAAAAAAATTGAAACAATATTTTTGTATGAACTAATAGCATTAAACATATTTGCCAATTAAGAATTTACTGTTGAAAACAGGTAAAAGGCCTGTATTTTCTGGATTTCCTCATTACTATAATTATTCACTCTTTATAGACTAACTATCTTTCTTTTTTTTCCAGGCGGCGTACTCGTGGATCGTTTTATTGGACACTGTGATTTAATGATCGGTGTATGTCTTACTGGTGGTGCCATAGCAACAGTTTTCGTGCCTTGGTCCCCTGTTGTTGAGTTACTTTGGTTCATCATAGTTCTTCAAGGAACGTTCGAGGGCGTCATAAATATAGGTGTGTCGTTTTTATAAATTATATGTTGTCCTTCGCAACGTAAATACCGTTGCTCCTTTACTTTTTACCAAACGCGGTGATGCAAAAGTTAAAGAAGAAACGGAGCACTCGATTAAGCCGTAGTGTTTTCAGCCAAATACCACTGTAATATAGAAACAGACCTCCTCCCATCTTATCTGTACAGCCTATCTTTATAGTTTAATCCTTATAACTATGAAATAATAGAAGACTTTCACGCGGTTTGCGTAATATTATGTTGAAATTGATAATTAATGAATATGAAGTATTCCACGATCCCCAGAGGACTAAAAATAATAATATTAAATTCAAAATAGGATATTGTCATCTGGATTTTTGCCAGATAATTTTAAGGCTAGCCGTAAATGCAATACATCTTGTTACAGATGGAGTAACATTCATTTTCTAAAGCAATAAAAATGTCTGTATACTTTCAAATTTCAATGTAAACATTATTACATTATTTCAGCTGGACAAAAGCTAATTCTGTTACTATGGAAGAAGAAAGCTGCCTCGCCGTTGCACATACTTCACGGCGGGTTTGGCATTGGATCATTTATCATACCACTTATAGCAAACCCTTTCCTCGCCGTTCCAATGCCTCATATGCAAGGGAACGTCTCAACAATACAAAACTTCACAAATACAACAAATGATGTGACACTGGTGCCAGAGCCATACACGTATAGTCGTCACAGTATGTCAGCTAATGATGTTCCTATAAATGAAAGTTTAAAGTTTGATAACGAGACCACAATGAATAAAACATTCTACATAAGAGAATCCAGAATAGAGTTTGCTTACCTTATTTCTGCTTTACTTACCTTGGCGTTGTCAGTTGTCTTCTATGCCTACCAACTAAAGGGATATAAGTTTAGTCATTCGGACCACAGCAAGGGAGATAATCGTGATAGGAAACATGCCTTTGCAAAACGATGTAAAGCAATGGTTAACCCGGCAACATGTGCAAAGGGAAGACTTCTGTACGGAACTGAAATATTATCCGTATTATTTATTTACTATTTCAACATCACTGGAGGTGAACGGATCCTAGGAAAATTTATTCGCGCGTATTCTATCGAACAGTTAGGCTTTTCAGTTGCAGACGGAAGCTACATCAATACAACTTTCTGGATAAGCTTTGCTATAGGACGAATAACTGGATTTGTGACAGCCAGATATATTCCAATTAGAATTTTAATACTTATTGAAACGGGTGGCGTGTTTGTTTGTTCAGTTTTGTTATGTATATTTGCTGGGGACAATGCTACTGCATTATGGGTTTTGATACAACCCCTCGCAGTGTTTCACGCACCTTGTTTTCCGTCCGGAATAGGTTGGGGAGACTATCATGTGGAAATGACTGGTATGGCTATTACATTCCTTCTTCTAGGTGGATCAATTGGTGGTGTAGCATATCTTAAACTCACGGGATTTCTTTTTGAGACCTATGGTCCAAGATCTTTCCTGTATCATATACTTGGGTACGGGATTGCTTGTTTTACATTGGCGATACTGCTTGACATCATAGGAGCCCAGTATGGTAACAGATATGAAGACGAAAAGGAGCCTGAACAGCTAGATCAGGAATTAGATGATTTTACTAAAACTGAGGAAAAAGTCCAACAGAAAAGCTTGCTTGAGGAAAGGGCAGTTCCTGATGAGAGGATATAAGAGGAAAATCGAGAGGAATGTTTACACTATTAACGAATTGATTCTATCCTACAACAATCGTTGAATTTGAACGGAAAAGAACTTATCAGGGAATGATCTTTGCATACATTTTAACACTCTAATGTCTATGGGCATACATTTTAAAAGGTTATTATTGCCGTGCCTTTAGGTGACACCGTGCGATCAACATGGGAAAGCGACCCTTGAATTTTTATTTGTTCGGGGTTTTTTTTGTGTGTGTGTGTTTTTTTTTTTTTGCCAATTCTGATGTAGTTATAAATATTTGGAAGTTTTACACTCAATATGTTTGTCTATTCGTTTCAATCTCAAAAGAAAACAAGAAATTTCATTTCTGTTGTTTTATTCACTTACATTTTTAAGATATTGTTATTTTTCATTTAAATTATATCGTTTCCCTTGCGTCAGAATAGTATAATTCCCATTCATTTGAATGATATAGTTCCTTGTAATTTCTGTGGTACCTTTTTTCTTTCATTTAGATAGATAGATAGATAGATAGATTTTATTTAGTGAAAGTGTACAAATATCAATTATAAAACATGGCAATAAAACAGATGCTTACATTCCCTTTCATTTTCGTGCTGTTAATTTATTCCATTTAAATGGTGTTATTCCCATTTATTTGAATGTGATCATTCCCAAGTTCATTTAAATGATATTATTATTCCCCTTCATTTGTATGACATTATTTCTTTTATTTCAATGGCTTATTTGCTCTCATTTGAATGATAATATTCTATTTCATTTGACTGGTATTATTCCATTTAATTGAATGGTATCATTCCTTTTTATAAGCTCACCTGCCATGTAGTGACAAGGTGAGCTATGTGATCTTTCTCCGTCCGTCCTGGTCATCCATAGTCCGTTCGTCGTCAGTCCGTTCACAATTTCTTGTGAATACGATAGAGACCACATTTTCCAAATGATTTTTTATCAAACTTGCACATGACTTGTTCTTTTCGAAACCTGGCCAGATCCCTTCATGGATTCCAGAGTTATGGTTCCTCAAAGGGTCAAAATTTGCTATTTTGGCTTGTAAACAAGATAAACACATTTTGCAATCGATTTTAATTTAACATGCACAAAACTTTTATTGGCATAATATTGATCTTGGTTTCCATGATGAATCCGTCAGATTCAGTCATAGGTTCCGGAGTTATGGTCCCTAACTGACCCCTGAAATAGCCAGTGTTTGTTATTTTTACCTAGTGAACACGATAGAAGTGACATTTACAATCAATGTAAACCACACTTACATACAACTTAAGTCACAATTGAGTTTTTTCGAAAATTATATAAAAAAAATACCCGGCTAGATTCCATTATGAGTTCTAGAGGCAATAAAGGGCAAAATTTTCTATATTGGCCCTTTCAGACATACAGAGGTTTTATTTATGGTGTGATTTGATGCAAACTTGCACAGAATGTTTATCTTGATGATCTCTTGGCTAATTTGAAGTTATGTTTTGGGTTATGTGCGGTCAAAGACTAGGTCACCTGGTCAAATCAAAGGAAAAGCTTGTTTACACGCTTGTGGCCATAATTTTGAAACTTGGTCAGAATATTTAACTTAATAATTCCTATCCAAGTTCAAAACTGTGTTATGCGGGGTTAAAAACCCGCTGAAATCAAGGGAAAAGCACACTCTAGAGGCCATATCATGAAACATGGTCAGAATGTTTATCTTGATGATTCCAAGGCAACGTTTAACAGATGGACGACATGTGATCATCATGACTCTCTTGTCTAAATTGTTTGTTTTTTCTTTCATTTGAATTGTATTATGTTCTTTCATTTAAGCGGTAAAATTCCCTTGCATTTGTAGGCTTTGGTATTATTTCATTAAATTTGAATGATATTATACCCTTTCATCTATACCCCAGTCGCACATACAGCGCGGATAGCTGCGTTTGACCATGGATAGAAACGTAGTAATCCGTATCGATCCATACCTGAGCCGTACTTCAAAGAAGTAATCCGTATCAATCCGTACGGTTCAGGTACGGTGTCACCCCAGTATAGAAGTACTTCCGGGTCGTTGTATCCTAGAAAGTAGTTCTTTGAAATTTTGAAGTTCCCAATTTAACATCCCTACTTTGACATGTTATATTCCAAATGTATTTATTGATACTGTGTACATTTTTTGTCATTTCTGATGTCTTTAACAGTTGTTTTATGTGTGTTTTTTAGGATTACATTTCTGTGCGGAAGGATTAAAAAACTACACCAGACTGGTGGCCATGACAGATGTCAGTGGAAAATTTAAACATGGACTAGATACTTTGATGTGTAGCAAAAAAGTTCAGCGTTGATGATGGTGTTTTTCTGTGATATATTGACTAGGATAGTATTACTCTTCAGAAATACAGAGCTGTCAATGCTGCAGTTTTGTTGTGAAATTCACAATCCATGTCCAAAAGTGCTTGTTTTACTATACAGCAAAGAAGGAGAAATTGTACTGGGCCGACACCGTACGAACCGATACGGATTACTAAGTCTCTGTCCGTGGCTAGACGTAGCCATCCGCCCGTATGTGTGACTGGGGCATTAAATGATACGATTCCCTTCCATTTCATATATACACAAACATTAACTTTCGGGCGAATATACAGAAAAACACAAGAAATGAAAAGAAATACAACATTTTGGCGAATATATGACGTTGCCTATATCAGTAACACTAACAGAACATTACTGTTTGTGTAGTCTGTTCTGTAGCGCATGTTGAGTTATACATGACTGCAATAAGTTGTAACTTCCCTTCATGAATAAGGAAAGGAGAGATTTCAGACATAATATCTTTTATCAAATCGTCACCTAGGAATCGGAGTCACGCCAAGAAAATCGTAGATCTCCGCCCACCTTATGCGGCGGGCTTCAAACTAATGATTTTAAAAGGGAAAATCCTAAGTAAAATGCACATGCACATATCCAACAATTTCTCTTCTTTTATTTGCAATATAATATTAAAATTAATATTATTTAGGTCATTTGTAGTCATATCTCAGTTTTTACGCACAGGTTCGAAAGCCACCTAGAAAGCATTCACATATAAAGAAGTCCCCCCCTCCTCTCTCCCCCCCCCCCCCCCCCCCCCCCACACACACACAGAGGCAGAGTTGCACTGTGAAAGTAAATGGTTTTGTGAAAGCAACTACAAATACTTGGTAAACAAACAATAACTTTACCAACAATCGACTTACCCTCCACATGACCTACCGTACTATCACGTACGAATGGATACTTAAAATATTCTCAAAAAGTTGTCTCCCTTTGAAAAAGAATGCCATTTGAAAAGAAAATAAAGACAATTGCTGAAAGCTGCGCTCCACCTAGTTATGTGGAATTACAGCACTGGGATATTATTGCAAATGCATCAAAACGAAGATATGTACGAGGTAACAGGTCTTTGAAAATGGTGAGTTTTAAAGTCGATCGTGGCCCCTTTATGCTGTCCTTTTCAATGTATTTTTTTGTAAATTGATAATTGTTTTACAGAGTAATATACATGCTTCGTATGCTGTTTAATTTCATGTAAATCAACCCTTTCTATCTATTATTTGGTGTTGTTTGATTTTCCCCCTCAAGTTATGGAGCTAAACCTTAGTATGTAGGGACGGGCAGATGAATCGCTAACACCGTCGTCATATCAATGTATTGAAGCTAATCTGACCCTCTTAAAGGATAGGAAGATGCATATACGACAGATAAAATAATTGCATTGTATTTATTAATGTATAATGATCTACATTTTGATATATTATCGCATGTTTTAATGATAACGAATCGTACCAATGACATTATACACGAATTACGGACTTGTGATTATCATATGAAGTAACGGACTTTAGAAATATGGCTAAATTGATTTTTATACTTTCTTTTCTTATACTTTTAACTCGTAAGTACACTTTTTGTTTCAATGGCCAATTTGATTTGATCACATAATGACTGTAACATGTATCATTCAGCGTTGGTTTTCAAAAGAGGACTACTTATACTTCTTCTAAACTCTTATGATGGGTAAGTAATACAACACAAAAAGGATATAGATATGAACTCTTCATGGTTAAAAGCTCATGTATAAACGTTGTTCAAATAATACGCAGGCTTCTGACATAGCTTAAAAAATGAATAAAGGGCATTGAAGGCATAGTCAATTTAAACAATTTCAAAAAAGTTTTTTGTTATTTTTATTGGATGAGAAAGCTTCCCTGCCTAGATCTGCAGCGTTTTCACGGCATCAAAATTGTTTAAGATATTTTTGATTTTATGTTTTTACACAATGAAAATAGATTTCAAAACTTCGAAGGATCAGGATATCAGGCCTCTTTCAGATTTCTACACATAATATCTATTAAAGAATCCACTCAACTAATTCATGTAAATGCAAGATGTGTAACATTTGTTTCCCTTGAAAATAATAATATAAGTTATTTTGATTTATTTTTTATTTTTTATTTTTTTTGTGCATAAAGGATTTTTCTTGGTCTGCTTGGATTTTATTTCGTTGATTGACATAACTATGAAATCAACGAAAGTTAATCCCTACGGAAATTTTTATTTTTACAGTTATATCCTGTTCTTCTATCACATAACGTCATACAACTGGTTAAATAAGAAATAATGTATAGAAAAAAATTGTGTTTTAATGTTATTAATACACAATAAAGGTTATACGTCCGCGGAATAATTTCAAGAGGTCGTATGCGAAGTGGATTATTCTGGCAACGTATAACCGATGCAAAGTATATTAAATGGAGTAAAATACAAATTTGATTCAAATTATTCCGATTCTAATATACCCTTTATCAAAACAAAAACAGAAGATAAAATATTGTAGCGCTGTTTCTTTTCTTTTTTTTCTGGCTCCTATAAACGTAACGTTATTTTAGCGTAAGCGTGTTTCAAAAGAAGTAAGCATAAAACCAAAGAAAAAGCAACAGTGAATGATTGAGATGAACTGGTCCTGAAATTCACTAAGTTTATTTAAGATATCAGTGAGTTAACTTTATGTATATTATTCAAATGTAGAAAATCCTCGTCAAATATTTTTTTATCTTTACTGACCATATAGATCAATTGTGTAGGTAGAGCTGCATTCATAACTAAATGTTGTACAGTAGCAGTCGAAACACTTCCAGTTAGTACACATTTATACTGTACAGTAAGTACGTACTATTTCAAAACTAATGTACTGCACTGCGAAAATGCATAAACTTGTTGATTTTGTTTACATAATGATTAACAATTAAGAAATAATTTATAGCAAAAGAGTGCTTTAACGTCGGGGGTAATAATTCATAAGGGCGCAGTCCGAGTGAAATTATTTGTACGACGTATTAGCGCCCGAATGTATAGAGTGTTAAAACACGGTTTTGCTATAATTATTTCAATTCTAATATGTTTTTGATCTAAAACAGTCGATAAAATATAGAAGCGCTCTTTCTTGGTCGCAACAAAAACTGACGTCAACGCACGTTAACGTGAAGTCATTCTGACGTAAGCGTGTTTTAACAGAGACAAGCATATTATAGAATACATAATGCTAAGCGATATGTACTACTCCCGCACGCTAATTTAACCGACAGCGTTTCATGCATTATTGAACTCAAAAGGTTGAAAGAAGGCTTATAGAAGTTAAATGCATACTGTAATGTTGTACAAAAAAAATATTTCCTTAATTGAAACTTTTTAATGAAGAAAAATCACAATTATCAAACAAATGTTATCGTTTGAGTTATCGTGCGGGATTTATAGTATTATTTATCAGATAGTCCAGAGACTGTGCACATCGTTAATTGCCCTAATACGCCTATTTGTTAGCTTAGTTATAGTCACCGTGAAAGATACCTCCAGAAGATTATTGGAATATTAGTGGGAGGATTGTGCAAGATTCAGAAGACGCTCATATTCCGTACACTTCCGTGGTTCTTTGGCGTGCCAGATGTAAAGCACCGATACACGTGACACTTATCCCTTAGTTATTCTTTTGTTTGAGGAGCTGGGGCTCGAAATCACGACCCAGGGCTTCGTAGTCGGACAGTTTTACCACTGAACCACTGCGTTCCGATCCTTCAAATGACACCTATCTAATGATATAATAATTTCTGTCTTGCAAACGGCAAATGTAGTGAAAATGCTTCAAAAATGTCCGCCAAATAAAATCAGGCATGAATATCTTCGGTATGGCGTTATGACATCAATTATGACGTTTCAATATCTTTTTAATACTTTCAGACGAAGGTAGGGCTGATACGGCATTGGGCTGTGACGAAGGATGGTATAACCAAAATCAAAACTGTTACATGTTTAG
Source organism: Mercenaria mercenaria (assembly GCF_021730395.1). NCBI lineage: Eukaryota > Metazoa > Mollusca > Bivalvia > Venerida > Veneridae > Mercenaria > Mercenaria mercenaria. The sequence goes on from NC_069372.1 coordinate 65,950,969, forward strand.
AAACGATAAGAAGGTCACATGGTCTGAAGCAGAGGAAGAATGCAACCGATATGACTCATCTTTGATATATTTCGACAATATCAACGAAGTGGTAGGTCCCTATCTTGTTGTTTCCGGTCAGATCAAGTTATTTATTTCTCTTGTGATCCGCATTGTAATTACAAAAATCTACACAACATATATCTTTCACCGAGGGAACGCTATCTGCAATACTTTAAGACATATGTTCACGACTGATTCCCATTTGGTAGTTTCTTACGTCGAGTTTATAAAGCAGACGTAAGCCTATGTCTAACGTACGTTCGTTGTAAAAATCTCACATATATGTAAGCGGTGCGTATAACCGCTGCGTGTCGCAACAGCTGTCGTGAAATCGTCAGCTAGGCAGCTTACCTGTTGCGCATTAGTTTAATCTGTGGTAACCATAGATGTATGAAGGCGAAATTGTAGAACTTACCTTGAACAAAGTCAACAATTTCAAAAGTTCATTTCCTTTATAAAATTTTATAAATATTCAAGTATATGTATGTTAGTGTGTTGTAATCATGTTATTAAAACAAGGATGAAAATTCGTGCATGCATGTGTGTATCCCACAAGGAAATCAGTCTGTACGTTTTACGCGCGATTATGAATTGATAGTAGAACGTCGGTCGTACTCTAGTCTTTACACAGTTTTAATAATGCCATATCATAAGCTGTACTTGCACCAACGTTCACAACCTACGCCGCTGTAGTTCACATCTCCTGAACTCGACTTCTGAATTTGTTTTTAAATCATTCGTATAGTCTAAACATGTAAGTTCTATTAATATTCTAATGTTGTGCCCAATACAATTTTGATCTTGCATGTTGACGTACCTTTACCATGATGAACTCTACCCTATTCTAATGTTTTTCCTACTATTTTACATTTATTGGTCATCATTGTCTGTATGGCAGCGAAATATGTATTTAACGTGAAAGCCAAATGTATATTTTGTGTGTACCAGATGATTTAGTGTCATAAAAACGAGTTGAATGTATGTTACGGTTACACATACTGTATGGCTATCGTGGCGTTCCATAAATGTTTGCATCGTACACGCACTGTCTGTACTGAAAGATCTCTAATGGTAATGACTTATTCCAGAACTGGTACATAAACTATGTGTCTAGTTATCCCGCACCAGCCTACTGGACCAGTATGAATGATTTGACCTGGAAAGGACAGAACCAGCCAGGGACCGGGAACTGGAAATGGGGGAAATATTCGCAAGCTAATACATCAATGTTGTAAATATCTTAATGTCCCTTCGTCATAATTTACACACAAAAAAAAACAACATAACTTAAAAAAAATTCGAAGCCAACTAAAAGAGTATTAAATAGTCTTCTCTTTTTAAATAAAATATATTGTACAAGATATAAACCACTAAAACATTTGAACTCATTTTGTTATCATTATTAGTGTGATACCAGAAACTATGACAGATGTTTAGGGTCAAAGAATGGAACTATTTCAAAATAAATTTCTGTAAAATGCTTGAGAAAAGTTAAAAGTAAATTATAAATGACAAAGGCCTCTTGAACCTAAATTGTTTTTTTTTTCTTTTCAGTCAGTGGAATCAGTCACCAGCCAACGACGGGATAAATAATTGCGGAGGTATCAACGCCGCCGGAAAAATGTCTGACGTCGGCTGTACCTCGACACAAGGTTTTATATGTAACGTTGAACTAAATGGTAAATCGATTTGTCACTTTTCGTGTGAAATATTCTAGTAGAAGGTCAACTTCGTTATATTTCCTTCTTCTGAAAATAAATTATAATTATTACATAAGTCTAGTTTTTATGAATAATTATTAGATAGATATTTAAACTACGCCAAAGATAAAGATAGAAAAAAATGTGGTCAATAAACTGTCAATTGGATCTCAGACTGTTTTTGAGATGGGATATACTGTTAAGTACGAACTACACAATTAAGGTGATGGAAAAAGTCCCCAGATACTTTTTATCCCCCACAGAAGGCGAAGGTATATAGATTTGCCGTTGTCCGCCGAGCGGTTCGTCCGTCCGTCGTGTGCTAGTATATCTAAAATTGAAAATACTTAAAAAGTATTGTAGTATTGTAGTTTAAGCCTTACTAAACCTCACCTAATTATTAATAAGCACAATCATACATTTGCTAACGTGTAGTAGTATCCCCTTTGACGTTTTTGACTGTATCTGAGTAACCTATTGATTTACCTCCATGAATCTTTCTCTAAAGGACGGTGGTGCATAAGCAACTTCCGTCAAGATCCCCTCTGTAACTGCAGAGTTATTGCCCTTTAATTATTTCAAAACTCATAAATTCCAACATAACGTAGGAACGCATAAATAGATCTCGATGAAACTAAATGCAAATATGGATCACTGGAGGGCAGATGTTTTGTCAGAATATTTTCACTACCTTTAGAGTATTAGCCATTGGGTTGTTTTAATCTTCTTAATTTCCAACATAAACCAAGTAGCCAATTAAAGGATTTCATTACATCAAGGATTTATCACGTTCGGTGGGAGATATCATTTCACTGAATTCGCATGTTGACGTGGAACTGACTTCATTTTCCTCCCGAAAAATAACTTACAGGTCCTTTGGGATCATGGAGTCCATTCAACATATGTGTAAAGAATCCCGCTTAGTCCGGTACCAGGAGCGTGAGAGGTGTTGCACATTTCATTACCTCTCATGAACAGGCTCAGTTAAACCTATTCTGGTAAAATTATTCTTTTTGGTTGCATTCTTTGCTTTCAATGGATCTTTTTACAGATTTTATTATATATATTCTGCTAATAAAAGCCAGTGAAAAATAAGAGCAGAAATTCACTTATGCAATCAGTATCGTATTTCGACATTTTTGTCAGACGTCTTTAGCTTCTTTTCATTTGACGTAGGCGGTCAGTGTCCGGATAGCACGTGGACACAGACGCCAACAGATTGTTACTACGTCAGCAATACGTCAGATGTTTCCCAGTTAATGACGTGGGATAAAGCACGAGCAAAATGCGCCAGCTTTGGTTCAAATAGTCATCTTTTAACTGTCGATGATGCCAATGATCAGGTACGTTTCGTCTGAACACGTATTGTGGGGTGGCTGTAACATTGTCTATTGTTTTATATTGCCTATTCTTGCTACCTCTATAGGGTATAGATTATTCTTTCAGTCACCTTAAAAGGCCACAAAGTTTAAACACCCGTGATACTTGAACCGAGCTGAACAGAATAACTACCCAAGCCGGTGCGGTAGAAACTCATAGGTGTCTGTGCTGCATATCCTCTCGACTTTTTTACACAGAGGCGAACTAGGGTAGTTTTTCAAATAACATCAAATCTGTCATCACAATCAAGCTAAAATGAATTAGCATATACTTAACTAATATTATTATACAGACCTATTTACACTTACAATACATTCAAATTATGAACTACAAGGCTCGGTCCATCCATGGGAACGAGTTCCCGAAAATTGGTTCAAACAATATACGGATACTGCAGACGTATATATTCTTTTTCAGACTTTCCTACAAAACGCATTGCCATATATAACGAAGTCAACATATCTGTACTGGACAGGACTGAAGTACAAAAACAACGGCTGGCAATGGTTTAATGGCGCAACGTTCAACCAAAACTTTTTGTAAGCATTTAAGAATTTTGATGTTGTAAGCATTTGATTTCCCGCTTGTAAGTTGGACTGTATCTTTTTTTATTAGGAAAAGGCTATATGATAAAATTCGCAAAGTTTCTTAATTTTTACATTATTCTATACAGATTGGTGAGACACGCTACTGCTAACAAAGTTCATTTGCAAGTCTTGTGAAACTTTGATATTCTTTAAACTTATATATCTGATAAACACGTTATTTCTTAAACTATATAGTGAACTTCATGTAAGTTAATGTAAGATTCTATCGATTACAGTCAGTGGGCCAAAGAACCGGACAATGTTGCTGGAAAGGAGGACTGTGTTGTCATAAGATATAACGGCAAGCTAAGTGACAGAGGATGCAATATGCAACAAAATTACATCTGTAAGAAAAGCCAAGACTACAGTAAGTCTAATTATAGAATTCAAGGTAGAACACTCGTACTGACCATCGGCAACTTCCGTTCGTTTACGTGATCGTCGATATCATTACAAAATATTACGAGCATATATAAAAAGGCGTGTTACCCTTTGAACACTCCAATAAACCGAAGTTTTAAAATGCATATAAAGAGGATAATGCGAAATACATTATTATGATCAGATATTCAGCATTTGGCGAAAACATGTTATTTTTGCAAATTGTGTTCATATCGCAATTGTTATATTCCATTAGGGCAACATTTTTTCCAGTTTATTAAAATGTACCGAAAGCTGGGTTTTTGTTTGTGACAGAGTCCTAGTTCTCTAAGTTCGCATTAAAATTTTGAAAGAGGCTGGAAAATCCAAAACTCTGAGAGTTAGTGTTCTGGCAGTCATAAGCTTAGAACGTAAACGTTCATCTTTCCCTTTTTTCAGGCGATAGTACATTAAACACAGGGTGCAGTATATGGACACGGGCGGGTCAGATGTGCTACATGTTTTATACAAATCCTAAATCCAGCTGGTCGGATGCCAAGTCTATGTGTCAGGACATGCAGGGCGATCTTATCAACGTAAAAGATCCAGATACAATGGTATATATATATAACAATTTGTGGCTATAACCCTTTACTGTATGTCGCGTTTTCCCATCACTTCGTAATACATTGCCAAGATATTTTTTTTTAAAAATAGTGGGTTCTCCCTCAAATTTTTAAAATGCTGGAAACGTGTTGTTGTCTAACTTGATTCATCCGACAACCCCTCTTAACCAACATCTTTTCTTGGTGTTAAGACATGTTTTGTTCTACTTTCAGACATGGCTGAACGATCAGATGTTGGACCCGGTCAACGATTATATGTTCTGGACTGCACTTAATGACAGAGATCAGGAAGGAACGTACAAATGGTCGGACAGCACTGTGGTCGATACAAACGTTGTGTAAGTTAATATTACACGTGTCTCAACTCAATGGCAAAGGTCTGATAGAGGCGTTTGTACAACCCCAATGTGTTAGAATGTACGGTTACATGAGCATACACGTATCACCGAAGTTTATTATTAGTATGCTGTAATTAAAATTATCGTTAGCACGACAAAAACACCCCTCCCGTCCACTGTCCGATGAAAAAGATTGCTGATGACAATGTTCTGGTTTTAACATTATGTTCATTTGGCGCTAAGTATGATATAACATTTTTAATGTCTAGACGGAACCGTTATCCGTCTGAGTTGCCATTTAATTCAAGGAAGTCTAATATATTAGTAATAAAGTTTTGTACGGCCCACAATAGGAACGTTGTATAACAATAGTAATGTTTGAATGGCCTGATGATTTAAAATGATTTAAAGGAAGAGTCTAGTATTGTATGTTTTGTACGGCGAAGTGACATATTTTGCTACATATGTGTGATAAGATAGGGCGTTACCTTCTTATTTTACAGAGGTTTTATATTTTCAACAAATATCATTTTGTTTGTCTCCATGAATTTGGTTTTAATTATTATATTGAACAATTTTCACATGTCTTGGAATATAGGTCATCTCTAGGCCAAACTAGGTTCCTAAGTTGATTATATATGCAAAAGCCTTCATTTTTTTCGACAAATCGTCATAAGTTTAAGGTCCACGATGGAAATAAGAGATGATTTTTATCTCTTTCTGTGTCTTTTGTGTTTTAATGTATATGACATGGCTTTATTTAATATGCATACTTGTTCATTGTTATCTGTATGTTGTTATTTATATTGCCATTAATATGTACATTGTACACAGAAATAAATCTATCTATCTATAAAACAGACAAAAAGATAAAGGGTGGAACGTCTCGGATGAACCAGTTAAATTGCTTGAATTAATACAAAGCTGAAAATATTATATGGACATTCTAGAGCCATCTCGTTTGTGATGTATTGTAACATCCCTTACTTGAAATTTACCTCGCATACGGGCATGTACATTGTCGCGGTTTGTCCTTTTCAGAGCCTGGAATGTTGAACCAAATAACTATTTTGGACAAGAAGACTGCGGCATTCTGATTCCGTCAAGATTTGCATATAACGACGCAAGCTGTCAGTTTGAGTCATACCCGTTGTGTGAGGTTGATAACGTCCGTATGTAAATTTTTTTTATGTTTTGAACAAGAAATATATTTAGTTTTGTGCACTGATACAATATGATGCTAGTACTGATTTTGGGGAAAAAAATCCAGTTATCAGCGGAAAATAAGATGAGAAATATTTATTATAGAAGTCTGAACCGGACACATTAAAAGCCATAACAGTTTCCAAAACCTTCATCCACACCTATATTCAGCCTGCCTGAAATTTATGTTGGGTGTCTGTATACTGGTATAATCACATGTTATGACAATTTGAACTGCTCACCCTGGAGGCTAACGATTCCAGTCATGCTGACATTGAAAGATCTGCAGTTCTTGTTATCCGAGAGACGGACTTTATGTTTTCAAAAAGCTTAATGTTACCTTAAGGTCAATTATGATTAAACAAGCATATATCTAACCAATATATCTCTGATTGTAGAATCATGCCCATCTAAAGGTGGATCATGGGTCTCGAGAAATGCCGACAAAGGAAATGGATTGAACTGCTACTTATTTGGAGACTACTCAAGTTCAAGCGTCCGGAGGTCACAACCGGAAGCACTCCAATACTGTCAAAGTCTTGCAGACTCCGGAAATAAAGTTCCACAACTGTTGGTTGTTGATACAGCCGCAGAAAAGGTCCCAATTTTCTATATCTCGGCATATATAATGCGATTAGAAATTCTATCTCCGATTGTTTATTTAGAAAAAATAATGATACATATAGTATTAGAGGTGGTTGATGCATTTATATTGAAAATTTGTCTGAAATTGCACTATGCTTCAATCACAATGGAACGTTTTTAAAGAAGACAGTTGTTCTAAAAGAAGATAACAAAAAGTGTAAGAAAAAGAGGCATCCAGGCACATGGACTCATTTTTCGTTAATGTATGTTTTGTTTTCAGCAATTTTTAAAGGGACAGATTTCAAAATATGCCGACAATGTTCTAGGATTTTGGACAATGTTGAGCGATGCTGCGGAGGAAGGTTACTGGACATGGGGTGGCACGGCTCTTGTTGATCCGACTCTCATGTATGCATTTTCATTTTGTTATCAAACCGAAATGACCAATAAGAGAATATGCCAATGGTTTAATTTTGTTTAAAAGGCGGGGCTAACATTGTCTATATTATCCGAAACTTATAGTGACTCAAAGTATATGAAGAGTAGCTCGATCGACTTAAAAACGAACATTGTACACGTTCATAATTATAGTATTCTTATGAATATGGACATTCATTGTTAAAAAATGCAAACATTTAAAATTTCACCGAGAAGGGTGTCTTTCGTGCATCTAACGATTGTCTTACATGTTCTTTCAAATTATCTCTTAACGCTTAAAGGTCCAATACTAAGGAAAGTGAACATTTTAATTTCTTTTAAAAAGCACAGAAACTATTTCATTTTATTGGAAAATGAAAGTTGGTATGTAGAAATTCGAAATAAATTGCAGAATATGTACAATTATTTTTCTATGAAGTATGAAGAAAGTTAAAAAGACCTGGGGAGTCATTTTGTCGATTTATTGGAATTTCAACATAATACACATACATTTCTTTGAGTTCCAAAGACCTTCTGTAAATTTTGACCTGCCAATCTTCATTATTTTGTGTCATGCAGAAGTCTATGCACTGGCTATGAAAAAAAATTGCCAACTCACTTTCCCTTAGTAATGGACCTTTAATACCCATCAGATAAAACAAGTTCACCGTGGCTATTGGACTAAACAAACCTATAAATAAGCTTAGATAAGTTGTCGCCGACTGCCCGTTTTCAGGATTGCAATACAAATATATTACCATTGCAGCAGATAGTGACTATGAGCGAATGTCAAATGGTTTTAACAGAACAACATAACTAAGCTATTTTATCAACATCATATAGCTCATATTTCAATTATCAGCATTTATATGTTCTTTCTCTCGCAACGTATTGTGATTATACATACAAAAAGACAAAGCCGGGCATATGATAACCATAACTGATGTTGCATTTTTGCATTTTTAAGTGACTGGGACAAGGAGCCCAGCAGCGTAACGTCAACCACAGACTGTGCTAGTGTAGGATACAACGCCTACTTCTTTATGCAAGAGTGTTCTAGAAAACTTGGCTTCATTTGTGGCAGAAAAGCTTTTCAACCATGGACCTCTGGGGGTTAGAATCTTACTCATTTAGTCTGCTGTTGATATTATAGTGTCTATGCCCAGTTAAACACCACATAAACTTCACACAGACATTACAGTTGTCGTCTTCGTCATCGTTTAAATATCATCAAAATAATTTAAAATGTTCCCGCCTGTTGGTGGACTCTCTTCAGCAACTTTCGCCGTAAATCTAAAATATAGCCTATCATATGACAATATAGATGTATCCTAGAACTACGTAGATTTTAATCACAATCGCCTTCTGATTATCTGGAACACCTCAAGAAACTAAGACTTCTTATTTTCCTTACACGATATCCATCATTATTGTCAATTACACAATAATTTTACAATTTTCATTAGTCGCATGTTCGGCTATGTTTAAATTTCATATCTTATCCTGTTAGGAAATGCATTCATGTTCTTCAAAATATAACTTTTGTTTAGAGATTATTTTGATCATGTGATTCCCCACAGTCTCTCCATGCATGGACACCTAACATAATCCGGAATCTTACTGCCAAGTATAAATTAGAGTATATAAAATATGAATATAGTTAAATCAGTTTCAGATACAAAAAAAAAATGATATAACACACCTAATTACAGAGTCAACAACAAATTTATATCTGATACCATTATTACAGAATGCACGTATTATTCGTATCACAGTAATGACGAAAAAATATGCAGAACAATAGAACTTCTTACGTGGATTGATGATGTGGTCAAATAAATATTATTTTGTTGAATAAGCTAATATTTTGTATTTCCTCTTTTTTACAAAAATGATTTAGCAAGAAAAAAATAAAACCTTCTGTTAGCCCTTATCATGCTAAACACGACTGATCCTGCCTTTGCGACCAGTGTAGATCATGATCAGCCTAAACGTCCGTGCAGTCCGATCATGATCTGCACTTTTCACCATTTTCGCTAAGCACCCCTTTTAACAGTTAATGGTACTGTCCATATTGAAAGATGGACAAGTTCATTTTAGAAATTTAGCAGGGTAAGGGTTATTAATTAGAAGGGATTATGTACGATGCTGGGAATACTAACTACTTTGTGCCTTATACATGCAGTATACTCTTCTAAAAAGTTCCACAAGTAAAATCAAAATATCTTTACGTATTTTCCCTATTGTAGTACGATGCAATACGGCCAGGTATATTTTATTTATTAACTCGAAATTTCGAGTTATTAAGTCGAAATTTCGAATTAGTAGCTTAGGAGACTATCGGGTAGGCCATACATTTATGTATGGTAGTATATGTTCGAGTCGCTACATGTTGGGTACAATATATGGATGTGTAGACAGAATGCTGATGATTCCATATCGGAAAGTCAAAAGTTTTCCATTACATTTTTTGGCCTTTGACAGACGGACAGACTTTAAAATTGCAGATAAAAAGGCAAGATACGAAGTCGAAATTTTGTGTTATAAACTCGAAATTTCGAGATTCCTACTTAATAACTTGAGTTTGGAGTTACTAACTCGAAATTCGACTTAGTATCTCGCAATTTCAAATTAAGTTACTCGAAATTTCAAGTTACTTAGTAGAAATTTCGAGTTAAGTATCTCGAAATTTTGAGTTAATAAATAAAACGCACCTGGCACTAATGCTGTTCGTAATGTTACTACTAATAACAAATGTGTTTTATTTTTATTTTTTATATATTATGATAATATTACTTTAGTATTTTTATGTTTATTTTATTTCTAATTTTTATTCCAGCTTCGTCAACGATGTTCTCACCATCATATCAAATCATTTCCGTTTTAGTCGGTATAACATTGGTTAGACGGTATGTGTGAAAAGACGGACATATTCTTCAAAGGACACTTTTTGTGATTTTTATTTCTGATGATCTACCGATTGTGCAATATGTGTCGTACAAATTCGATACGGGCAGGAAATATAGACAATACAGTTATGTGATTTTGAATAGTTCAGGCATGGAGATCAAGTTTATGTGAATATCTACTTTTAATAAAAATTATTAAAGACTCATTTAAATTACTTATAGCTCAGTAACATTTACGTGGAATCATTTCACATTGAAAACTAATATCAGCAAATTCTTTAAAAACAAAAAATCATCGTTTTACATCAAAAATCTCTTTATAACTACAACGTCAAGAAAATATTTCATCTTCCTGCCATATCTAAGGGGCCTATAACGGGTGGACTTCCAGATACTGTGTTTTAACACATTTAATACCACGCCGTTTCACGTCGTTTTTGTGCATTGACAATAGTATCCGAGTGTTCAAATTGCACCATATAAAGACTTTCGTGGTTTTATCGATGATCGCCATTTGCAAAATAAAAAGGGAGATAACTTTTCTAAGAAAATGAAGGCTGATCACTACCAAATCAAATGAAAGCCTACGCAGGTCACAAATAGTCCAAACATAAATAGTCCTGATCTTCCCGTCCTCGTGCCATTCTCAACAAGATCGCGTTTTCTATTACCCTACTGCATTTCAGTAACTATTGCTATAGCATTGTATTGAAATCTGTACACTCTTATCGCGACGTAGGATAAGGATTTTATGTCTAGAAAATATTGGGACCTTTTGAAATTACCTGAGAATGAAAGTATTAAAATTTTACATAAATACAGACCTGCGCTGGTCAACTAGAGACCCAACAACCTACAAGATTTTCTTACACATTCTATATTGAATAGAATAATTGAAAATGGAATTTCAAGCAAATGCAACAGACGCAGATGTACAAATAGCCTGGCTCCCTGGCTGCATGGTTATTTTTATATAAATAATGCAAACATTTTATAATAAAATATTAAACCTCTAAAATAGCACATTTTATCAGATGGCTGAACCGTACCTATACCTATGTTCGGAGCCAGGGGCAATAAGAAATATCAATGTAGAAACAGCCTGCTGGAGTAACTTTCCTCTTAATAAATAAAACTTACAATATATGTAAGCACCATCACGGGTGAAACATTTCAACTGCGATCAAATGAGAACTGCTCAACAAAAATTTATTTAATTTCTTGTAAAAAATGTAATATACAATATTTTGGACAGAGTTCTCAGCCTCTGAGTAAGCGTATGAAAAGTCATAAATTTACCATTCGAAGCATTACTGATCCTAGTTTTTCATAAAATTTTGCTCTTCATTTTAATTCTGACAATCAATCGTTAAGATCCGCCTTATTTTTCTTCGGCTTAGAGTCTAGGAATATTCAAAAATTTTAAATAAACGTACTTAAAATGGTTTTCGTTAAACATCTCACTCCTAAGGTCTAACTTTGACCTAAGTAGTGAAAAATCTATGTTAATACCGCACGCAAGTCGTCCTAAATATGATATATATACTAGTGTCATAATTTTTGTTTTCCAGTTGATAATAGAATACTAGTATTTGTAGCGGAATGGGGTGTGCAAGTATTGATTTCGGTTGCAACCTAGGTAGGTCAGGAACACATTGATACGTTTGGTACACATAAAACATGTTTTAGTTTTCAACTGCTCTATGTTTTAGACGCTTTGAGTTGCGAGGACGTCACTTTCATTTGACGTTGTTTCTGCATGCTACCTTTGATTGGCTAAATGTGTGTGTATAAGCACTTCGTTTGGTGAAAGATCATTATTTTGATCTTACATGTAGAACAAACAAATGTTCTTTTTATTTCACATGTCCTTTCATTGTTGTATGAAACATTTTTTTCCATTTTGTCTACTAGTATCTATCAATGAGACCTATATATTTTTATACGCCCGTCTCTGAAAGAGCAGGGCGTATTATGTGAACAACGGTGGTGACAGGCGGCCGGCGCCCAAAGTCGAACAGTTTTTATCCGATCTTCACCAAACTTGCTGGCAATATTTGTGGGCATAACATCTCGCCAAGTTCGATAACCAGCCAAATCACTCCAGGCACTCTTGGATAATGGCCCTTGAATTACTCGAAAAACTGCGAATTTAGCCTTGTCCGCTCTCTAAGTCGAAAAGTTTTCATCCAGTCTTCACCAAACTTGCTGACAATGTTTGTACATAATATCTCGGCCAAGATCACCCAAAGCACTCTTAGATTATGGCCCTTGCATTACTCGAAAAACTGCGAATATAGCCTTGTACCTCTCTAAGTCGAACAGTTTTTATCCGATCTTCGCCAAACTTGATCCGATCTCCACCAAACTTGCTGACAATATGTGTGGGCATAACATCTCGGCCAAGTTCGATAACCAGCCAAATCATTCCAGGCACTCTTGGATTATGGTCCTTGAATTACTCGAAAAACTGCGAATTTAGCCTTGTCCGCTCTCTAAGTCGAACAGTTTTCATCCGATCTTCACCAAACTTGATGACAATGTTTGTGGGCATAATATTTCGGCCAAGTTCGATAACCAGCCAAATCGCCCCATGCACTCTTGGAATATGGCCCTTCAATTAGACAACGGTCGATGACAGGCGTACTTTGTGACACTCTGGCACTCTTGTTTACGCTACGAAAATACCAGAAACATTTCACTCAAATACTACAATAAGTCATTGCCCTCTAACCTGTATCAAACTTGGCGGTTAACGTTGCGTACCTGTTGCTCATACCTCTTTGTAATCTATGCTAGACTTGAGTGATACGTTATCAATTTCACCACTCGTTAAATATTGAAACAATCGCTTATATTCGCTGTGATAAAGTATTTGGAACAAAGTTCACAAAACTTTATTCATGAAATTTAGTTGATCCTTACCTCTTTATAGATGGGAAGATGTAGATAAAACAGATAATTGTATTATTTATGAAGGTAAGAAGGTCTACAGTTTGATATATATTATCGCTTCTGTCAATGACAGAATGTATAAATGACATTATATCCAAAGTAGTGTCATACGATATTTATGTGATGAAAGGGATTTTGAAAGATGGCGAAATTTGTTTTTCTGCTTTCATTTCTTATATTTTTAGCTAGTAAGTATACTTTTTTTATAATTTTATCACTCAGGCTGCGTTATTTATTTTTAATGTAGGTACATCTTCACATCTTAAACCATTGAGCAACAAAAGACATGCGACATTCAAACAGTGTATTGTTTTGCTACACACGTGAGCAGTTTGTTAAAATCTTAATCTTCTATCATTTCCTGTCGAAAATCATGCGCACGTGCGATGACTAAACTTTCATGAATTGTGCATGCCGTTTGAACGTGCTTCTTCTAATTTCGGATGATAAAATATTAAATCGTATGTAACTGTGTTACACCATAACCTGATTATTTTTTTATCTATTAAGTCTTGCCATTTACAAACATATAAAATACACATATAATATACACAGACATAAAAGTATGTATAAACAATAAAACATGTAAATGGTCATTAAAAGTGAATTATACAAGACTATATATTCCACAAACTCTTCAATTCTATTCACTATTCTAATACATTGTATTATAAAACTGTTTCTGTAAAAGATATATGATCCTGTTGCTCTGTCACATATTAGATTATAACATATTACGACTCGATGCAAATGTAATCTACAGGGGCTGCACTTCCAGCGGATCACACCCACAGCAAACCACCCCAACCACCAGGCGAGTAACCAAGGCAATAAGAATAAAAAATTCAAGTTCCAAATCAATAGCTTTAGTTACAGAAATATCTGACCCCATCAAAAAAAGAAAACTTACAAAAAATGTTCTAAGTTACAAAGGGGCTTAACTCTGTCAAAATAAAAATCAGCTATTATGGGGATTGTTTCCCTTGTATAGATTTTAATAGTAAATAACTACCGTAAGTAGTAGGGAAATCTGACTTATCAAACTCTTTTAATTAACAAGTCCATACCTCATGTTTTTATTCCGATGTAAATGAGATGTGGAACCAAAATTTGTAGTCCTGTTTGGCGCCATATAACCTATACTGTGTTGGTGCGCCGTAAAACCCAAATAAATAAATAAATAAATTTAATTAACAACAACAAAACACTCGGTCGAAACTGCGCTACCGCGGTGTATCGAAAAAAGTCCCTAATAAATAGATCCATTTTTTTTTCATCTTTAGCGCATTTAAACCGGAGGCCAAATGGGCATTATTTTTCACACGTGGAATGTATTTTGCATAAAATGACACTTTTCATTCTTATTTACTTGAGCTGTTGAGTAGGGTGTTTATTCTGCAGACCGCTTTCTGAAATGCGACAATATGTGGGTACCTGACTTCAGCTGATTTGCATTTTGCTGTATACTATTCAACACCTCTTTTCCTATTCGTTTCCTCGAAGCAAATGTATGGATATCATGTGGAAATAAGTCTGCGACGGAGTGAAACTGTGGAAACAGAAACTGGCCGTATCAAAATTGATCTGAAGTAGCGGAATTTTAGGCCCTATATGGCACAAAGACCCATTTATTTCATTGGTTTTTAATTTACAGCAGACGCAATAGTTGCTGCGAGTTTTTGCAACCAAACGCTATCCTTTCGTACTTTATATTTTTCTTCAAAAGGCATATTCTGGGAAAAGATGATTTCCACGCAGCATATTATTTCACATGATCAAGAAAGGTAAACCTATTGATCAAGGGAGCATTAAACATTTTTTCCCCAAAAATATTCTAGTTAGTACATTTATCAAAACGATTTTGGTTGGCGTCTTAACATGGCGAACTTGATTTTCAATAACACGATATTTCGGGGGCAATAAATATGACGGAATATCTTGCCGCGTCCTCTAATTGCTGTGTTTTAGTGTACGTGTATCCGCACCGGTAATGCAGCAACGCAATTAATTAATCTCGAGATTGACTGAACAACGAACACATAAATCATCAACATATAATATCACCATCATCAACATCATCATTATGATCTTTGATTTTTGCTTCACACATAGCACAATGTCACAATAGTTGAGCGCGGCTCGGATAATGCACAGTCATTGGTTGCTGTACACTGTGACGTTCTGTGTGATTCAGATACAGGAAATAGATGAACTATTCATAAAAGAACTGAAATGTTAAGATTTCATGTCATCCCCAACACAAATTGCAAAGAAAATATGAACAATGTCTTCGGTCTGTGTGTCAAGTTAGATCCTCTTCTTCGTTTGTGTGAAAGAGAGAACCGTATTTTCATCTTGTACTTCACAAGTGTGAAGAAAGTGTTCTTCACAAATATGCAGAACGTGATTTATGAAAATAATTATTCCAACAGAGGCATGATAGCACCACATTCGTAATACAAAATGAAATTAATATTTCCTATTAAGTGCAGCAACAATAACAACATCATGAAGACATCAAAAACAACATTAATTAATAATAGTGTCTCTATAATGTTTTCAGATAGAGGCAGGGCTGATGAGGCATTTGGCTGCGACGAGGGATGGATTAACGTCAACCAGCAATGTTACATGTTTATAAACGATAAGAAGGTCACGTGGTCTGAGGCAGAGGAAGAATGCAACAGATACGACTCCTCTTTGATGTATTTCGACAATATCGACGAAGTGGTAGGTCCCTGTCTGATATTTAAGGTGCTGGTTCCGATCTATTCACGGAAGGATATGACATTTCTTTGATGTATTTTGACAATATCGACGAAGTGATAAGTCCCCACCTTACATGATTAACGATGTTGGTTCATGTCGATTCTGCTCTCCTCAGTACTCTCTGTTGTAGCAAATTATCTGTTCGTGACCTGTATTGTATAGAAGATCAGTGACTGTATAAGTACTATGTAAAATCATATCTCAAACAGTTTCTTTCATACCATCAATTATTTTCAAGTTATTGACCACGCTACATGTTCGTTGACAGCAGTGGGCACGATATTAAAATTTAAATGAAACGAGCCTTACAAGCATGTTTATGTAATTTGGAAATCCACAAGGTGCCATCAACCATATCTACTATTAATAATATGTTCAGCTACTGCATCATGCTCATTGGTTCACACAACATGACCTGGTACAATTTACGTCAAGAAAATAAATGCTTGATGTAATTTCTAAGAGACTAAATATCATAATAACGCTGTCATGCGTTTCATATCATCCTCGCTGGAAGAGGACTATCAAAAAGAGTCAAGCACGCTACTAGAGCTACGAGTAGTAGGCGTCTTTCTCAGAGTTATGGTAACGTATTAGAAGACATTTGTAATATATATATAAAATTGTAAATACAAATGAAAATGGTAAAAGTTAATTAAAATAAACCTCAAAATTCCGTATGGAAAATACAAATTATATTATTATAAAATATTTTATGTAATATTAAATAATTGTGTATCTGAAAAAGAAATAATTTTCAAAACTACGTTCAGTTTCTAAATAAAGGGAAGTAATGTCAAGTACCATGTAACGCTACCTACTACTCGAGTAAGGTAATCACAACTCTGTATGTAAATAAAAACGAAAAGGTTGAAACTTATGTAATAGATACTTTATAATTCTGTAAGAGTCCAGATATTATTAGATCTAATCATATATTTAATAAGGTTTTGATACATTATCCTCTGATATAGATCTTATACAAAATTTCGTTACTTTCTAAATAGATCTAAAGGGAAGCAATGACAAATACCATGTAACATTACACTCCCTGCAGTTACCTCCCTTGAATATTTGCGGACAGTAATTTGTCGTTGATTGAATAAAATATTTAAGTTTGACGTTTAGATGCGTATTATTGTATGCGCCCTCGTGATATTTATGACATATAGGATCTAATTTCTTCGGCGAGTTTAGAACCAATATATGTCATAAATATCACGAGGGCGCATGAAATAATATGTATCTAAACGACAAAGAATGGTTTTATTGGAGAGATAATTGTTTCATAACTATCTATTTTAAATTATTTTATGTATAAGTGATAGTATCAAATACATTCGTACACAAATACATTCGTACACATATTTTCATGTTAATCTGAACTTTCTAGATAATATAAGTGTAGAGGAAATATACACAAAAATAATACAGAATAAAAAAGACCTTCCGAAATTCCGTAAATGTTGGAAATGATTAAAGACTGGTATTAGTTTTGATTTTTTCTAGATCTGGTACATAAACTATGTCTCTGTCTACCCGGCACCAGCTTATTGGACCAGTATGAATGATATATCGTGGCAAGGACAGAACCAGCCTGGGACAGGACACTGGAAATGGGGAAAATACTCACAAGCAAATACAACCATCTTGTAAATATTTTAAATTTTCATGGACACGCATATAAAAATTGACAGCTTTATAATTATGATAATTTACTTGAACGGATTCAAAGTTAATGAAAACACTCTGTATAATTGTGATTACTAAAGATAATAGTAAAGGGTAGATTTCTCGGAAACACAGAGCACCACAAACACAGCCTCAGAGCCATGCATTTGCAAAGTAGGCCCACAACAGAAAGAAGCTGTAACGGAAAAATATTACAGACGAGTTGTTTCAAAAATCCAACGAGTACATTTTAATTTTATGCAAAATACAGATAGATGGGGAGGAAGGGGTAGAAAGGGGGATGGGGGAGGGGGTTAAAGGGGGAAGTAGAACAAGGGGGATGCTACGTTCCTTAATCACAGTTACACCTTAAATAATAGTTTTAGGAAAAGCATGTGTTGTAAGAGTAAATGTATCATTATACAAGACGTCAAAGTGAAAGTCTGTAATTATTTGGAATATATATGTAGGGATAACGCATATTTTTTGTTATTTTTATATATTCCTTCTTTCAGTCAATGGAATCAGTCACCAGCCAACGACGGGTATAATAATTGCGGAGGTATCAACGCCGCCGGGACGATGTCTGACGTCGGCTGTAACTCGACACAAGGTTTCATATGTAACGTTGAACTGAATGGTACGTTGAATTGTCAATTTTCACGTAAAACATTCCGAGAAAAGGTAAACTTCGTTATATTTTGATAAACACTTTCGCTTAAATCTCATTTTTTCTCTCAAATTAACTAAAATTAAAATGCAACTTTTAAATCACAAAGAGTTTTGCTGCGTTTACTCCGAGGCACTTTATGTCATGTGCTTTAACGTTTGAGAAAAACCTCAAGATGAAATTTTTTTTTCACTTTTTCTTTTTAAAAAATGGGTTCATAATTATGGCTCTAACCACTGTCATGCTTATTAAAACATATGAAAGATGAGGATGAAAATCAAGATAGACAACCTATCATTACGAATAAGATTATTTCGGTCATTTTTATACGACGTATTGTGTGTTCACGTGCGGTTGGCTAGCACAAGTCACTAAAGTTTTCCATTCTCTAACATGAGCAGTTCCTACGGAATGTGTGTCACAAACTTGGTCAAACTGTATATAAGCATTATATCTCAGTCGAGTTCGATAACCAGCGGCTTACATTTATGGCCGTTGAATTGCTAAAACTGTGATATAACCCGCCCGCTTAGCTCAGTAGGTAGAGCGTCGGTCTACGGATCGCTGGGTCGTGAGTTCGATCCTCGGGCGGGGCGTATGTTCTCCGTGACTCTTTGATAAACGACATTGTGTCTGCAATCATTAGTCCTCCACCTCTGATAATTCATGTGGAGAAGTTGGCAGTTACTTGCGGAGAACAGGTTTATACTGGTACAGAATCCAGGAACACTGGTTAGGTTAACTGCCCGCCGTTACATGACTGAAATACTGTTGAAAAACGGCGTTAAACCCATCACAAACACAAACAAAACTGCGATATTGACAGTGTCTGCTTATTAATTAACTTGAGTGTTCACAAAACTGAGTCACAACATCTCGGCCAATTTCGAAAACCAGTTGGATTGTCTCAGAGGTTCAGGAGTTCTGGGCCTTGAATTACTAAGACTTGCAAAAATTTACGATTACTCCTCATTAACATGGATAGTTCTTATCCAGTCTTCATCAGACATCATCATCAGGTCTATGGGCATAAGCAGAGGGATAGTCTTTTATTGTTCTCGAGTTATGGCCCTTGAATTAAATTGACAACAAGTCTAAGTTGCTCTAACAGGCGTTTATTTTGACAGTTTGCCACTCTTGTTTATGATATATTTTGTTTGACGTAGGCGGCCAATGCCCAGATAGCACGTGGACAAAGACGCCAACAGATTGTTACTACGTCAGCAACACGTCTGACATTTCCCAGTTGATGACATGGGATCAAGCACGAGCAAAATGTGCCAGCTTTGGTTCGAATAGTCATCTTTTAACTGTCGATGATGCCAATGATCAGGTATTACCATACTGCAGACGTTACTTACTAGACTTACACAGTCTGTTGAGATCAAGTAATCTGTAATATAGTCTATTTCTTTCTTCATAATGACACTGATATTTTCTCAGAAAACATGTTTTTGTCTCTTATCTCAACGTTAGAGTCAGAGATAAGAGATATTGTGAGTTCTTTTCTTCAAAAAGTGCTATTTAAGAGGGTTTTATGACAGAGTTTTTTATTTTAAAGGACTCTAACGACTGATGCCAGTCTAGTAACTTATTTGATTTTCTGAAAGTTAATTTAAAATCATTATTGAATTAAACATCTTTCAAGTTATATACGCACACAATTTTATAAATTAAGTTTGCGGTCAAGTTTCGAAAACCACATGGACCTGAAAAATCCCATATGATTATCTGACGGCACTGCTTCAGGTAATTCGGGTGTGCAATCTATATTTCAGACTTTCCTGCAGAATGCGTTGCCATATGTAACGATGTCCATGTACCTATACTGGACCGGACTCCAGTACAAAAACAACATTTGGCAATGGTTTAATGGCGCTACATTCAATCAAAAGTTTTTGTAAGAAGCATACGATATCATCATTTAGTTAATGAAATTGAGATATTAACCTTTACCCTGCTAAATTTCTAAAATGGACTGGTCCATCAATCGACTGGGCAGTATTACTTATTATTTGAAGAGATGTTCACTGAAAATTTACCGACTAAATATCGAATAGTGTAGACCATGATCAGCCTGAACTGGTTGATCTTGGTCTGCACTGGTCGCAAAGGCAGACTCGCCTATCGCCCCAGCAGGCTAATGGTTAAGACATGTATAATGCCGTATGATAAAGGTAAGAAACCTCCTATAGGAGTTCACCTTACATGAGCAAAAATATTATTGTGCTTTGTTATTATATATTATAATATCAGTATCCTTATGAGTACCCGATAAATAAAAAATTTGAGCCGTGCCATGAAAAAAGCAACATAGTGGGTTTGCGACCAGCATGGATCCAAACCAGCCTGCGCATCCGCGCAGTCTAGTCAGGATCCATGCTGTTCGCTAACAGTTTCTCCAATTCCAATAGGCTTTAAAAGCGAACAGCACGGATCCTGACCAGACTGCGCGGATGCGCAGGCTGGTCTGGATCCATGCTGGTCGCAAACCCTCTATGTTGGTTTTCTCATGGCACGGCTCATTAATGAAGTAACCAGTACAACGATAGTTTTCTATTCATCTTTAGTCGATCATACGTTCACATGGAATTTCAACTTTTTAAAATAGTCTTTCATCTTCAAGATTAAAAAAAAACTTACAATGGAGTAAAACTTGTATTTCTCACAGTTCATTTCAAAATCTATGAATATTTACCACTATGTCTGTTGAAATATCTACACCTCTGTTTATGGTTGGCGTTTTCTGCCATGCCAGTATTGCTCGACTAGAATTTAGACATTTTGAAAACACATAAAGCATATAATGTACATATACGTATACCACATATTTTCATTACTTTCAACAACAAAGTTCTAAAGTCTGTACTAGTTAATATATTTTACAGTAAGTGGGCAAAAGAACCGGACAATGTTGCCGGGAAGGAGGACTGTGTTGTCATAAGATATAACGGCAAGCTAAGTGACAGAGGATGCAACATGCAGCAAAATTACATCTGTAAGAAAAGCGCAGACTATGGTAAGTAACCACAAGTGTTCGATGCACTTAAGTTATATATAAGCTACAAAAAAACCCTTTGAGATATAGAATTCAACCAAGCAAAATGATAGGAAATAGGTTTGAGAGGGTCTGTTCGTGAAAGAAAATCAATTAAAACCATTGCACCCACTAGCACACGTTCCAGTCGAGCTCTAATATATTATAAGGAAATATTGAAAGAATTCAATGAAGCAGCAACAAATACATACTGGTGATATATTTTTCTGTCATCCGATCACGGTAAAAAAAGCCTCTTATTCACGTAACGGAAAAACTACCTGAAATTATTGCAACCCAGCAAATATGTTTTATTAGTGCGACGTGTTGTAACTCAAAGCTTGGGTTTTGTTAGTTTCGATATATTACTCTGAGTATTCGTTTCCCATATCAAATTGCCATGATATTTTAAAACGTTGTCAGAAGACGGAAAACAGGAATTTTTTATTGCAGGCGATAGTACATTAAACACAGGGTGTAGTATATGGACACGGGCGGGTCAGATGTGTTACATGTTTTATACAGATCCCAAATCCAGCTGGTCGGATGCCAAGTCTACTTGTCAGAGCATGCAGGGGGATCTAATCAACGTAAAAGATCCAGATACAATGGTAGGTGTATTTCGCGATAACTTCCTAAAGTTGAGGATTTTACTTTTGCTATTTATTCTTAGGCATCTGATGTACATATCTTTAATCAAGTTCAGTCAGACATGATGCCATTTAATGAGAATACAGACTGGACAAGTTTGTTGTACGGTGTGTCGTAATCGCGTATACAGTCAAGTCTTAAGCTTAACACAGTTCCATCTAAAACTGGAAAGAAAACATGATCTGATAAGAAAATTTATATATCATGTACGTATGCCGTAAGAAAACAATGATTTATAGTTTGCACGTCATTTTCAAATCTACTTGATGACAGGACGTATTGTCTAAGGGAAGTCGCGCTATCAGTTGAATGACATTTGATTATTTGTTTCAGTCATGGCTTAGAGTTCAGATGTTAGACCCAACCAACGATTATATATTCTGGACAGCGCTCAATGACAGAGACCAAGAAGGAACGTTTAAATGGTCAGACGGTACTGTGGTCGATTCCAACGTCATGTAAGTTCGTGACTGAAAACAACAGAGTCTGGAATGGTGTATAGACGTCTGGCGCTATAGTAGATTCTATAGCTTTGAAATATATTCATGTGTATGGCACTAAATGACACAGATTCGCTTGAGGAAAGTGTACAAAATTCTACTGTTCCTCTGAACTCGAATTTAAATTCAATCGAGTGAATGACTCTTTTTCGTCAAATAGATTGAGGGGACGTTTGTACGGTCGTAAAGAGTTTGCCGACGTTAATTCCTCTGATGATACTTCAAACTGGATACTTTAGTACCATGCAAACTATCTTTCGTTTAGCCATTCTAATATCCATTGATCTTAATAAAGTTTAAAAGCGAGAAAAATGCGCCTTTGCATGTTTTTGTCAAAATGCACTGGATTCGTAACAATCAACAGTTTGGCGTCATTTTACCTCTATTGTCTCCCACACATAGACATGTATATTATAGTTTGTCCTTTTCAGTTCTTGGAATGCTGAACCGAACGACTGGTGGGGAGAGGAAGATTGTGGCATATTGATTCCATCAAGATTTACATACAATGACGGAACTTGTCAATTTCATGCGATCCCACTCTGTGAGGTCGATAATGTCCGTACGTAAATGTTCTATTCTGTTTTATAAGCAACTGTCTTAAAGGTAGGTACAAAATAAGTACTAACAAAACCAAATACATATACGCTGTACCTACTTACACTGAAGTAATACTATGCTAGTTTTGTCAGTTATATTAAAAAAAACAATTCTAACATGGCACGAGTCGATTTCCAGTTAAACAAAAAAGAAAATCAAACGCAATATATCCTGCGATAAACAACGGTTGACGCACGGACCGGTAAGAGAGCATTATGACGTCAATTTTGACGTCATGTAGCCGCCTGACGTCCGATACATTACTCCTCGTGTAAATGAATTCCAGCATAATATTTATTGAGATGTATCAACGTGCATGTCAGAATGAAAACAATCAAGGCCTTCTTTTGATTTATCGTCTAGTTTACCACGGTTCATCGTTCAGATGCTTCAGTATTTAACCACTCGGGCTAACGCCCTCGTGGTTCAATTCCTACGCATCTGAACTCTGAACCGTCGTAAATTAGACGCTAAACAACGCGAAGGCCTTGATTATTTGTTAATCAAATATGGTAAGCATCGCAACAACCGCTCATAATATTCCAGTGTTGCTTAATACTTTACGAAACGGATCCGAAAACTTTAAGGTTTATATTATTCAATAGTAAGGCGTAAACTTGACCAATATATACTTCTGTTGTAGAATCATGTCCGTCCAAAGGTGGATCATGGGTCTCTAGAAATGCTGATAAAGGAAGTGGACTAAACTGCTACTTGTTTGGAGACTATTCAAGTGAAAGCGTCCGGAAGACACAACCGGAAGCACTCCAATACTGCCAAAGCCTTGCAGACTCCGGAAATAATGTTCCACAACTGCTGGTGGTTGATACAGCAGCAGAAAAGGTTTCCATTTTTGATAGACTGTCATATACTTATCAGAATTGAAAATGCAATTAGTTATCTGTCTAGTTTTATTGAGCAAGGGGAAAAATGAGATATCATGCGTCTGTTAAATGGTGCATGTATACATATTTTAATATAAACTTTGTAACGAAATGGAAAGATGCATATCGTAGGATACAACTAACTGAAAATATACCTTGTAACCTCTCAATTCTTCTTTACTCAAAAATTCAATTTCAAGAAATGAAAATGTTGAACACTTGAACAAAAAACAGAGGAAAAAACAAGCAAGAACGAGAAAGAAAACAACATATCACACGATTTTCATACTTTGCTCATTTCTCTTGAAAGACTGTCTTGTCAATTTCAGCAATTTTTGAAGGGACAAGTGTCAAAATATGCCGACAATATTTGGGGGTTTTGGACAATGATGACCGATGCTGCAGAAGAGGGGTTTTGGACATGGGGCGGCACGGCAGTTATTGACCCAACACTCGTGTATGTGTTTTCATTTAATTTCTCAAACTTTATCAGAAAATAAGCAGTGTGGTACAAAGGCAGTGGTATTTCTTGTCTATATTCCACCACTTAAATTGACCTCAAAGTATAAATTATACAAATGTCTTTACCTAAAGCTCAAAGTGGCATAAATGTGTATGAATTATATATATTATTTGTCTTTTTTAACTTAATTTATATACCATATGATATGTCTCTCATATAGTCACATTTGTAAATGCATGTTGAATTGAGGTATTATATGGCTTTAACATGGTTGCGCAAATATTATAGAACAAAGGTAAAAATAATATGCAATTAAAAGATTCAGCTTTACTTCATCGTATTGCAAACATGTTTATAACAAAAGAGAAATAACATATAGTTACCATGACAGCATGAATATTTTGAAATTTTAAGTGACTGGGACAAGGAACCTAGTAGTCTTACGCCCACCACTGACTGCGCCAATGTACAGTACAATGGCTATTTCCAAGTTGTTGACTGTGCTTCAAAACTGGGATTTATATGCGGCAGGAAAGCTTTTCAACCTTGGACCTCCAGATGTAAGAGGCTTTTTATTATCATAGTGGTTAATGGTTATGTCCAGTTAAAGCCTCATAGACTTCTCATACTCTTCGCATAGACTCGTTATAGACTTCACATAACCTTTTCACAGGCTTCAAGGACATCTTGTAAATTCTACAGGGACTTCACGTGGACGTCAACCATATCGTAGTTTGGGGTCTTCCTCCGCCAAATTTGGCATGTCGCCATATGACCTATAATTAAATTAACTAAACCCAACAAATAATAATATTGACAGAGTCTGGCATGATCATCGTTGCAGTAATGAAAATGTTTATATTTTCTTAATAAGTAATCCGCTCATATCAAACAATAAACGCTGTATATTTGTGATCTTATCACCTGCCACGTTCTCCTGAACGAGTAGTAGAAATCAAAATATTTTACCATCTAGATAGGACCAGTGAATATGATTACATTATATTATTACTATTAGTATTTCATACTGTTGTTTTATCTATCGTTTCAGCGTCATCTACGAGGTTCTCACCTGAATATCAACTTACTATCGTCTTAGTCAGTATAACATTACTCATCAGGTCTGTGTGAATAGAAAGCCGTATTCTTTAAAAACATTATTATGAACTGTTGGTGCAATATAAGTGGTGTATATTGGATAATAAATGTAGATAGTAGAAACATTTCCAATAAAAAAGGCCAATAAAACATGTTGATATAAATTATCAAACTTAATTCTGTTTTAATACATATTGGAACTCGTAGCGTGTTCACTGTCATCCATACCTTATTTATTATCCGAAGGCGAAGGGGTATAAATTAGACGTTGACCCTCCGACTCTTCGCCCGTCCGTCCGTCCGCACGTGCTTGTATCCATGCGTTTAAAATAGTTTCAAACTATTAAATTCCAACATGATCCAAGTAGCCAGTTAACAGAATTTCATTATTTACGTATTCAAAAATAAAACATACCAAGACACATTTGCTTGTTGCATATTAAATTCCGCTTTTTCTCATTCGGATCTACCAAAAACGTTAGGTTATTGTGCACGTACTTTACTTCAACACAAACGCACGCGTTATTAAATATAGGTGTGTTTAAAACAACAGGTACTCCTCATAAAATAAATAAACGTGTTTGTAAACATGAACGGTTCCAAACTGAAGGAGATTCATGTTAAAAATAATGACAAAATACAATACATATCGCATATTCGTAGCCCTGACCCACCTATAAACCGGGCAAGTCTATTTTATAAGTACAACAACACTGTTGACCCATTTAAACGAGGAGTAGTACTTCGGGTTTTATAAAAGCATCTAAATGAGTTAAGTTATTATAGTTGGATTGACTGCCTTCATACTTTTTTATGAACAATTTAGCAGTAATGTTTTATAAGTTACTAACTGTTCTTTCGAGCTTACTTGAGCACAAACTGCTCACAATGAGCACTTGATCGTTGAATGGCCCTAGTCCACAAAGTCATCAAAGGACATCTCCTAATTCTCCGAGTCAGTTTCAACCAAACTTGACACTGATATTCATCTGGTGATCCCCTTCCAAAATTCTTGTATTGTAGGTCATCCATGAAGAATTCTAGTTGCCATTGCAACCAAAAAGAGCTTTGAAATAGCAAAATAATAACAGCCTTAACATAATAATCTGCACTGTACGCTATTCAGGCAGAAAATTTTTATTGAACACCCCTTCGAATATTAAATGACATTGCCCAAAATGAATGATGGGCCAGTCCATTTCAGAAATTTAGCAGACTAAGGATTTAATATTTCCTTTTTTTTTTATGAATGAAAGGACATTACCTAAAGTTTGAAGTAATCATCGAAATTTCATTTGAATATATAAATAATATGATAAATAACGCAGAATTTAAAAGACAAGCTGGCGTTGGCAGGGGCATACAAACAAGCGAATGGAAGAATACAAATGCCTTTTCGTCAAAATGACATGTAAACTAGTTTGGTGAAGGCAACAGGGAAACTCGCGCCCTGTACTGTACATATAGT
Organism: Mercenaria mercenaria; assembly: GCF_021730395.1. Lineage (NCBI taxonomy): Eukaryota > Metazoa > Mollusca > Bivalvia > Venerida > Veneridae > Mercenaria > Mercenaria mercenaria. Next base: position 65,977,882 of record NC_069372.1, read on the forward strand.
GTTCATAATTATTGATAAGTACATATTTACTTACTTCCCTTTGGTCATCTTAGTTTGCTAACAAATTCCGAATTTACACGCAGTTTTTAAAGCTTGCCTATTGGTTCATACTGTTAACGGGAATAAAACAATTAAGTTTAAATTGCGGGGGTTGGGCGGGGAGAGGGATGTGTAACGACATTTTTTGAAAAACATTAAGATATGCATCTAACTTTATTTTATAAAAAATACGAAGACGAGAAAAATGTCAAAAATGATGCATAAATTTGGTTGACCAACTTTAATACATAAATACTCAGTTTGTTTGAATACATAAACAAGCAGAGGCAGACTTTTATAGGCAAATGTTTATTTGAATACATATGCCATGAGTGGCAGAGATCTCTTTAAAGTGCGTTCAAAATCGTTTAACAGATTATGGTTCTCCAATAAAAAATCATTTTATCAGTCGTTATAACAAGCGTTATCGTAACCTGAAGATGTATCTAAGATTAGCACTCATAAATTCATCATCACCTTGTTATCTGGTCGGCTGTTTAAATATGCCTAGATGCCAATAAAACAATAAATTATAACGAGCAAATAAAATGGATTGTCACAAAGACTTGATTTTCTCAAAATGATTCACGTAAAATACGTATTAGTGCATTGCTCGTGGATTTTGAAAGAATGTTGAAATACCTTTCAGGGAAGTTTGTCTATATGAGGTAAAATTTTCATTTTTTTAAACTGTTCCTTTTTTTACTAAAAATGTATAGCCCGCTCTGAGATTGGTAGATACTTTATTATCAGTCATCGTTTGCTTTCCTGTTTTATCGTCACACCAACACAGTTATGGTTTGTATGATGACTTCAAGCTTTTCATGATAGAGGTAGGTGACGACCGTAGATGGCCTTTCATGTACTATTTCAGACAAGAACTGAAACTTTGCTGGAACAATCCAGCTGGCTGAAAGAACTTTCATGATCAACAATTAGGTAAAATTTGCCGTCTTATCGGTAAAATTATCCCCCTTGAAATCACCTGGCTGTGCGATATCGATTTTTATCTGGTTGATATTTTCCAATAGAAACAAAGAAGGAAAACAAGTTTGAACAAATATTGTTTTAATTAGAACGAACACACAATATTTATTATCCTATTGAAGTGTTCGTCATTCTTTTCTCTTTACAAAGATATAAAAAATATTTATCTAAAATGAAGAATTAATGCTTCCCTTGGCGATTAAAAAACATCACTATCAGTCTGTTTACGGCATATAGTTACTGAATAAATAAGCAAAAACCTGTGATACGTATCTTATTCTTTCCCCTGTAGCCACTTTAATTATAATTTGAGAATATTTATTATCCTATTGAAGTATTCTACAGACAATAAATTTTTTATATATGTTTTTATTTTGAAATTATTTTAATGTCTTCTTGCTTCCCTAGACGTTTAAAAGTTGGTGATTTTTGTATTATTTCTTTATTTGCACGTGTCCGTGGTATTTCCGAACGCCCAGTCGAGGTTTTACCCCAAAGCGGCGAGGAACAACTTATTCAAAACCAGCGATCTTAACGACTGGTCCACGGAGGCCCCTTATTTTTGGGAAATGAATCAGTTTATAAAACCATCCTGACAGACTTTCATTGTTGTTGTCTGCCTATATATTGTATAAACGTATCAAAATTTGTAACATGCAAACCGGCGCAATGCCAGAGCAGCTATTAAAGAGGCACCACAAAATAATTGTATTATTTTGCATTTCTATGATGGTAATTATACATGCTTTGCATGAAGAAAATGAGCAATAACAAGTATATCTTATGGTGGCATATTTCTGCATACGATAACCAGATAAGTTTCGCGAAAATGTATCGAATTTTCAAGAAAAACATAAAAAATTTCGTGAAAACATATAAGCTTTTTTCGAAAGATACCGCAAATATTAAGTGGATAAATTTGTGTTAGTGCCCACTTCTGCATAAGAAAACCAGATAAATTTTGCGAAAATGAAATAAGTTTTCATGTAAAACGGTAAAGTTTTCGTGAAAATAAAATATTATTTTCGCGAAAACATTTTATTTCCACGAAAACTTTACCGTTTTTCATGATAGTTTAGTCCATTTTCGCGAAACTTATCTGGTTTCCCTATACAGTAGTGGGCACTAACGCAATCTTTTTCCATTTAATATTTGCAGTTCTTTTCGTGAAAAGCTTTTATGTTTTCGCGAAATTTTTACTGTTTTTCGTGAAATCTCGATAAATTTTCGTGAAACTTATCTGGTTATCGTATGCAGAAATATGCCACCATAATATCTAGTTACAAATTGACAGTGACATAGAAGGCCAAGACAATGTGTTTAATGTCTAAATATATTGTTATATTGATAATTAATGTATAAGTATGCACAGTACTTGATGTTTTAAGGTGAGTTTAGACCACACTTTGTTTGTACAGTGTAAGATGATTATTATTCTATGTTTATAAGACTATACTGAAAAGAGAATGACTAAACAAGTTTGCAGACGAAGTTGTAAAAACATTAATTCAGGTAGGGTTGTCATTGTGTAATATAGCTGTATTATACCAGTATTAGCAGAATGATTTACACGAAGTTATGTGGGAGGAAAAAGTAGGTCACTAGGTCATGATGGGACCTACTTTTTCTCCCAAAAGAACTTCTTTATCTACAAACTTATTCAGTCAATAGCTTTTCAGTATAGGTTTAAAACATTGATAAATAACTATTTTACCCTGTAGAAACAAAGATTGGTCTAAACTCAGCTTTATGTATATCAAATACTTTTCTTAAAGGTCCATTACTAAGGGAAAGTGAGTTGGCAATTTTTTTCATAGCCAGTGCATAGACTTCTGCAAGACACTAAATAATGAAGATTGGCAGGTCAAAATTTACAGAAGGTCTTTGGAACTCAAAGAAATGTATGTGTATTATGTTGAAATTTCAATGAATCGACAGAATGACCCCCCCAGGTCTTTTTAACTTTCTTCATACTTCATAGAAAAATAATTGTACATATACTGTGATTTATTTCGAATTTCTACATACCAACTTTCATTTTCCAATAAAATGAAATAGTTTCTGTGCTTTTTAAAAGAAATTAAAATGTTCACTTTCCTTAGTATTGGACCTTTAATGCTACATTCGTCCAATACACTATCAAGACATTAAACACATTGTCTTGGTCTTAAATTTGTTAGTAGATACTTGTACTTCTCTGCAAATCATGTAATCACCATCATGGGAATACAAAAGAATACAGTGGTTTTGTGGTGCCTCTTTAGTTATTTATTATTTATTATAGTCTCTTCACTGTACAGTACATCAATATACAACATAGGTTAAAGAAACAATAATACGATGTACAATGTCATTCATATATGAATTATAAGAAACTGAGATAAAATTGATTTCTACTATAAAAAGCCAGACAAAAGTTTTTAAAAAACATATTCATATTTACTTTTACTAGTATTACCACTAATTAAAATTCTATATTAACTATCTAAAATCTAGGAATTAGACATATAACTACTAAGACAGTGCCATTTAAAAGTTTAAAACAGTCTATTTATAATGAAAAGGAGATAAAACAATTGTTTACAGACTGTCCTAAATATCTACATTGGTACATATAAGACCATAATGTCAGTGTTATTGATACAGCTATTAAAAAGCTATCTGTTTTAAAATGTATGTTTTATTAAAAATATATTTCAACAAGACCTGTTCGTAAGACAGCAGGCTCAACCTTTCTCAGTGAATTAGAGCTTTGTCCGCAAAAGAAACACTGTGTAAAAACTTTAACTAGAACATTCTAAGTTAAATAAGGGGCACAACCCTGTCAAAATCCAAGATCAGATCTATGGGGATCGTCCCTCCTGGTGTAGACTGACAACAGATGACCATTTCAAGTTATGAGTCTAACAAATTTATCAAACTTAAACAAAAAAAAAAATAATAAAAAAAAAAAAATAAAAATTAAAAGGGAGCATAACCCTATCAAAATTGAAACCAGGATTATGCAGATTATTTCTCCTGGCATAGAACTTGGTAGTAAATAATTATTTTATGGTTCAAGTCACAAGCTTTGATAATAACAGAGATGTTCAAATTTATCAAAAAAAAAAAAAAAACTTTTGACTAAAGAAAATTCTAACTTAAAAGGGGCATATGTGTCACACCCCAAACCAGAGCCATGGGGATTGTTTCCCCTGGTGTAGATCTTGGTATTGATAACTGTTTTAGTTTAATCCTTAAATGCTTCTGACTTTATAAAAAAAAAAAAAAAAAAAAAAAAAAACTTGAGGGTTGTGACAGTACTGCGGCAAGTGTGCTAGCTCCATTTTCCCTTGATAAGTCAAGCTAAAAGATATAGTGAATACCATTGATAAAAACAAAACGAAACACTTATTACTCGAAATGGAAATTACTTTGCATGGAATATGAGTGATTAACACTGACATTATGCATTAACCTAAAACACATGTTTTATCTTAAATATGAATATTGTTAGTACATTTAATAACTATTTTATTTATATACAAATTCATTTCTTCTCCTTAAAATAAGAACGCAGGTTTTGGCTGTAAAACGAACAAGAGCTCTATTTGTAAAAAAGAATAGAAACTTTTCATTATCAGAGTAATGATTAAATTCTGCTTCTATAGAACACCACATCGACGTAAATCAAACTTAATAATAGCATGATTCTGACAATAATGACAACAATGGTAATATGACAAATTATAATCATAGTTAATATACACATTTAACAGAATCATGTCGCATTCAGTATACTTTTTCTTTGAATGAAAGCTTTAATTAAATATACAATGTACAGAAATTTTGTCAAGCAATGATTTATTATTCGTTTTTGTAACATACTAATAATTGAGCCGTGCCATTAGAAAATCAACATAGTGGGTTTGCGACCAGCATGGATCCAGACCAGCCTGCGCATCCGCGCAGTCTGGTCAGGATCCATGCTGTTCGCTAATGGTTTCTCTAATTGCAGTAGGCTTTAAAAGCGAACAGCATGGATCCTGACCAGACTGCGCGGATGCGCAGGCTGGTCTGGATCCTTGCTGGTCGCACACCCACTATGTTGGTTTTCTCATGGCACGGCTCCTATAAGTTTAGCCATGCTTGGTCTAACTCGACAATATTAAGGAATATGAATAAATATGTGAATTAAGTGCTTCACATTCCAACACAACATTAACATAACCTGTTTTGTCTGTCTACCGTCAGAAAAGAAAGGACATGAAACAAGAACGAATTGTTCTACTTTTGGCCTTAGGTATACATTCGGGTATTGTCCACTACACTATGTTACATTCAGCGATTATCGGCTCAAAGGTTGTGTTAATATTTGATCACTACTAACTTTCTAACAAAAGCTACTAAACGGAAATTTGCGCCCTAGGCATTTTTAATTGTTAGAGGTAACAATGCGATGTTATTATAACCCACTTGCTTGATACAATTAGTCCTGCATTATGTAGAAATCTCACAATTACGGGTTGGGGTTTGTACTGTACATGTAAATCAGTAAATATCTTGCATGGTTATATTTGAATAAAGGCATCCGTGAAATGTTTGTTCAATATATCACAGAAAGAATGGATGTGAAGTGGTGAAGTTGCTTACTGGTGTTGTTTGACAAAGTGTTATATAAACCGGTGTGTGACTCGTGCTAGAAAGTTGTCCTGGAGTCACGTGCGAGAAGTAAAATGCGGAGGCAGCGGCTGAAATCTCTGGGTTTGGGTCTAGCTCTGTTTGGTAAGTTTATACTTTTATAATTGTGACGATATGAGATGCCACGTCAAAACAGATGTTGCTGGGTTCTTTTTCTAAACGATTTTGTAAAATATTTGGAAAAATGTACTGCTTACGTCGATTCTCGGCCATAAGCTAAAACACGGGTGGTGGAGTACACTACCCTGTCGGAAATCTTTAGAATTTTTATCCATAAACACATAAGTTTTAAATTGATGGATTATATTAGTTTCTTATTTTTCTTTAACCTAAATTTGTCCAAATGAAAGATTTACTCGTATATGGCTGAAGAATAGTTTATTGCCTGTTTATTATGTATCCGTTATAATACGCATCTGCTACAGTTGTTGATATGCAAAGGATTACATTATTATATTCTTCTTTTCTTGCTCTGGTAATTCATTGTAATACAGACTCATATTGACCATTAATTGAAATTTTTCGACGCCGCCCTGAAGGCGGTGTCGAGTATATGGGATACACTTTTATTTCGGACCTTGTAAAGATGGTAATGAATAGTTTCGGAGTGATAAACTGAACACAGTGAATAGTTTGTAAAAGGATCAACGATATTGCACAATACATTTTAGTGAATAAACTAAAAAATGGCAAAAAGAAAACATAAAAAATGTATGTAATGCAATTTATTATGTGATTTAAAACAATGCTATCTGTCTTTCCTCTCCTTATTTGTAGAGCAGAACATATTTTTTTTATTTACAATTTCGTCAAAAATGTTGATCCGATTTATTGATAAGGGAGGTTACTCTGTAAGTCAAGTTTTCTATTTCTATTCTTAGCATGACCTACTTACCTATCTCATTTTCTATAAATAGAACACACCGCAGACATACCATACTGTAAAGCGTGAATCGCCTGGACAAGGGAGCGTTCGTGTATTTTACAACTTCGAAGAGAATATTTAAAAAAAAAATTATGGAAAATTACAATTGCCTGCATAAAAATACCTTGGAAAAAAAACGTTTTTACAAAGTAAATACAGGAATCAATAAGCATAGATATGTTGAAATGAACGAAGGAAGTGCCGCTGTTAACTTATTTTTAACCTTTTTGTCTTATTTTCTTTGTTGATAGGTACAGTGATGTAATTTCAGAATGCGCACACTTTTGCAAATTCCTATTTCTATTTGTTTTTTTTTTTGTTTGTTTGTTTTTTTCTTTTTTCTTTCTTTTTTCTAACGGCCTAAGCTTTCTAAAAACACAAATTACATAAATATTTTTTGATCAAAGGAAAGGTTATAAAACAAGCAATTTATTGATTACTTTTAATTGTTATTTCGAAATAAAATGGATTAATTATGAACGCTTAACTTACACTGTTTTTCTAAAGGTTTTGAACATCACTACGCCGCTCTTTAAGATTATATGTCAATTAAAACGGTTATTCACTGAAAAAAGATATTTGGACCCAAAAATATGAAAATTGTTAGTATTTCAAATCTTTTTGAATTTTGAAAATCCATAAATGAGCAAAAAAGTTGTTAAAAATCTGATTCAATACGCAAACGGTGTTAAAACATTTGTTTTGCCAACCACCAGATAAACAGATGTTAACGCGTGACGTCACGGCGATCTCTCCTATAGGCTAAAGAGCACTTGGCTGAATTTGTCAGTGACAAGTTAATACTTCTTTAAATGTAGTTTGATTCAAACTCAAAATAGTTGTTCAACATCATCACCCACATCATATGACACAAGGTGCATAACTCTGGCACCATTTTTAGCTCATCTGATTTTTTGAAAAAAAATGATGAGTTATTGTCATCACTTGAGCGGTTGTCGGCGTCGGCGTCGGTGTCGGCGTCGGCGTCGGCGTCTGCGTCGGCGTTGCCTGGTTAAGTTTTATGTTTAGGTCAGCTTTTCTCCTAAACTATCAAAGCTATTGCTTTGAAACTTGGAAGACTTGTTCACCATCATAAGCTGACCCTGTATAGCAAGAAACATAACTCCATCTTGCTTTTTGGCAAGATTTATGGCCCCTTTTGTACTTAGAAAATATCAGATTTCTTGGTTAAGTTTTATGTTTAGGTCAACTTTCTCCTAAACTATCAAAGCTATTGCTTTGAAACTTGAATACTTGTTCACCATCATAAGCAGACCTGTACATCAAGAAACATAACTCCATCTTGCTTTTTGCAAGAATTATTGCCCCTTTTGGACTTAGAAAATCAGTTTTTCGGTTAAGTTTTATGTTTAGGTCAGCTTTTATCCTAAAATCAAAGCTATTGCTTAAAACTTGCAACACTTGTTCACCATCATAAGCTGACCCTGTACAGCAAGAAACATAACTCCATCCTGCTTTTTGCAAGATTTATGGCCCCTTTTGGACTTAAAAAATATCAGATTTCTTGGTAAGTTTTATGTTTAGGTCAACTTTTTCCTTAAACTATCAAAGCTATTGCTTTGAAACTTGCAACACTTGTTCACCATCATAAGCTGACCCTGTACAGCAAGCAAATAACTCCATCCTGCTTTTTGCAATAATTATGCCCCTTTTGGACTTAGAAAATCATTTCTTGGTTGAGTATTATGTTTAAGGCAACTTTTCTCATAAACTATCAAAGCTATTGCTTTAAAACTTGCAACAGTTTTTCACAATCATAAGTGGACACTGTACATCAAGAAACATAACTCTATCCTGCTTTTTGCAAGATGATGGCCCTTTTTAGACTTAGAAAATCATGGGTAGGACAATATTTCTATTAAAAAAAAAAATCAGATGAGCGTCAGCACCCGCAAGGCGTGCTCTTGTTTCATGAATTATTCCCCCTTTTTACTTAGAATTTCAGGTTAAAGTTTTGGTGCACTTTCACTCTACCTCTGTTATTACTGAATGGATTTGATTCAAAGTTAAAATAGTTGTTCAACATCATCACCCACATCATATGACACAAGATGCATAACTCTGGCACAATTTTTCATGAATTATTCCCCTTTTTACTTAGAATTTCAGGTTAAAGTTTTATGCACTTTCACTCAATCTCTGTTATTACTGAATGGATCTGATTCAAACTTAAACAATTGTTCAGCATCATTACCCTTATCATATGACACAAGGTGCATAACTCTGGGACCAATTTTTCATGATTTTTTTCCCTTTTTACTTAGAATTTTAGGTTAAAGTTTTAATGCACTTTCACTCTGTCTCTGTTATTACTGAATGGATTTGATTCAAACTTAAAATAGTTGTTCAACATCATCACCCACACCATATGACGCAAGGTGCATAACTCTGGCACGAATTTTTCATTAATTATTCCCCCTTTTTACTTAGAATTTTAGGTTAAAGTTTTGATGCACTTCACTCTGTTATTACTGAATGGATTTGATTCAAACTTAAAATAGTTATTCAACATCATCACCCACACTATATGACACAAGCTGCATCAAAATTTAATGAATTATGTCTCTTTTTGCTTAGGATATACTTATAATTATAGTGTTTTGATACATTTTATCTTTACCTCTTTTATTACTTTAAGTTGATATTTTTGACATAGACTCAGGCTATTGTGTAATATCTTCATCCACAATTGGAGTCATTAAACACTCCAGTGACAGCTCTAGTTTCCTCAGATGTGCCCAGTTTCACTATCCAGCATCGAAATAGTCGAGCGCGCTGTCTCCTGTGACAGCTCTTGTATTATATCTTGTTACTTGCTTCTTTGTTTGTTTCTTTTTTGTTTTTAATTTAATAGATAGTTTTTGTATTTGTCCATTCCTGACAAAAAAAAAATAAATAAAATAAAAAAAAAAACATTTTCATTGAAATATTTTCTACACTTTGGCAGTGGGTTATTATGCTTTCTAAATTTCTTGAAACTAGACACTGACATACTCCTAGTAACCTTACAGTTCAACGAGGACTTCAAGTTTATCGTTCGTCCGAAAAAAAAATGAATTCTATGATATTCAAAAGTATATAAGAAAGATTCATGCTTTGTGAATAGGGGCAATATAGAGATTATTTATGTTATATCATTCTTTTCTCGGACAAAAGTTTTGATTGTTTTTGTCAAGGGAAACAGTAAATTGCTGTGTATAATCGGCATTCTGAAATCTATAATGTAGGTGACTAAGGTCCATAAAACTTCATCAGTAAATAGAAAACACTCATTACATTACATGATAATAAAAATAATGGTTTCTGTGAACCACAACTTTGAAATAATTTCAACATTTCCTTATTTCCCAACAAACTGCATTTCTGTGAAACTTCATACACACGCTCCTGCATATAAAAACTTTTCACAGGAGATGACCTTAGTTAGTGAAATAATTACTTTAATTTTGTATGTAAAGGGACCACCTACTCGCAATGTTAATGTCATTGCAGGTAGAGGATTTGTATTGCATGGTAAAACTTTTCTATCTTGTTTATTCTTCATGTTTTAAACAGTTTATAACATATATTGTTTTATGTGCTAATGTTGATAACTTGTAGCCAGTCAGACTAATAAAGTAATGATTAGGTGATTTCTCATATTGCAATAAATGTACTTCAGACACAACACTTGGCGGCGTATTTGATGCTTGCATCAATGAATTGCCTTGTAGGTAACTGTAACGTACTTTAAACTTTGCGGTCATGTCTTTTGCCCTACGTAGAGTGCACATGCGCGAAATTTTACTTCCGTTACTAAGGAACAGGCCGAGTGTAAATTCGTCTATATTTCCTATTATCATGTACATATTTAACATTTATTTATACATGTTTCTTGTTATGTATATTGTGATTGCTACAGAGCGGAAATAAAGAGTATATATGGAAGTAACTTTTAGAAGCAGTACACATTTATTATATTTGATAAGTTCGTTTTATTTCAGATCTGATACTGAAAATTCACATAACCGTTATATTTACATTTATCATGATATGTAAAAATATGAAATTAGGGTATAGTACATCTTTAAAAAGAACAATTCCTACGAAGATACCCGAATTGAAATTAATGAAATAAATGAACTCTCCATTTCCACTTTTATATGGAGGAGTTAGAGCCAAAAAGTTTTAATTGTGGCCCCCATGAGTGGTGGGGGCATATAGATTTGGTCTTGTCCGTGCATCCGTGCGTCCGTCCGTCTGTGCGTCCGTCCGTCCGAAGTTCGTGACACGCCTAGCTCGAAAAGTATTTGATATAGATTCATGAAACCTTGTATGAGTCTTTAACATGATATGAACTTGCGCACCTCCTATTTTTCGTCTGGCTCCGCCCCCTATTTTCAGAGTTATGGCCCCTGAAATAGTCAAAAATGCACATTTTTACCTTGTGACAGGCCTAGCTCCAAAGTATTTGATATAGATTCATGAAACCTTGCATGAGTCTTAATCATGAAATGAACTTGCGCACCTCCTATTTTTCATCTGGCTCCGCCCCCCGCCCCCACCCCCCCCACCCCCCATTTTCAGAGTTATGGCCTCTGAAATAGTCAAAAATGCACATTTTCACCTTGTGGCATGCCTAGCTCAAAAAGTATTTGATATAGATTCATGAAACCTTGCATGAGTCTTAACCATGATATGAACTTGCGCACCTCCTATTTTTCATCTGGCTCCGCCCCCTGTTTTTAGAGTTATGGCCCCTGAAATAGTAAAAATTGCACATTTTCACCTTGTGACACGCCTAGCTCGAAAAGTATTTGATATAGATTCATGAAACCTTGCTTGAGACTTAATCATGATATGAACTTGCGCACCTCCTATTTTTCATTTGGGTCCGCTCCCTATTTTCAGAGTTGTGGCCTCTGAAACAGTCAAAAATGCACATTTTCACCTTGTGACGCACCTAGATCAAAAAGTATTTAATATAAATTGTTGAAAACTTTCATAAGTCTTTATCATGATATAAGCTTTCACGCCTCTAATTTTGTGGCTGGTTCCACCCCCTATTTTTAAAGTTATGGCCCCTGAAATAGTAAAACAAATGCACATTTTCACCTAATTATGTGCCTAGCTCAAAAAGTATTAGATGCAAATTCAGGAAACCTTGCAGGAGTCTTTATCATGATGTGCCCTTGCACACTTGGCATTCTTCTTGAGAATCTTACTCTTATTACAGAGTTATGGCCCTTGAAATAGCCAAAATAGTGGATTTTTTGTTTGTGATGCTCAAAGCTCAAAAAGTATATAGAATAATGAACCCTTTTCATAAAATGTTTGTTGAGGCTATACCCCATTAAGATTGCAAACATTTGAATTATTGCCCCTTATTTGTGACAAATATACCAGTGGGGGCACACCCTGTGTCCTACAGACACATTCTAGTTACATAAAAATACAGAATGAATTACTACTCTCTGGCTTTAACCACTCGATATATTGTATCAAAACGTTATTATTTGCAGATCGTTGTAATACGGCTCTGCTCTGTGTCATTGTCAAGATATTTACATAATTTCACCTTATTTAAACAAACTTGAATATTTGCTTTATTTGCAACCTCAGTACGTGCTACTGACTATTGAACATAATGTAGAACTTCTAAAATGTTTGTTGTAGACAGCGGTGTCCCACGTTACATAACAGCCATTGATATTTTTAATGACGTAACTGAAAATATGAAAAGGTTGTGCTTTGTTTGCTTTAATGCCGTTTTTAATCGGTATATGTAAACGCTTATGAATATCAACATTGTAATTTGAGCCGCGCCATGGGAAAACCAACATAATGGCTTTGCGACCAGTATGGATCAAGACCAGCCTGCGCATCCGCACAATCTGGTCAGTATCCATGCTGTTCGCTTTCAAAGCCTATTGCAATTAGAGAAACCGTTAGCGAACAGCATGGATCCTGACCAGAATGCGCGGATGCGCAGGCTGGTCTGGATCCATGCTGGTCGCAAAGCCATTATTAGCTCATCTGATTTTTTGAAAAAAAAATGATGAGTTATTGTCATCACTTGAGCGGTTGTCGGCGTCGGCGTCGGCGTTGCCTGGTTAAGTTTTATGTTTAGGTCAGCTTTTCTCCTAAACTATCAAAGCTATTGCTTTGAAACTTGGAATACTTGTTCACCATCATAAGCTGACCCTGTATAGCAAGAAACATAACTCCATCTTGCTTTTTGCAAGATTTATGGCCCCTTTTGTACTTAGAAAATATCTGATTTCTTGGTTAAGTTTTATGTTTAGGTCAACTTTTCTCCTAAACTATCAAAGCTATTGCTTTGAAACTTGGAATACTTGTTCACCATCATAAGCAGACCCTGTACATCAAGAAACATAACTCCATCTTGCTTTTTGCAAGATTTATTGCCCCTTTTGGACTTAGAAAATCAGTTTTCTTGGTTAAGTTTTATGTTTAGGTCAGCTTTTATCCTAAACTATCAAAGCTATTGCTTTAAAACTTGCAACACTTGGTCACCATCATAAGTTGACCCTGTACAGCAAGAACTCCATCCTGCTTTTTGCAAGATTTATGGCCCCTTTTGGACTTAGAAAATATCAGATTTCTTGGTTAAGTTTTATGTTTAGGTCAACTTTTTCTCTTAAACTATCAAAGCTATTGCTTTGAAACTTGCAACACTTGTTGACCATCATAAGCTGACCCTGTATAGCAAGCAACATAACTCCATCCTGCTTTTTGCAATAATTATTGCCCTTTTGGACTTAGAAAATCATTTTCTTGGTTGAGTATTATGTTTAAGTCAACTTTTCTCATAAACTATCAAAGCTGTTGCTTTAAAACTTGCAACAGTTTTTCACCATCATAAGTGGACACTGAACATCAAGAAACATAACTCTATCCTGCTTTTTGCAAGAATGATGGCTCTTTTTAGACTTAGAAAATCATGGGTAGGACAATATTTCTATTACACAAAAAAAATCAGATGAGCGTCAGCACCCGCAAGGCGGTGCTCTTGTGTTGGTTTTCTCATGGCGCGGCTCATATAACCCTTGACAGTATTTTCTGTACTGTGCAGCAGTCTTCACGATGAAAGTCGCAATGCCGGTATATTTTTTTTTTTTCATTGGTATATTTCAACGTAATTAGGAGACAATAGAGTGGTTGCGATTTTATATAGTACGTACACTTGTACGTGTAATACATTCTTATTAGGCTTGTTTCCGATGCATTAACAGTAAGACTCTTCCAAAAATTATCTTGATAATTTAAATTGTCTTGATAATTGGCTTAAGTCGTTGTGGTATATTTATAAGACTTGTATATTTATTCTGTTCTGTTCTGTTCTGTTCTGTCGCTCACTACAAGGTAAAAGCGTGTGAGATTGCCTTTTACGGGTACAGTCGAACTTGTAAAGATAGAAGCCCGTCCACTTAGCTCAATAGGAGGAGCACAGGTCTACGGATCGCGGGGGCGTCAGTTCGATTCCCGTGCAAGGTATATTTTCTCTAAGATGAATTGATAGAAGGCATTGTGTCTGAATCTCTGAGTCATGTGGGGAAGTTGGCAGTAACATGCGTAGAACAGGTTTGTACATTGTACAGAATCCAGGAACACTGGCCACCGTTACATAACTGAAATACTGTTGAAAAAACGGCGTAACGGTTAAACCCAAAGCAAGCAAACAAACAAATTGATACGTCAGACAACTATAAAGATAAAGAAAGAAAAGTTTATCCTAGCGCGTACCTGTACAAGTACGAACTGTAACCTCTCTATTTTCAGACGCTTTGGACAGATCGCAATGCCAGTATATTTTTTCTCTTAGGCACAGTTTAACATACTTAGAAGACAGTAGAAAATGTTTCAAACTTTTTTTCGTATAAACCTAATGTCCTTACAAACTCGTAACGATAGTGTAGTTAAATGAATGTTTGTAGCAGTGTGTATATAATGTATATAATTGGTCTATAATTTCGATTTTCCGACTAGCTCAGTTAGTAGAGCATCTGACTTGCAAGCAGAAGGTCGCAGGTTCGAGTCCTGTATCAGGCTGCGCATTTTCCCGCTTCTATTACATTGGTGCCGTGAGTGTGGTGACTAGCCTTGGAATCCTAGAGCTAGGGTGAAGCAATGGCTGGGTTAGTCAAAAGCATCTGAGTTTGTCTTTGAAAAAAAGGAGGTAGGAATGTAGCAGTGTGTATATAATGTATATAATTGGTCTATAATTTCGATTGTCCGATTAGCTCAGTTGGTAGAGCATCTGACTTGCAAGCAGAAGGTCGCAGGTTCCGAGTCCTGTATCGAGCTGCACATTTTTCCGCTCCTGTTACAAATTGTACGTTAAAAATGGTGTATGCTAACTAGGACGCAAATATGAGTCGACTAAATATATTATTCGGAAGGACACCCCTCTGCCAGATATTCGACGGAATATCTGGCAGAGGGGTGTCCTTCCGGAAGTAACAAGGAGATGTTGTAACGAAAAGTCACGCGGGTATTGGCGCGTTACGATTGATTTCCAACTTGTTTGTTTACAATTGTTAAGCAAATAAAGTAATATTAAACAAGAACAGGAGGTTTAGATCCTACTGCACAAGTGTAGACAAGTTTTTTTTCATAATAATTTCATATAATTCTGTGGAAATAAGACACAACATGTGATTTATTTGTCAATAGTGGTAGTAATTTACGATATGAGAAAATTCTGGAATACAGTACCTCTTCAGAGATATAAATCGACGTGGTCGCGAGTGAAAACTCTTTTTGTATTGCTGTTGTTTTTACTTACTTTGTACAAAGGTAGCGTTTAACTTTTATTTTAATTATTTTATAAATTACTGCTAATGTATTTACAACAATATTCTTAGTCCACCATACTCGATTGGTCGTGTTCTTGCTATGTGTGGTTTGCACTCATAATGGAATTATTCAGCGGAAGTTGATGGTATACGGTCAGGTTCGGAGATCTAAATCTGTGTAATGGTTTACGGCATACGCAATTATATCTTATTGTAGTTCCAGGCTAATCGAATCCACCTATAATTTTGGATAATGCATATGCATGTATGACATAATTATGGAAAACGTTTATTAACATCATTAATTCCAGCTTCAGAAAGTCAATTGCTCTAAATTTCATGGGAACATTTGCTCCAGACATTAAGCAGTTATTGGAAACCAAATCAATTCTTGGTTTCTTTTCACCATATTTCTGTTATTTATAATTGATGGAATAACAGAAACTAATACCCTCGGGTGAAAGTCGAATGCTCCAGGGGACGGGTTAACTCGTGTTTAGTTATATAATTACTCATCAGACAGCAAACCTCCTGTGAAACATCCTATTCAGTTTCAGATTTGATATAGCAAACTCTCAAAATTGCTGTAAGCGGTCAATTAAGGTAAACGAATCTTTAAGTGTTATTTTCACGTTTAATAGAACGAATAGAAACTACCAGAGTGACATTCAGTGCATTTCAGCCACATACGTCAATCTTGGTAGAAAAATTCCAGCTTGATAGCTCGCTCGAGTAAAAATACTTCGACCACTGACGATGTTCGATCCCACAGCGGCTAGGAACAATTCCATGATTAATGCAGAAATGTTGCCTTGTACATAATGACGGTTTTACAGTTTTGTCTAGATCTGGTACTAGACATTAACCTTTAGAGTGCTAAATTTCTAAAATAGACTGGTCCATCACCAGTGCAGGCTGAGCTGGGTCTGCACTGGTCGCACAGGCATAATCACAGGCCGTCAGCAGGCTCAAGGTCAAGGAACATTAAAAGATGCCGTTTCCATCAATAAATTATTATAGGGTTCAAAAGCCAGTCTATACGAGAGATTTTTTTTGGATGTAATGAGGATGAGATTAAACATGGGCAATAGGCTGGCAATAGACTGGCTGCATTTAAGAGTTTTGAAATCATTACCTAAAATATGTATGACGTAGTCTAGGAGCTAGTCTAAACTTAAACTCAGATCTGCCGAGTGGCCAAGGCGGTCAAAATAATCTCTAAACCAAAGTAAATTTAGAATAATATGGGATAATATTGAAGCAAGTTTTGCTGTAAATCTACATTGTAGCCCATCTTATGGCATCATTGGTGTATTCTAAAACTACATAGCTTCCAATCACTTAATATTTGGAACATTTCAAGGGACTGGGACTTCTTATTCTTAGAAATCATTGTAAACTACATAATTATTTAACATCGTTAGACTGTGTTTAAGTTTCACATCTTATCATGGCTTAATCCTGCTCTTCAAAATATCATATATTTGGTTGAGATTATTTTGATTACGTGATTTCTCCACACTGAAAAGAAATTTTAAAAGTTGTTGATGTCGAAAATGCTTTAAATTTACAATGAAAATCGTCTTTTTGATGGTAAATTCAACACACATTAAGATAGTCTTAAAAATGAAGTTTTCCTTTATTTTCACTCATTGAAGCTCTTTTAATTATATTGTACTATTTATTTGAACTGTCAAAACATGTTCCCGGCTTTCATTATATTCTGTTCACACCTATAGGTATTGCACAGTAATAAGAAACAAACAAAACGATAGCTTAAAAAGTCAGTACACTACGTTTACGATGCAAACAGTAATTCCTAGTTGGCTGAGTTGTTAATTTACGTGTTGCTAAAAATAAAAAACGCCATAATACTGTGTGGTACTTATATATAAGAATAATAGTACAATATCAACAATCAATAAATTACGATTGTAAATTTTCATTTTGTATTTAAAGCACTTTGTTTAAAGGTCCAATACTAAGGAAAGTGAACATTTTAATTTCTTTTAAAAAGCACAGAAACTATTTCATTTTATTGGAAAATGAAAGTTGGTATGTAGAAATTTGAAATAAATCGCAGTATATGTACAATTATTTTTCTATGAAGTATGAAGAAAGTTAAAAAGACCTGGGGGGTCATTCTGTCGATTCATTGAAATTTCAACATAATACACATACATTTCTTTGAGTTCCAAAGACCTTCTGTAAATTTTGACCTGCCAGTCTTCATTATTTAGTGTCTTGCAGAAGTCTATGCACTGGCTATGAAAAAAATTGCCAACTCACTTTCCCTTAGTAATGGACCTTTAATAAAGGATGACCCCGCAGTAAAGCAAGGAGTATAAATGCCGCGGGTATCAAATTTCTGCTTAAGTCGGTACAATATGCATTATTTGTTAGCCACTCTTGCGGAGAGAGTAAAGGACAGTTTTTGTTATAATAGTTGTAAACTAATGGCTGACAGGACAAACTGGAAATTAGCTCTATATGTGATACTAACAACGGGGATATTACTACGTATGTTTTTTTTTCAAACATTTTGTTAAAGTTTTGAACAAAAAATTCTACTCCCGGAATCATTTTTATTATTGTATACAAGCAGGGAATGTACGTTTAGATTTATACGTCATTTCACTGTTTGTACAAGGTACACATAAATCGCCAATATTCTGTCTCATTCTTTGCATATATACTTCCGTTACTTGAAGAAATTTTTTTTAAATTATAATGCATCTTTCATAGGCTTAAATATTTATCTATCGTGAATGCATTTGTATCAGAGAGCTTTGTTAGAGAGAACAGAACAGAATAGAACATCATTTTTTATACATTGTTCACGTGACATTATATATAGAGAACGTTGCCGAAGTTGTGTGGGTAAATTATTTTTCGGTACTGATAATCGTGCGACAAACTGTTGTGAGTACATGTATTTCCTATTTGCATGTTTTAACGTTTAAAGTCCTGCTACGCGTCTATTCAAATTCTATTGTGTGTATGCAACCCATGATTACAACAGGTAACAGTTAACGGTTAGCACGCAAAACCACAGGTATTTTATATAGAATTTTATTTAAAATAGACTCTGTTTTAAGTTTAAAAGGTAGGACTGGAGCAGATCTTTAACTGATAAGTGAAGTAAACAGAAAGATAAACGTATATAAAAATGCAATGTTTAGAGAGACCTGAGAACGATAATAAATTGCAAATAAGGTATAGTCAGACTATATTGACATTCAACTGTTAAATGGTGACTTTTAATCCCCGAGACAGTAAAATGCATTGATTACTGCCCGCTGGGTCAATAAAACTGTTGAAAGTTCATTCAAAAGTATCGATACATTTGACAGTATTATTCCCGTGTGATCATCGATAATGGCAAATCTGTTAGATTATCGATGTAATATTGAAACATTTGTACGGTATTTATCAAAATTTTATATTTAGTGTGCATAATATAGTGAATAAATCAATCATGATAATAAGCACTCTGCACAGAGAGTCATATAACTGAAAATGAACAGGTAGCATGAACTGTCGCACAAGCTGAGCCAAAAGAAGCACTGTAATATGAAAAAAAAACGTATGTTTATTTTCATTAAAACACGGCAGTATTGACGTCACGTGACATATTCTTTTAGCGCACACGGGTGACTTGATAGTTTGTTTGTTTTGGGTTTAACGCCGTTTTTCAACAGTATTTCAGTCATGTAACGGCGGGCAGTTAACCTAACCCGTGAAGCTGGATTCTGTACCAGTACAAACCTGTTCTCCGCATGTAACTGCCAACTTCCCCACATGAATTATCGGAGGTGGAGGACGAATGATTTGAGACACAATGTCTTTTATCAAATAGTCACGGAGAACATACGCCCCGCCCGGGGATCGAACTCGCGACCCCGCGATCTGTAGACCAACGCTTTCTCTACTGAGCTATAGAGTGTTACTATATTTGATCTACTGTATATGTTTAGCACGACTAAATCGGGCTATTTTGTATTTTTACACGTAAACCCCTTTTATAAATAATGTTATTTAGACAAATTCTAGAATTTCATTTTTTAAAGACTTTAATCCACTAAAGAACTACAGCGCTGGTATTGAAAAAGAAAAAGGATGTTAACTTTTATACAAGAAAGTAACGCTTCAATATATACAGCCGTATGACTTTACTCCTTTTCGCTCCTTTCATTGTTTCTTTCCGATACATGAAATGTTAACGTCGCCACTTTTACATAAGAGCATTTCGACAGATTGCTACAAATCATACTGAAACCCAGTAGCGTAAAAAGGACGTTTCTATTGAAAAAGGGTACGAGAAAATAAAGAAAGATTACCAGTATTTATATTTGGAATGCTTGAGGCCGGACCGGCGTAGGCTTACATTTGATTTGGGACTGACAAGCCTAAAGCGGAATAATGTTACGCTTCAGAATAAATTCACCTATAATGCATGAATTCTGAAAAAGCAATAATTTTGGAAGTTCGCTAACTTGTCTTATCTCCATTAGTTGAGTTCATTGGCCAAGAGCTGTAACGCTTGCTATCTGACAGAATAATGGCCTTTTTGTACTTAGCTAACCGGATTTTTTTTGGTTAGAATTTATGTTTAGGTCCGCTACAATACTAGTCAAATTTTATTCGCTTATCATTGAAAGGTCAGTATGTAGGCCAAGAACCACACCTCTGACTTGTATTTTGTCAAAATTACGGCCTTTTGTGGACTGTATCAGTGGTTTTTTTTTTGCTTATATCCATTGAATGTTATGGCTTTGAATCTTTATACACTGACGAGATAAAGAAACGCCTCATTCAAACTCGGTATACAATTTTTCGTTAACCGTGATTCAAAATTAGAAAAGAACAATTCCATTCGCAAATTAGATGCTTTACAAGAATTTATGGTCAATAAGAAATCATTTCATTGTCGCATTAAGCTTAAATCTTGAATTTTAATAGCCCGGTCGGAGAAATTGCATTAGAAAAATCAGTAGCGCGTGTGGCCACCTCTGCTAGCAACCACAGCAGCAAGGCGACGCCTCATAGAGCCGCACCAGTTGCGTAACAGATACCGTGGGATTCTGGCCCACTCCTGGTGCAGCGCTGCTACCAGTTCCCGGACGTTTGCTGGCTGGGGTTGACGTTGGCGTAACCGCCGTCCGAGATAATCCCACGCGTGTTCAATCGGATTGCAGTCCGGTGAACACGCCGGCCAAGGTAAAACATTAATGTTTCTAGCCTGTAGAAAGTCCCTGGTGACGCGTGCAACGTGAGGTCGCGCGTTGGCGTGCTGATAGACTAATCCTTGACGTTGACGGAATAAAGGGACAACTACATGACGTAATATCTGGTCGATGTAACGCCTGGCTGTGAGATTACCTTGGCAAACGACGAGTTGGGACTTAAACCTATGGTTGATTGCTGCCCACACCATTACTCCACCTCCACCGTAACGATTGTGCTCCAAAACGCAATTGTTTGCGTAGCGTTCATGGCGTCGTCTATAGACACGGATACGTCCGTCGGCGTTCCACAAGTTGAAACGCGACTCGTCACTGAACACTACGTTCTGCCAACGCTGGCCGCGATGGTTGCGGGCCCAAATAAGACGTTGGTGACGGTGGCGTAACGTTAGAATTAGACCGCGGTAGAGCCTACGACAGGTAATTCCGCGTTCTCTGAGTCGATTTCTCACTGTATGTCGACTAATTGGACGTCCACGGTTACCTACAACTATACGTGACGTAGATTGCGCTGTCACAAATCTGTCACGTAAATGACGTTGACGTATATAATTATCCTGTCGTATTGACGTTACACGCGGTCTACCTGAACGTGGTCTATCGATAGACGTTCCCGTGTCTCTTACACGTCGAATAAGACGCACAATTGTCGAACGAGAGACGTTAAAACGTCTAGCAACTTGTTCCTGCGTTCGCCCACATTCAAGCATAGCCAAAACCTGAGCCCTCTCTTCAGAATTCAGCCTCGGCATTACGAAAACTAATGTTTTTTTCAGAGAATAGCTGAAAATATGGTTGTGTGTCGTATTACACATGTACATGTGCAAAAATCGTTCAATCAAACCACATGGTTTACATGCACGGACTGCACGAGGAAATCATGACCAGGTACATGAAGTGAACAAATGGCAGAATGAAATCGCGCGAGTTTTTGTTCACTGTGTTTGTCGGTCAGAGTACATGTAGATTTACTACATTTCACAACAATTAAAAGCGTTAGGAAAAAAATAACGCCAAATTTCAATGAGGCGTTTCTTTATCTCGTCAGTATATATTTTATCATCATCAAGAGGTGGGTAAGGAGGCCAAGAACCATATTTTTCTTGCATGTTGTCTTATATCAAATACTAACAGACGAGCGTTGGCACCCGCAGCCGGTGCTCGTGTTAATTTTAAAGGCGTGATATCAAAGCAAAGACAGGTATCACATCACATCATAATCATTTAAGTTACTGACTTATTAAATCATTATTTAAAATTCGTGTTCGCCACCAAAATAAAAAATATGTATATAAAGAATGAGAAGGCGTCATCCGCCAATGCTGATACGTGCTGAGAAAAGTCTATTATTTTGATAGGTTTCACACTGGACACCAACATGTTACATAACAAAATAGTCGTGTTTACGGTTTAAGAATGTATATTTCATTGTTTACAAATATTGTATCCACTAAATTACCGTATTACCAAAATGTCAGTATAGACTGATCGGTGTGTCGTTTGGTTTCGCTAATAAAACGAATTCATTTTCATTTCTTTATCTCAGTTACTAGTATTATTGTCTGTTGTCTGTTATATCTTTAGAAAAATGTATTAAAGTTTAAGATATTTTATGCGCAGAATAATGAAATAAAAGGTCCGGACTTATTATACAAATGTTAATCCGGATCAGTAAAAGATTTACTCAAGTGACCTCTGTTTGGACATGTGTATAGTGTATATTTAAGTTAGAAGTGTATAATTCAGCCAAAAATTTGATGAAATTTGATTTTTTGTCGGCCAATATGGCTATAAAAAGTAGACGTAAGGTGGTGCTTTGGGGATTTTTTATATTTGGTATGTATTACTAACATTTGCTCTAATGATATTGTTCTTTTTTGAGGCAAAATACTTCAAAGTTATAAACAGTCAAATCAAAAAGCGGTTGATCTTTAAATATACAAAATAGTAAGAATAAAATAGCAATAAAAACTTGAAAGTTTGATTTTCTTTCGCATTGTTTTATGAGCTCGACCTATTGACAAGAACAAAAGTTTTATTATCATTTAAAGAGGTGCCTGCCCCATCCACCCCCGCTCCACTCCCGCATACGACTGAATATTTCTACTATGTATTTACGTTAGTATATGTGTAACTTACATAATTTTGCTGATAGCATTTTTTTTCTCTTTTTTTTTTCAGTTGCGGTCTATACAATTCTCAAGACAGCCTCCAGCGACACCCTAGTTTTAGCAGGTATGTTGTCACTATACAGTGTACTATATTCTATTCTGTAGTATTATACAAATTAGAATAACAGGTGGACAGGTGTGTTGGCGACATGTAACTTATTTAATGAGAAGATCATGTAGAACCCCATTGTACGCCTCTGAATTACCACACTGATGCATATTCTGCATTTCAGTCGACTTCTTTAGGTCATTTTCTGACATTCCTTCCACTTTACGTGACAACAAATAAACCTCACGTGCCCATGTGTGCTAAAACGTGTACATATGTTAACAAGAAATAGTCTAATAATGGCAAGCAGTCTAAATACAAATGTCGTTTCATTCCATATTCCTTTACCAACCATGAGTACCTTGTAAACGCATTTTCATACACAAACCTTTGTGGTGGAGCAGACTAGGTTGTTCTGCTCATGCCGACTGGTCGTTCCGCCAGTATACCATTTCATTTCTTATTAATAAACGGTGACTACCTGGATCTATGGTTTTCAAGATAAGAAGATCATTGCCGGTTATTTACGTAAGAAATCAGCGTTATAGTGACATTGACATTGAAATAGTGTTCAGTCAGTTACTAGTATACGCACGGGACAACTCACTTGACGATTACCATAGGTTCGAATAGGATGCTTTTGGTTTGGGGGTGGAGGAGTAGTACTCAAAGGTCAAGGTCACAGTATGTTTGAGACTGAAAACGGTCTCACGTGGAGATTAACTAAATAAATATTAGTTAAACTTCATAATATCTGTCGACCATTTCTAAAGTTTTTTGTTTATATGATCAAAGGTCATGGTCAAATCATACTCCAGACGGATAATTGCCTAGTCCGTTTTCATTTCAAAGAGTTTATGTTGGTATTACATTCAAGCTGATGAGGGAATGGCATTTTAAATGCCGTTTATCTATCATTGTAGGAAATTTGATCACGTTTGCAGGATAGTATTACGTTTTCTAAAAGCTTTCAAACACGTCTATCACGTTCCAGACTATTAGTATTTGATGTGCACATAAAAAAGCAAATTTAGCGTCTGTATTAAGTTTTGCTATCTGTTTCATTGCAGCAAACATATCGTCGGATAGAAGACTTATTTTAGTGAAGAACAGCCAAGAAGTGTCGGCAAATGCAGCCGTGTCCCTTCCGGCAACAACAAAAATAACAACTAAAGGTTTGCAACTTCTGAAACGAAATACTGTCAGATACGTTTGATTTTAAAAGAAAACATTACAAAAAGAAAAGAATGAAAACGAAACTTTCTTTGACTTGAAAACGAAAAAAGTACTTACTGTGCAAGCGGAAGATAAACTTTGTAAGACTTGTCTCTGGTGCTGATTATTTCCAGCCTCAGAGGTATTAAAGACGTTAAAGTTTTAACACGTGCACGTGTAATTAATTTCTATACACGATATAGACGTTTCCTGTATTTCCAGTCGACTAGAGTTCAAACTTCAGACTGTAATTTTACAAGTACAGAAACAGGAAGTAGGTCAGATTGAGTCTCGGTCATTGCTTACGGTTTGAATATCATTTTCGTCTCAAGAAATATCTTTGATAAAAAGTCACCTGATAAAGTTCTTTATGGAATTTGGTGTTATTTAAGCAAACTTCTAAACCCACAGTGTTCAGCGTGTCCGCATTCACTTGTGTGTTGTTTCTTTCAGTGCCGGAAGTACCTGTGAAATATGACATTGTCATTAACTCGTACATGCGCAGTGGCTCAAGTTTTATGGGACAGTTACTGGCATTCCGACCGGATTCTTTCTACTGGTACGAGCCTTTGTGGAATTACGACAGCGGGGTGTATTACTGGGGAAAAGATTATGTATGCACCGGTCATTCTAATTGTGGGTAAGTTTTTCGCACGTACTTTAAAGTTTTCAAGGCCATACGAACTAGAACTGTTTTGTTAAAGACAATTGGCAGTCCGTGCGATTACTTTTTAGGTATACAACGGCATTTGTTGTAACTAATACTAACACATTAGAGGGAAATGCCGAGATCGCCTGCGGCAGTCATGATAAAAGAAATTGCCGACGGACAGTACGTGTTTACAAAGTATGCAGCTTAGGTCACGTAGAGACTTCCGAACTTCAATGTTTGAAAGGCCTTAGTTGATCATGATCCTTTGAAAAGTAAAGTCCTAGTGAATGACCTTGACCGTGGAGATTCAGGCCTTTGAATAGTAAGAACTTTTTATGCCTGGTCATGATTACGCATTCCGTTTCTATATTCGTTATAGGATTGAATTATTTTTCTGTTGTTTATGCATGTGTTAACCCTGACGACTAGCGCACACATTAATTTAATGCGTGCGCTATTCGGCAGAATTTACACTTGCAAGAACAGCAGAAGCAATATTTGAAGCCTTTTAATTCCAAGAAAATAGGACTCCGCACCTTTTCTTTCTTTGTTCATTTAACTGAAATTTAACGCCACACAATAATCGTGTAGGAAATGATATAACTAAGAAATCTAAGAAGTAAATGCTCTTCGTTCAGAAATAAGAAAGTTATATATCACCGTTTTTGGAATATTACTGCTATCTAATTCTTGCTGGAAAATTCAAACATTTTTAGTTAATTATGTCGAAGTTTCGGCGCTATTTCTTTTTCAATATGAAAACACATGCTCTCTGATTCTGCATTGATACAAAAATGAAATATGCATATGAATAAAAAAGTGGTGAGCTGGGGGTTCATAAACGTGCGAAGATCTCGGCTTAACAAATCAAAGCGCTTGAATTAATAGATACTGGAGTTATTCATTTTAAACGTTAATAACAAACACCTCTTTAAGATTTCCTAATATAGCCGTACCTTTTTATTTTGAATGTCATGTCTCTGAAATCCTAAAACAATTCATTTGTCGTAAAAAGTTCTTTTAAATAAAACACATTGACAATTTCTAATACATGAATATTTTTTTTCATCAGAGTTAACGCTCTTTAGTCTCAGAATCTTGTATTTTGGCTCTTATGTAGAAGATATTAATTTCAGATATGCAAGGAACAGACACTTGAACATGGACACGATGCATAAAGCCTTGTACAATATATATACATGTGACTTTTCTACTCTGGTTCCTGCGGTGGCAGAGCAGATGACGCCAAGCTACTCAGGTAGGAACCAGAAACAGTTTGATCGTTTGGCATATAGAATAGACCACTAAGATCAAGGGAAATAAATAACTAGTATGGTAAGGTTCATATAAAGCAGTGGTTACCTCCCCGCAATCGATACCACATAATGAAAAGAATGTACATAAATGTACACCCTACAAAACAGATCATGTCAAAACGCGGTATCTTATACAAGGCAAAGTGTATTTGGTATTCATGTATATGATTCAAATGATCTTCGAAAAAATAAATGTCTCTTGCGTTGAGGTATCCACTGATTTACATGAACCACTGTCTATAATTTAACTTGACTGCTATAGCTTTGTAAATACAAAAAAAGTTAATAAGAAGCTTTTCATATTACACATATGCGTGAAAACCTAACCTAGTTTTGTTATATCATAAATGCTTCAGGTTCTGTATGGAAGCCGTACCAGGCTTGTCGAGCGCAAGGGCAAACCGTATCTACCTGCCTGAAAAAGATGGAAGCAATATGTAAGACTGCCAAGCACAGGACTACCAAGATCGTTCGATTAACTGTGGATAACTTGGAATATGTTCTCGAAAATTTACCAAACGTGAAAGTTGTTCATTTAATGAGAGACCCACGTGCAATAATTAACTCCCGAATTACAACTAATTGGTACAATCTACAAGAATCGCCACACGACAATCACCAGCGTATCAGATCAGACGCCAAAGATTTGTGTTTACGAATGAAGTACGATTTAAAAGTTGGGACGGTGCTCAAACAAAAATTTCCGGGACGATTTGCTTTTGTAATGTTCGAGGACCTACAAACTGACATGAAATCAAAAACGGGTATATTATATTCGTATTTTGGTATTGACAAATCAACTGTTGAGTCCAAGCTTGCTAATATGACTGGAATTTTGCAAAATGAGCATCTTGTGAATCGAACATGGGGAGATTATACAAACTGGTGGCGCCATCAGTTAAGTTTTGGTGCTATAAAGGCAATTGATAGTGTATGTAAAAATGTATCAGATACTTTAGGGTACACAATATTTTCTAGTGAATCTCAACTTAAGGACGTGTCACTCAAAGCTTTTTCCTTCCGCGAGGAACTTCTTCTAGAAAATCTACATAAAAGTACATTATATAACTTTAATTTTGTTTAGCGGACCATAAACCATAGTATTGTCTATGTCCGTCCAGCGACATTACCGGAAAATAATGGATTTCTGGTTCATATATTATTTATTACCTGACAATCACAAACGACAGTACTAAACCAGACCAAGACGGCGAGAACTGTGTTCATACTTCTACAAAACATTGCTATAACGTACAAATTCAGAACGTTGCGTTTCATTGAATTAATTATACATGTATATTTTGATAGTTGTATTTTATTTTGTTGTGTCTGTTGACAATAAATTTACTTTTTCCTGAATCATATATTACTTGTTATTGGCAGGTTCTGTCCAGCAAAATAATAAAAAAAACAAATGAAATGTGAACCGATTGAAGGGATACAATCTATAGTGATCATTCCATAGATGACGTCAGTGTTACTTCCCTTGAGCTGTTTAGAATGAATTAGAAGAGCCGAGGGGCTCTTTCATTGTCTTGTCTTCTTGAATTTAAGCTATAAGATTTCAAAATTTCAGCAGGTTTTTTTACAACTTTACCGTTTACTCGCTTTTGATGGACGTTTTCTTCCATCTAAAGATACCAATACGTTTACGTTTAAAACAGCGTCATGTAGTTTTAGTACTATGTATATAATGTGTTATTGCAACCTTTTCGCCTACGGGGAGGGGGCAGGGGGGCATTTTGTATGACATTGTGACTTCTTAGATTTAGTCTACGTATGCAAAAAAAGCTGAGATTAGGCATATATTTTCTAACACATTTATGATTTAGAACTGTCCCAAAATCGTACAAAATGCATTAAGTAGATTTTTAGCTCGACTATTCAAAGAATGGTCTAGCTATTCTACTCACCTTGGCGTCGGCATCGGCGTCACACCTTGGTTAAAGTGTTGCATGCAAGTACATATGGCTGTCATTTAAAGGCATATAGCTTTGAAACTTATTTTTTTCTTTTTCTAGGTCAATTACCAACCTCACTTGGTCAAGTCCCATAACTTTGACTTGTATTTTGAGCAAATTATGGCCCCCTTTCGGACTTAGAAAATCCTAGTTAAAGTTTTACATGCAAGTTACTATCTCCAAAACTAATGCAGATATTGAATTGAAACTTCACATGTGTCTTCGGGGTTATAAAACTAGTTGATAGCATCAAGTCCCATAACTCTGACCAGCATTTTGGCCAAATTATGCCCCCTTTTGGACTTAGAAAATCCTGGTCAAAGTTTTGCGTGCAAGTACATACAGCTAATATTTAAGGGCATGTAGATTTGAAACTTATTTCTTTTTTAAGATCAATTACCAAACCTCACTGGGACAAGTCCCATAACTCTGACATGCATTTTGGGCAAATTATGCCCCCTTTTGGACTTAGAAAATTCTGGTTAAAGTTTTGCGTGCAAGTTACTATCTGCAGAACAAATGCAGATTTAAATTGAAACTTCACATGTGTCTTCGGGGTTATAAAACTAGTTAATTGCATCAAGTCCTATATCTCTGACATGCATTTTGGTCAAATTATGTCCCCTTTTGAACTTAAAACTTCTTAAAACTAATGCAGATACTGGATTGAAACTCTATAGATATTTTAACATTTAAGGTAATATTTTCCTGCTTCTTGGACAATAATTCAAATAGTCGAGCATTGGCTGTCTTACGGACAGCTCTTGTTGCTAAAAATCTGCTGTGATAGACAAACTGGTAAGTTCATACTAATTTTATAACCTTTTCGATAAGATTTTGACCGATGTAGTAAAACAGCAATTTAGTTATAGTCACTTGGGTATATATCAGTGGCTCTGAATAAGACTGAGCGCCGTCAGTTAAGCATTTAATCAGTATTCATGCTCGAAATTTGTGCTTCCTTACTCGAGATTTGTGTAAAAACTGAAATGAAATCATGTAAATGACTTGTTACGTTTCTAGTTAAAGAATCTTAATCATACGTATGCATTTTATTATGAGTTACGACAATAGAGCACTGAGGATTTTACGTATGATAGGAACTATTTTCTTGCAATAGGTGAGTTCCTCCGCTCATATTTTCTGTCTCGTGATGAAATTGAAGCGCCATCTGGTGTGATGACAGAGACGGAAGCTTAATTGCAACAATTAGCGGCTTCTAAATAGTCGGCAATATCTCTTTGCAACCATTTATGTTGTTTTTCTAACGTAAATATATCATCACTTTCACAACCTCTACACAGACGATTGCTTGTAAATGAACCTTGGCTCGCGAGTATGACTTTAACAGTTTTACGCTATTTGTTTACAAAGGTTTTTGGTAAATTTGATAGCATTTTACAAGCTAGATCACAGCTTAATAAACGGCCCATTTCCTCCAAAAAGCACTTGTCGTAACGAAAAATATTAATCATAAAAGAAAACTGCTGCGGGAAGCTGTGTTTCAACAACGCATTCGGTGTTGCATACATTTTGTATGTATATTCCTTTCATACAAACATTATATTCTGTGAGAATTTCACATTTTTTTCACGGTCTGGCTGTACGAGTACCATTTTTCATATTAACCTCACTTGAAATTCGATCAAATTTTAATTACATGGTGCTAGTGAATAATTAGACGCTGATTTTCGCTAGGTTTTTTTTCTAAGTTTGAGAAATACACCGAAAATAAGACATTATTTCTCAGGAAAATATATGTTAACTGAGTAAAAATTCAATAAAGTTTAGACACATAATTGAAATAAAAAGTAAATTGATTCTACTAAAAGAAAGAATGAAAAAGATTGGATGAATGAAGAAGCGACAGACATGGCATTAGAGATTTCAACAGGTCTGACTAAAATTCGAAAGGCACTACCAGGAAGACTGCTACACTCAAATTGTATTATCAGCATAAGATGATATAACATTTTATTTGATATCACAAAATTATAAAATATTGTGATGTAATAAGTACTGATAAAAAATATATATTTGATTTTCGTATCTGCCATTGATTTGAATAAGTTAGATAATTTGCTTACTAACCAGTATCTATAAAATCATCCAAAATTATCTTGCCTTTTCTCTCGCCCATAAGCCCCGTGTATTCGAAACCCTGCTTGGGATGTATATGGAGGTTATCAAGCTGGCTCAAAGAAGTTGGGTGGTTCTGCGAAGATACCATGTAATTCCGTGCCTGAAATAAAGCACCGCGGGGCACCTGGGCTCAACCATTATTATTAAAGCTTGAAAACTACTTATTTGACCGACAGTGTGTTTTTACTTACCCTCGCCCCCCCACCCCCAAAAAAGTACTTTTTTCCTATTTCCATTTTATACAAAGCACAACCTCTGTATTTCGCTTCTATTTTTCTTCTGTCTTTAAGATAAAACTCAGGTAACCCCGACGACTAACTATGTTGTGAAATTGCAATTATATATGACAAGGGTAGTACAAAAATGTATATAATTCCCGTAATACAAAAAATAATAATCGGTCAATGTTACAGATAGACAATAAATGTAAGTTGGTAAATGATAAAAAATAATCTGGAAACAACTTCGTATTTCCCTCTTTACCAGCATAAGGTATCAATTGATTTACATTTCTCCAAATGATTTTTCAATAATGAATACGAAAATCAGATAATTAGATATATGAAAAAATATGATCAAAGAGCTGCCGACATGAATCATCAACACAGCCAGTATGCTTGCCTTCGCTTCTTGGATAGAAAAATATAATCAAGCAAGCTCGACGAAACCCAAAGTTTTTTTTCTGATTTTGATTTTGATACGATTTCTCGATGATGATATAGATGAAGCAAACCCCATAGAAAACCATTTAATGTTTTTGTTAGTTATACATGTGAATCAGCAAAAATGGAAAAGTAATTTTTAACACAATAAGAAAACCTTTGGTTTATCATAATAATAAAACAAAGTGCTTTCTGTTTTAATAGATCGGATGAATTAAAGGGCCGACTTGGCTATAAATTAGTTTCCAGAGTCTTGTGGTTTTTCCTGACATTAATGCCCATTTTATCAAAATGTTTATCGCATTTCAATGATCAGCCATTACCAGGTACACACTAAGGCAATAATGCTGGACATGGTTGCTCACTGACCATCTGGGTTCCTCTCAGAGAATATGTTCATGCTCCAGTGTTTAATTGCACTTGTTATAGAGAAAAAATATTCATTCAAATGTTATGTGCAATGATATATATTATATAGCAGTAATTTGATAATTTACAGTTCAGTCACTGTGAATCATTTGTAGTACAATCACTGGGTCTGGGAACTAAAACCCACATTACTTAGTACTTGAGTTTCTGTTTTCCTGAAATATATCTTTCATCGTTTTCATCATTGGGGTTAGTTTTTTTATGAAATACGAACTAAGATCTATTGTATTTCAAAGTAATTAAATGTGATATTAGTAATTTATTTACATAAATATGAGACAATTATGGATTTACAGTCAATTCGTCCCCTAGTCAACTCGTCTCCAAGTCAACTCGTCCCCTATTTGGTCATTTCGTCCCATTGGTGATTTCAAACTGGTCATTTCGACACCCTTTTGAGGTGACAGTTCATTACTATCTATGTGCATGATATGATGAAAGAAATTTTTTTAAATAAATATAAGACAACTAGGAACAGTGTTGGTCAACGGATCACGGGGTCGACAGTTCAATCCCCGGGCAGGGCGTATGGTTTCCGTGACGATTTGATAAAAGGCATTGTGTCTGAAGTCATTCGTCCTCCACCTCTGATAATTCATGTCGAGAAGTTGGCAGTTACTTGCGGAGAGCAGGTTTGTACCGGTACAGAATCCAGGATCACTTGTTAGGTTAACTGCCTGCCGTTACATGATTGAAATACTGTTGAAAAACGGCATTAGACCCAAAACAAACAAATAAATTAACACAATTATGAATGTGACAATAGTCAGGGCTTTCCCCTATAAATCTACCCCCCCCCCCCCCCCCCCCCCCCGGTAAAAAGAGGTACTTCCAAACTGTCTTTATTCCAGGTTCCAAAATGAGTGTTACCTTTTTTTCTTGCTCTTTTAAAATAGTTTTGATAAAGTTTATGTATATTTTGGTTACCAAAGGAACAGTTATGCTGTTTAACAATTACTGAAATGCTTTATGCAATCTATTAATATTTGACACAAAAATATTTTTATAGATTTTGAAATTTGAAAATATTCCCACAAGAGCATTATCTTAATTCCACTGGTTTTGGTGGTATTTCCAAAATGATGAAGAAAAGGCCAGATAGTAATTTATTTACATAAATATAAATACATTGTTTTTATCTGCGCATATGATAAGAATAATATACAATAAATTTACATTATATGTAACAATAAATGTATTTACAATAAATTACATATCAAATATTCCCAATGATATGGATTTACTTCATGGAAAGATGATATCAATATGCATGTATAATGCATAATAATATACCCTAAAAATATAATAAGCCTAATCAATTTGGGCAAGTGGCTGGATAACGACATGGAAATAGTAATAAACCTACACTATTGTAGTTTATTTTGTGTTATAAGTAGTTGCATTACTTCATGTTTCTTTAGTGTGACACAAATACCGTAATGTCATAATAATGTTAGTGCTGAATAGTTTAATTTGTGTATTTTTATCTTTTTTTTGTGAATATTTTTATAGATTCAGAGTTCAACTTTTGTTTCCTCTCAGAAATATTTATAAAGCATACATGCTTGGTGTTAAATTTTAACATGTAACAACACACACCTGATTCTGAAACTGACCGAATTAATTGCTCTCTTGCAATTCATGCTGGGCGTAATGGCCATTAAATTTCCATGTTATAGCTGTAAGCAGATAACTGATAAAAGTTGCCTGGAGAACCAAGTCGGCCCTTTAAATAGTGTAAGCACATCTCCAGGCTTGGAAATTTAATTATTGTAGTTGTTTAATTTAAGGTCGTTCCTTGACATGCTACAATTTATTTCTGAAAACTTGAAAATTTATTTTAAAGTCGATCATTTTTTCTCTCTTTTCATATCAAACTTATTGTTTTCAAGAGAAAAGTTTTCAAACGCAATCAGTTTTATTACACGTCACGTACAAAGTAGACGTTGAACTTGATCGAACTGGCTTCGTCTATAATATGCAAAGAAAGAAGAATTTTAAATGTTTCAGTAGAAAAAAACTTATATCTTACAATACTAGTTTTGAGTCTCAAAACTTATAACATTCTCTATACATAAATTTGCGTATATCATTTTAAATGTTTTAGAAGGAAAAAAACTTATATCTTACAATACTAGTTTTGAGTCTCAAAACTTATCATATAACATTCTCTATACATAAATTTGCGTATATCTTTTTTTTTTCAAGAATGTATCAATGCCTGGATATATTAACCTTTGCTGACCTATATCAATAGTTTGATGGAGTAATATAATTCTCTCTAGAGATGTCACCCGCAGTGTCATGGACTGATAAATATAGACAGAAAGTCTTTAATTCCAATATTAATGAAACAACTCAAGCCTAAATGTAATAAATATGATCCCATGACACCAAATGTTCGTTTTATAAAAATCGCTCTGACGTCTTGTTTATTTTATGGTAATCAAAGACCGCCATTTTATCATTCGTACGTCATCGCGTGACGATATAACGGTTACAAGGGTAGCACATGGTACTGACCAGCAGGTGTCACATGATCAATTGGACGTCTGGTTACTGTCATGATCTGATGCCATCGCCTAAAATGATGATGGTGTACGTAAGATTACATGTCTATGCTGGATTTAGCTTACAAAACGTGTCTTTGATATTTCGGTAAATATATACACACAAGATAGTCCTCATGTTTAATGCGCGTTTTCATGAGAAAACTCTTGCAATTTAGTTTGAAATTCGGGAATTAAAAATATTATGCAATTAGAGTCTAATTTCATTTGTGTATTGTTTGTAAATTAATTTTGTTTTATTTTGAAATTAACTGTACTTTTTTTATTCTAACTCACACGCTGTACCAATATCTTATTCAATTTCATAATAAGCGTGTATGAGAAAGAAAGAAAAGTTCGAGCAATGTACACATGAACTTATGCTTATAAATAATAAGTAAAGTTTTCTTTAAGTTACCAGTACCGGAAGTTACCAGTACGGGAAGCAAAATTGACCATTAAGTTCAATAAAATTTGTACCTTGATTTTGCAGCCTGCTCTGATTGAACACACGAGTACACGTGAAAGCCGTGCAGCCTGCTCCGTCCCTCCTGCTCACCTTTGAGTACAACAAACTCAAGTTTTTGTCAGAATTCACCTGTAATATTATTAGTATATAGTATATTAACATTCGCTTTTTCATAAGAAAACGCAGGTAATATTGTTGGGTTTTTGTTTTTGTTGTTGTTTAGAAAGTCGGGAATTTAAAAAGATTATGCAATATAATAGATTACGAAAAAGATTTTTATTGCACGGCATGCATAAAATAGCGTAATCATAAATGGAGCGCTTGATCAAAAGTGGAAAAGAAGTTAAGTTTCTATGGTAACTTTTTATCTTACAACTTCTGCTGAAAAACAAGTGTTGATATTTCTTTCTTTTAACACAAAAGATATGTTCGTTCTCGTTATGTAGACTAAATATTCTGACATTTTCTTAGGGTAACGCGATCCGAGAATACAGTGGCGTAACATTTTAATATATCAATTCGATAAAATCTTAATCTATGCTATATTTCACATTTTTATACCAGCAATTTGTTTCTGTCAAAAATACGCCATGCATTTGCCATAAAATAGGGAATAATTAAGCCTAACAGTGGTACAATCGGGCATATATCTGTTAAAGCGCCATAAAACATGGCTGCCGGCCGACGTATCCCTGCAATGTCATGATAAGCCCCGCCGTTAATGGATCGTAAAGAGTCAATTAGTGGACGGTAGAAAAGTGCCACTAAACTTGTTAGTTTTATTACTACTAATTTACATGTCTATTATTTGATTCTGATGAAAAAATAGCAACTTTACCTGCTTGTTAAAACAGGAAGATCTTTTATTTATACGGTCTGATTTTTGGTTCATTGTTTCATTGCTTTCTAGATATTGTAGAGGCAGAGAATGACTTTTTGATGGTTTGTTATTCGAGCGAAGATTATATCAGCCTAACATTCGGAAATACAAATGGATGGATGGCATCAAAAATATATAAAGACTGTAACTGATATACGTAATTGTCTTAAAGAAAGTGCAAAAAAAAAAACAAAAAAAAAAACAGAAGAAATGTTATGAATGTTTCATTATTTTATTATCTGAAGACTTGAAAAATATGCTTATCTTGTTTGTCGGGATAAAATGCTTAAAAAGACTTATTCACATTGTAAATAACATTTGTTTTTATCAGTTTTTGAAAATAATTCCTTTAATACAGTATTACAGTTTCATATTCTGTACATTATCTTTTATATATTGTTAGATTAGTGGTTAATGTAGTGGGATAGTATGTCTGAAAAAAAAAATCTAACCACATTTCTCTTTTTTTGGTTTAGTCATATTAAGATAAAATACTACCGGTAAAATTGTTCTGCCGGCACACCTGCCTGGGTCCGGGAACAGTTGTTGAGGGTTTAGGGTTCGAACACAGAATGATCACAATCCAGGCTTAACTACTAGCAAAGAGTCAAGGCTGTAACCCAGTCTACATATTTATTTTCATGTCAGGATTGTAATATAATAAGTACAGCAAGTATACAGTCAATGTAAAGCAATATCTTCAGTAACGTTGGAAGCAAAGGGAGGCAGGTTACAATAATATAGGTAGTTATAGGGAAGCTTTCCAGATGACCATTATAAATACATTGAAATAGTGTACCTCTCCGGTTTTTCTTCTTTTAGACATGTAATCTGTTAGTGGAGCTCAGTGGAGCTATGTATTTGTCAGTTACGAGTTACAGCGTTCTGTACTGGAACTTTGGTAAGACGATTGATGAAGCAAAATGGCTAAATTTCGGGGTATATATAGTCTTGGAATAAGTTCCACTGATGTCACCAGTAAGTGACATCAAGGGAGCCGCTCCTCTTTGTTCGATTAAACTCGGAACAGGGAATCGGTAAAGTCCGTCGCGGTACGCGCTTACGGAAGTTATCGAAGAAACCGGAAGTGGAAAACCAAAACATGAGGAGCTGAAATTGAAACGTACGATTGACCAAATATTTGAATTATTATGGGCTTATGTGGCAGAATCTGGGTGGAGCATCGGAGAAGTTGGATAAAATGAAGGTAGATCTTTCGATCGAGACCAGACTTCCTAAATGTCATGGGAAAATAAAGGGTAGAACGATGATAAATATAATCTGATTCCTCGGCGTTCTCAGACACAACAATTGTACATGCGGTTTAAAAATAAATAAGTAGCGTTTCAAGTTCTGACGAGACGAGTGGCCTAACAATATTCATGTCTATTGACCTGACCAGGGTGATATCCACCGAGGCCGATATCAGACTTGGTGAGTATCAGATTAGTCTGTCTGATTCTGATTCTGGACTATAAATTTGGATATTCACCTCATCATCCTACAATAACTGTTTATTATCAAATTTTCTGTCTGAAACACAGCCTTTAATTCACTGATAAACTCCCATGGGATATGGAAACTTTTGAATGTTCAATAGAGGACTAGTTGTTTTTGTTGCGACGTTGCATGCGTCAAAAAGCTCATTCAGACGAGTTTTCAGTGTCACTTGGTCTGTTGTAACACTAGAAATACGAATATATATATATATATACTAAAGGGTCATTAAAGAGTACCTTTGTAAGTAATGATGCAGTCAATTCTCGTGGAATCACGCAACACTGCAGATCAAAACATTGTTATAATAACTCTATTATTGTTAATAATATTATTCTATTATATTGCCGTTATGGCCATATTATTATTATTATACCAGATTTATATAGCGCCCCTTTTAGCAAACGCGGCCACACAGGGCGCGAAATTCATCCTCTACCTGTACAGACACAGAGCGATCTGACCAGATAAAGCCCCCAGAACAGATAGAGAGAAATACTTTTTAGATACAGGCTTGTCCGGCTAACTTAGCCTAGCTCTTTGCGAACAGACAGTCACAGATACACGCGAAGCCGTCTTTCCTGGGATGAACCAGTACAGGCCTCTCAGTTAAGTGAGAGACACTCAAGAGCATCTCAGAAATATCCAGTGCCTGGACCTGGACCACAATATACATGCTGATGTCTATTTGTTACTTGCAAAAGCTTAAAAGAATTTTCTAAATCTTAAACACAGTTACTTATATATTATTTGTAATATTGAAATGTATTTTTCCACAATAAAAAAATAAAAGAAATATTTTTTTCAAAATATCTTGTAAATTTCATAATTCAAATAATACCGTTAACCACGATATATAACTGATGTGGGGAAAATTCAGGAAATCTTATAATTTATATCAGGAATTTTCATTAAATTCCCAGAGATTTAGACCGGAATCATTGTGCGTGTCACAGCGTGTCGAAATAATGCACAATGGCACATAAATTAAGATAGGTTATCTGCCCACAGTAGCTGGTAGGCGGGAGATAGAGGGACATGTGACTTGATATTATTTTTATCTCGGACTGTCTGAATTTATCCCAATATTTGTCTGTCATTCTTTACATTTCCGGAGCTTCTGTGATCACAGCTCTTTCATTAATTTCTTTATCATTATTATTTGTTGTGTGTTAATTTTTTTTTACTTTTTTTGTGGTTCCTAACGCCTTTTCAGCAACAGCTACTATGTCCATCTCATGGTCTCACACTTTATTCAAGCCTGTAAGATTACTATTGTGCATTTTTCTCCTTTTTGTATTTGATTTTATTTGTGCCTCGAGGAGGTTCTTTGCAGTTACAGAAGAAAAAAATAAATTACTATAATGGCTGATTTGGCGTACAGATGAAATTAAGAACCGTATAGTCTAAATCAAATCATTCAAAACATTAACTTTCAACCATCTTTGCTTTTTCTTTGGGACTGACTTTAATTGAATTATTTCTTTTAGAGATACAGCAAGATAAAAGTATATTTTTCTGAAAAAAAATGTCGCATTGATCTATGTTTGGTTATTATAGTAACATATTATCATAATGTCGCAATATTTTCTGAATTCTACGGTGTCATGTCAATATTTTTGTCAAAGGGGTCAGAGATGAAAAATATTTCTCAAAATTATGAAATTAAACAAATAACTTTCGTTACATTTGACTTTATTGTTTTTACAACATTGTATCATACATCATATCATTTCTGCCATTTCAAAATATCAGCTTATCCATTTCTCGTGACCTTTCAACTACGAACGTCAAATCTTATAAATCTAGCATATTGCACGTGCGGCGACAAAATCCCTCCGACATTATCCATCAGGAATGTAGGCCACAACCTTGCATAATTTTCAAAATACCAGTCACCCCATCAAATTCCAATCCTGATCGAAAATTTACCGAACACTAAACAAAACATTCCGCTGTGACGTATCGAACCATGTTAGAAGGTTATGAGGTCCGCGGAATCTCATTTTTCATTGGCAGTTTTTGTTGCGTTTCATTTATCTACATCCGACGGCCGTGTTGCAGTGTTTATACTGGGGAAATTGTGTTTATATAACGTGTTAATTTGTGATGGTAGGAGACTGATTCTTGTCTGACAGGCAGATATCGGTGATGGGGTGCCGAGAGATATGTGAAAAGATACATATGCTTATATACACTAGTATCCTGATTTCTTTAGTTCGCTTTTTTGCTTGTCGTTCCTTTCTGTGATTGGCTGCCAGTTTGCATCCACGTTGCGCATAAGCCTACTTGGATGCCATGTTCGCAAATTATTACTTAAATCAAGACAAATATCGAAATATTTAACTGGTCGACCAAAAATAAAGGCAATTTGGCTAGAACATGGGCTATTGTTTACAAACACTAAACATGCTGTTATAAAAAAATTTAGCAAAATATGTTAAAGCTGCTATGTCTGTAAGACTTTCACTGTTAAATAATTGATACTGTTGTTCATCCTCTATTCTTTGTACCTTTAACTTTGTTTTACTGTATAAAAACGTTTTGTGTTTTTTTTTGCAACAACCACATCATCACGTGATACAAAATATTTATATTTATGAACTATTTGAACTATATGTATGACGATGTACTATGTATAAGTCTTGAATAAATTTTCTGTTCTGTTCTGTTCTGTTCTGCTATGGGAGCATTTGCTAAATTACTCCCCACGCTTTTCCAAATCTTTTATTTGTAGAGCACTCTTGAAACTATTATCCACATTTGAAATAGTAACTTTTTTTTCAAAATGTTGAACCCAGGTCCGCATTCATACTTGAGAAAGCAAGTATTCAATTTGCCATACGGTTGAGCATAATAAAATGTTGGAACTCTGCCGTTGCAGAAGAGAAAATCACGTAAAGTTTTGTCATATGACTAGCCTTAGTCTAAATTTAAAACGCTGATAATACGGGTCTAGTTTCCCTTAATAGTATGGTCATGAACAAACAGGACTTCCACTCTGTCAAACACAAGTTTAGACAACCAATCACATTTGAAAAAAAAAAAAATAAGTCGTCCTGCAGAGAAAAAATAATTTATTTTTTTATAAAACACATAATTTACTTTGAACACAATATTGACAGTAAACAACAAAATAAATTGAATCGCCCATCCAAACCATGTACTAACAATAACAATGCGAACTGAAAGGCCACTTCTTTCAAAATGTTGAACGATCCAATCTTCATTTTGGAGGAACATGTACACGCCTGATCACACCTACAAGGTACCAAACTAAACCGTATATCATTTTATACATTTGAAAGTACCATACAAACCAAGAAATATTTTGTACACAGCTGTTTTAATGAAAATTTCAAGCTCAGAAATAATAATGAAATTGTCGTGCATCATCTGTATATTCCGTAAATAAAATCGAAGTGCGAATAAAGCTGAATCATTAATTTTGGCAATGTAAAATGGCGCATTTCTGCATATTTTGCTTAACGATATTCAACACACATCTTTTACTAGATACTTCATCTTTATATATTCAGTTTCTAATGTTGAAAATCCTAACTTTACTAAATATATAAATTAATCGCCATGTGGTTAAGGTGGTTCTGCACGTTTGATAAGCCGGAAGTGATGGCGTAACGTCATTTATCCGGAAAACGTAGAATAAAGCCTGGATTCGGCTTACGGAAATGAAAATCATTTTATGAATTAATGACAACTTGTGAGTAAATTTATTACAATGGCTCTGTTACTATATTTTTAAAGTCAAAATATGTTATTAAAACATATGACACGTTAAATATTTCAAATAATGTCTTAAAATTAGTGTGAAATATTCGGTTCACTTTAATCATCTCCAAATATCTTAAAATAAGCACAAGGACCTATACATTTTATTTCACCATATTATAGGCCACAT
Source organism: Mercenaria mercenaria (assembly GCF_021730395.1). Classification (NCBI taxonomy): domain Eukaryota; kingdom Metazoa; phylum Mollusca; class Bivalvia; order Venerida; family Veneridae; genus Mercenaria; species Mercenaria mercenaria. The sequence goes on from NC_069372.1 coordinate 66,018,489, forward strand.
GTTTATTTACAACTGTGAGAAGTTTCATCAAAATCTACATTATAGAAAAAATTCTATTCGCGCAAATTATTTGAAAGTTATGATTTTCCCATAGACTCCTATTATGAAAAATTGCGTGAGGTCGAAATTTTTCAAATCAGTCAAGCAAAAAATCAAGCACACGACCCTATCCTTTTTATTTGCTGAATTATTTAGATATATTCTGAAGTTTTGAAAAATCAGAGTTTAAAAAAAATTCTACATTGTAGAAAAAGTTTTGATCCAAACGTGCAGAACTACCTTAACAGTCTGTTGTTAAAACATCTTCCATGTCTTTAGTGGTAGTACACATTATTTGCCATAAATGGAAGCTACGTTTATACTGTTTTTCACTGTATATTGCGAGCAAGAAATATCTTAACCCCTAGCCTGCTGGCGGCAAGTGATTCTGCCTTTGCGACCAGTGCAGACCAAGATCAGCCTGCACATCCGTGCAGACTGATCATGGTCTGCACTGTTCGCTATTCAGTCAGTAAATTTTCAGTAAACTCCCCTTCGAATAATAAATAGTATTGCCCAAATTGAATGACGGACCAGTCCGTTTTAGAAATTTAGCAGGGTAAGGGTTAACTTTGAACCCAGCTCAAGAGAGTCACGAAACAACTTTGCTTTATCTTTTTAAGTTGTATATGTATATCTATTGTAGACAATAAAACATCAAAATTCAGTCAGTCAAAAATCTTACATCATATCAAAGAAGTATAAAATACATTTATTTTTATAGCTCTTTGATCATATACATTTGTATAATTTTTTTTCCTATCAAAATCTTCCAACCAAATGGTTTTGAAAATGTGACCAAGAATTCTAATTGTGAAAAAAGAAAAAATTGCAATTTAACAATTCCAAAGGTCAAGTGGACTACAAACGTATAACATGATAATTATGGAATCAATAGATCATATTTTGAAATTACTGATAACACACTAATAAAATAAAATTGTTTATAATACACATGAAAGAGATCATCTCAATTCAAAAATATACCTCATTTTACAAACATGATTCTATAAATATAGAAGAAAGGCACTAACTTCTTCAGACAAATACTCATGAAATAACATGTTCCACTTATGTTCAAATGTTGTACATTCCAGATGAAGAAAATGTGTTGTATTCCTTTTCCAATTGTCAGTAGTGTCTTTTAAGCTTCACAAATCGTGCACTGTCTCTAAAAAGCACCAAAAAAAATCACTGAAACATGTTTAATCCTCATCAAAGACGCTTTGGCCTTTGACACCCATGCCAGTCTTCACAATAATGAGTAACAACACCAACGCGACCTTTAACTCCACAGAACTGACGGACAAAATCACCTGGTGTCATAATTATATCCAAAACTGGATGGTGCACTTTGTCCGTATGACATTTTAATATTTGGTGGTCTATATGCGTAGTCCATCGACCGACTATAAGGTGAAGGTCGGGATTTAGCTGCCATTAGATACGTGTCATGCGCATACTGGGCGTATGCAAATGTCTCTGCTGTGGGATAGGAAGTAGTAAGACGCATGCTGGGATTAAAATTTGGCGCGAAACTTGATGCTGCCATAACGTCAGTTTGCTGACCGTCCTTGCCCTCATCTGAAGCTGAAATAAGAAAAAGAAAGGTAAAATTAAGGTGTAGAAATACTAACAAAAACAAGACAGGCCTTATTATGACATCTTACGGGCTTTAAATTGCATGTAAATAGTTCATGTATATTGTACATAAGCAGTTTTCCTTTTGTGTTAAACACCTAGAGACTACACGGGTCCATATAACAGAAAATCCAGTATTGCAGAGATCTTGTCGGATGCGAATTATGATTTTCGTTCTTCAATTTTACCTATTGTCCTTTCACAAACACGCAATTTGATCTTAATTCGTAATGATTCCTTATAGATACTGATTATATAACTATAATGAAGACTTTGCAGGCTTACATTTGGAAGTTGGAGATCCCTTTCTGCTAGTTCCCATCATCTGCAGGGAACTAGGTCGGCTATGATTCCGCTGCTGGCCATGTGGCGACATCTGGGACAAAACATCTACCATACTGTAGGAGAAAAAACATACTGTAGAACCAAAGTTTAGCACATTAATCTTTCCCCTGCTAAATTTCTAAAATGGACTGGATAATCATTCAATTTGGGCAGTACCACTTATTATTCAAAGGGGAGTTCACTGAAAATTAAATGACTGAATAGCGAACAGTGCAGACCATGATCAGCCTGCACGGACGTATCTTGGTCTGCACTGGTCACAAAAGCAGAATCACTTGCCGCCAGCAGACCGAAGGTTAAAATTACTATGCTTTTTAAACTGATATTCGCTTAAGATGTGATCATGATTCTATTACCAATGTGCCTGATGAAAAATAATGCAACGTGACTTGAAAAAATCAAAGATTTTATCCGATAGAAACTAGACTATTATATTAACCGCCATTTATTAAAAATACCAATAAAATAAAATATGCAAATGCTTGAAAATGTATTTAAAACATACAGAGGGGCGAACATCAAAATAATTTACAACTAAATAAACTTAAAAAAAAAAAGATAAAACATATTAATAAGAATATTTACCAGTCGTTAGGATCAACATCTCTAAAACCTTTAGCGAAAGGATTACTTGCTATCTTCAACTGTGTTATCTACAATAAAATATTAAATGAAATAAATGAAAAAAGTACGGTCAAGGTTTTATGTTGAAAAATCTTTATTTCAGAAATTACTAACATAATTGGTTTAATGGAAATACATTTATTTATTTTTTTTACTATTTTGATGCACCTTTTTTCCGTAACAATTTTCTTTGTGTATAAGGCAACACGGTTCACCTTAAACATCGTGAAGGGGGAGGGGGGGGGGGGGGGGGGGACTGGAATTTTTTTAATTTTTCAAATTATCTATTATACTACTTTTGAATTAATTAAAAAAAAATAATGATGCTAATAGGATAAATTTTGATCATTTAATACACCAAATAATTTTCAAATTTCAGTTATGGCTTTATTATAAGAATATTTTTTGCAGCAAGTGTAAACCTTGCCTAATAACGCACGTATTGAATAAAGCCCAGATTAAAAATCTCAGAATATCGTAGCATAAAAGCAACATTTTGCAGTCATATTTAACGTTATATTTTACAAAGGAAAAATGCTTTCGAGACCATAAACATTGACAGTATATTGCACGCATCCTTAAACTAGCGCCCGTGGAGACCTTCAAAATAATTTATATCTTGATCCGCAATGCACGGAAAACCTATTACGGTGGATCAAACGGGTCATTGACCAATCAAGATTCAAATCAGAAATATCATTTAGTCAAAAAGCGAACTGGGATGATAAAAACAGGTGACAGTTTGCTAATTCAAATGACAGATCAAGTTTTCATAATTCTATATAATTTAAAATCGCCCAACGTGTACGGAATAATAATGACACTTCTGTCAACTGCAATGGGATGGTTATAAAACATCAGATTCGCTTTTTGAGGCGTTTTCTCTGATGTCAGAGTTTGTCAACGACGAAATCAGCACACCATTACAGACTTCATGAACATTTCCTGAATCTGGTTCAATGATAGAATATCCCTATACATTCATAATTATATATTTCATAAATACATTAGTATTTGAGTTTTTGTTAATTTTGTTTGTCGTTTGGTATTTATACTTTAAGCATCAATCGAAGTGATCAAACTGAAGTTTTATCTGGTTAAACGCTGACCCCTCCCACTTCTCCGTTCTGCATGTTTGATAAACCGGATAGCGTAACGTCAGTCAGCGGCCCGTTTATACGTAAACGAGACTGAAAAATCAGTAAAGTACATAATACGGGTATACCACTTAAGGAAACAACTTCCATTTAGAAAGTCTCTAGGTTTATGTATTGCAATGTTGGGCAAGAATCATTTTCACTTACTCTGTGATTTTGGTAAGCCGTCACCGCCATGAATTTAGTTTCCGGAAATAGAAATGTTCTGTAATTCTGTGATTTTGAGCAATCTTCCGCCTTTGGATATACATAAACAACATGGAATCGGGGCTGGAACTTGTGCATGGAATTCAATATTATCTGAAAAAAAGAAGAAATTTTTATTACATATGTAATAGAATTTTAATTTCTCTTTGGTATACCAGCAACTGATGAACGTAAAAGCCGTCACCCTTAGTAACGCGTTCTCCACAAATAACCTTGAAAATATGTTTTTAAAATAACATTAAAGATGCATTTATTTTCGACGAATATTCGCAGAACTATCACTACCGACACTGCACTGCATCTATACTCAATTGTCTGGCACGAACTCTTGTTGCAATTCCATATAATCATATGTTCAAGAAAAATTATATGATATATTTTATATGGTATATTAATATCTGCTATGATTTACTATTAGTACAAAATGCCGTTACGAAAACTGTCTGATCTTTATGTGACTGTGCCCTTTAAGCGTTTCCAATTGTCTTAGTGAATTCCTTCAACACCAGCAGAAAACTGAACCTTTTGAATGAAACAAATTACGTAATGCGGTATTAAACTGAAATGGTGCTGATGGCATGAAACAATAAAGAACCAACAAGACCATACAAACTTATCACAGGCATGTATAATTTTGATATGATGTTTAAGGTAGATTTCACAATGTGCTGTATACAAAACGGTTTGTCTACATACAATTCTGCGACCAGATATTACAGAAAAAATACAACAATGACGTATCATTAAGCTGAATATCGAAAGTCAAAGTCAGGAGAAATATATTAACAATAAGAATTCGGTATGAATTAAGATAGAATCGTGAACGAGAGATTTAGAATTCCAGGAAGACAGGTATTGATAACCATTCTGACCGTTTAATTCTGAAACATTCACGAATCCATCAGAAGTCTCGAAAGCCTTGTACATATCAGCGCCGATCAGTGATAGGCAAGTTAGCCACGCTTCAGAATTCAGAAGTCATTAAGTCAGTGATGATAGACATTTTAAACAGACTCGTTAAGAAATATGCAGACATTTTTTGTGTGACCAGGTACATATTTTTATATATATCTTTTGTATAAACTTGCTTCAGAAAAGAAAATGCCTGTATGAGAACACAGTGCTCGTTTAGGTAACAATGGACCGGGCTTTTGCTGCGTTTCGGTCAAATAAAATAGTCCCAGATGCCTGTAAATTCATGGACAAAATGCTTATGAATACTATTATTACATACTCATTTATTTACTCCGTTAAATTTCAATGCAACCTTAAACGTCAATATTTTTGCGTATTGACGTTCAAATTTCATATTGGGTGTGTGACATCATTTGCTACGTCAGTTTTATGTTTCTCATCGCGTTTAAAAGTTCTTTAACGACGATATATTCAGTTTTACTCATGCTTAAGAACAAATCTGTATCATTTATGTAACAGTTTTAAGTATAAAGGTGTATGTAATAAAAAGATTATTAGATTTCCATCGAAAAATATGCACTCGTTCTTTCGCGGAAAAATACTGCGCTCCTTAAGTCGCGCAATATTTCCGCTGTAGAACTCGTGCATATTTCTCGATACAAATCTAATGACCTTTAGGTATATAACCTTATTCTGCAACAATCAAATTGAGTTACGGTAGAAAATGGAACTATTTAACTGATGTTTACATGTACATTGTTTCTTTTTAGGCCAAGAAAAAAATCCTTCCTTTTAATATTGATTCACAAAACCTTATAACACATTTTTCTTTTATTTACATTCTGAACATTTCTAAAAGCATATTCAAATACATTTTTGCGATATTCTTACTAATGGCATATATCTTCCAGTTTAAAAATATTTTGTTGGATGTTTCTTGCAAACATTGGATGCGCGTAGAACTATTTACTTAAGAACCTATCATTTTTGTACATTCTCCTTGCTTAATACAGAAATCATGTCAGGAAGGTTTATTTTAGTTCTTAACATCTTTAACAAATATTGTTTTCTATCACGAATATCACACGGACAAGTACAGAAACAGGATTTTAAAACCAAAATATTTTTTATGTCGCAGGAGAATCTTGTAACTGCCTGATGGGATTGCAGTCTACATTAGAGTGTACACATCAACTGCTTTTTACTTGTCAAAGCGTTTCTACTTTTAGTGTAAAATAAAATATCATATTACCGTTATTTCTGAAACGTGCAAAGACATTTTATGTACTCGCATTTGAGAGCTTTAAATGAATCGGCCTCCAGACCGTGCGACAACAACAAAATAGAGAGAAAAAATACGTATCAGGAAATTAATGTTATATTTCTTAATTACTGACAGACTTTATGTTATGGAAACACATGAGAATTAATTGTTTTTATTACTATTTTTGCAATGAAAATTGAAAAGCGCTTGGTAACGCTTTACTTGAAGTATAAACGTATCTATATGTAACACACACAATCCTCCGTGGCGGTACTGGTAAATTTTATTGTCGCGGCGGCCCGGGTTCGATTCCTGACGCGGACATGTTTTTCTTTTTTGAGTTGGCATTTTTAATATAGTTTAGAAACAAAAAAATCTAATTCTAATGTTCATTATATGACCAAACTTCAATTTCAAAGAAATGTAATTTTTATCCAAAAATCTGGAGGTCTGTGCCTATAGAGAACTTATACCACGGAGTATCATACCATTTTCATAAAAAAAAAAAAAAAAAAAAAAAAAAAAACTTTTCTGTGTAAGTTGTGATTAATTAAACACATTGGATGGCTCAACATGAAATCGGCGACTGAAAAAATATACACGAATTGACTCCGCATGAATAAATATATTCCTCGACGTTGTTTTTCTCTGGTCCATGTGAAAAAAGCTTTAAGTATACCAAACATTCTAAAGTATAATTTCATTAGCATGTATACATACAATTCAACAGTTTGGAAAATGATCTCAATTAGAGAATTGGTGGTGTTGATTTTACCTTTTGAAATCATAACTAAATTAGTCTTATTTACTTATTCATTTATAATCAATTTATTTTTAATATCAAATATAACTGGTTAATATTTATCGTAGACACACATATATGGTATGCACTATTTTCTGATGTGACATCCTTAATTCAATTTATGATATAGTTAGATGTCATTAGAGTGACCTTAATGACATCACTAAATATGTTTTTAACTATCATTAAATATACTCGCTGATATTACGAAATAATTTAAAGATATCATAAATGGAAAACAAATACCACAAAATAAAATACTTGGTATCTGTAAAGACGATTTATTTCAATTTTCAATACATATCCTTTAAATTCTATTTAATGGTACAAGTGTCGTAAAGGGAAAGGGAACGGTGTACTCATGTTAATTTCATCTGCTAGGATTTCTTAAATCATATAAAGAAATGAAAGAGTTTTCAAAATCGGATAAGAGATAAGAAAGTTATGAGCATTTGAATATTTGATGAAAATGTCGGCCATTTTGTTTCCATGGCGGCAAAAAACGGCGGATTTATTAAATTTCTAGGTACATAATGGTACTGTATTTACTGTAGTTTCTATAAAATACTTCTTTAAGCTATAATGAAAGAAATTACCATCTTTTACATCTTACACTGAAGAAACACAAGAAATTAATTTATATAAAAGGTTATTCGCTAAATAAAGAATTCAACAGTGTGTAAATGACGTCATAAACCCACTAAAATGGCTCTCCATGATCAGCCATTTTCTTAAAATTCAAATTGCAATATCTTTTTTAATAGTGATCCGATTTTAAAAATTCTTTCAGCGTTTTGAAAGGCTTGAGCATGGCTTTCATATACATTCAACTTATTGTCAGGCATTCCTTTATTTGTGAAATAAAAATCGTTTATTGATATCATAACACAGAATTAAATATATCATTAATTAGAAAAAAGGGTACCATATTTTGATATGTCAAATAACTGAATAAATGATATCAATGACGTGTTGTGTGATATCTTTACATGCATTTTATGATAAATATTTAAAAAAATTTTGTTACCATAAATAAATCAATGATTTTGTGATACTAGTATCAATAAATGAATTAGTGATACATCCAAAAACGAATTTATGATATCAAAAAATAGTGAATAAATTGTAAACCGGCCCCAATAGATATACGATATAGAATAAAGCTCGAACAATGGTATGTTATACCGGTGTCTACATAAAAAAGTCATCTCCATCAAAAAAGCAAGAGGGCCAGCAAATTTTATTCAGTTAACGGATATATTTAATGGCTGGCATTTTATCAGCAGAACAGTTAAATGTAAAAGATATTTAACATACTACAGAAACTGAAAAACTGTGCCATGCCTTATAGCTTTAAAACATAGAATATAATTGTGCTAACTTACTGTTTATTTAACAGTAAATAAATATCATGTCAATCAAAAACTAATTTTGACAGTGATGTACAGCAGAGAAGCAAAGTTTCGTAAACCATTCCGATTAAAATTCAGTGAAACAAGAATATAGCATTACAGGATAGATTGTGAGGATAACATTTCTCAGTCTGCAAGAAAATCAGGCGAAAATAAATGAGACTGACACGTCTGAGCGCCAGGTTACCTTTAGAAATATAAAGTTATCAACAAGGATCTTAAATATATTCTATTTTAAGTCCTAGATCCTGTTATTTTATATTTTCAGAATTAAGGCTATATACCGCACGGCAGAACAGTTTTCTCGGGAACGTTCGTACGGCGAATATTATAGGTCGGACGTACTGTCTTCAGAATTTTTTATTCGGTAAATGATTAAAATTACTCTTTCTCAATTGTGGTGAATATTATATACAAGTCTCCATTTTCACTTAAGAGTATCGTAAAAAGTGTAAAATTAAGCAAACGGAACTAGTGTGTTTTCTGTTGAAACTAAATATAGCACTTCGATTACAAGCAGACGGAATCATTATTCAAAGTAATGTTGTACGCATACACGCATATTTCGAAAAGTGCGCACACGCAAAGTAGACCCATGATTCAAATGATACACCATACTAAGAAGTCTCGACAAGCTGTTTTACTTTAGTACCAATGCAATACAACATATGCCTACATATGGAGCGAATGCACTTTATAAGGCCAGATAATAAAATTTCATCACAATCATGTAAAAGTTTAACTTACATGTCCATTATCATCCATCAGGTTATTGGTAAGTTTTAATTTATCAAAGGAGACTATCTGTTTTGTCCATTGTGATCCTTTAGCTGGGGAGTCGGGATGTACATGAATCCTACCGGGCATATAGGGGTCGGCCTTGCCCGCTACCACCCAACTTGAACTATGGAAAGAATATCTGAAAAGATAAAACAATAGTAATAGAGTGCTTATTCTGATTAAACTATTCATATCATAAGCCTAACAGAATTTTGGCAGCTCAAACAACCATATATGACTTGACATGACTTGAAACACCCTGAATGTCTCCGCTTCAAGAATCAAGACATTTTTAGCTCGACTATTCGGAGAATAGGGGAGCTATCCTCGGCTCGAGCGTGAGCGTCACACAAACGTTAAAGTTTGCGTACCACCCCAAATATTTTCAAAGTTCATTGAGATATTGCTTTCATAATTTGCATAGTTGTTTACCATCTTGACCCCAGTCTGTAAAAAGGAGGAGGCAACTCTATCAAGCATTTTGACTGAATTATGACCCCTTTTCAACTAAGAATAAATGTTAAAGTTTGCGTACCACCCCAAATATTTTCAAAGCCCACTGAGATATTGCTTTCATATTTTGCATACTTGTTAACCATCATAACCCCAGTCTGTAAAAAGGAAGAGGCATTTCTATCAAGCATTTTGACTGAATTATGGCCCCTTTTCGACTTAGAATATATGTTAAAGTTTGCGTACCACCCCAAATATTTTCGAAGTCCATTGAGATATTGCTTTTATATTTTGCATACTTGTTTACCATCATGACCCCAGTCTGTAAAAAGGAGGAGGCAGCTCTATCAAGCATTTTGACTGAATTATGGTCCCTTTTCGACTTAGAATATGCTTATTGTAATGTTAAAGTTTTACTCATCGCTTATATTATACTATCAAGCACTGAAAATAGTCGAGCGCGCTGTCCACTGACAGCTCTTGTTAAAAGTTGTTTTTGTACGCAAACAATGCAGTCAGATGTAAGTTTGCATTTCAGCCAGCTTTACTACAGGTTACAATATCTATCTTTTAGAAGCATAGTAAGGCTTTGGATTATCATAGTTCAAACATTCAAGCGCAAAAACTATAAGTTGAACATCCCCTCCTTCTACTCCTCTTTATCATCGTAATCTTCACCACCACCAACAACATCATCAGCAGCATCATCTTAAATAAATATATTCCATATTAAGAACAAAACATTTTCTTACTGGATAATTACACTGTATAGCACAGTCTTCTTAAGCACTGCGACCATACTGCACAGCACTTCGCTGTAGAAGACTGTGCGATACAGTCATATCATCCGGTAAATCAAATGTTTTGTTTTGAGTATTGGAATATCCGACTTTTGCATCATCATCATCATCACCGTCATCGTCGTCGTTTACGTCACCACCACTGGTGTAATCATTATCGTTTTCATCATTCATCATCATCATCATCATCATCATCATCATTATCAGCATCATCATCATTATTGGTATCATCATCATTAGCTGCAGCAAAAGCCAGCATCATCAATCAATCAATCAATCAATCAATAATCATAATCGTCGTCATTTTCTGTATCAATATCAACGTTGACGCAGTGATCATCATTGCATGTGTTGCTAATCAACAAGTTAGAGCGAGGACCAGCAGTTGCCACAATAGTATGAACAACAGCATGAACAACAGCATGAACAAAAGCATGAACAACAGCATGAACAAAAGCATGAACAACAGCATGAACAACAGCATGAACAAAAGCATGAACAACAGTATGAACAAAAGCATGAACAACAGCATGAACAACAGCATGAACAACAGCATGAACAACAGCATGAACAACAGTATGAACAACAGCATGAACAACAGCATGAACAACAGCATGAACAACAGCATGAACAACAGCATGAATAACAGCATGAACAACAGCATGAACAAAAGCATGAACAACATCATGAACAACAGCATGAACAACAGCATGAACAACAGCATGAACAAAAGCATGAACAACAGCATGAACAACAGCATGAACAACAGTATGAACAACAGCATGAACAACAGTATGAAGAACAGCAATGTACGAGCACTATTACCTGTATCTTTTGTCGTCACACGGCACAAAGTCCATCATGACCATATAATCTGCATTGCAGTCCAAGCCGTAAAGTCGCACTTGAAATGTCGGGAACATCCGCCTGAAAGTATATTCACATTTTTGAACATGTATGACAATACGGTAAATTTCATTTTTATATATCAGCGTCTTTAATACTTTGATTATCTACAGAATATATCTTCTTTGGGAAGGTAAACAAGGACCTTCGAGACAGAATATAAACATCACGACCATAACAACAAGAACATGGTAGCTGACTAGACCGGTCATAAACCGACTTTGAGTTAACTCAAATCTATCCAAGCAGTCATGTTGTAAAATATTTTAAACTATCCCGGAAATATAAAAAAGACGCAAGTCAGGCATCCGACCTTGAACTTTTGACACTAAATATGTCATAAGCACGGTATTATGCAAAGTAACGGTTTTGTATATCGATGAGAAGTGTTTCAAGACCTTCAAGAACTGCCAAGTGAAATCATTTCAATAAAACTGAGGAACTTCTATTCACAAGTCTGCAAAGCAAGTTCATAGAATAAAGTTCCTTAATTTCGTTTAGGCAATCAAACAGCGGCGCCCCTTTGCAGCGCCTTCCTGGCCGTCACATGACTTTCTAGGGGTCTAGAGTTTTCTGACCTTTCAGCCCAGTTTATGTTTTACGCGCTAGCGCTCCGCATGGAATTTGATAGTTAAAAAATATATGTTTTTACTTTTACAAAATAAAGTATCTATAATTTCAAACTACCTTATATGGATAATTCCTCGTTAAAATTTTATCATAATAAATTACGTTTATTTTTTCCAAAAATCGCAACTTTCGCATTCTTTCGTCAGCTGCAAGATAATTACGTAATCAAGAATGCCCGCAAAGTTTATTGGAATAGACACACGGGTTGTCTGGGCCACGAAAATACATCATTGCTTGTTTATAAAATATACAAATTAATCTAAACTGAGTTTTCCATACGTCCGCAGGTGCCTTTGTTGATTTGATTTGGAGGAAATCGTTGATTGAAACTGAGCTACGTCTGTTATTAGCCAATTTAGAAAATTAGCAAAATACAACAAAATTAACGGAGTTCTGAAAGAACGCGAGAAAAGCCATGTTTCACAGACTCTACAGTGCGAAAACAACAAAATATTCACAGGTTTTACATTTCTTCATGTTGTGATTTTTCATTTTATTTTGAACTGTAATTAATATCTGTTTTATACTATTTGGCTCATGCAATGTAGTTTTCGCAGATCTTGTTTCGAAAATCTTTATTTCAAGGCTTAATGCGATTCCAGTCGTCCTCTATTATTTTGTTTTAATTTTATGTATATCACGTCGCTATATGTATGTAAAGAATCTTTCTTAAACTGAACACAAATTAGTCATTAATCTATGTTTAAAAATATACTTAATATACAACATATACATGTATGTAAATTTCTTGCATTTACTGGCAATGAAATTTACTGACTGACAGTTGCGATGTAAACAATGAAGGTTTCTATGCACTAATATCCGTATAATTATACCTCTCCTGGGAAGCAGTCGGGGAACCAACAAATCATAATTAATGGCCAAATTCGCTAATTAACGATCTAATTAACAGGTTATAACGAAAATACAGTCTGGTTCTAGATATGTCATCCGTGTCTAGTCCTTCTGGATGATAATATCTGATTTCCAGTCTAACGGGAATAATATGTTATGTTTGGCCGCGTCACTTTCGAAGAAGAATTTATGTACTAGCATTCTTTCCGAAAAACAATATAAAGGCAGAAATTGAGAAAGCTTACAGCAGAAACACAACAAAATATTAAAAGCAACAAAACAGAACAGGGAGAAACGCGATAATGTTTTAAATATCATGTTTATTGTTATAATACTGTAAGTAACCGAGGTATAACACAACGAGTCATTTTAAATTCATCTGTTTCACGTGTTCACAAATTACCACCGGATCAACAACAGAATAAAAGATTCAAAATTTCAGAACGCCCAGTATGTGTATATTTCTGTGACAGTTGATGTGGCCGTCTTTTAAATGTTTATTTTGAAATATATGTGGAAATCTGGGCACAAGGCGTTCATGTTGCTTGAATATATAGGATGTCTATTACTGGGAAGGGACGTAAAAAGCGTCTGTGTCCTATTTGTATATAATCTATGTTAGACCTCATTGCTTTTTTATTCAGCTTTATAATTGTTGTTGTTAAAAAGAGCAAAGGAACATAATTAAAACTTACCTCTCAAAGATCAAAGAAAAAAATGATTAAAACTTTTTTTCTCGGTACAATTCTATTTTTCATTACCTAAATTCTAAAAAAAAAAATAATTTCTAAAAATTTCTAATATGACTTGTTTTTATCACTAACTAAATCAAAGACGGGAAAACATTTACAGCAATTCGCGTGCAATGAATAATAGAATGTTATCGAATTTAGCATTTCTTCATAGTACATTATATCTAAAAAGAAAACAAGGAAAAATATAAAATTACATACAAACATGTCTCACATACCGAAAAGATATGATTAACAGACATGTAATGTGAATGTTAAAGTCATAGAAAGCCAGTTTCCTTTCATCTGTGCAAAACAAATATTTACTAAACTACGGTTAGGGCTACTTTAAAAAGCATTAAATTCATATAAACTTCTAAAACTGTCTTCAAGAATTCGCTTTTAAATTAGCCATGTCCGATTTTAATTGAACCATGACTATTTATCTCCGAATTCGACAGAAAACGGCAGGGTGTGCTTGATTTATCGCTGATGATCATCGGGCGCGCTTGATTTCACAGTTTGTTTACACTTTTTCACGCTCATTAGAGAACATAGTTGTGTGGAATCACCAGAGCTGATAATACTGTCCCTAGGGTGCGGTCAAAGGGGTTGGGTTGTGCCTGAAATGCCAATTTTCTAGACACGTATTCATTAATCAAGAAATATGGCAAGCGGTTATTTGATTCAATGAAGATATATACATATCAAATTATGTACAAATTGTGACTAGATATCTCTGCTCTTGTAACTGGTCTTAAAATGCTATAATACTTATTATGCATTTTGCCGCTTAAAACCTTAAATCTACGCACTGTATTTATGAATATATGAAATAGTAGTATGTTCATAATGGGGTTGATAAAAATAAAAGGCATAAAGAAAGGTCGTAGTTTTGCCTCGGCAAATGTCTAAATAGAATTAATTTCTTTAAATATGAGTGGCGATCTAGAATTAATGAAACTTCAATTATAAATCAAAACGGAAATATTATACCTTAATAAAATTTGATACTTAAAAGTGCATTATTTAGCTTATTTGCAGTCTGGCAGTCCATTGACTATCAAAAATAGGTTAGGCTTGGAACACATGCAACGTAAGTAATAGTGACGACGTGAAAGCAACGTTTAAATTTTCGTTATCAAATTCAGAATATGCAAATATCAAATGCCTAAAATATATTGAATTAATGTCAGGCGTTTATGTTAGTGAGTTTGCCGACGATGTGATATTCATTTTATCATTCACGAAAATAATGAAATTTGGATCAAAGATTTTTTAATCATTGATATTTTCTAGGTTTTGTTTCAAAGGACTTGTCTTTCCTTGTGTCCTCATAATACTAGAAATATTACTGTACTATGCCTTTGATTGCAGTTTGATTGCAAACATCACATATGACATTGATGCTACTGTTACAATAATGGATTATGTCCCTATGTATTTCTTTGCTTTTTAACTAAAAAGTAGCCATGTACAGTATGTCAAATAATATGACGTCCTTATTTCTAAATTTTTGATAAGCCATGTTTATACATTTTTGTTGATTATTTCTATGTATATGAATAAACCACGTAGAAATTCCCTACGTATTATCTCTTGAATTTACCTGTTCAGTGCATCAACTTGCCCCCATATGTCACAGCGGATGTTTGAAATACTTGCTTTCTTAGGAACTATATACCATTTGACCCAACCCGCTTTGAACAACGTTTATTTTATTATTTATTACTATGATGACCGGCAAGGGGTAGTTAGAAGACAATGGTTGAAAGTTTCTACAAACAGGGGACAGACCATATGTCAAAGTGTATTCCAATATGTCAAAGTATATTCTGTACAATTTTCAGTGAGCCATATTGATGTATAAAATTATTTGAAGAAATATCTCATTAATTCTAGATCACCCTTTGTATATATGCAGATGAAAAATGGCATTTCTTCTAGCAAGAAAGGTGTTAAATTATCCAAGCGTGTGTGACCGGTTAATTTTTATAGTCTGTAGACGGCAGCTTCGTAAAAGTTTCTGCGACAACTTTGGCGCTTGCTCGAGCACTTATGTAGAACCATCAGCCTTCTGGACATTTTTATTCCAGACGAAAAAGATTCGAATAATGAGACCAAAAATAAATCATTCAGTGTTACTTTAAATGCGGATGGCTGTATAAATGAAGAACAGATTCGGCACTTGATATCAATTCGTGCAAAAACGAAAACAAATAAGAGATTTTTTTTATTATTTTCAGGCATAAAATAACTTTGAATATGATATTTGCTTGGCCGTTAGAACTGCACATTGGTGGGATATAAGATCAAAAATGAAATTTAGTCGATTTATAGGAACGTCTAAACATAGTGAAAAATGAAATGAGCTTGAACTACAGTAAATGGTTTAATCTGATGATATATAAGATCATATGACGCGTATTCTTCACAGTTGTGATGAAAGCTTTAAGGGTATTTGAAAAACTATCGAGTCTGCTTCCTGGAAAAGTCAGTACTGGTGTCATGTTAGAAGGCATGGTTGTGACCTCACGGAGGCTCGATCCCACGACCTCCGAATGAGCTTCAAACACACTAAACACTAGAAACGTTAATGCTTTTGGATGGTGAGTCACCGACGTGACAACACTTTGTCACAGAAGTTTGTCAAATTTATGTTTCAAATATTCGTCATTTAAGAGATAGCCCGCACTTATTTGTCAAAGTCAGAACTTGATCCTGCATTACTTTAACACGCAAAAGTATTTGTTAAATACCACACTTGTAATGGGTTTTATGTTTGCGTTAAAAGTGCACTTTAGTGACATTTTTTCACTTTGAAGTTTACTAAATTAGCGAAAGAAATAAGCTACGAGACTACTTATACTTAACAACATAAACTTTGTCGCCACAAAACTAACAACGAAATATTGCTAAACGACTAATCAACTATAGGCAAGAAATATAATCAAAAATAGGCAAAACGTATTTATCCGTTTCAATTCGAACGAAAATGACGAATCTAAAAAAAAAGAGATTAACAACATTTGGCGCCAAACATTTTTGTTTCTGATTGCACATAAATTTATTTTGTTTCATATTATATATTTTTTTAATCTAACCAGTCTTTATCAATTAATTTATGATGCATCAGACATATTGATTAAATGGTAAAATGACTAGTCCAACTAATTTAACGCGATCCTAGGAAATATTAAGTTACTTTCATTGCCCGTCACAAATATAAAACAATCTGACCGTCGAATTATTTTGATCAACAGTAGATGAAGTAAACTTTGTCGTAAATTTAAAAGAGTGCCTCAGATATAGAATTAATTTTACGTTGAATGCTAGTGAAATCTTGAAAGAAGTTTTGAAAGCAATATGTATTAAATAGATTTTAAGTTAATAGCTACATTTATTTGCTTCTCCTACAGTTCTCTGGTATTCAATACACAATTTCACAAACCGAGCGTTGTGCAGCGTATACAAAAAGTAAAAAGAAACGAAACTGACCTCCCTGCCTTTGTAACGATCATTTCTGTACCAAGTTCATCAAATTCGTCCCACAAAGATTTCATTTCAAGCTGGCATGACACACTTGCTAATTTTGAATTTAAAGGTCTATTTTCATCTTGTCCGTCACTGTCACACATTGAACATTCCGGTGATTTTGAGTTATTTTGGTTAATATCCGTGCTCTTTCCGCTCTCTAATAAGGAGTCCGTTAAATTATTCCTTGGAACCGCTTCCGGTAACTGTTGATCGGGCCGCACCGGGTCGTACAAAGGACGTCCGGTGCCAGCATTCATGAGGCAAGCTGTAAAATGACAAATTGTACACATAGAATTATATAAAAAAATGTGTTGATTAGAATATCATAAAATTTAACAAAATGCAAGATATTATTCTCTTTTTTTTCAAAATAATTGTCTGCTCCGCGAAATTATGATGCATTCATTTTTACAAAGTCGCACTGTCCTTAAACGTTCGTTGTATTTTCTTTTATGATAAATCTTTTGTTTTTTTACCAGCTGATTGATTATTACAAATTATTTTTGCGGATAATTCAAGAAGGACATAATGTGCACTTATATATTTTAAAAAATTTACAAAAATTGCTACAACATGTTATGTCGTATCTCGCTTTCTGAAAATACGGGGAAAAAATCATAATATTTGTCAAATTTGTCAAAATTTGCATCACTTCGTCTTTTTTAAATATCAAAATACGCAGCACATACGTGTCTCAAAAAGGCGACCTTTAAGAATATGCTCCGGCCGATATTCCTCTAACTTCTGTATTACATATGATTCTAATTTTGGCAATGTCTTTTTGATGTTTTCATACACCGTACTGCCACTTTGCTTTCCAAAGAAATTCGTAAATAAAACTATCATCAAACACGATAAGTAAGAACATGAATTTCAACAAAAATATTAGAAA
Source organism: Mercenaria mercenaria (assembly GCF_021730395.1). NCBI lineage: Eukaryota > Metazoa > Mollusca > Bivalvia > Venerida > Veneridae > Mercenaria > Mercenaria mercenaria. The sequence goes on from NC_069372.1 coordinate 66,036,479, forward strand.
CAATCTGCAAAGTACCTGCCAACGTATTAGGAATGCAAAAATTGTGAACTCTCTATTATTATGTTATCACTATAAAATGCATACGTGTAAACGAAATCCTGTCAACGAATTCAACCTCAATCCAAACACTTATCAGCGATGACTGAAACTTAGTAAATTACCACAGGAACCTTTGGAATTCAAAGATTTTTCCTACCTTCCATTGTTTTCATTCCGTTTCCATAGGGACCATTTTGTCCCCAGTCAAATTGACAATCCGTGCTTCTCTGTTGGGGCACAAAGGGATATCCGAAACCCTGAAGCCCTAAGTCACTCAGCGGTCCGGACATCAGACTGCTGATACTGAAAGCATTGGCACGCATTGAGAGGTTGGAACCTACATCCATGTGTCGATTGATGGAAACCCGGCGTCAAGATAAGCCGCCGTACACCGTGATGATAGTCTTAAGTCTCTAGCACAATTCTAAAGTCTCAGAACGTGTTGATAGCCCAAAGTCCCTGGTGCTGATAGTAAGAATGGAAACTTGGAAGCCGAGGCGATAAACACTTTTAGAAAGTGATAGTGAAAAGTAATTTTAAGGTACTGACAAGTGCTAATGTATCCTCTAAAAATTCTGTTCCCGCCCCATGCAGAATTATCAAACGTTTTCTCGTCTATTTTATTTAAAATTCCGTGGCATTTTGCAAGTGTTGTAACTGTATTCACAGCGTGTAACAGTCATTATTATCAATTATACGCCCCATTCGAATTAACTGTCCGTGCTAACACTCATTTTCAGGCATCATAATTTGGAACATGCAAATAAGTAGGCGGAGTTTATTGCAAAATAGGCGGACGCTTGATAAATCCATTGGAAGAAGCACTGGCTCCCGCTGTTGAGATAGATATCGCGGTATGTCAAAGTTATCTCCAACAGTCATTAATCATTGTAGAAGGCGGGAACATGTATTCTGACGTGTAAAATGCATTTCGCTTTTTCATTTCATATGCGCGTGTCAGTTATGGCAACATTGATACTGTTTTGATACACTTCTCATGTTTTATTGTTGTAATGTTCTAGGACTTTGTGACCTTTTCTCTCTGACGAATTTCAACATTTTGCTACATTTAACAAACATTTCAAATGTGAAATTGTGAACCTTACATTGTAACTGTCTTTATACATCTTTGTGTTCAAAATAGTGTAAAATAATATATGTAAACTTTTTTTAGGATTTTTACCAACTGTGGGAAATGATATAAAATAGAAAATCAATCACAGGATTAAACGCATTTCAACCATTCCTTTTTGAACAGAATGGTTGTTTCTAAAATGAATGAAGATAATCAGTGCATTTCCTTTTTTTTTCCAGTTTTATAAATATAAAAAATAACGTTCGTCGCAATTACAAGGAAATACATGTTAACTAAAAGTAGACTAGCCCTCTACATAAAATAATAATAAAAAATATAAAATGCTGCTCTGTATAAAACTCCGTTTTTACTTTCTAATTGTTTAATTAAGAAATAGTATATACCAAAACTATGTTTAAAACTTTTAAAGTTATATTTTTCATAGTGATTTATTCTACGTTGAGTGTGTAAAACATTCGATTTTAACATGTCATGTCATTTATGTAGCATATACATGTATAGCGCAAAATGCATTGTTATTACGTGACGCCTTTTTAATTTTAATCATTGCGAAGATGTAGCCACGTCCAGTGCAGACACGTCTAGTGAATAATTCTGCGTGCCTAATAATCGATCCCAAGTGTGACGACGTTATTTTATGTCCTATCGATTCTGAAATGTCCTTTATATAAAAATAGAATAATATTAGATCTAATGAGGTAGCAATTGTATGGCGCCTAATGATATAGCGATTCTATGTCAGTATTACAATGTTTTAATGAAAATTAACATTATATTTCTATGATATTTTTCATATGGTATTGTATTAATTTCTCATAACACATGTCAAAACAAAATATTTACATACACATTCAACATTAACTTTACAGATAATGTTATCCAAAGCACAAGTTGTTACAATCTTCTAACAAAGCAAAACTCGTTTGCCTGTGTTAGACGAAGAAGGAGGTGAAGCGTTGAATATTCTGCGATAAGCAACGGTTGATGTGTGGACTAGTGAGAAAACATTGTGACGTTAATAATGACGTCAAATAGCCTTATGACGTTCTGTTTCATTACTACCTCATGAATAAAGTTGAACATAATTTTTACTATCATGGTTAATGAACATAAACAATGCATTATTGATGTTAATCGTATTTTACAACGGTCCATCGTTCAGTTGCTTAGATATTTAAGATATTTAAGAATTACGCCCTTACGGTTCAATGCCAGTGCATCTGAATTCTGAAGGGAATGCATTGATTAGTTGATATTTGTAGGCGGGCCATTCACATTAGTATTATTGGTGATCACAGTATAAAGCATAAAAAACATTTGGAAAGTATTTCAAAATAATAACGAACTTTCTTTAACACTTAAGTAGATCAATCAGCATCATTTACAAGTTTGTCAATATTCCTGAAGCCTCTTATAATTCTGTAAAACAGTATGCACTATGTTTTAAACTGAAGCATAATTACATTAAAATGGATGGGACTATGACGAACATGACTAGTTTTTAGTTGGTAACACGCCACGTAAGCTATCATATTTGGTATATTACATATTCTACTATGCTTGTTTCTGTTAAAACACGCTTAGGCTAAAATGACGTTACGATAACGTGCGATGACGTCAATGTTTTTGTTGCGACCAAGAAAGAGCGCTACTATATTTTATCTACTGTTTTCGATTAAGGCATATTAGAATCGGAACAATGTATAGCAAAAATCGTGTTTTATCTAAATTAATACACTCAAAATCGGTTATACGTCGCCAGAATAATTCTCTCGGGTTAGAATCGAAATAATGTATAGCAAAATCGTGTTTTATCTAAATTAATACACTCAAAATCGGTTATACGTCGCCAGAATAATTCTCTCGGGTTAGAATCGAAATAATGTATAGCAAAATCGTGTTTTATCTAAATTAATACACTCAAAATCGGTTATACGTCGCCAGAATAATTCTCTCGGGTAAGAATCGAAATAATGTATAGCAAAATCGTGTTTTATCTAAATTAATACACTCAGAATCGGTTATACGTCGCCAGAATAATTCTCTCGGGTTAGAATCGAAATAATGTATAGCAAAATCGTGTTTTATCTAAATTAATACACTCAAAATCGGTTATACGTCGTCAGAATAATTCTCTCGGGTTAGAATCGAAATAATGTATAGCAAAATCGTGTTTTATCTAAATTAATACACTCAGAATCGGTTATACGTCGCCAGAATAATTCTCTCGGGTTAGAATCGAAATAATGTATAGCAAAATCGTGTTTTATCTAAATTAATACACTCAAAATCGTTTATACGTCGCCAGAATAATTCTCTCGGGTTAGAATCGAAATAATGTATAGCAAAATCGTGTTTTATCTAAATTAATACACTCAAAATCGGTTATACGTCGTCAGAATAATTCTCTCGGGTTAGAATCGAAATAATGTATAGCAAAATCGTGTTTTATCTAAATTAATACACTCAAAACCTGTTATACGTCGTCAGAATAATTCTCTCGGGTTAGAATCGAAATAATGTATAACAAAATCGTGTTTTATCTAAATTAATACACTCAAAATCGGTTATACGTCGCCAGAATAATTCTCTCGGGTTAGAATCGAAATAATGTATAGCAAAATCGTGTTTTATCTAAATTAATACACTCAAAATCGGTAATACGTCGCCAGAATAATTCTCTCGGGTTTGAATCGAAATAATGTATAGCAAAATCGTGTTTTATCTAAATTAATACACTCAAAATCGGTTATACGTCGCCAGAATAATTCTCTCGGGTTACCGCCCTTGTAAAATGATTCCGGAGACGTCTAACCTCTTTCCGTGTATTAAAAACGTTAAAACACGGGTTTTCTATACATAATTTCTTAATTAGAATATTAGAATCAAAATGATAAATAGCAGGACAGCGTGTTTTAATTAATTAAAACACGTCTAAGAGATAGCATGCCCCGATGGACAAAGCCTTAAATGAAACTAAAGATAAATTGATGTAATAGAATTTACTAAATACTCTAACCATTGTTTGACTGTTCCGAGCGTTCTGTTGACTTTCACAATCATACACGAACTGCTGTAAATTGTTAAAGCAATTAGCAAGTAACATGTAGCCTGTAAAATCGTTTGCTCTGCAAAATATGTGTGTAATGTTGCCCATCTGCAATTGTGTTAATTCAGCACTGCTACATTTGTAAATACAACCGCACAAAACAGGTTCAAGAAAGCGCAGAAATTTGGAATTTTGACGTTTGTGTCAGTTCAGTTTGTCTAGTTTTGAACGTTTGTTGGTGAATATAACATAATTGAATCTCATTTATCATCGAGACATGTCATAATGTCAGAATTTGGCAACATTTGTGCAGTTGAGTCTAGTCAAAGAATGAAGTCATGGGTATGAAATAAACATGCGTTTCTGCAACTATATTTTAAAATCGCAATTTGCCGTTGAAATCTGTATCAAACAGTGAAATTATTAGGGTTTTAATCCATCGCTATGTTTCAGTAAACTATAAAGAAACCCATCAAATAAAAGACCGTGACAAATTAAGAGCAACGAGACATTTCATACCCGCCAACGCAACAGTTTGCCAATCGACCTTCCTCAACCCATAGTCTTTGAGGCTGAAGATAACTGAAGCTCTCTGCTAGTTTATTTTCTCATCATTTGCCTCCTGCATGTCCATCTACCCTCAGAGAATTTCGCTATTGACTTCAATGTCTAATTATTTCTCTTGCCGGACCTGTTTCTCGATGCTTCGCAAGTTCTTTATACATCCGCACTAAGCTTTTATATCTTCGTTGTATTCTGCTTTTTGAACTCAGAATTCACAATACTGGCGGTGTTGCCTCAAGAATAAACTAAACAAGGACTGTTAAGCACATATACCCCGTGATGTCCAGCTAGAGGCAACTGCGTTTGTAAACCTTGTACTTTGGCCTAATGACTTGAACAGAAGCTGGAGTCATTTTCTGACTACAGGCAAACATCCTACAAAGTTATAAGACCACTGGCCAAAGCGTTCTCAGATATTGACCAGAAGCCATTTTCAGTCTCAAAGGCACTGTGACCTTGACTTTTTTGACCTACTGACCACAGAATATTTGGGGTCATCTACTGACAACGGGCAATCATCTTGTTCATTGACAACTGTAGGCGAAAAGCGCTCTTAAGTTATTGCACGGACACCACTTTCAGTCTTTAGGTTATTGTGACCTAGATCTATAGATCTATGACCTGCTGAAGATAACTGAATGAATATAAACAAGGATATAGCCTCAAAAATTTTTGTATTTAATTTGAAATGACATTGCTCTTCGTAAACAAATACATGGTAAGCAGGTAAGGGGCGGGGACAGTGACGTACATGAAATACCGGTACACTTTTAATCCTATCACTGATCATATATATAACTAAGGTCCCGAAGATAGGTCTGCACTGTGAAACTTCACGCATCATTGGGGTCGAGCAAAACTTGCGTGCCCCAGTCATTACATAGCCTTGTGTGTTGATTGTAGGGTATTGTTCTTATGGGATATGCTGGGGTCTGAAACATATCTACCATGCAAGAGCCTGAAAACAGATAAAAAAGCAGCAAATATTTCTGATTCATAAAAAAGTTTATATACAATATCTGCAGATAAGTGGATGGGTGGGTGTGATATATTCGGCGAAAGTCTATGTTGTTCCATTGCTGACCAAGACTAGTCAGATCCAAAAACGAAATTCACGCCGTTTTTATATAAGATTACAAAGCACGCCCATTATGCAAAGAGGAACAATTAGCACGCGACTAAATACTAAGATACTGTTGTTACCACGATCTCCTAAGTGGAACAGAGTCCATGAAAAATAAACGTGCATAAAATGCGACATAAAACCCAAAATATATACAACAAACAGCAAACATGAACAAGTGAATCACATGGAACTGGCAAAACATCATTAGGGTAGTTAATTGTTCAAAAGAACTCTTATACCCCATCTCGGTCTAAAGTTACAAAACAATGTTGACAGGAGTTTGATATAAATGTAATGCCAACATACTTCACAGAAATGTCCGTATGTCTTAATTGTATATGTATTATAAATAATAAAACTATGACTTTGTTATTCCTTTAAAGTTTTATCGTTGAACATTACATATTATGTCTGACAGAACAGTGAATATACTCAAAGATAGTTGGTTCTGAAAGCCCACCGGAACTGAGCTGCTCCGATATTTGTATTCTAAGAGTATTCGGTACAATACGGGCTTTAGCTAAGAAATCGGTTTTTGGAAGTCTCACTTTTTTCAACTTATATTTTTTCGTTTACATTTACAAACATTCGCTTTTTATCAGTCAACAGTGCCAGAGAGTACATTCTGAATACACGTTTAATGAAGAAGCAACAGAAGAGCTGATTTTATCGTCCATGCGCCATCAAAGATGGAGGATCAGGAGTGTTTTATTCTATACCCGTCTGGCAAAAGAGAAACTCTGCATGCAGCCATAGGGTTACACTGCAACAATTACAAGGCGGAGACTGAATCACTCATGAAGGCCGTCTCAATGATTGAAGACTCGGTAGAAGAAAGCTTCTCAGTTGTCCTTACAGATGCACTGTCTGTCATGGAAGTTCTGATCAACAACAAAGCTCCACAGCTGGCCAGGAGAATGCAGAGTCCGAGTATCACCTACAAATTAGCGATTCCATCCCATTGTGGCAGGCAATGAAGAGGCAGACAAATTGGCTAAGCTAGGAGTTCAGTCAGAACAACCAACAACACCCGTGAGCTACAAGGAGAAAATCACCATCATCAAAGCAATAACGAGACCAAGGATAGTTTGTTTGTTTTGGGTTTAACGCCGTTTTTCAACAGTCATGTAACGGCGGGAGACCAAGGATAGAGGAAGATGCTTTTCATCTCCTTGATCGGTCAGAACAAGTGATGCTGGTCAGGAAGGCACAACAAGCTCAATGCTCACATGTAACAGAAATACAGACTAGCACCATCACCAACCTACTACTATCCATGTGGTGAGGATGATCAGACCACGCAACATATACTCCAGAAATGTAAAAGGCATGCCCTGGAGGCGAGCTGCGACTTGTCGATTGATATCTTGATTCACCAGAAACTGTATGGAAGCATTGATGATCTGCGGCGAACCACAAGTTTCACCGAGACTGTTGGTCTTACAGCGTAGGGCGTAAGAAGAAGAATCGTCTATATCGTTCGTACCATTCGCCCCCGGATATTATTGTGTCACATAGCCATTTCTTAACAGAAGAACGATGTATCAAACTGCTATACAAAGACTGTTTGTTTATTCTTCCTTCTCAGAAGCGGATATATCCATCCACATCCAGGTTCAGTAAACACTCATGTTATTCCTTCGACACATGACACTGGTTGTGCAATGCATTAAGATAACCTATAAAAAAGAAGAACAAAATAGAATACCTTAATATGCTTGTGCAATATGCAGCAAAGGGGTGATATCAACTAGCAAATTTGTGTCATGTATGAACTGTACCATAAAATCTCATCGAAGATGTTTGGACAAAAAAAAAAAAAAAAAAAAAAAAAAAAAAACAACAGTAAAGTAAAATTCATTCTAAACATTTTTGATATTTTTGCAGAATGCGTTGTGCACGAACTTCATTTTTCAAACCTTTCCATCGAAGAAGAAATTGACAATTTAACATCCTATAGTAATGACCATTCAACTGCAGGCACACATCAACACACAGCATTTAGCTACCCGATATTAGATGAACATTTTGAGCGATTTAGCAAAAAAAAAGGACTTCATTTTATTCAATTCAATGTCAGATAACTTTTACCAAAAATGCCAGAAATTGAATTAATTGCTTGACAAACCAAATCAGCAGTTATCAGCATTACGGAGACATGGTTATATAAGCTTTTAGAAATGGCAGAGACAGACATGGAGGAGGTGTTTGTTGTTTTGTCAGAAATGATATTGCATTTACTGTCATAAATGATTTTAACATTTTTTTTAAAACAAAATCTATTGTTGTAGGTACCATATGCAGGTATATATCTCATAAACAATCAAATTTTATACAGCATTTTTAAAAACCTTAGGTCTGATTTTGAATCCGATCTCGTATGAGATTTTAACATTTGTTATAAGCAGAAATCTAGTGATGCTATTTTGAAATCATATTTTAGTCTCTTTTTGATCTACAGCAAGTTATCAGTGAATTACAAAAACTTCAAGTAGCATTATTGATCGTAATATTATTACAAACTCAAACGAAAGCATACATCAGTTTGACTGTATCAGCATACGAGTCAGTGTCTATTTAATAATATTTTGTACCAGAAAAGTTTGGAAACAAACGTTTTCTAAGCATAATTTTACATTGAAATGTCTTAAAATTATACAAAGGAATTATTTATTGATACACTTCTTCAGTCTGATCGGAGTAAATGTTTTTATTCTGATAATGTTAATACTGCTTGTACTAGTTTTAGAGATGTTTTACGTCAGTTTTAGAATTTGTAGCCCCTGTCAACGAGGTTAGATTGAAACAACAGAGAACAGAACCTTGGGTATCATCCTGAATTTATCAATTATGATCAAACTTAAGGATTTTTATGTATATAAGTTTCATTGTTGAGAAAGAGTCTGCATTAAACCCAAAGATTCATTTGACAGCAGCTGATATTATGCTGGTGTAATTAGACTTTTATTACAACCTGAAATGAGAGCATTGTCCGTATTTACAACTAAGTCCGTATTCCCCTATTGTATGATCTCCAGTCTGGATTTAGAAGCTCTTACTATTCTAATACCTGTCTTATTTATTTGTTAGATCACATCAGAATCAATAACGCAAAATGTATGTACAATGGTATTACAAAAAGCATTCGATACAGTTGATCATGATATACTTTGTAACAAACTTAAACTGATAGGTCTGTAAAATACAGATTGTTTATCTAATTATCTAATGATAGGAAGCAAACATGCTGCGTTAACTATGTGTTTTCAGATTTTAGAACCTGTCCCTCAAGGTGGTATCCTGGGGCCTATATTATTTTTATACTATGTAAATGATGTGATCCTGATTGTAAATTAATTTTATGTACTGATGATAATGCCATTTTATTAGCACATAGAGATCCAGGAGTCATATCATAAAACTTGGCGCTGTTCTTGAGCAATGTTCATCATGGCCTGTTTACAATAAATTGTCTTTACATCTAAGAAAAACTGAATGCTTAATTTTTGGTACCAGATGCAAACTAAAGCAGGTTGAAAATGCAATGGTCGAAGCATTTTATCTTCAACTGCAGTAAAATACCTAGGTCTCAAGATTGATAATCCTTTGTCCGGTGAAACCATTGTAAATGATATTTTAACTAAGGTCAACTCGAGACTTAAATTTTTATATAGACAAACTGAGTTTTTAGAATTTAAAACTAGTAAATATTTGTGCTATACACTGATATGTACAGTGTTTCTTAGATTATACATGTTGCTCATGGTACCCTAGCTTAAATGAGTGTTTAAAAGATAAATTTCAAATATGCCAAAATAAATGTTTTAGATTTATTAAGAACATGGGACCTAGAGAAACTGTAAATGAGAGTTGACTTTCGGATCTGGGTGTTTTGTATACTATACGGAAAATAGAAATATGCAGCTGTGGGTAAATCATGTTTTTAAAATATTTGAAATAAATGCCGCCTTATATGAAGGAAAATTTCGAGCTTGCTAAGGAAGCACATTCCTATAACACAAGGGGAAAATTGTACAATTTTAAAGTTAAAAAAAAACTTTGGTAAAGAGAACATATTTTTTTTACACTGCCATCAAAGATTGAAATTCTTTACCAGATTGAATAAAGAAAATAGACAAGTCACCTCTGTCTAAAACAAATGTTAAGAACCATCTACTTTATTCTGCAAAGAAACTAAATACTTAGGCACTGTTGAGTAGATACACGTATCCGTTACATTATGGAAAATTTTAAAATGTAAGACTTTTAACAGTATTGTGTATTTCTTTAATATTCTATGGAAACAAAATTAATATAAACTTCCAATTTCCAAAATCTTAATTGTTTATTGTTAGTTGCTCTCGCAACTTTATTATACGATGCATTGCATTTGTCGAAGTTTTATATTACCAGTAGTAAATGTAATATTCCTAGACCCCAATGGAAATAAGTTTTGAGCTTTCATGGGTCATCCTAGTTATTACATACACACTTTCTTCTTAAATAGCCTTTTCTACATATCTAGTCTTGAAATAACATTACAATTTGTTTCCATGGTATATTCTTAACCGTATTATGTAACAGACATAGAATATATGATTAGTTATTATTCTCTGAGAGACATGTGGTATTTTCTTAATTCTTAATGATTGATACCACTATCAGAGTTTTTAGATACAATGATTTTGTTCTTGCAATGTGTTTTTAATAATTTGCGATATCAATGCTTTATCTAAGTGTAATAACTGTTTTACCATGTCAATTACTATGCTCATAATTTGTAAACGTGTGTTTTAACCTGAATAAACATCTATCTATCTTCCACACGATACCCTCTTTTATGCAAAGATATTGAGTTCATGCGTATATAAAATGTAAAACAACAACACCATGGTCTTTGTGTAAAGTTCATACAATTTATGCATTTGCAATAAACCCAATGTTATATTTTATGTACTATCCTTCTATTTCGGCCACTAATCTTTTCATTATAAACTTATGGAGATCATCAAAATTCAATTAAAATATGTAGAAACGATATTCATGTATTGAAACGGCATTCTTTAATTGACAGGGAGGCATCTCCGTTACTCTAATTATCACTTCAAAGTGCCGACGTGTGGTATCAAAGCGCGGGCACATAGATTCGTGCTCTATCTAGGAACAAGTGTTATGAATCTGTGTTGGTTCCTGGTGAGAGCGCTGTAGCGAAAATAGTGGAAATATATCAATCAAAGTTTTGAATAGTTTTGATCTAAGAAATACAGTGGTGCTAAACGAATTAGAAAAGGATCATGGCTTACAGATTTTGGTGATGAAATTAGCTTATAGTCTGATTTCAGTTTGTATAATCCTTGTTCATGTGTGCTGCCGACTCTTGGCATGACATTCCGGAACCAGCATGGCTTTCTCAAAAGAAAGAAATTTAGACCAAAAGCAGGTTCGAAAGCACTCGACGTAACGTTCGATATTTAAATTTTTGCTTTGGGCCCTCACTATGGCATTTAGGTTGTTACATAATAATTATACAACCGCCTCAATAGCCTGGTGGTAGAGCGTCCGCTTCGAGTGCGGGAGGTCGTGGGTTCGATCCCCGGCCGCGTCATACCAAAGACTAAAAAAAAATGGTACTAGTAGCTTCCTCGCTTGGCGCTGAGCATTAAGAGGATAGTGCTAGTACTGGTCAGCCCGGTGTCAGTATAATGTGACTGGGTGGGGTATCATGTCACGTGTCTAAGGCGTGGTAGTCCAGTGAGGCAGCACTATAAAGTTGGGCATTGTGCTCACTGCTACAAGTAGACACCGTCGTTTATATGACTGAAAAATTGTTGAAAAAGACGTACAATTACATGTGATTTCTTTCCATACCTGTTATATATCAGCACCTAACTACTCGTAATAAAATTCTGTACCTTATAGTGGCAAAGAGCAAGTGGTTTGTGATTAAACTGACACCGGGAAGGAAAGAGAGAGTAAAAAATTTGATTTTAAGTGTATCTTGAGCACATATTTGACAATACCGCTAATACCTTTAGCACAGTTTCGAAAATGCTGATAAAAATGAAACATGGTGGCATGTATTTAAACAATTTGTAATCCATCAGCGAGGTACACCGTAACAAGACATGATTATTTATTCTTCATCTGAGATTGAAATCTATGATATAACCCGCGTCTCGAGATGTAAAAAATTTTCTCTCGCAAGTAAAACACATAATGTGTTACTAAATAATTCTTGAACCCGTTCATCAAGTAACACCTTTATTCTAGGCAAACTAGGCTCTATGACATTTTGAACAGTTTAAACAATAACCATAAACAATAAAAACATCTCTACTTTCGTAATTGCACATTGCACTGGTATCTACATTCTCGTCTTGATAGAATTCTTAAGCCATATTCCATCATCCGGAAAAAAATGTTACAGACAAAAAAATTTACTATTTCTGTCGCGGTGTTATCTCATTTTGAAAGAACTTTCTCTACTGTAAATATTATGTATATGTTCTGTTCTTTTATTAATCAATTATAAACTATAAAGGAGGAAAAAAAAAAGAACAGGATCAGACAGTGACATGTATTGGAATACATTGTGGTATTATGTGATGCTAATATGGTATGAAGCCAATATCTCAATAGTATTTTTCATACTTGTAACGATACATTTATGAACATTTTCATACATTTCGAAAACTTGTGTTGTTAACTACATATCAAAATTGCCAACAAAATCCAAGGATGTTACAGTATCATTTTAACATGACTGAAAAAATGCTCGTAAATGTATAGAATTTAAAAATGATCAAAATTCGTTATAACGCAGGGAAATCATAACAAAAACCAAAAATGGAAAGATGTAAAATAAATGAATTGGTGTCTTTATACTAATCAATTTTGTTGAAATTTTAATATATAATTAACAGCATATTTTTCAAAATCTGTCAAAAGTACATATGCCAGGTATTGCGAAAAATATCCAGAGGGTGTAGTATCATGTCGGCACCGAATATTAAAGAGAGGGAGAACATTTTAGCAGGAGGAAATATGAACAAAAAGAGCAAATATTTAGTGCATCCTGACATGATCTTAGGACAGTCAGCGTGTTGACTTCTTTGTATAGGATATTCTTAAAGACTGTATTACACGACATTATTAGAAATCTTATTTTGAGTGAAAGATTCGTAGAACAGTTTGTCATAGACACTTAGAACACTACCTGATACCGTTTAAATATACAGCATCTGTTTTAAATTGACCAGTATTAATATGGCAGGACTGACACCATGGCCAGCGCCATTTATCGTAATGTCGTCGTTCATCATGAGCTACCTTATTTGTGTAGAAGTTGTACAGGCAGTTCAAATACTGAAATATAAGCACAGGAGAATAAGCAGAAATTCAGGGACACAGTTAGTGAGATTTTGGCTAATGTTCTTTTTGCTTAAATAACATAATGTGAAAACAAATAACATGGTAAACATACTCAGTTCAATTAGGGCCTAGATAGTTCATCATCTTACGTTAGAAAATACTTACAAAATACCGAAAACGCCTCCGATTAAATCGTAAGCGAGCAACAAATTTTCTATGAGATTTTGTGCGCTGTACTGAACTAAACAGCAAAGAACATGGTGTATCTCATAACCATCAGGGGAAATTTTTGGAATTCAAGCAAGTGTAGGTAGATTGGATGTTAATGCACGAGTCATGCACGGAATAGCGATTATCATCAACTCAATAACGTTAACTGGGGATAATTATTACACTCTAGATTTCACATAATCGTTTTTACAGAGCTTGTAACTATTCTGCCTTTGTTTTAAGAAATGTCGCTTTGCTGTAGAGAATTAAGCATGAAATTTGAATTTCTGAGATTTATTACGGGAACAATATCAAAGAATTCAGAGAACACTATCCAGCGATTTTCTGCTTCATATATTCATTTTTGTAGAGTTTTGTGCATTGTTATATAATTCCACATTTCCAAAGAGTTTAGGGAAATACTGTTTTCAAAGAACGCTCACTGTGCAAGCATGTTTGCGCGTTATTCGACACTGGATACTCATCACTTTCAAAGCTTATCAGGAGTCATGTGCACTTTCTTGGGAGTAAATCTATTCGGAAAAGGACTTGAGGAAGTGGTATACCATAATATTTGAATGTGTGCATGTTCACCCACAAAACTGTGAGAATAAACAATATATATGGTAAACTGAATGTGTTGTATATTCATTCTTCTTCGCAATTACAAAAAACCTCTTCCAGTTTTATGGTTAATGGTTTGATAATGTCGAAATAATGAATAAGTTACCGCAGGAAAGCTACAAAATATTATTTTGTTAAAACGATCTCATAGACAACGTGACGTTAAGTTTATGTAAATGCGCAAAAATTCTAGTTTTTATTTTGAAAGTACGTGATTTCTGACCGTATTTGTTACATGAGCTAACTTTAAGCATCCATTTTTGCCAACTCATTTTCATGAATCTTACATTTTTGAGTTACAAAATGTATGACCAATATTTTGCAGCTTTTAGGTACTTGTATTTCAATGACGTGTGAAATGTAAAAAAAAAATGGTTGCCAACGACTGACTGTTGAATATCACAGCCACTTCGAATATATTAGTGGTTTCATTTGCAATGCCCGTCTGTTCCTTTTTCATTGCTAATTTGGTATTTATGCATATTTCAGTAAAAAAAACCCGTTATTCGTGAACTAGATTATGTGTGTGTATTCGGGTTTAACGTCTTTTCAACAATTTTTCAGTCATATAAACGACGGGTGAACTAGATTAATATCTCCACGGTAGTGGACAACTGGAACTCTATATCGAAAGCCTTGACACTGGCTTATTTACTCAGAAGGATACCAAGCTTTGATGCGTGTTTAAATATATAAAGATAAACATATATTGAATATAATACTTACTTGAAAAATAACATATTTTGAAGATTCTACACACAGGAAAGATAAACTTATTTCAAGATACGGTAGCATACCCTGTCAAGTGCATAAATTGATTCCGATATTCCAGCTAAAGTCGTTAAAATACTCGTTATTACGTACATTTAACTCAAATCTCAGGCTCTTTACCAACACTGTTGCCATTCGCCTGGGCACAATATGTGAGGGCAAAGTGATTGTTAAATGTGATGAAGTATTTCAGATTTCAGCGGATATGCATTTGTCAAGAAACGAGATGGTGATCCAGAATGAAAATGACTGATTTACAATAAGGGGAAACAAACTTTGAAATTATAAAGAACTGATATCTTATCATTTGATTAATTCTTTCTTATTATTAAGTGTATCTGCATATTTTCACAAATCTTGCGGATACAGTTTTAACGTATAAATTATAAGTCATTAAATACTGTGATAAATTCTACATCTGGAAGAAATGAGATACAAGAATATTATATTATTCAAGAGTATTCTTTCAATGGAAGTTAGCTAATACTTATATAAGCAAACCTTTCAAGAGTATTCTTTAAGTGAACAAAAACATATCGAACTTGTTCTTACGTATTTTTAGTAGTTTAACATGTTTATCTATTCATTATAGCTGTTGCATTTTTATATTAAACGGAAATGGAGTTCAATTTCAAGCAGGTGTACGTAACATTTTTTTTATTTATAACTGCATTACGCATCATACATAAAAGTGATGCATGTTTATCATCGGATTACAAAATATATATTTAACTATTGATATTTGCTGATACTCTCTCATGTGAAGTGGAATAACTTT
This sequence comes from Mercenaria mercenaria, assembly GCF_021730395.1. NCBI lineage: Eukaryota > Metazoa > Mollusca > Bivalvia > Venerida > Veneridae > Mercenaria > Mercenaria mercenaria. The sequence continues at coordinate 66,052,107 of NC_069372.1, forward strand.
AAATAAATTTGGATACAAAGCATGGATTACAACAATTACAATTGAGCATTTGGTTTTAAAGTAGTCTGTGTTCAGACCCTATGTTTTGTTCGCAGGAGATAACATAATCAGAGCCAAGACTGATGAAGTCAGAATATATAAAAGAATTATATTTTTTCAACAACAAAAAAAAAAAAACAACAAAAAACGATTATCTAGTCAGACTAGTTTTAAAGCTGTGTAATAATTAAGAAAAATAAAAACAGAACGTTGAAAGTAAATACCCCGGTAACTGATCCCATGTAATAAAAACAAAAAGGTTGGATGTACAGAGAACAGCAAACACCCCCAGAACCACACATCGCCAATTAGGCATGCCACAAATAGGGACTGCACGGGAAAGATAATTATAGTAGATGGGTTGCTTCAAATATCCATGAACCATGTACATATTAATTATATGAAAGGTATACAAATTGAGATGGGATAAAGAAAAAACACAACAAAATAAAAAAAAAGAAAGAAAAGAATAGGACAGATTCTTGGATAGGAGAAAGCAAGGGTGCATATGCAACAGGGAAAGCCATGTTTCAAAATCGCAGAGAGCAAAACCAGTAGACAACACGGACACAAACGAACGGACAAAGGAACAAAGTTGGTCTTGGCGCTGTGGTAAATCACCAGTTGGGAACTCAAACCAGTATATCATGAGCACCTAATCTCGACCACAGTAAAAAGGAGAGGGGACGTTAATGTGGGGGCACGGGAGGGTTTAAGGGAAGTAATACCACCAATATACCAGATTATTTACTTAACATAAAATACGGAACGGACAAAAAACAAGCTGAAAATCGGGACACCGCCTTGGAACGGTCAGTAACCTATATAAAGGAAGCTGGGGATTTAAACGTGTTTATGGCATACCAAACTCGCACTTTCCCTATATTCCACAAGTAAGACAAGACAGTGTAAATACAACAAATCCCCGCTGAGAAAAGCTCTACAGTCAGTGACAATATAACAGTATGCATAAAGTAAAACATATAGATAATAACATTTTTAAGTATTAATGCATCAATGTACTCAACATCTTGCCTTACGTCAGAGCATCAGGAGCAAACGTCTAAGAGCACGACTAAGTAAGTTGTAAGACAAAATTCCAGTTCCTCCGTCTGCTTTGTAGGCTTTAGGAGAAAAGCATCCCGAAGGTTTCCACATGAGTAGATACCGCACCATCAAACAGAAAAGCGTAGCGACTAACTGTTGAGGGGCCAGTCAACAAACATGCAATGTGCTTTACGATGATCACATTGTATGGTCTTGTAACAAATTTTCTAACAGACTTTACCAATATTTATTATAATATTAGCATTAATCATGTTTATTTTCGTTATTTGTAATCTAAATTCCCTAGTTATATGGTGGTTGTAAAACAATCGGTTTAATGTTTGTGTTAAAATCTTTATAAGTTCGAACGTCTTGAGTAATATAGAAAAGCTTCCATAGTTTGGGAACAGCGTAAGGGTGAAGATTAATATTATCGGTAGTTATAAGATTTCTTGCTTAAAATCCCCTAAATTTGAAACTCTTGCATCTAAACGAAAGTATGTGATTTAAAGGAACCGTTTGTGTTGCTAGGACATCTCGTCCAATGTTTGGAAAATTGTCCAATTTTCAAAATTGAAATAATGTGTTTTATCATATATTTATTTTTAAATTACCGTTCATAACTGGGTCTTAATGGGTAAACTAAACATGAAATCTCGTTCAAAATTAGAATTAGAGTGGGGCCCATAAGTTCCCATTGTGTTGCTAATTACTTCTCTGTACGTTTTATTGCCTATTTTAATAGATACGTTACCCATCAGAAGCGACAACGCTTCACATACCTGATCACAAACCCTCAAGGTTCATTTGTTTAATACATTGCTAGGAGACAATGCACTTGTCTAATTACATTCAAAATAATTAGACTTTTTTTCTTGCATCAAAACACTTATTGAATGGCTTATCTGTTTTATAGTCAAAATATTTGGCTCTCGGTCTTCAGACCTCGGGCAACAGTTTTGGCTATTCACCGGCACGCCATATAGCAAATGTATATTTATTTAACATGTAAGTGATCATAAATGCATCATACATCAATTGAAATAGTGCGAATAGATGGGCGAACGAAGAAGAAGAAGAATAAGTGCGAACAGAATTACTAAAATGGTTCCATGAAAATCATTTGAGATATATAGAGACAATGCGACGATACTTTTCAAAATGCCAATAAACACTTGGTAGAGGATCACCCGTATGTAACTGTTATGAAATTAAACAATCATGGCAAGTGTCAACTTTAAAAATACAGGAAATGTAGAATCCGCTTTTTGTTGAAACAGCTCGTACAATAATCAAGATCAGACAATCATTCTTTGGTAGTTCTCCGCCAGAATTGTTAACGTTGCTCATTTTTGTACATGTATAAACTGAAAAATTTAGTGCTTGCAAGAACGTTAAGTTTGTCTTGTGTAAAAGTTGAACAGTATAATTGTCTTGCCATAGCAAGAGATTCCCATGAATCCCATCGTTTAATATGAAAGTATTAAAAAGAGTTGAGTATTTCTTCTGATTTCAGTATATTTTCTAGTTTAACATTTCCAATAGATAGATGTCAGGATATTTCAATAATCTGAAATAAACGGCAGGTTTTAAAACAACATATAGTTTCGGAAATAATTTATTTCCATTCTACCTTAAATGAACAACCAAGATAGTGGAAAGGGAAGTATTAATAATTTAAAAACTTGTATTTCTTATGAATTTCAGCCAAACATGTTATTGTAAATGCTAATTCTTGACAATTTAAATTGGTAATTTCATGCGCAAAGTAAGTTTATCAAATCTATACTTATTTATTTAAACTCTTATCTTAGATGAGCAGTTAGATAATTCTTAAAAATTACTTAACCTATGGGTACAGTAAATAGTTGTTTCAACAATTCCGTAATACTGTATGCAAAAAAATAAAACCCCAACATAATTTGAAATTTTCAGTAATGTCAGGGGAGAGTATAGCGAATGTATTAAATATCATGGAATCAATTCTTCATCAATAAGAATCCTTTTTTCTATAATAGTCATGAATAACTAATTGGATATAAATGCCATAAAATACATCTACTCGTTATGTTCATAAAACCGAAACTGGTCCACATATGACACTTTAAGACATTCATATTACCCATAACACTTATACAGTATACAAAGTAGGAATTGCAATATCTAGAAGTCATATGTTCCTTGAATTGAAAAGCTGGTCTTAAAATCATTACAGCCACTTTAGGACTGATATTTTGTCACCAGAGTCCAGTCTAATACCAGTATGCATGTACTTTCATGCACGACAAAATCAGCTGTAACCAAGAATAAATTATCCAATTTTCTCATTGATGCACCATTCGAAGTGTTATTATTAGTTGCTGTCATAGTTAAAACATACTGCTACAAAAATAAGATGTAAAGGGGGTTTGCGGGTGTTCGTTCAGAATGCCTTGTGAGGGGCCCGTGACAAACGGGGTTTAATCTCACCCAACTTTTTAACGTGTATTTTAAGTAAGTATGCATACCACTGACAAGTTATATTATAAATATATTGTAATTTAATGTTTGCGGTATTTGTGTTGTCAATTAATGACGTGTGTATTTTCATAGTATGGGCATTATTGTTTTTATAAATGCATTTATTTAAAATACAGAATTATTAGTCTTACAGAATGAGCAGTTTTATATTTCACATGTAGGAGAGGGGTTATAATGTGCAAGGGAGATAACAAAGACATTGTGTGCAAAAAGCTTTATTTGAGTTACTGATCCTGTACCACAAATCATCTGATGAGCAAATACTTAATAGTGCCATAATTCATACAGGCACAAGACCACAAAAGTTACTTCATTAGTAGTTACTTATCAGCTTTCATGTCAATTTTCTCTGTTGCTTTTGTTAAAATGATAAAACGTTTTATAACAAAAGGTTCGAAGATACTGTGCATGTTTGGTGTTCAGTCCTGTTGCAGTTAGGCACTACACTTTACTTTATGGTCGGGTCTAACGAAAGAAGTCAGAGGGAAGCTTCTCTAATATTTTTGCTGTCCTGATTTGATTGGGTCTTTAGTCAAGTTCGGATGTTGCTCTGTCTGCTGCTATGGGATGGAGTACATGCTTAAATAGTTCGTTAACAGAAGCTTTAAGAAGATTCTGTAGAAGCATAGAACGCAACTAAGCATGATAATAGAAGACTTGGTTTGACTGAGTTTGTTCATGGGAGGTAAAGAAATGTGAAACACCCTTCACATAGCACCAGCTTAAGCAATACTATATTATAATAATACTGAATGGACTCCGGGAGTTTTGCAAATAGTTCCAAATAAATCTTCATTTAGTAATATAAACAAATATTACATTTGTATGGAGCGGATTAGAAGGAAAGACAACGTCATATAGAATTATTCTCCTATGTCTGATATGTATTTGTATTATAATTTCATTTGTAGTGCCATGAGCTTTCGAATTTTACGAATTATGGAATATTTATAATTTAGAAGAAAAGGAAAATACTAAAACCAAAGCAATAGAAAATTGTTTCTAACTATATGACAGTGACTGAAAAGTTTTTTACTGAATGGGAAAGATGGAAAAGGAAAGTAAAAAGAAAGAAAAAGCAATGTCTCACTACCTGTGGAGTAGATGTGTTTGGAATGATGGAGAAATCCCTTGCTATCTGATATATACGATTGTACTAATGTAAAAATTAAGGTATTTTCTTGATCTGCAAGGGTTGGGACACCGAACAGTAGTGTATCCAGGTTTATGATCAAGTGATGAAGATTGTCAAACAAAATTACACGAATGTCATTATAGAACCTGTAGTAGAAGAAGTGCTGGTAGTTAGTCACGATTTCACCACATGTGCACAAAGGTGTAGGAGATAAGTTTTCAAAAAAGAGATGATAGTTTAAAGAGAAGACGTATGTGAAGAACCTGAAGTTTCCTAGAACCCACATAGTAGTAGGATGGATTTTTGATTTGATTATATTTTAATCAGAAAGCTGTTAAAGGCACAGGCTTCCAGATCGTACGACAGCAAAAAAAAAAAAAAGTAGGTATCAGGAAATTAATGCTATATTTCTTAAGAATGCTGTGAAACTTAATTACTGACAGACTGTATGTTATGGAAACACATGAGAATTAATTGTTTTATTATATTCTACAATGAAAATCGAAAAGCGTTTGTACTTTGGTATGACGCGGACAGGGATCGAACCCACGACCTCCCGCACTTGAAGCGGGCACTCTATACCACAAGGCTACCAAGGCGGTCTTTTGACAAGAAAAAAGGGAAAAAAAAATAAAATGACATGATTGCATTGTTCCAGTAACGAAAACATTACCACCTGCCCCTGATGCCCTTCTGCATTTGCTAGAATATAATTGCGGAAAGTCCATGTTAAACTCAGTATGTTGTAAATGCAGGGGTTGTATAAATAGCTGTGTTTTGGTACGAATAGTCGGAAGAAAATATCAAGAAGTAATAGCGACATGTAAAAATAAAAATATACTCGTTTTTATCTACATACTAATACAAATCTCAGGCTCTTTACCAATTGCATTTAAAACACTGTTGCCATTTCGCCAGGTCTGAATTTGCAAAGGCAATGTGATTGCATATACCTGATGTTTTAAAATTGACAAGCAGGTCTCGGAGATGAAGTTCAGCGGATGTTTTTGTCAAGAAACGGAATTGTGACATGGAATGAGAATGACTGATTAATAAAAAGGGGAAACAAAATTTGAAATTTGAAATTATAAAGCTGATATCTTATTCATGAAAGTGATATATATTTATTATCAAATTAAATATTTAGCTATTAAAAATTGCTGATACTTCCTCATTTGAAGTGGAAAAAACATTTGTTTTAATAAATTCCACATAACGACAACGGATACAACGTTTGGGTTATAACAATTACCATTGTTGGAGCATTTGGTTTTAAAGTTGTGTAATAATTAAAACAAATAAAAATAGAACTTTGAACTAAATAACTGATGCCATGTAATAACAATAAAAAGGTAAGAGTAGATTTCGTGGATGTACAGAGAACAAACACACCCACTAATTATAGGACACACCCCAAACAGAGACTGTAGGGGAAAGATATAACAGACATCCATGAACAAGTACATTTTAATTGCTAAACTAAAAATGGAAATGGGGTAAAGCAAAAGAAGGCGGGGTTATTTGTGTATTGGGGAGGGGACAGTAAGGATGCATATTCAATACGGAAATCCACGTTCCAAGATCACAGTGAGTAAAACAAATAGGAACAAAGTGGGACTTGGCCCAGTGGTAAAACACCTGCTTAGAGGTAAATCATGGGCACCTAATCTCGATCACAGTAAAAAGCAGAGGGAGCGTTAATGTTGGGGCGTGTTTAAGGGAAGTAATACCACCATTATACTAAATAATTTACATAACATATCATACGAAACGGACAAAAACATGTTGAAATTCGGGACACTGCCTTAGAAATGGGGGGCATATCCTCTTCGTACTTATCCTATTTTCAGCAAGTTATACAAAACAGTGTAAAAAATAGTTCCCCGCATATTCAGTGACGATATAACATTATGTATAAAGTAAAACAAATATAGATAAGATCATTTCAAAGTATTAGTGCATCAATGTACTCAACATCCTGTCTAAACTCAGAGCACCAGGAGCAAACTTTTAAAGGGACGACTAAGTAAGCTGCAAGACAAAATTCCGGTTTCTCCGTCCGCCTTGGAGCATGTAGGAGAAAAGCATCACAGAGGCTTCTACCTGAGTAGTTACAGAAATCAAAGTACTGAAAGTACAGAAAGGCTGGCTACCACAAAACACTGAATGGAAACTGTGCGGGAAAGATGTTTGCAAAATCTTAGATATTATGGGTTTTCCATATTAAACTAAGGCGAGCATAGGGTATTGTTGTGATCTTGATTAACTTGTGCATCCAAGTTAAAGTTCAATCGAGAAACCTAGTTTATCGGACGTAAACATGGTTCCAAGAGAGTAAACTATAGTTTAAGCCCGTTATACTGTGTGTTCGCTCGAAAATTTATGTTAGTATTCGATAATCATAATTTTTCGACAAAGAATGTAATTGTTGGATAATTTGATTGCCGAGAACCATTGTATACGGACGTGAACCTATGTTTACGACCATGAACTTGGGTTTACGAGCGTGAACCATAGTTTATGAACGTAAACGTAGGTTTAAGTTCGAAAAACTTAGTTTCTCGAACAAAACTATGATTTTTGGTCATTATCCTATGTTCACCAGCGTTAACCTATGTTTACGATTGTAAACCCATGTTCACGGTCGTAAACCTGAGTTCTTGATCGTTAACATATGTTCACGTTCGTAAGCTATGGTTTACACCCGAGAACCCTGGTTTACTTCCATAAACATAGGTTCACGCTCGTGAACTTAAAATAACGGCCGAAATTCAAAGTTCAATCGAAAAACCTAGTTGAAACCTGGGTTCACGAGCGTGTTTTCGCCCGAAAATATGGGTAAGTATTAGAAAAACCTGGTTTTACGTTCGAAAACCCTTGTTTATCTGTAATTGTTAAATTCTACTTTTTTTTTACCGTAAACCTGGGTTAATGTTATTATTGGACAATTGGCGTGCCATAACCGTTTATATATGTTTCTTACGAAGCGATAATCAACATTGAGGGACATAATATCAGATAAAATATAAAGGTAACAAACACAACATCTATATTTCGATATGCAATCCCCCACCCAACACACACATTATGTGTGAATGTATGGACATTGATCAAATGGGGCGGTTTTCTTGTCGGTATGAGGGAAATTTTGGGCTCGAACCCTGCTATAAACCGGACTGTTAATGATTATTGTCTAGTCATGTTGCTTCCTTAATACGATGGTTAGGAAAATTGACGTACCTGTAATAATGTATTTTTTTTTAAAGAGTATTCAATTCCTACCATGAGATTACTTTAACTATTTTTCAGGAGGGCGTAGGTTCAAATCCTACTAGGACCAAACTTTTTTTCCAGTAAGATGAACTGTTGTTTTTTTAAGACATATTATCATTTATCTGTCGTACCAAAGCGGAAATGTTTTATTCGATTAGTCATTTCTTGCTGTTTCACATGAATTTGACCAGAAAGGTGAATGTTTAGACATCTTTGAAAATTACTTAATTACATTTGTAAAAGTTCTTGATTTTGCATTTATTTTTCCAAAGTTTTGAATAAACGTATATAGGTAGGTTTTACTTCTGCCCTATGGTTCTTTATGCATAGAGCAAGGTCATAATTTTCAAAAGTTGGAGCTTAATTTCTTTCCGATTAAATCCTTTTACTCGAGGCTCCCCAGAAAAATTGTTATCGCCAATTTTATTTTGTGTTTTATAATTGTTACGCAATATTTTGAGGTTTCATTTAGAAAAATATTTGGTAAAATGAATTCTCTGTGATCGTTTTGCACAATGGCTATCACTTTGAAATTTGTCTTTGTTTCAGCTGGAGGAAAAAAGACATAACTTATCAAATAAAAAACGAACAAACAAACAACAACGACACGGTAAAAGTCATTTAAAAATGAATCACAGCGCGAAATATGTTAACTTCAGAACTGTATCAAGTTAGTGCAATTGTTAAACATTACCAATACGGGTAATATAACCAGAAAAAAGTTGAAAACGTGTGTTTAAACAAAACTCGCTACATCTACACCCCCACCCTTAAAGCAAATTGGTGACAAAGCGCTTTTTACATTATATCTTTCAGTATTCGTCAGAATGTTTAAAACGAATTTAGTATAAAATAGCCTAAAACAGGTATAATGTGGTCTTTGTTTCTTATCACGTTACTGGGGCAATCACGCAGCGATTACGTCCCTTAGTACCTACAGCAAATGATCTGAAAGAATAGTTTCTTAAAACTTAAGCCCTAAATATAAGACCTGACATAACTCATATCACTATAAGTTCATTTTAATTGATATTTCATATTTCTTATTTTCCACGTTATGTCAGGTCGTCGAATAATGCGCAGTATAATTCATATCGACGATTGTTTCTCGGAACCAGCGTGTGTTTACTTAGCTCCTTATAGACGGAGGTCATAATCTATAACGAAGCGGTCAACGTTGAGTTAGTTCCATTCATACGGAAATTTCATTCATGGAGGCGAATTAATTTACCATCATTATGTAATGTTTTCTAATGTTATCTTTCAAGTGTTTACCGTTAGAAAAATAAAACATTATAATAACATGTTTGCGCAAGTAGATCTATTGAAATAGGTAAGTTTAACAATCTTTATAAAACTCTGGCAAAACTGATTAACGTGGCGGACTATTTGAATTGCGCATGAAATTATATTTTGTGTTGTCAGTCTCAGCACCTGTTGAACTTTACAGAAACTCGATATATGGTTATAATAGTCTGGCGAATATCGCCAGCCTAAAAACGAAACTAACTATTGAGGAACATGCAATGTGCTCTACAATTATCGCGTTGTATCCTCTTGAAATACATTTCCTGACATATTTTACAAATATTTGATTCAAATAAACATTACGTTTAATTTTCCGTGGTTTATAATTTACAATCCCATTGAATTTGGATTGTGTAAGGCCAATTTGTTCCAAGGTTTGTTTTTGCCTTTAAATTGAGATAAAGCACTTCGGTGATATACTTAAAATGTCCAACTGGGTCTTAGTGGGTAAACTAAACATAAAATTCGTTCAAAATTGGTACAAAAAGAAATTTGCATGGAGTGGGGCGCATTAGTCACCATTGGGATTCCAATTACTTGTCTTTATGTTTTATTGCTTATTTTAATAGATACGTTACCCCTCAGAAGACTTAACGTTTCACATACCTGGTCACAAATCGTTAAATATATACTAAAAATGCTCTTGCTTCATTACGTGCCAAATAATTAGGATTTTTTCTTGCATCAAAGCACTTATTGAATGGCTTATCTGTCAATAGTCAAAATATTTGATTCTCGGTCCTTCAGACCTCGGTTAATAGTTTTGACTATTCACTGGCAAGCCATACAGCAAGTGTATATTGTATTTCACATGTAAGGGATCATAAATGCATTAACATTGAGAGCATTAATTCACATACACAGACATAAATTTGAAGAGGAATTACTTCATATTAATTCCATATAATGCTTTATAATCGATATTAAATATATCAATTGAAATAGTGCGAATAGAATTAGTAAAATCATTTGAGAGATATATATAGAGACAATATACCATGTTCATGGCAACGATGCTTTCACTAAAAATAGTAGAGGGTCACCCAATTAACAATCTGTGTAACTATTATGAAATTAAACAATCAAGGCAAGTGTCAACTTTAAAAATACAGAAAATGCAAAATCCGCTTTTAGTTGAAAACAGCTCGAACAATAATGAAGATCTTTGGTTGCCCTCCATCAAAATTGTTCCTCATTTTTTGTATATGAATAAACTGAAAATTTTAGTCCTTGCAAGAACGTTAAGTTTGTCTTGTGTAAAACTTGAACAGTATAATTGTCTTGCCATAGCAAGAGATTCCCGCGATTACCACCGTTTTATATGAAAGTATTAAAAAGTTGAGTATTTCTTCTGATTTCAGTATATTTTCTAGTTTAACTCTTAACTTAAATGAGCAATTACATGATTCTTAAAAATTGCCTTTTGGTACAGTAAAAAGTTCTTTTAAAAGTTCCATAAACAACGCGTTGAAAAGAATAAAACCCCAACATAATTTGAAATTTTCAGTAATGTCAAGGGAGAGCGAATGTATTAAATATCATGGAATCAATTCTTCATCCATAGGAATGCTTTTTTCTATAATAGTCATGAATAACTAATTGAATATAAATGCCATAAAATATATCTACTCGTTATGTTCATAAAACTGAAACTGGTCCACATATGACACTTTAAGACATTCATATTCCCCATAACATTATATAGTATACAAAGTAGGAATTGCAATATCTAGAAGTTATATGTTGCTTGAATTGAAAAGCTGGTCAAATCATTGCAACCACTTTAGGACTGATATTTTGTCACCAGAGTCCAGTCTAATACCAGTATGCATATGTACTTTCATGCTCGACAAAATCAACTGTAACCAAGAATAAATTCTCCAATATATTTTCATTGATGCACTATTCGAAGTGTTATTATTAATTGCTGTTATAGTTAAAACATACTGCTACAAAAATAAGATGTAAAGGGGGTTTGCGGGTGTTCGTTCAGAATGCCTTGTGAGGGGCCCGTGCCAAATGGGGTTTAATTTCACCCAACTTTTTAACGTGTATTTTAAGTTAGTATGCATACTACTGACAAGTTATATTAAAAATATATTGTAATTCAATGTTTGCGGTATTTGTGTTGTCGATAAATGACGTGTGTAGTTTTATAGTATGGGCATTATTGTTTTTACAAATGCATTGATTTAAAATACAGAATTATTAGTCTTACAGAATGAGCAGTTTATTATTTAACATGTGGGAGAGTGGTTATAATGTGCAAGGGAGATAACAAAGATATTATATGTTCAAAAAGCTTTATTCGAATTACTGATCTTGTACTACAAATCATTTGATAAGCAAATACTTAATAGTGCCTTAATTCATACAGGGACAGGACCACAAACGTTACTTTATCAATCGGGGTATTATCGGACAAAATTCGTGAAAATAAAGTCTCACACGACTTACCATAAACAAGACTCAGAAATCCTCTCTCACTTTACAGCTGCATGTGTACTTTCCTTTTCTCAAAAATAAATTGGTTGGTATTACGTCATATGACTTGTTACGTATACAATCAATGTTGTTCAAAGTGGTGTATTATCGGTCATGCCGGGGTATTACCGCACACGTATTTATGACACTAGCTATACACCATCAGTTTGATTTTGGCATATTTAATAGGAAATATTTTGTTGAGTAATGCATTTCTAGGCAATATTCAATCCTATATGCATGACATATAGATCTACACTACACTACACTACACTCTAGATATTATGTGTGCTAATAGCTTTATTCGATTTACTGATCTTGTACCTCAGATCATCTGATAAGCAAATACTTAACGGTGCCTTAATTCATACAGGCACAGGACCACAAAAGTTACTTTATGAGTAGTTACTTATCAGCTTCCTTGTCAATTTTCTTTGTTGACTTTGGTAAAATAATAAAACGTTTTATAACAACAGGTTATGAGATACTGTGCATGTTTGATGTTCAGTCCTGTTGCAGTTAAGCACTACACTTTACTCTATGATCGGGTCTAACGAAAGAAGTCAGAGGGAAGCTTCTCTAATTTTTTTTGCTGTCCTGATTTGTTGGGTCTTTAGTCATGTTCGGATGTTGCTCTGTCTGCTGCTTTGGGGTGGGGTACATGCTTAAATAGTTCGTAAATAGAAGCTTTAAGACGATATCCTGTGGAAGCATAGAACGCCACTAAGCATGATAATAGTAGACTAGGTTTGACTGCATTTGTTCAAGAGAGGTAAAGACATGTGAAAACACCTTTCACACCCTCTAGCACCAGATTAAGCGATATTCTAATATGATAATATTGAATGGACTCAGGCAATTTTTCATAAAGTTTCAACATATTTATTCCAAATAAATGTACATTTAGTTATATAAACATATAATACATTTGTATGGGGACGATTAGAAGGAAAGACGACAACGTCTTATAGAATTATTCTATGTCTGATATGTATTTGTATTATAATTTCACTTGTAGTGACATGAGCTTTCGAATTTTACGAATTATGGGGTATTTATAATTTAGAAAAAGGAAAAATACCAAAACCAAAACAATAGGAAATCGTTTCTAAGTATATGATAGTGGCTTAAAAGACTTTTACAGAAAGGAAAATATAGAAACGGAAGGTAAAAAGAAAGGAAAAACAATGTCTCACTACCAGTGGTGTAGATGTGTTTGGTTTAATGGATAAAAACATGCGGTCTGATATATATAGAGATGGTATCTAAAAAATTCAAATTCATCTTTACAGATTTTTTTCAGAGTGAAATGATAGTTAAGTGCATCAATTTACCAAATATATATATGGTTTTCCTCTTCCCCATGTAAAAATAGAAATATTTGATATCTAAAGAATGACTTTCTCAAAATATCTGAAGCAAAATGGACAACTCTTGTATTGACCGTTTTTCAATGATTTTAGGATTTCCCCAATAATAGTCTTTATCAAAAAGTTTCCGCAGCTAAATAAATTCAATCAATTCAATAGAGTATATTGTAAGTCTCTACTTTCAAAATTTTGAAAGAGCCTATACTGAACTTCCTTTTGTCTTTCAATAAAGTCAAATTCCAAGACCAGCCAAGAGTCTAAAACGCTTGAAAAAAACTCTGAGTGAAAGAGAATGACATGCTCATTATAATAAGCTTACCAAAACGATACCAAAAATTTACCTGAAAGAAGTTATTAAAGATTTTATAATGTAAACAAACCCCTACACCATTTTGCCATCAATATTTTTCCACTAATGAATGCACTCAATTCAGGTGATAATTGTTGATATAACTGTAAACGAGAGGCCCCAACAAAAACCTTTTTTTCAAGTTGTGTAAACAGTTCAAGTTGTAAATTAATGTTGATATCTGAAGTTACCCGATTACTTTGTTGACAACAATATATAAAACACCTTATAGTTTGTTAAGGGTAGTTGACCTGTAACGAAAATCATCAAATAAAGTAATCTCCATATGCTTTTTCAGCATTTATTTGTTTTTCAAGAAAGCAAATGATCGTGCTAGTTCCATCCAGAGAATGTTGAATTGCTTAAAATATATTACTTAGAGTCATTACCTATCAGATACCTTAAAATGTTGTAATTACAACCACTACCTTAAGACATTGTAATTGAATTTGATAACAATGAATTTTTGTGTTACATTATTTGAAGCAAAGTACTCCTGAATAGTAAGAGAAATTCTTCGAAATGACTAAAGCATAAGAAACACGTTCAAAATGATTCATTGAATTGATAAATATACGCAATCTAGCTACTTTGTTACACAAACGTTATATTAATTTAACTTTTTTTGTTATTTCTCATTGTTGGATACATACATTTTAATATATAACTGTTGTGTAAACCAATCTATCACCATTGAGAATAATAAATAACTTTGGTTAAAAGATTAAAACTCAATAACGTTTCTTAAAGTCGTAAATGTTCTTTAAAGGAATTTATGCATTATTCTATATTATCTTCATGCATTACTTTAAACTTTCTATCAGGGCCTAACTACATCTAACAAATTAACTGTCAGTGTAAGTCATGAGAAAAGCGTGACTTATTGTATATTGAATACAAAGGGATTTAAACAAATGTAGCTCATATTTTGTCTGCCTGGTACGTTGTGGGAAAAGGGACCTATCTTATTTTTCTTTTACTTTTGACCAATATTTTATGTTTGCTTCAGTTTTTGGTCAATTCAGAGTTGTCCCCTTTGCTTTTCTTGGGTAGGTACCATCTCTAATATATACGACTGTACTAATGTAAAAATTAATGTATAATATAATATAATATAATATAATATAATATAATATAATATAATAATTTTCTTGATCGGCACTGATTGGGTCACCGAACAGTAGTGTATCCAGGTTTATGATCAAGTGATGAAGACTTTCAAACAAAATTGTACGAATGTCATTATAAAACCTGTAGTCGAAGAAGTACTGGCAGTTAGTCTCGATTTCACCGTAATTGCACAAAATTGTAGGAGATGAGTTTTCAAAAAGTGATGGTAGTTTAGAGAGAAGCCTTGTGCGAAAAACCTTAAGTTTTCTAAAACCCACATAGTAGTGGGGTGGGTTTTTCATGTGATGATTTTTTATTCCGAAAGCTGTTAAAGGCACTGGCCTCGAGATCGTACGACAGTAAAACAAAAAATGTAGGTATCAGTAAATTTATGCTATTTTTCTTAAGAATGCTGTGAAACTTAATTTCTGACAGACTGAATGTTATGGAAACACATGAGAATTAATTTTATTATTATCTTTTACAATGAAAATTGAAAAGCGTTTGTACTTTGGTATGACGCGGACAGGGATCGAACCCACGACCACACCCGCACTCGAAGCGGGCACTCTACCACAAGGCTACCAAAGCGGTCTTTTGACAAGGAAAAGAGGAGAAAAATCAAAATGACATGATTGCATTGTTCCAGTAACGAAGACATTACCACCTGCCCCTGATGCCCTTCTGCATTTGCTAGAATGTAATTGCGGAAAGTCAATGTTAAACTCAGTATGTTGTAAATGCATGGGTTGTGTTAATGGCTGTGTTTTAAGTAAAACACACTATATTGCATTTATTGTAACTTTCGGAAATAATCGTATTTCAAATTCATCTTTATAAGAATAGTCGAAAAAAAGAATATCAAGAAATAATTTAGCGACATGTAAAAATAAAAATACTCTTTTTTATCTACATACTATCTCAAATCTCAGGCTCTTTACCAGTTGCATTTGAAAAAACTGTTGCCATTTCGCCAGGTCAGAATTTGCAAAGGCAATGTGATTGCATATACCTGATGTTTTAAAACTGACAAGCAGGTCTCGGTGATGAAGTTCAGTGGATGTTTTTGTCAAGAAACGGAATTGTGACATGGAATGAGAATGACTGATTCATAAAAAGGGAAAACAAAGTTTGAAATTATAAAAAACTGATATCTTAAATTTATTCTTATTTGTCGTTAAGTTTATCTGCATAAATCTGGCATACACAGTTTTAATGTACAAATGATAAGTCATTTGATACTGTGATATAATCTACATCTGGAATAAATGTGTCCACAATGATACAAGAATATTATATAATTCAAGAATATTTTTCAATGGAATTTATCTAATACTAATATCAGCAGACCTTTCAAGAGTATTAAAAAACTGTCAAATTTATTTTTACGTATCTTAATACTAGTAGCTCAAACTCTGCATATTTTATGCTTAGTGTTTAATCTAATTATTTACATGTGTTTCAAATTTATATCAAACAGAAATGTAACTATTTTATAAATGTATTTTATATCACTCATGAAAATGATGTATATTCATTATCAAATTAAATATTTAGCTATTAGAATTACTGATACTTTCTCATATGAAGTGGAAAAAACATTTGTTTTAATAAATTCCACATAACCACAACGGATACAAAGTTTGGGGTACAACAATTACCATTTTTGGAGCATTTGGTTTTAAAGCTGTTTAATAATTAGAACAAATAAAAATAGAACTTTGAACTAAATAACTGATGTCATGTAATAACAATAAAAAGGTAATAGTAGATTTCGTGGATGCACAGAGAACAGTAAACACATCACTAATTATATGACACACTCCAAATAGACTGTAGGGGAACGATATAACAGACATCCATGAACAAGTACATTTTAATTATATGAAAGGTATAAAAATGGGAATAGGATAAAGCAAAAGAAGGCGGGCTTGTTGGGGAGGGGAAAGGAAGAATGCATATTCAATACGGAAATCCCAGTTTCAAAACCACAGAGAGTAAAACAAGCAGACAATGAGAGACAGGAACAAAGTGGGGCTTGGCCCAGTGGTAAAATACCAGCTAGGAGCTCAAGGCACCTTATCTCGATCACAGTAAAGCGGAGCGGGAGCGTAAAAGTGTGAGCGGGAGGGTTTAAGGGAAGTAATACCACTATTGAATGTACAATATAATTTACATGACTTATCATACGATACGGACAAAAAGTATGTTACTAATCGGGTATTGCGTTTGAATGGTCAGTAACCTATTTAAAAGAAACTGCAGGTTTAAACTCGTTTATGGCATGCCAACCTTGCACTTACACCATATTTAACAATTTGTACAAAACAGTGTAAATAGAATAATTCCCCGCACAGTCAGTGAAAATATGACAGTATGTATATTAAAATACTTATAGATAAGATCAATTGAAAGTATTAGCGCATCAATGTACTCAACATCTTGTGTAAAGTCAGAGCACTAGGGGCAAAACTTTTAATGGTACGACTAAGTAAGTTGCAAGACGTAATTCCACTTCCTCCGTCCGTTTTTCCAGATCATGGACGCTTCTACTTGAGTACGTATCGCACCATCTAAAAGAAAAGCGTAGTGACTAATTGTAGAGTTGCCAGTCACCAGACAAGCAATGTGCTTTACGACTATCGCGCTGTATCCTCTGGTAATAAAGTTTCTGACAGATTTTACAATTAGCTTATTCATAATTATGTTTATTTTTCCGTAGTTTATTATCTAAATTCCCGTAGAATACGGGTTGTATAAACTACTGTTTTCTATATGTTTTATTTTCTAATTTAATAGATACATTACCCAACAGAAGCCTTGACGCTTCACATACCTGATCATTTGTTAAATATACTGTTAGACGAATCCGCGCAGTCTGATTATGATCTGCACTGTCCGCCATTTATTCAGTATCTTTTGGTAAGCACCTCTGTCAACAGTACCGTCTGACAGTCTGTTAACGGTACAGTCCAAATTGAAAGATGGTCATGTTCATTATAGAAATTTAGCAGGGTAAGGGTTAAAAGTCGTATATAACTATTATGAAATCAAACAATCATTGCAGATGTCAACTTTAAAAATACAGAAAATGCAAAATCCGCCTGTAGTTGAAACAGCTCGAACAATAATCTAGATCAGACAATCATTCTCTAGTAGTTCTCCACCACAATTGTTAACATGGCTCATTTGTGTATATGTATAAACTGAAAAAATGTAGTGCTTGCAAGAACGTTAAGTTTGTTTTGTATAAAACTTGAACAATATAATTGTCTTGCCATAGCAGCAAGATATTCCCGTGATTACCACCGTTTAATACGAAAGTATTAAATAATTGAGTATTTCTTCTGATTTCAGTTTAACATTCCAATAGATAGATGTCAGGATATCTAAAAAATCTGAAATAAACCAACATAATTATAGGCTCGGAATTCATTATTTCCATTCTACCTTAAATGTACAACATAGATAGTGGAAAGGGAAGTATTAATAATTTACAAACTTGTATTTCTTATGAATTTCAACTAAACATGTTACTGTAAATAAAATGCTAATTCTTGACAATATGCAATCCTTAAATTAATAAATTCATTCGCAAAGTAGGTTTATCACATTTATACTTATCAATATAAACTCTTATCTGAGCAACTATATAAGTCTTAAAATTGCCTTTTGGTATTTTAACAATCCCATAAACAGTGTGTTGATACCAGTGCAAAAAAAGAAAAGAAAAAAGAACAAAAACAACATAATTTGAAATTTTCAATAATGTCAGGAGAGAGTAGAGTTGGAGAGTGAATGGGACTCAATCCTTTTTGCTAAATCGTCATGAATAACTAACTGAATATAAATACCAGTACAAGAGGGTCATGATGACCCTGAATCGCTCACCTGAGTAATATGAGCCACCCATTTCAAATGGCAAACTGACGCTAAAATATAAAGAAAGTAGGTCAGTACGTCTAATTCATGGTCACTGAAAGTCAGTTTTAAGATCGGGGTGCAAAACTGTACATGTCATCCAAATTTCAAGACTGTATCTTAAATAACACGAAAGTAGGTCAGTAGGTCAAGGTCACAGTCAGGTGACCCCTAATCACTTGAGGTTATCAGGTAATTATAACTAAACAGTCTAGAAAGTTAGGAACTATGATCTAATAATTTTGGTTACTTTTTCCTACCGTATAACTAGAACAATCTTATAAGAGATCCAGTAGGCAATGCTACACACCAAATATCAAAGGCCTAGACCTTGAACTTTTGGACAAGAAGATTTTTTATTTTTTCCTATATAAATCTATGTTAAATTTTAGACCCCCAGGGCAGGGCCTCTTTTAATCCCGGGGGCATAATTTGAACAATTTTGGTAGAGGATTACTAGGCAAGGCAACATACCAAATATCAAAAGCCTATGCCTTGCAGTTACAAGCAAGAAGATTTATTTTTTAATTCCTATACAAGTCAATGTAAAACTTCAGACCCACCGGGGCAGGGCCTCTTTTCACCCAAGGGTATTAATTTGAACAATTTTGGTAGAGGACCACAAGGCAATGCTACATACCAAATATCAAAGTCCTAGATCTTGTGGTTTTTGAAAAGAAAATTTTTAAAGTTTTTTCCTATATAAGTTTTTGCAAAACTTGGGATCCCCGGGGGCGGGGCCTCTTTTCACCCAAGGGGCATAATTTGAACAATTTTCATAGAGTGATAAGGCGGAACAACTATTTTAAGTCTGAATCAAATCCATTCAGTTATCACTGAATTAGAGTGAAAGTGCATCAATATTTGTTTATTTATTTATTTATTTGGGTTTTACGGTGCACCAACACAGCATAGAAAACTTAACCTGAAGTTATAAGTAAAAAGGGGGGGGGGATAATTCGTGTAATAATGGTGCAAGACTTATGGCCCTTGGGTCACATGATATGAGTGATGATTTTGAATGACTATTTTAAGTTTGAATCAAATCCATTTAGTAATAACTGAGATTGAGTGAAAGTGCACCAAAACTTTAACCTAAAGTTTTAAGTAAAAACTTTAACCTGAAATTCTAAGTAAAAAGGGGGGATAATTCATGAAATATTGGAGCCAGAGTTTCGACCCTTGTGTCATATGATGTGGGTGATGATGAGGAACAACTATTTAAAGTTTAAAGTTTGAAGTAAATACATCAAGTAATAACAAAGATAAAGTGCATTAAAACTTAAACCTGAAATTCTAAGTAAAAAGAGGTATTAATTCATGAAATACTGGAGCAAGGGTTATGGCCCTTGTGTCATATGATGTGAGTGTTGATGTGCAAGGGTTATGCACCTTGTGTGAAATGATGTGGCATCAAAATTAAGTACAAAGTCTAAGAAACAAGAGGGCCATGAAGGCCCTGTATCGCTCACCTGACCTATTGACCTAAAGATCATCAAGACAGTTTCATTAAGATATGGTCATAAATGTGGCCTCTAAAGTGTTAACTAACTTTTTCTTTGATTTGACCCGGTGACCAAGGTTTTGAACCCACATGACCCAGATTCGAACTTGACCTAAAGATCATCAAGATTAACATTCCGACTAAGTTTCATGAAGATACAGTCATAAATGTGGCCTATAGAGTGTTAACAATCTTTTCCTTTGATTGACCTGATGACCTAACTTTTGACCCCACCTGACCCAGATTTGAACTTGACCTATAGATCATCAAGATTAACATTCCGACCAAGTTTCATTAAGATACGGTCATAAATGTGGCCTCTAGAGTGTTAACTAACTTTTCCTTTGATTTGACCTGGTGACCTAGTTTTTGAAACTACATAACCCATATTTAAACTGGACTTCGAGATCATCAAGATTAACATTCTGACCAAGTTTCATGAAGATACGTCATACATGTGGCCTCTACAGTGTTAACAAGCTTTTCCTTTGATTTGACCTGGTGACCTAGTTTTTAACCCCAGATGACCCAATATCAAACTCGTCCAAGATTTTATTGAGAGTAAGATTCTGACCAAGTTTCATTTAGATCGGGCCATAATTGTGACCTCAAGAGTGTTAACAAGCTTTTCCTTTGATTTGACCTGGTAACCTAGTTTTTAAATCCAGATGACCCAATATCTAAAATGTCCAAGATTTTATTGAGGGTAACATTCTGACCAAGTTTTATTAAGATTGGGTCAAAATTGTGATCTCTAGAGTGTTAACAAGCTTTTCCTTTGATTTGACCTGGTGACCTAGTTTTTGATCCCAGATGACCCAGTATCAAACTCGTCCAAGATTTTATTGAGGGTAACATTCTGACCAAGTTTCATTAAGATTAGGCCAAAATTGTGACCTCTAGAGTGTTAACAGTCAAATTGTTGACGACGACGGACGGACGGACGACGGACGACGGACACAGGGCGATCACAAAAGCTCACCTTGAGAACTTTGTGCTCAGGTGAGCTAAAAATACATCTACTCGTTATGTTCATAAAATCGAAGCCGCTTTAGAATTCTATATTCTATAAAGTAGGAATTGCAATTATCAAGATGTGGTAAGTTGCTTGAATTGAAAAGCTGGTCTTAAAATCATTACAGCCACGGTGGGACTGACAAGTTTTCATCAAAGTCCAGTGTTATATCAATATGCATCGACAAAATCAGCTGTAACCGAGAATAGATTTCTCCAATTTTCTTCGAAGTGTTACAATAGTTAAAACGTACTGCTACAAAATAATATGTTAAATGGGGTTGCGGGAAATCTCACCCAACTCTTTTATGTGTATTTTTGGAATAGATATCCTTGTATGTATTGCAATTTAAATTTATGCGGTATTTGCGTAGTATGGGCAGATCATGTATTGTTTTACAAATGCATTTATTTAGAAATATCAGTTGTACGTTCAAACACATAATAATGTGCAAGGGAGATAACAAAGATATTATGTGTGCATAAAGCTTTCTTCAAGTTACTGCTCTTGTACCCCCAATCATCTGAACACAGGCATTACTTTAAGAGTATTTACTTATCAGCTTCCATGTCAATTTTCTCTGTTGTTTATGGTAAAATAATAAAACGTTTTATAATAAGAGGTTATGAACAGGTTATTCGAAGATACTGTGCTTGTTTGGTGTTCAGTCCAGTTAGTAAGGCACTACACTTTACCTCAATGATCGGGTCTAACGAAAGAATTCGGAGATGCCATGATAGGAAGCTGTTCTAATTTTTTTTGCTGTCCTGATTTGTTGGGTCTTTAGCCATGTTCATATGTTGCTCTGTCTGCTGCTACGGGATGGAGTACATGCGTAAAAGGTTCGTTAAAAGAAGCTTTAAAAGTCAAGAAAATGTAAGTTAGAAGTAAAATTGGAAGTTAAAATCAGGAATTTGGAAGTAAAAACTCAGAAATAGTAAATGTGGATGGTAGAAAACTTGAAGTTGGAATTAGATGTCGTGAAAATGAAGGTTGAAAGTGTAAAATAAGGAGCTCAGAAATGAAAAGATGATGTTGGTCAAAAGTAAGAAAGTGCTAGAAGAAATGAAAATGGAAGTTTGAGGTCAGAAGTGTTGAAGGTAGAACTAATTTCTCCATAGTTGAAATGCTAAATGCTGACTTCCTTCTGTTTTATCCTATGAAACAAAAACAAAGATAAATAGATTAATGAAATACTAGATTAATGTCCTGTTTATGTTAGCTAAATTGCGTGCTGTAATTTCAATGAAAAATATAGTAAGATTACAATTGTATTACAAGTCCTATCATTTGAAATGCCATTTAGTTAAGGTTGTTATGCATGTTCTGACTAAATATATTTACAATATAGAATTTAATTAAACCATGATAGTTTGTAAACGTTAGGCTAAATAAAAATCAGCCAATAGAAAAGACAGAGTCGTTTGCTTGATTTTATGCTGTGGATCTGAAAAACAGACTCCAGGCAAGTTTTCATAATACGAGTCTACGGGAAATATCACAGTTTTGATAACATTTTCGCGCATAGAAAAATCTACAATGTACGATAATACAGATTTTATTCTAGATTAGAAAGATAAATGACGTAACGGCATGACGTCCGGTTTACCAACATGCGGAATAATCTTAAGCGCGATTACACTGCGAAAAAGACAATACTGAAATAATAAACAATAGACCTCAAGGTATTCTTACCAACAATACTAGGTCCTTGGTAAGTTTTTGTGCAGTTCAGGTTGCAGTAATCCTCTGTGCAGCATGACTGACAAATGGGCAATCCACGGTATGGCTCATGCAGATTAGGAAGCGAAAAGGTACACTGCAAGTATTTATTTTGATCATCAGATTGTCTTGTCTGGTAAATTTATGTTTCCATAAAAGCGAATACATTGGTTATAGATTAAAAAAAAATTAAAGCTTGTGATGCTAAGATGATGCTTATTTATGTAATTTGTTCCACAGTGAAGCCAAGATGATACCTATTATGCAAAGTGTTGCTACGTGATGCCAAGAGGACGTATTGCTCAAATAACGATGGAATTTTGCTTGACAATTATTTCAGATTATTGATATTTCGTTTTCTACGGTATGCTAAGCATATCCTTTTATATACTGAATAAATACTTGGTGATAATGTAATTGTATGAGCAAATGTGAAGCTCATTTTTTAAATTGTTCATATTTTATGAAAAAGCCTATTTGACAATAGAACGAATAAATGCAGCATATTCAATAATAATGAAACTGATTCACCTGTTTACTTGAACAGCCCATTTTATAGTGCGAATCTTCTCCCCACTTCCGGTATTCTTCAATGCTGCAAATCTGAAAGAAGGTAACTTATGTTATTCCGTTGATAGATAAAAATATTTGATGTATCCATTAACTTACATGCTTAAATATTATATTATTGGTCATTATTTACTCTGGTGCTATTTTTGAGGACATTATCTTGTTGATTTCATCATATAATTTTGCTCATGGATGTGCAGTGGTGTAGCGGTCGCGGGTTCGATTCACGTTATTAACTATCTCAAAATTTCTTTTACATAGGATCGAGTACTGGTCAGAAGTCCAGAAAACAGTCACCAAATGTAACACACATAAGTCGTGAGAATGCGAAATAGAGAATTGCTGGGGAAAAAATGTAATTAGACGACAGAGGCAATGAACTTAATGTTGCTAGCACTGTCTCATGATTTTTAATTTGTTCATTTATTTTCATTTCCAATATCAAACAGATACAAAAGGATGGTGTATATGTATAAAACAGAAAGATATTTTCACTGGAGAGTTTTATGTATATTACATTGCTTATTGGTGACCGGGCCATGATCAGGTACATAATCTGTATCCCGTTACAAATAAAATATGTTAAGAGTATCCTGTATGTCGGAATATTTGACGAATTTGGACATTTGGACATTACTTAACAGACTTCAAAATCTATAAATTATTGGACGACCGCTAATCTTTACTGAATAACTAACCCGATATTTTATACATAGAATAAATTAGCACATTTCATCTCTTTACCGACAGAAATGTCGGAAATTTGCAGAAGACGAGAAAAATCAAAGTTTGTGACAGAAAAACGTTAAATAGTTAACCTAACTATCCTAAAATGCTAAAAACGGTACTTATTTGTTTGAAAGCTTAAGTTGAGCAAGAAGGTAAAATAGCTATGGCGTTCTGTGTAACTCAGAATCCGTAGATTTGCAGTGGTCTTAATTTTGGATACAACACTTCCTATTTTGCGTACAATGGTAAGAGCTTTATATGCTTATCGGTCTTTAAAGCTACTATACTCGCCCACAGTTTGGGTGAATTTTTTCAGCATGTTTATTTCCACCAAGTTTGGCATAGAATGTACATATGACACTGAAAATTGATAAAATGTGTTAAATGCTAGTAGCAATGCACGGAGAATGTAATTTTTTGCATCATTTCAAATACGTTTCCACGGTTTAATACCTTATGTACATTTTTTTTTGTTATTTATAAGAATATCTAGGCAAAATCTTATGTCAATAAGTTTGTACCACTAGTCACTTTCAGAGTACTCACTTTTAAGGATTTTTGAGAGAAATTATTTTTTGCCTAATGTGGGTTAGTCCCTATAAACATTAATTACTAACCTCATCTCTTTCACATAAAGTGATTTTATTGCAGTCAAGCGGAGACCGCTCATATGGACAGTCAAAGCAAACAGGTCCGCGGTAGTCTCTTCCTCCTAGTCCTGGATTATATAGACATATGTTACCTTCTACAATATATAGTGAACATAACGAAAATGCCACATGTTACTTTCAAGCATAAAAATAAAAATATTAAAGGTCAAGATGTGAATTCATCTCCTGTCGTGCTGTGTATCTCGTTTTCAGACAATTAGAGAAGAAAATATGATGTATTTTTTACTTCGACAATTACAGAAACATATATTGTTTAATTACAAATAAGTGTTACCGTTATCGCCACATCCTCTGTTGTTACAATAATTTTTTGAGCAACACTCCATACACTTGTCTGGCGTATCTCGAAACGAATCTTTTTCTTTCAGACACGTCTGGCAATGGAAAGTAAGTGAAATAAATACTATCAAAATCAATGTAACGTAACTAGTGATGTTGTTGAAATGTCACAAAAACAGCAATGAAGTACTAAAGTACTTACAATTAAGAGAATTAAGTTTGTTAACTATCCGGCTAAATAATACTTCAAATTCTTTCTGAAATATAGAACGCAACTAAGAAAAATAATAGCAGATGAGTGTTTTTGTGATAGGTAATGTCCGTCAAAATTTCATAAACACAATCAAATGCAATAGATGTTTAAAACAGCATGTAGGAACGTATGATCATGTGGCCATCAGAATTACTTGCAAGTCTTTTAAAATAGAAAATGTACAGTGGAACTGTGGACAAGTACAGATCGGAATATGTCTTTTCCCATGTTTTCCGTAGATAAAATTACATTATGCACTATGACACTTCTGTTTGAGGAAATAAATACGAATGTTTACTTACATCTGGCCGTGAACACCCTGATCGGTAAAGTTTTCTGCCATACTTTTCATATGATTGTATGTAACATACCTAAAATGGACAATAAATCTGTAAAAAGATCCTTTGGAAGCAAAGAATGCAACCAAGCAGAATAACAGCAGACTCGGTTTGATCGAGTCTGTTCATGAGAGGCAATGAAATATGCAACAACTCTCATGCCCCCTAGCACCGGCTTAAGCCGAACACTATTATACATCAATTGAATGGACTCCATGATCCTAAAGGACAAGAAAATTATAACAAAACTGAATCCAAGTACGGGGAGATTTAAAATGAGTATGTAATTGCTCATCCTATGCTGCAACAAGACTAAATCAACTTCTTTATTTTACAGCTATAAAATACTTACAACGCCTTTAAGAATAATTTTATATCAAAAGGAAAAACTTAAAATTTAACTGATAAAAACTGACCTCGTTTTCGTCACAGTGTTTGACAACGTCACATGATTCAGCGTGGCCCATATCTTCACAAGAAAAGCAATGAACATCTGTAAATAAATGAATAAAACTTCAAAAATGGTGATACTGTGACTAAACGTGTTTAATTGAGATCAGATTATTTGATACTAAGCTCAAGCTTGAATTGACCACTACATTTTATAACGTAATGGTTTTTTAACTATGATCAACGAAAAATCATAAAAAGTTATACAGTCGATACAGTGAAGCACTATATTATCGGTTTTGTAATGTAATGGGTATTCCACCCATATTTGTTTTGTTTATCAATCAAATAAGGATAATGTGCGTATGCCATTCAGTAGAAATTTAATAAATCACATGAACCCATCATAAAATGGTCAATATCCATTGTTACGACCATTTTACATAAAACACGAAGGTAATATTTTTTTCGAGAGTTTCAATCTGAGATTCATTTGAGAACTTACGGTTACCTTTTTCAACTAATCCGTTTGCTGACGGCGTACCTGCATACAAAAATAGAAAAGTAATGTCTGATTAATTACGTAGTACCCGGCAAGGATATATATCCTTGGAAAGAAATGCAAATAAAATCTTTATTTTAATGAAAAATTACAAACACGGTAAGAAAGCTCAGTGCTTATTAAAATCAATTGTCTCAGAATGTTTTATTATTTGTATTAGAGATATACGTCTCCGTGCGGAAAAAGTATATATACCTGACTGAAAGCCGAATCCGACAGGGAATCCATAACCTGTGTTGTCTCCAATTGCATATGCTATTACACCAAACGTGACGTTTTTGTTTGTGTGGTATAGCTCGTGGTATCCTGTCCTTACGTATACAATTAATATTGTGTAGTTCGAAAATGGCTCTGGAACTGTAAATGTTTCCGCTTGACCTAGTTGTAACCCGTCTAAAAGGAGACCTCCAACTTCCACAGAAGGCACAACAATAGCCAGCCGGTTTGCATATCGGCTATATATGTTTGGGACAACGAAATAATAATTATTAAGATAATTTTTTATCCCCGGAATAACAGTCATAAACAAAATGTCATCTTCATAATATTTCTGGCCAACACTGTACTGTACAACATTAATCGAAGCATTTGAAGTCACAAGTACTGGGCTGGCTCCCATTAAACATTGTCTTACACACCTTGTTTCTGAGTGATTTTTGAGACAAACTGCTGCATTATCAAACGAAAATACTTTGAGCACAAATCCTAGTTTAGGAAAAACTGGAGGAACAATTACTGTTTCACCCCACAAGTGTTCTGGAACCATCTGTTCCACAAGCTGATCACATAAAGCTTTGCCACGGGGACCTAGTGTACCGTTACAGGTTGAGCCCGATAATACGGCCACAGGTTTATCTGACAGAACGCTTGTAAAAGAAACGTCCGTTTTACTGTCGATTTGGTGAACATCGCTCCTATTCAATGTTAGAAAAGTGGTATTTCTTCTATGACCTGTCATTGTTACGGTTGTATTGTCAGAGATCCCAATTATCATCATTTCCGAAACGTAGCTGTGGTACGGCAGATAGGACGCAGCTTTATACCGTGTTCCTAAATATGACACTGGTAACGCTAGATAAGTTTCCATTACAGCTTGGTAGAATTTATAGCTGCTTACAAACACAGCTACGGGCACATCTGTCCTTAAGAATATACCGGTCTTTTCTGTAAACGTTCCTCCGCGAGTAAATACATCGCTATATACTGACAATGTAGTTGATCCTTTGTTCAAACTTCGATTGTCTGATTTGTTTGAATATGGAAATTCCAAAAACGCATTCCCCTTACTTTGTGATGCAATATCGATATAAACCTCGTTTCCAGAACTCCAAGCAGAAGGCATCCCGATGTAAAACTCTTTTCCATAATGGCCTTACATAATAAAGATGTATATTGAAACAAATATTTATTACAGATTTATATAAATTTGTATCGAACCAAATATTGTGCGACTTTAGGAGTGCAATATAATTCCGCGAAAGAACGAGTGCATATTTCTCGATGCAAATCTAATAATTTTTTTATTTACATACTACACCTATAATTATTAAATAATTTATATAAATTTGTTCTTAAGCCCGAGTAAATTTGTAAATATTGTTGTTTATAGAACTTTTAAACCCGAAGACACACATGAAAGTGACGTCACAAAGATGTAATTTGAACGCCAATATGGACAAATATAGACGTTTCATGTTCCACTGTAACTGAACGGAGTTTATAAACGAGAATGTAATAATGGCAGCATCGGACGTCAGTTGCTTATATGATTACAGACAATAGATAAATACTAATATAATATGATCTGCCCTGGCGTCGGCGTTGACGTCGTTCACCTTGGTTAAAGCACAGGCGCTTGAAGCTCTATTAATAAATACATGCATTATCATATCCCACCCACCTAATATACTATGAAACAGTACAGGTTAGCAAGTAAATCGCGTATTTTTTGTTATTTTTTACCAGCTGATAACTCGAACAGAATCTCAGTTATTAATATAAACAACCTTTCAGACGAAAGAAAAAAAACACCGTATGTTACGCTGAGCACAACTAACAAAAACGATAGTTACTAACACTATCAAAATCGCCGTTCTGGTAGTCCGTCATACCTTTTCCAGCTTCCGGTTGTAAAATCCGAGGTAAATCACTGTCGAAAAAACATTAATTCATCAATACCAATTCTTACCAAAAGAAAAAGGTGATTGAACAATTACATAAAGACTACCTGTAAACATCCCGAGCCAATTACAGCCAAAGAAACTTTTGTTTAGTTTGGAAATCCACCCCCCTCCCCCCCCCCCCCCCCAACTGTTTCAAGAATTGTGACTTATTATTCGTGACGTCACTACAGCTTGAAGATGATGGTGTTTCTGATACACAGTAATTGGTCGTTCTGATTTTTTTCGACTTTCTTGACACGCCTCATTTTGATGATCAAATGCTGAAACTAAAAAACTAATTTTGTAGGGTTTCAAATTAAAAGATATATATCAAAATCTGTCAAGGGCCAGCTTAATATCATTACCTATATTTCAGTTACGTGTAGTTTCTGGTGATATTTTTAATCAACGAAGCATATCTTTCACGATACATGAAACTTACGTTATCAATATATCGGCAGTATTGCTATTTGTGCCGCCGGAATTTTTTTAATTCATGATAGAATAGCTCCGAATTTCACGCTTTGCGACTTGAAGGGTACCAACGGTTTACCCAAATGCTGTTTGTTATCGCAAACAAACATGTGTTTATTTTGGCGGGAAAAGTGCACGTGCGTTTTACTGCGTATCAAAGTTACGGTGTATCAAAGTTACGGTGTTTCATTAAATAAAAAAGAGATATATACATATTTCTTCTATATATACAGACATCAAAGTGGCAAGGCTTATTTTAAAATTATTAGTAAACGCATTTAGACTTACTAACTGGAGAAAAATCTGAACTGTGATTGTCTCGAGTTGAAGGCTAATGTTAATTATTTCATGTAAAGTTTTGGAAAATAAACTGGCATCCTGAAAACTGGTGTGAAAAAACTGAAAAATTACGGATTTGGATTTGACAAACATATGTGAAGTAATCGTAACCATTCAAGGTTGCCAACCTAGATCTCTTTCAGACCTGCATATACATTTTAATTGATTGAGCTTCAAACACCTGTGGTTAAAGTTTGGCATGCAAGACTATATCTCACATGTTTATGCTTGATTGAAACTACACACAGGGCGTCCCAGTTATGAACCCTTCTAAAATAACCGAGTGAGATAAGTCTTAGTGGAATTTGAGTTACATTATGACTCCTTTTGATTCAGAATATCTATTGAACTATAAATCTGTATCTTAGAAACTACTACATATGAGCCGTGTCATGAGAAAACCAACATAGTGGCTTTGCGACCAGCATGGATCCAGACCAGCCTGCACATCCGCGCAGTCTGGTCAGGATCAATGCTGTTCGCTTTCAAAGCCTATTGCAATTAGAGAAACCGTTAGCGAACAGCATGGATCCTGACCAGACTGCGCGGATGCGCAGGCTGGTCTGGATCCATGCTGGTCGCAGTCACTATGTTGGTTTTCTCATGGCGCGGCTCATATGCTGGACTGGTACGTAGCACACGGCTTCTCAGTCATTAAGTCTACTAAACTAACCATACTGAAAATTTCTTGGCTGCATTTAGTCTAAATTACTGTCAAGCTGTGTCTCACTAATAACTATATTTACTGGATTCACACATAAGACATCCTCCGCATCAAACGTACTTTCATAACCTTGTTAGAGAACCTTTGGTTGTTTAACAGTTCATATTGTGACCCCTTTTACTTATTTGTTTGCAGTCAAGCTGTCATTATTGTCATCTGGAATACTATATCAGTTTTGCTTGACTATAGTGGAAATTATAGCCCTTGTGCGACAAAGAAATTGTTGAATTGTCGAGCGCGCTGTCTTACGGATAGCTCTACTTATCAAATCAGACGTCTCAGCATTATATTACACCTGAACTGGTTAAAATCCGAAAGCTGAATGTTTTATTGAAATAAGAATTCAAAGTAAACTAAACAAGGAAAACTATGAAACACATACACATAGAAGTATGTATAATGGAACTTATATAAAGCATTTTCTGTGAAATCTTCCAAAACATTTAATTGTATCAAGATAAAAATATAACTACTTACTTCTCGATGATGCATGGATATTACTCAAGCATCCCTGAAAGATGAATATGTTTGTACGTTATCTCATCCCCATAGAGATAACTTTTGTGAATAACTATCGGCTGCGTGCCTTTACTTAACATCATTTTACTTGTCAAGGGGTTTGAATGCATAACTGTATATATCGACAAATCGCAAAATCCAGTATCATATTGATGATATGGTTAGCCGAATCAAATCCTATATGTATTGGGTTTCTAACCATCGTTGTTTCATTGTTTCCACTTTTCAACATCATAACTTCGTGTTTTCATCAACGTAGTTTCGACTTTTCGCCATCTTACTTTCGTTATTTTGACTTTTCAACATAGCAGTATCGTACTTACGTTGTTTCTAACTCACAATATGCGGTGACGGCCCTTACGGGACACGGTAGGTACTTGTGGTCTAGTTATTTTATTTATTTTCCAGTCTAGGATTCAGATGCTACCGAAAGGGTCTCTGTGGCCGAGTGGTTAACGTCGCTGACTTCGAATCACTTGCCCCTTCAAGCCTCACTCGGGGTGTTGAATTCTTCATGTGAGAAAGCTATCCAGCTGGGTTGCGGATGTCGGTGGTTAAAAAATCTCATCTAACATCAAGCATATATGAACAAAGTTACAATGGTGAAAATATCTCTGCATTAACATGTTAAGAAAATTTTACATCATCTTTTCACAGAATTTATTATGGTGTTGTACGTATTATTAGAATATTGATATTCTTACCATAAGAAGAAAGACATTTATCGTTGCCATATTCCAACTACAATCGAATAT
This sequence comes from Mercenaria mercenaria, assembly GCF_021730395.1. Taxonomy (NCBI): domain Eukaryota; kingdom Metazoa; phylum Mollusca; class Bivalvia; order Venerida; family Veneridae; genus Mercenaria; species Mercenaria mercenaria. The sequence continues at coordinate 66,083,669 of NC_069372.1, forward strand.
AATCTCTGTAAATTGGTGTTTCCTTTTCGGACTATTCTTTAACGTTCCACAGTTCATATGTATGTTATCTAAACTCAAAATCTTATATCAGTTGGTTGAAGGCGATTCAAGTAGAAAAAATAAAGTTACAGTACTGCGTTGTTATTTAACTATGATATTCACTTATACATTATGCAAGCAGTAGATGACAGAATATTATGGTTTAACGCTTCAAATATTTCATAATCTCTTGACCCGCTTGACGGATATACAAACAATTTTATCCTAAAAACATCATCCAAGATTTATGATTGCTAATTTCTGTCCTCTCTCTCTGGCTAGGCAATTCTTAAATCATCGCAACGATATTATGTTGACGTCACGTCGAGAAATAGCGCAAATATCTTACTTAAAAACATGTTTAAAATGAAATGTCACACAGCATAACTGTCCTTGGTTAATTTAAACAAACACCGAGTTGATTATTCGTTGTGTAGAATAATGCGACATCATTTGCACTCTAACTGAACATTTTAAGACGTATTATCAGTTCCTGTCCAGGCGCGTATAAACAAACGAGCGTGACGACCTACCATTTGGCGCCATACATGCGCGAAGAAACAATTCTGTAATATTTGTTCTAAACAATAAAAGATAAATTAGAATCGAAATAATTTATAGCTACTCCGGCGGTTATACGTCGTACGAAATAGTTTCACAAAGACGTCAAAGCATACCTCAAGAATACTTTACCCAGATGAACCAAGACTTTTAGCGAAATAGAGGAGAAAATTGGACTGACAGATTAAGAAAATAGAGACAATAGCCATTCTTCTAAAGGATTCTTATAAGTGATGTTCGTGTTCAAGGTATAACAACAGAGGGTAAATAAAATACTTATTATGATAATAATTGAATTTAATTTTATGTTTACTCGCTAACATACCGGACAATTATAGATACTAAGAAGTTTTCGATCAAGATTTTAATGAGTATATGTAACTCCAAATTTAATATTTGTATAAACAAAACGTTTCGTTGAACAGTTGTCTAAATTTTAAGAATATTGAAGCAGTTGTTGAATTTGAAAGAGATTTGCTTGAAAATTGTTTGTGCTAATACTTCTTTTGAACGAATGAAGTATAGAAAAACTAGTTCACGCCTTAAGCTGTTTCGGAAGCTGTGTTCTTAGAAAACGTACATTCTAACATAAAAATTGCTGTTCTTGTCACTTTTCGGGGGTGTATACAATAACCTGACATTTTTTACAATTAATGTTATGGCGCTTTAATTAGTGAAGAAAAAACATTTTCATTATTTTAAGACAGTTTGTCTCATCTTTTAGCAACTTTCATAAAAGACATATATAATGTATATGTAATACATATGGCCGTGACCGCAACCAAGTAGGTTAGATTTCACAAAGCTATGGCCCGTTTACCAATTGGTTCGCATCAATTGCAGCCACCATCAGTTCTTTGAGCGCTTTCATTTCTGAAATGTCACGAATTTAATGATAATCCATTTTTCAATGGCACGTGCTTTTGTCTACAGTTCTGACAAATTTATGACTCAAAAATATAGGTAAACTTGACATTTTCTTTATTGCTTTATTGTAAATTGGTCTTGGATACATGTAACAGATATTTCATGTATCAGTGAACGAGTACATTTCGGTCCTCAACAAGCAGTTAACGTTTTTTTCAGTTAGCGTTGGTGAAAGAATAAAAACGAATTTCAAATACTCACACTATACTTAATTCTGTTGAAATCTTTTTATTGGCATATATTTACAAATTCTTTGATTTGGAAATTGCCTGTAGTGCATTTTCTATCACTTGGAATTATGGCGTTTATCTCTTCGCAAAACGTTTTAAATCTAAACAGACGAAGATCTCAGTCGCCTGTCGCTACCTCCAGAATCAACGCTTTCAATTCATTCACTACGGGGCATAACTTTAATCTTGTTCCACGCTTCTGCCTCAATGTTGTTACTCGTCAAAATTCGCGAGAAGCTACGCTGGAATGGCATCATCTACATTTTAAAATTGAAAGCCTTGTCTCAGGAGGTTATTACACATTTAACGAAAAGGCAACTTGCACAAGAATATACTGCATGATTTAAAATCTGTTTTTGGAAGGTAGTTTTTATCATATAAAAGGTTTTATTATAAAGCAGCCTAAATCAAATACATATAGATCTAGCAAGCCCTTTAAGGATGCTATAAAATTCACCAATTTGGTAACGGTTACGCCTTGTATTTTAGTCCAATGGAGAAGTCTGGTCTGTAGGGTTATCCATATTTCATATAAAGTTCATCTGATTTACGGATTGATTGAAAGCGGCAGGTAATGTTACAGATTAAGCACGTTCGGATTTGGAATAAATAACACATACACTCTGTCGACTATGACTGTCAGATATGCAAAATTCTCTCTGTTTAAGATCTTTGGAGAACAGAGGAACTGATGCAAAATTAATAATTATTTTTTTACAAAATTACACTAGTAGCTATTCCCGTCACAGCATATTTTGAAAAACCAAGGAGTCCGCCTTGTCACACACACACACTGGCCTATAGACAAATCCATACAGTTTCCAATTACTACAAAGTTTTCTTTTTTCCCCCAAGTATTGGGTGTCTTATAGAACAACCTCCCATTTGAAGATGTTCTTCTGCCTACGTTTGAACCTTTCAAGCAGGCAGTATGCCAACTTACATGCAACTAGTTGTAGCAAAGTGTGTTTGTGTTTTTAATTTGAATTTACTTCTCTTGTCTGTAAATCCAACACTTTTAAATTTTTTTAGTCTCACGTTATCACTTTACCATCTCACTGTCAATACTTTTGTAAAACTCTTTCTCTTGCACTGACAGCGCATCTGCTAACAGTACCCGTAACGGGAGTTAAACAGTATGCGAAGATGGATGGATGGATGGGAGTAGAATGGAATTTAGGTAGGTGGGTGGGTAGGTAGGTAGAGAGATAGATAAATAGACAGATGTTTGCGCGAACAGAAAAGATTAAGATTAGGTACCCAGTGTATGAATAAGAACATTATAAATGCGTGTATTTAGATATTTTGTTTCTAGTTTAGCATGCAAGTTGTATTGAAATCTGAGGATGGTATATAGTCTGACGCACAAGTAAACACCAACTTGAATAGCAAAAACTAACAAAATATTCTTATTGCTATATTACTACGGCCTATGCAAGCGGATAGGTTTATTACGGTAGGATTGTTGTTTTAAAAAAATGACAAAGGACGAAGCTTGCAAATCCTATAGAGACTTTTAATTGCTTTCTATGCGAGTAACTGCAAATGCATTGCCGAGCTGAGTTTCAACTATTACAGTATATAACCCATAGAGACTCTTTTTAAATGTCAGTTATTTCCTTTTTTATCTTGTGGATTTTTACATTAGTTTATCTTCTTCGCAAATCTTCCAGTCTCATTTACGTTGAACATGAGCAACGAGCCGATGACTAACTTTACATAAAGCTAACCGTATGTTTACTTCGGTGCATGATTGAGTTTTATGGCATTCGTTTGAAATTGTTCAGTCAACTAATAAACATATTAATAATTAAGGCTGTTTCTTTTCACATCTGCAAAGGGATTTCTATTTCAAAATATCGTACTTCATTAAAAGATGCCGTTCGCGGTAGCTGACTATTTAGTTTTCTTTTGTACGATTGGAATTTCGTTTGCAATCGGTGTTTTCTTTGGAGTATGGGAGAGGAAAAGAAATACACCTGTGGACTATTTTCTTGCTGGCAGGAACTCTAGAACATGGCCTGTAGCATTGTCATTTGTCGTGACATTTCAGTCGTCCTTAATGATTCTTGGATTTCCCGCAGAAGGATATGCATATGGCATTGGAGTTGCGTATTATGTTGTTGGAGTAAGTGTCGCTTACATGTTTGCTGCTTTGTTCATTGTTCCTGTCTTCCATCCTCTGAAACTAACAAGCGTGAATGAATATTTCCGCTTACGATATGGAAACAATGTTGTTCGGTATATGACTCTGATTGCTGGAATGATATATAGTTTATTCTACATGGCAACAGTGATGGTTGGTACATGCGTTGCTCTCGATATTGTTCTTGGAATTCCTTTCTGGGGGACAATACTTGCTTATACTTTTGTCACTACAATATATACTTCAGTTGGAGGCATTAAGGCGGTGATTTGGACAGATGTATTTCAGCTTCTAGTGATGGTTACTGGAATGATAGCTGTTCTTGTTAAATCAACAACCGGAGCTGGAGGAGTAGAAAAAGTTTTTGAATATGCTAAAGACAGAATTGGTTCGACTGACTTCAGACTTAATCCAACAATACGTTACACAGTTTGGAATACCTCCTCTGGATCGTTCAGTACGTATTTGTATATAACACTTATGCAACCAGCAATGCAAAGAGTTTACTCAACACCAACTGTTAAGACTGCGCGTAATCTGTACTTTATATCCGCGCCGTTTTATAGTGTTTTTATGTTGATGGCAGCATTTGAAGGTGCGACTATATTTGCCTATTATATGGCAAAACGCTGTGACATTTTAGGCGCGGGCATTGTAGATAACATCAATGGAATTCTGCCGTTCGCTGTCCTGGACTTATTTCAACAGTTACCCGGATTAGCTGGACTGTTCACGGCTTCTTTATCAAGCGCAGCCCTCAGTACAATGTCATCTTGCCTCAGCAGCCTCTCTGCTGTGACATATGAAGACATTATAAAAATCAAGTTTCCGGACATGCACCCTTATAAAGCCACCAAACTTTCAAAACTGTTAGTTTTAATGTATGGCCTCATTGCAATGGGACTCGCGTTTGCAGTTTCACTTATTCCGGGATCAGTTGTCGCCATATTTGACAGTTTCATGGGATGTCTCGATGGACCAATAGCTGCAATCTATTTGTTATCCATGATGTACCGTAAAGCAACCACCAAAGGAGTTATCACAGGCGCAATATGCGGATCAGCTATTGCATTTTGGTTAAACATTGGGAGCCATTTTTCAGAAGTTCCGACATATCCATATCTTCCATCTGGACCAACCGATCAGTGTGGTATCTATGGTAAATCGGGCTTTTCTAACGTGTCTGCCCATGCTTTTTATCATTTTACAGATAATCTTACATCGCTTACCGTTAATCAACAAATGATAATATCAACGATTGCAACAGATGAAAATGCCCGAAACTTGTCGGTACTGGAGACAATTTACAGTATTTCTTTTGTATTGTTCTCACTAATAAGCATGGTCACCTCAATCGTTATTGGATTTCTTGTAAGTCTGTGTACAAGCCCACCTGAAAAGCTTGATGGGCGATGTCTGTTCTCATTTAAGAAACACGTTATTGAGGAATTACGCGTACAAAAGTCCTCATCTGCTTCTACTGCGGGAGCTGATACTGACACAGATGAAGTAACAAATGTCATGATGAAAGATGAGGCATTTTGACAGAACATTAATGGAATATATAATCCTAAAGCTGTAAAAATAATTACACGTCAAAAGAAGTACGTGTATTTTATAGGCCTCGTCAACGTTTTAAATTTTACGTGGAGCAGCGAATAAAATTATTTTCACCATCACAACCGATTCACGGTACCTTAAAGCCAATTCACTACGTTCAATAGTGGAATTAAAAGTTATACCGTTGCATAATAATGTTAATAGAAGGCATGATATATAACACAAAATGCTCGTGTGTTGAGATAAAAAGCAATTCCCATTACACATAACTTGTATTTTGTAAGGGTGACATTAGGTGTATTTAAGACCAATTTTTCCGAAGTATATAAAATGATTACTGACGCGCATTCTACTTTCGTTTTAACAGATATCATGCAATGTCGTTTCTTTCGAAAAGTAGCGATGTCGGTTCAGTGTGTAATTATATTTTCTGGTCCTTTTGGAATCATGTAAGTCATGAATGTATTAGTATAATAGAATTCCGCTTAAGTCGGTGCTAGAGGGCGTGAAGGGCTTTTTTCATGGACCGATTAATCTATTATTTTGGATCTTTTTATAGATTTGGTTCAGCATCTCAATGAATGAGCTGGTTTTAAGGAAAATATATTTTGTGTAATAGTTTAATTTCACTTTTTGTTTGTAATGAATTCTGTATAATTTTATATATAGGAATCATGACATGTTTACCTACTAATGATCATTCTGCGTGCCTTTCTCTGAGAATAACATTTTAGTCTTCCGATGGACAAATTTCCTAAAATACCGCTAATTTTGAGATAGAACTTCAATATCACTTTTGGTACTCAGGTTACATACGTATGTCCGATACGCGCAAAATGAATAAGTTAGTCTAGAACCGAGGCAATTAACGTTGAAGTACTTATGTCGAAGAATAGAAGTTTTTTAAAAAATGAGAATACATGTATGTAAGAGACTATACTTAATTTAGTGAATTATGAAGAAAGACATTGATGTATTTATTATCTTAGAACTTAGTACAATATTAAATAGTAGTTATAGAAGAGAAAGTTGTTGTTGTTGCTGTAGTTTAGTAGTGTGAACCTTAGACCCTATTACACCACATTAGGAAGCTTTCAGCATCTTAATTTCTTAGTTTTCCATTCTGACACTGAAATGGTGATTTAATATTATGCGCAAATTTTGCATAACAGTTTAAATAATATCATTTTCAAAGTACAGTTCTATAGCTGTTTTGCTCTTATATATTGGGATGGGTGCGATGGTTCGCGATCGATTAAAGCGTTACATTAAATCATAAATTCTAATAGAGTTGTTAGTAAAACACATATGCAAAGCAACAGAGGTCATCTATTTAACACCGGCAACCTTCCTACAAATGCATTCGATGTACCATTAAGTATTTGAACGGAAACTGTCTCAAGGTCAATGTGATCTTAATCTTAATTTTACTGACATCCAAACCAACAGAAAACCATTCTTCACCAAAGATAGCCATCCTATGAAGTTTGATTATTCTGAGACCAACCATATCTACTGACAGGAAACCAACTGTCTACTTACGGACGGACAGGCAGATAGATAGCGGAAGACACTTAGTAAAACAATATACCCAATCTTCTTCGAACGGAATAATAATAAATATGAAATATGAAATAACAACCATAAAACAATACTAATCACAAATTCTACGGATTTCACAGGGTTTCAAAGTCAACTGACATACCCCATTTTCTGGGCCTAAAAAGCTGTATTTTCTGTGGCTTTTATTGAAAATAATTTAATTATTGCTGCTTCTGTTGAACTAATCTTGACTTAGGAAATAATGCGGTGAAATACATTTTAGCCATTGCTTTGTTATGTTGAATTGACACTTATCAAAGATATGACACATGACGGCAATTTTTGATCATCACGAAAGGATTAATTATATAATTACTTCTACCCAAAACTCATTTCCTTAGACTTATGTAGACTAATACGACTATAAATGGAGCAACGGGTATTGGTCCAGTACGATATAAAATAATGATATGATAAACGCGTATTGTGAACTTAATCCAAAGGAGCCCAAAGAGGCTTCTGTTTAGGGCGAGGTCAACATTCGACAGCTGCTGTGGATATTATTAATTTTTATTCCAATTTCACATATGTAAAGCAATACACACATTACAATATTCTACATATTTTACACTATTATGCAAGACGAGGTTACCAATCTTATCATTTGGCAGAAAAATATTGAAATCGGCATTGCTTACAGAGTAAAGAGGAAAAGTAGTACAAGAATTAGAAAGGAGAGTAGAGGAGTGTTGGCGTTTATGTGAATGTCTAGTCTGAGCGTTGTTAATGTGTTTCGAAACGAACCTACTTAGCATTATGCGTAGCTAGTTTATTCTAAGTTTGTGCTATGATACTTTCAATTTGTTTTTGTTGTTTTATTTCTGATAGGAAATTTGCAATATATGGTTTGTGCTTATTCAGTTTGCATTTATATAAGAAATGTTTGGCCATTATTAGTATGAAATTTGCAGTAACTTTTTGTTTTCGCATTACATACTAGACCAAAAGCTATTATTCTGTAGTCAAGTTGTATGTTTATATTGTTATCATGTAAGAAACGTGTTACGTCTGACTAGAATGCCAGACTTGGCATTCCCAGAATAAGTGAATGAGTGTTTCAATGTGCACATTACATAGAATATAGAAAAGTGGAAACTTCACAGGTCGCTCAACACGACAAAAACGAAAATGTTGCAGACTCGGTTTGATTGAACCTGTTCATGCATAGGTCACAAAGACTTGAATTCAGAATTTTGCATTTATGAAGGAAGTCATTTGTAGGAAGGATGCGTTTTATGAACTTGTATTGGAACGCTCTTAGTTTGGTGTCAATGGTACTCCGAAAGGGGTTCATGTAAATAAAAGGCCATTCTACGCTTTCATATAAGTTATTCCATTTATTTTCAGATTTGTTAATTATTCTTGTATTGCGTTTCAAATGTGTCAAGTACAAAAACTTATTTGGTTTAGGTAACTTTATGACCTGTTGAATGCAGGAATTATGTCTCCCACCACACAGTGGTGTGGGAGATATATTGATTTACTCCAGTCTGTCTGTGTGTCTGTCTGTCTGTGTGTCTGTCTGTCACAAAGCTTGTCCGCTTTCTAAGTCGAACATTTCTCATCCAATGTTCACCAAACTTAAAGTTATGGCCCTTGAATTACCGAAAAACTGGTCTTTGTACTCTTGTCCGCACTCTAAGTCAAACATTTCTCATCCGATCTTCCCCAAACTTGAACAAAATATGTTTGACCATAAGACCTCGGCTAAGTTCGATAACTAGCCAAATCGGTCTAGGTATTTTGGAGTTATGGCTCTTGAATTACCGAAAACTCGGCCTTTTTACTCTTGTCCGCACTCTAAGTCGAACATTTCTCATCCAATCTTCACCAAAATTGAACAAAATGTGTTTGACCATGAGACCTCGGCCATGTTCGATAACTAGCCAAATCGGTTTAAGCATTTTGGAGTTACGGCCCTTGAATTACTGATTGGATCCACTCGTCCAGACCATCTAATTGGATCCAATCGTCTAAACCATCTAGAGAAACTAGACATTTTTCATAGGGGCAGTTGTGGGAGACATGCGCTTTTCTCAAAAGCATCTCTAGTTTTTGTTTGTTGAAGTCTTTTCGTTTGTAATTCTACATTCCATTGTCTAGGGATGCTTGAAATAAGAGAGATATTTTAAGGAATCACTTGTTGGGACACCATAAAATCTTTTTAAGCTATCAAATGTATGCATCGTTTTAATATCTATATCATAGAGGTCTTTTATATAATTTATGCCTTTAGCATGCCATGTTTTGAAATAGACCGTTTCGGGATTTATTTTTATATGTGAGTTATTCTATATAATTTTATTGTTTATCTCTGTTACGTCGGTTTCAAAGTTTATTTCTGTCCAACTGGTTTACAATATCTTTTAAACGTCTGTTGTGTATCTTTTATATCAAATCATCTTTTGCACAGTTTCCTGCAAATAAAAGGTTTTCACTGTAAGCCTTAATTTCTTTTAGATAAATTTGTGTGTTACACAATAGTTGGTTTATTGTAAACTTTTTCATAGTGACCGTTATTCAGTTCCGTTTTTATTTGTGATTCGGTACGCGCGCGCATTTCTCCGGCAGTGGCAGACTTATAATTGTCTACGTCAACTGAATTTTTAACTTTGACTGAATCCGCAATGTTGAACCCACTTCTAATCCCTAAAAGAATAAAATCCCGATCCGAATAATCCTCCGGCAATTTCCTCTCCCACGCTTTGTAGCTTAGAGCTGTAGAAAGGTGTCATTCGTCCAGCGAAGCGTCCGACCCTGAAACGGGAGGTGCAGTATGCTGTTTAAATGTAGGTTGTTTAACATGTCTGTATCGGCATTTAGTGCCGAAGGGACACGTTCCCCTGGCCTTGAATATTCTACTGTCTTCTTTTTGCTGATGTTCAGTGTGTTGTGTGTGTTGTTTCATGTCTGAAGGCATTCTGGAGCGTTTCGCTATCAAGATTTGTAACTCCATGTGTGGTGAAAATGTACCCCACTGAAAATCATGCTCGGATTGTAGCTCTCGGTAAGTGTAATCAAAGTTTAGCACACTACTCCACTCGTAAATATCCGCAAATTCAAAAACAAATGGTAGTGTACGCCAGGTAGTATTCAATGTGTTGGCGTTTCAACTGGCCATTTTGTAATAAGAAATTCATTAACCTCATGTTGGCAGCCCCCCTCCCCCCCCCCCCCACCCACTCTTCTATGTGAATGCCGAGATACGGTTCTCAAAACTAAGGTTTCCTGATGTGCTTGACCTGACCGCAACACACAAACTCTTTTCTCCTGTTTTGACGACGCCGTTTGCATTTTCTGACAGAAACTGTGTTATATGGACAGCTTTACGAGACGTTGTTTTCATCGTGAGAATCGCTCTAGGGTCCATATGCAAATTATTATTATATACGGCATTAATGTTATTGTCAACAACTGGGTCTCCAAGCAAAGTATCTAAGGTTTTACCTGCTGTGTTCAGGATTTCGTCATTTACTTCCTGGTCGGTGTTTGACCTCGGTGCAGCCTCTTTACATGCGTCCTCTACAGTGTTCCATGCGTTAATTTCCCTCATACTCACTTGACACATCCTATGGGCAACCTTTCAAATCATTTGTTTAAAGCAGTTTTTTGTTTCAGCAGTGCATAGTTCCTCAGACCACATGGGTCACTTTTCTTGGCAATTTTAAGCTGCTTGCCCAAGAGTCAAAATTAAATTCCGTATTTGCGTTTTCTTCAACCTGGGCTGCTGCCATGTAAGCAATATATTGACTTAAATATAAACAATAACATAATTTTATTCCAATTTCCGGATTAAATGAAAAGCTAGTTGCTTGCGCGAAATGTAAAGTAAAACTGCTTAGAATAAACGCGGGAATACTCGGAAACTCTCGGACCCTGTGGGGAGAAAGTCGTTACGCTCTACTGAGCGCAAAGCGACTGCTGCTCACATGTTAAAATACAATTTAGAAACTTAATTCCACTTTTAATAACCAGCTACATTTGATTGATGCAATGCATGACCTAACATTAATCATTATTAAGCCTCCGTCTTTATAATCTTGTGTGATAACGTTTCTTGCAATTTTCTCAGGGTTTTCATCCCATAGAAATTCATACTATGATTTTGTTATTAAGCTTATTAAATGATCAGTTGGATTTTCAAGTACGGTAAGTGGAAATATTATTTTGGGGAGTGCGAATGTTTTGATAACTGTTACTTTGCCAATTAACGTTAATTTGTGTTTTCTCCATTTGTTTAATGTCGCAATCATTTCATTAATTTTTGTGTTAAAGTTTTGTTCGATTCGTGTTTGCAAATCGTTAGTAAATGTTATACCTTATGTGCATGCTTGGGCAGACGTCCACTTAAATTGTTTCATTTTACGGAATATTTTCTCGTCATTTCGTAGTGATCCAACCTATAATGTATTTTTTTTTTGCATTTAACATAAGGCCTGAAGTATCTCCAAAATAATTTTGTTTAAACTTTATTTCAGCAAGTTTGACATACATGGTATACAAGAATAAATACATGAAATTAATGGATCGGAAAACAAGTTATTTAAAACTTATATAAATTCCTCTCCATGATAATTTATGACGTTTAAAAGATTATTTAGTGTTTTCTCAGTTCCTTTAGTAAAGAAGGTTGCATCGTCTGCAAAGAGTGATTCTTTAAATTCAGTTTCATCAATTATTATGCCTGTTATATTCTAATTTTCTTTACTTCTTACTACGGAAAGTATCTCGATAGTGATTATAAAGAGGTAAGAAGATAAGTGGCACCCTTGACGAACTCAATGTTCTATTTTAGAAAATTCCGAAAGGTAGACGTTGTTGGCTATACAGCTTTGCATATCATTGTAAAATAATTTAAACCACTGTAATAGTGAAAGTCCGAAGTTAAAGAATGCTAGTGAATCAAAGACAATTTTATGACTTATACTATCGAATGCTTTTTCGAGGTCAGCAAATACGACTATACCAGGTTTTTATACCATTATTTGCATTCAAAAAGTCAATAATTTCACTTATGAGCCTTAACTTTTCTCCTATGTATAGTTTTTTTAAGGAACCTGATTGTGAATGGTCAATTATGTCATTTAGTATGTGTTTTAATCTATTAGCAATTGCATTAGTTGCTATTTTATAATCACTATTTAACAGAGATATAGGTCTCCAGTTGTTCAATGAACTTGTGTCTTTATGTTTCTTTGGAATTAGATTTATCATCCCTTGTTTTTGCATTTATGTCAATTTGCCGTTTCTATATGATAAGTTAATTGACGCTATATAATATTGTTTTATGTTGTTCCAGAAGATTTTGTAAAATTCTGTTGTTGAACCATCTGATCAGGGACTTTTATTATTTTGCATTCAAATCTTTCAAAAGCGCATTAGCACATTCAATTTCTGTTAATTCTCCTTCACAAGAGTTTGATCATTTCTTTTCTTTTATAGAAATATCTTGTATTTTTTAGATAACTTCTATGTATTGAGCTTTTGTTCTTATGTAATATCTTTGTGCCTTTAAGAATGTGATGTCTTCTAAAGATTTCTTTTTTCTATGAGTAATTCAACGCTTATTCGGTATTATAAGTTATCGATTTTCTTAAAATAAGCTATTTCTCGGTCCTTATGGTTTCTTTCTTTTTTGTTTAACAATATTTGATTGTTTCATTTCTGATTGTCCCTTAGGTAATTTCCCATAATGTATTTGCATTTGATTCCTCGTTAATCCGAACTATTTCTCTAATGGATGTTCTAATTTTAACATTTTATAATAATTTTAATAATACTCATCATAAAACAAAATAGCTTAAAGTAACCTAGTCTCCTACTAAGTTTGTTTATGTCTATGTTTATATCTACCATTGAGTGATCCGAGCCCATACCAGTTGTTATATTACAGTTTGTTGTGTGTTTGATTAGATTGGAAGATATCAGGAAGTAGTCAAGACGACAAAATATTGTAGGTTTGGATTTAGAATGCCACGTAAATTGTCTCTTTTCAGGATATCTTAATCGCCATATTTCTACAACTTCGTAATTTATGCCTAGGCCTGCGCAACATTGTCCAAATTTGGCTAAGGGGTAAAGTCAGGCGGTATGGACACACTGAAATATCCACTGTTTAATTTATACTTATGCTAAAAATGGCACTGTCTTAGTTGGGCAACCAGGATAGGTAAATCAAATTTCAAAAATACCAGTGGAAATCTGACGTGTATTAAGAACTCGGTGAAAATAAGTAAGTGTAAATGATCAGTTGGTTAAATTTTGAAGAAATCTATTACTTTACCAATCAGATGTTGCAACCTAAATGTCATGCTTTTCGTGAAAAATAGTTCTGGTGTACCAGAGTGTCCATCAGTGTACCAGTATGTATACTTTTCCATTCGATTATTCAGTACTAAATACAGAATAGTTGTGTGTAAAGTAAATGCTAAATAGGAAATATGTATGCCTTTTATAAAAGATTCTCCAACTTACCTGATAATGACAGTAACCTAATATTCCACATTGTAGGGCACCGCCTTGTAACGGTCATCAGGCGGATGTAATCGGTTAATGATGCGCATTTAACCTCGCTTTTAGCCCTAACTATGTTCCAGAGTCACAGATAACATGACTAACATTGCACGTTTGCCCTTGGACCCGATGCTGGGCATACCGTTGTCAAGGGTCCAACGAAAGAAGCCAAAAGTTAAGTATCGAAACAACTCGGTCCCTGGGGGCTTATGTACAAAATCAAAGAGAAGAGTTACATCCAAATGCAAAAAAAATCTGATCTTCATACCAACGGTGCGTATAAAAATAGTTCAGTTCTGGTCGTTTGGGATCATGATATTCAATCAATAGATGTGTAATAGAGTTCTGCGTAGGCCGGTGCTAGGTGGCGTGAGAGGTGTTGCACATTTAATTACCTCTAATGAACAGACTAAGTCATCCCGAGCCTGCTGTTATCTTCCCGGTTGCATTCTAAGCTTCAAAGTTTTATTGTCAAAAACTCTTTTGGTGGAACATTTGACAATTTTATCAAATGTAACTTGCCATAATCTAGAATCAAATCCAGCGCAGAAATCATACAAATTTTACAGAACCAATTCACAGTTCACCATTTCTAAATAAAGAGACTTTGACAACTTAGAACACAGGAGAAATCCAGACACCGCACGGGTTATTGCATCGTCAACATTAGAATACCTTTCACTTTACCAGTACTCCTAGACATATTTCCGACTTTCTTTGTTTTTGCCAGTCGCAGACATGTTGTTCCATGCTTTGAAAACTTTAGCGTGACTCCATATCCAAACCTTTCGGGTTTTTTTTAAAGATTTCAGCTTAATAGCACATAAAACTCCTGATATAACCATATCAGTGATTACATATCCATCTTTATAAAAATTTCGGTTTCTAAAATCTCAAATTTCTCCTCAAACACCCCTGATTTTTATGAAGGACAAGATTACGCAAAGCAATAAAATACCACATTAAATAGTGCCAGTGTGTGGCATTGGCTGAAGAATGCAATTTCCCTGTTGATAGCATTGTCCAATTAACACTGCCCCCAGATATTGTGCCACATCCAACAACTAAGGGACTGGTGACTGTGAAGCTGACCGTGCAATGTAAGCAAAGATGAAGCAAATGAAAGAAAGATACCTCTCCAGAGAGGGTGAATGTGTAGTTTTTCTCAAAGAGACAGGGATCCTTTGTTTTCCTGTCCCTTTTATTTTTTAGAAATTGTTAAAATCCTCTGGAACCTAGCCGTTGTACGGTTTTCGTAGCGCCGTTTAACTTTTTAATGTTTTTGGGAGAAAAATGAATCTTAGCCTCGCACTGACAGGACGTTTCCAGTTCTTAAATTGGCTAAACGAGGCTAAACCCGAGACGGTGACATCAATATTTGCAGTCTTAGTGTGTTGTTCATAACATCGCAAGTGAATGAATACCAAGATTTTGTTACTTTATACAAACACTCGCCACCATTTTTATGAACTCGTTCCTACTTTTGTACTGAACAAAGTTTTGTTTGAAGTTTGATTTGATTTGGGTTTTACGGCGCACCAACACAGTATAGGTTATATGGCGCCAAACAGGACTACAAATTTTGGTTTCACATCTCATTTACATCGAAATAAAAACATGAGGTATGGAATCAAAATTTGTATACCTGCTGGAATCACAGAGTTACAGCAAAGCAATCTGTTAAGACCCTATTAGTCGCCTCTTACGATCATGCAAGGGTAAGACAGTGGTTCCAATTCTGTTCATACACAGATCGTCCCAGAACCACATGGGGCTTTGTTTGAAGTAGTCTTCACGTAGCATTCGCCACTGATGTTAATTCTTTGACAGATTTTTATTGCATGGACTCGTGCTGCCATTTTTTATTAAAAGCGCCCCACTCCTTGTACACTTGGGCAGATTTAATATGGAGTAGAAATATAACCTGTTGCAAGTAAGGGGCGTGTAACACTTGCATACTCCTAAAGAGGAATGTTTTAGGAAGAGTTTAATGGAAAATATAACCTGTCGAAAAAAGTATGAAAATCGAACTACAAACAAAAAAGATATAGAAATTCAAATATTGTCAATTTAATGAGACGAAAGCCGTTTTGGGCACAGTGACGTCATCGTTATTTCCTTATATAGGCTTTACCAAATATGGAATTTATGTCAAAATTATGTAAAATTCAATAAAACATGGAGCTTAAATTTAAAGTATACTCTTTTACACATATATTATATTATAGCCAACAAAATATGATTCTCTTATTTGTTATTCACTTATTTTCCTTATATGGTAATGCCCATATATGTCAAGAATGATGATGTCACTGTCCCCTAAATGGCTTCCGTTTCATTACATATGTGGTGCTCAGATGGCTATAACTTATTGTTTGTAGTCCGACTGCGATACTGAATAGCGAACAGTGAAGATCATGATCAGCCTACACGGATGTGCCTTCACTCACGGGTGGTAAACGCGCAATCCAACTCCCAGTGGGAATACGCTAAAAATGGGTTGCGCGACTTCCGGTGCTGGTGTTGCGCATCAATATATACAAAATCGAGGAAGGTGGGTTTTTGTTTTTATAAATAATGACACATTTACGAGTGCTTTCGAAAAAAAGCAAAATGCTATTCGACACAAAAATGAATAAAGATCATATGTGAGAAATACCAACTTATTAATTTAAGAATCAGCTCTGTTATCACGAAAACTCTGCTGGCTCGAACTGTCAAAAAAGCATGGAATCATGAAAATATGCAAATTTTCTAACTCTTATGCCTTCTTTCTGGAAATGTGACGCTTGTAATGATCAAACACGTGTAAAACAGTCATGAACATTACATACACTTGAATGAAATTTTGCTTTTTGGGGGAAAGATTGGCAAAAATAATCGGGAATGGGGATGCGCCCCGGGAATGGAGTTGCGCGTATACATTATATACATTATGATGTATACGAGCAACTCCATTCCCGGTGCGCAACCCCATTCTCGATTATTTTTTTGTCAATTATGTCCCCATAAGCAGGATTTGAAGCAAATAATTATGATAATCGTTAGTTTATAGCAGTTGAGTTATCATATAAAGCATCAGATGTCCTCAGATTAGGCATATGAGGTCAGAAACTTCCATTTTTGTTGATTTCCTACTTTTTTCACGCTTCATGTCGCCAGAGTTTTTGTGATGATAGAGTCGAATCATAAAATACCAACCAGATATTTTATATATATATGATGTATTATCATATTTGTGTCGAATAGCATTTTGCTTTTTTCGAGAAAATTTATTCTTGTCTCATACTAAGCAAAATCAGAACTTCACATGCCTCAATTTCGTCCTTTTTACGCGCAACACCAGCACCGGACGTTGCGCAGCCCATTTTAAGCGTATTCCCAGCGGGAATTGGATTGCGCGTTTACCACCCGTGTTCACTGGTCGCAAAGACAGAATTACTTGCCGGCAGCAGGCTAAAGGTTAAGCTTGTAATTTTTGTTTGACTGTTTTGTTTCTATGCTGTCTCTTTCTGCTGTATGTTATTTATGCAATGCCAAGTTTGTTTGCTGTGTCTAGCAATTTTCTGTAAGTATAGGCCATAATAGACTATTCAACACCAAGTTTCGTCAGCATCTTGCCATAGATCACGGTGTGTGTGATTGATACTTTTCGTGGAACAATGTTATCGAGTCATGTGCTTTAAGACTTGAAATTTTAATATTTAGTAATTCAGCCCTTAAATGCTGATCTGTAAACAATTTTTCTGACATGTATTATATAAACCGTTGCTAATTTTGTTTATCAAAATCATAATATAAGATGTTGTGTTTCAACGAATGATAACTGAACTGTGGTACACTTAGCCAAATTGGTCAAAATGTAAATATCTCTTCTTTTCAGCATCATATTGTATGGTTATCACGTTTATGCTGTAAATTATCAGTACCCATTTTTACATACCTCGTGTTCGGATTTGTGTATACACGGTAATTACGGCACTCGTCCGTGTGTCAGCCTATTTCAGGGTGAGGACGTATGGTGGTATGCTGTAATGATTAAGTGAGCGAAATGTATCGCTGTAACAAAAATGGCGGAAATTTAAACAGAAAATACACTTTGCAGACATATTTTTGACAGGTAAGTGGGTTTTTCCTTCACATTTCACGAAATAAATATGCCAGTGCTGTGGCGCAAAGCCTATTCTTTAGCTATATAGTCTTTACAGTCGGATAAGTATAGAGACAAAAAAGGTTTCGCGGTCGGGTGCAATGTTTACAAATAAAATTTCCAATTTTTCTCGTAATTTTGCCCTTTCCCCCTGTAAATACGAGACTTTTCTGCATGTTATACGTGTTCATTCATGTAGTTGTGCTTATTTTCCAAAGTTGATGGTTCTACTTCAACTTCCCACATTTTCTGGCCATTTTCTTTTACTGTAAGCCCTGATTTGGTAGAGTGAAAACAACTTAAGCACGTTTAGTCTGACTGTAAACATGTTTGTCAAAGCGGCTTTGTTTTTCAGATATTTCTGTCACTTCCAATGGAGATCATAAAAGCTGCATATTCATGATTTATTCGTTTCAGAGAGGTCACGATATTGCCACATCCAAGAACAAACGGACTTGTGACTGTGAAGCTGACCGTGCAATGTAAGTAAAGATGAAGCAAATGAATGAAAGGTACCTCTCCGGAGACGGAGAATTAGCATATATGTTATAGGGATTATGTTTCCTTTTGTGAAGAAGGCACGAAACTTTGCATATTACTAGCTTGAAGTATGCTGAATCCAAACATAAAGGAAACACGCGGTTCGCTTACTTCAATCAGCTTAAAATGAGACCCCAAAAAGTGACCTATGTTTTATTCATTTTAATCATATATTTTCGAAAGTAATTCCCAATAAAAATAATTTATGACCTCAGTAAGTAATAATTGTTGAGACAATATTTATTCAGTTACATTTTATACACATTTGATATATAAGACACAGACAAATGACATAAATGAGGCCAAAAAATAAAGGGAAAATTTGTTTAAAAATCTTATTTACAGGATGACTTTATTTTTTAGTATGAATATCATATCACTTAAGTAAACAAAACTAATTGTAGTGTTTGTAGTCAGTAGCGCAATTGTAAGGCGTAAATTAATTGCTTGTTCAGGGTAACGCCTAAAGAACTAGTTAAACGATAGGTAGGCTTTCTAGTTTTTTATAAAACATTAGAAAAATCATTTTTACATTATATGTCAGACAGGGGTGTACCTGGATGATTTTGAACTGTATGTCATATATGAGCAGCAGCTACGACCCAAGCAGAGTTACAGCGATAACTACGAAGCAAGCAGAAATGCTGCGAGTGTGGGGTAGGTAAGTGAGAGGGTCTCCATATATGAGCAGCAGCTACGACCCAAGCAGAGTTACAGCGATAACTACGAAGCAAGCAGAAATGCTGCGAGTGTGGGGTAGGTAAGTGAGAGGGTCTCCATATATGAGCAGCAGCCACGACCCAAGCAGAGTTACAGCGATAACTACGAAGCAAGCAGAAATGCTGCGAGTGTGGGGTAGGTAAGTGAGAGGGTCTCCATATATGAGCAGCAGCCACGACCCAAGCAGAGTTACAGCGATAACTACGAAGCAAGCAGAAATGCTGCGAGTGTGGGGTAGGTAAGTGAGAAGGTCTCCATCTCCGGGCGGGATAGGTTTTTTAGGGTTTCCCCTTGAAATGTTGAAAACATTTGGCAAGAAATGCGTTCTCTTGCTATATTCCAGCGTTAATATATTTTGTGTGTCACATTTGTACTACATATTACAACGATAATCATTCAAATTTACAGTATATCGCTTCGCTCGTGCTTACTGGCAGGGCTCGTGACCGTGTCTAAAAAATTGCAACTGGAGCGGCCCCGGATATTTTGAGGAGTATAACCATTTTTCGTATCGAGTCCTATGTAACTTTACCCAGGAACGTGTGTGCTTCAATAGCGTGATCGCTCTGGCACGATACTTGGTCCGTACTAGTATTCATTAATGATTTTATCTAAGATTTTAAAACGTTTAATATCTATTTCACAGATTTTTCCTTTAATACTTCGATACAACGATAGATAACAAAATGAATTATGCCAGACTTAGAATGTTGAAAAATCAGAGTTCCGTGAATTGCTCTATACAATACAGTCCATGACACAATTTTAAACCGACAGTAACAGTAGATATATAGTTTTGTTTCAAAATATTTGCGCCACTGAAACACTATGTCATTCTATGATATATTCTATTGTCAAGACCAGCACAGGCATATTGTGTATCGCCAAAGGGACCTTAAAATGTGTCTGTTAGGTTAGCTGCATCTAAACTATAACCTACTCCTAACTGCTAAACATGTGAACAAATCGCATATTCGAACCGTGTGCAAAGCTGTTATTTAACATTATTTATTTATTTGTTAATTTAATATCCTAATATCCTTTCGTTGCATTGGCAAAATTCACACATTAAGGATATACTAGTTTTTTGTTGTTATCGTTTTAAAATCTTCGTCAATGTTTAATTTAATGGATGAGTTTTGCATCCGCATTTTGACAGGTTTTTTGATATATTGCATTTACTCAGACATTGCAAATATTTCAAGTTTTCTCACGCGAAACATATCTTTTTTTCTAGTTAATTTAAACAACAACTAATATTGGCAAACGCAAATTAATTTTTAACTTCATAATTTGATATGTAAAATTCGGATATGGTATACTTTTGAGATATGGTCTGTAGCTTGTATCCGCTCGTATCTTTATATATTCTAAACCCCGCTCGAGGTGTCTACTTTTTTTAATAAGAGTAAGTCATCAAGCTGGCTTTGTGAACAATTCATAGCTTTATTCAGGTACCAGTTCATGGCTAAAGTTATGTCCGAAAAAGGCACCCGGGGTCTTTCTCGCAACATTAAACACTCTTAAAAGCTGGATAGTTCTTATGAGACAAATATTGCAAATTTACTTTAACTGATCAGCTTAAAGTTTCTAAACGTTTCATGGTTAACCTGCATATTTTCCATGGCATTAGTACACTTGTTTTACTTTCATTGTTCGAATGTTTCTACTTAAGTTTGTCACTTCGGCATTTTGGTTCGTGTGGGACGTATCGATGCGAATTGTCTTCTACAGAAAACTTTAACAAAGGGATGCTAAATATAATCAAGATCATATGACATTGTTGTAAAAACCTTTAAAAGTTCAATTAAAGATATACGATATTTGAAATAATTAATACATTATCGACACCAGTTGGTTGTTATGTCTATACTCACTATTCGAGGTCTATTCAAGTTCATGTTCTGGGGAGACATTAGGGCATGAAAAAAGAAAAATAGCTGGCCTTTTTTTTCTATATAAAAATGACAATTTTCACATGGTTGCAGCACACAGCATGACCCATTTTAAATGTCTGTAATTGAAGAATATTGTCAGAGCTGAAACAGAATCAAAAGAGAAATGTGTTCATATTTTTCAGCCAAACACACAAGCTGCAAAATCAGCTAAAAATGATTCCCCAAATTGTAGTAGTGGTGCATGACCTAAGTTTCCATGATAAATTTTGTCATAGAATCATTGCATTATGAAAATGCTTTCCAAATGTTAAGGATAGATCTGTTTTTGATTTCAGCATAAAAGTTACAAAGAATGAAAGGAAAACAGAGCAAAAAAGGAGTACCATTTTTTTTCGCACCAGTTTCCTGTTTAGTGCCTTGATTGTGACCGTCGCATTGCTTAATACTGTTGACTCTGTATGGACCATTAATAACACTCGAGTTCCATTATAGTGTACACTTCATAGAACCGATTAAATGCCAGTGCAATAACACAGTCATATGTAGGGAAAGTAAATTTGTCAAACAAATGTATAAATACTGGAAAACCCATTACAGTTCTTAGATATCTATTGGAGCGGTGCAAATATCAGTTTCTTTTATATTATGGGTCTTTGGATGAGTCATTGGATTTGAAAACATGATTGTGTCATATACTGTAATGTAACAGACAAAAGATTAAGGGAGTTGATTTTGATGTTCCCTACAAAAACAAACAATAATGATCCGTTGAGGGGCTTCTCTTTTTAATATAAATCTATTGCCCTAATGTATTACTATTAATATTTACTTCAAAATAAACCAAATACAGTGTTACTATTTTCAAATGGATGTGAGGATGAAATTAGTACAGGACTGAAAATTGAATATTCAAAAATTGTGAAGCGGATTATTCATTTATTACATATAAGTACATTTAAGTATGTTATATAAGATACCTCGTGGACCTCAAAATGTGAATAGCTTTTAACTTTTGATATCTTATACATGATATACATGAATTCAGTTTATTTGTTTGTGTTAAGTTCAGTAATATGATATTTTAACGATTAAAATAAATTGATTTGCCCTCTGAATGAGATTTTTCAACAATTGCCTCTTTGACCTCATATCATTTTTCCTGAGCCATGTATTTCAAAAGCCTATACAATGTAATTGAATAAATTTTTTGTCAAGAATTATATTTGATCAAGGTCATGAATTAACTTTTTTGAAAAATGTCTAGATATATTTGATTGAAATAAATACAATGAAGTTCCCCTTTGGCCTCTTTTTATGGTTGATTCAAGGCAACAAATCGTATTTGTAATCCTTTCCTGATTCAGTATACTTTATAATAGTTAACTACAAACTTTCGTGCTTTCTTCATAAGAAACCACTTTTCACACTCAGTTTTAAAATTCAACATACAGTAAATATCTGATTACATCCCTTTTTAGTACGTGTCTTGAGAAATAGAAGTGTTTTGAGGTAAACTTTGTATATTTGCCAATACCAAATAGTTGTCGGTCTATGTCAGTAATATAGATGATATGAAACATAACTATATAGATAAATTTCAGTTTAAAGGAAAAACTATTTTTTCAAGACATTTATACCTCCCTTTCTGAAATTTATTTAAAAGGAGATTTCAGGGCAGATAGAGCATGTCTCCTCCTCTTGTAGGATTTGGGATCCCATAAAGTAATTTCATGCAAACTTTGGTGCTTTCTTTATAAACGGGAACACATTTGCCGTTTTGTTCCATATCTTATTTGCTAAATGTGTAGTTTTTCTCATAGAGATAGGGATCCTTTTGGTTTCCTGTCCTTTTGTTTAGGAGTTGTTAAAATTTTCTGGAACCTAGCAGATGTACGAATTTCACAGAAAACAGAACATAGCGCCATTTAACTATGTTTCTGGGAGGACAAATGAATTTTAGCCTCTCACTGAAGGAAGATTCCAGTTGTTAAATTGGCTAAACGAGTGGTGATGGCTAAACCCTAGATGGCGACATCAATGTTTAAAGTCATAGTTGTGACAGGAAAGGCCGTACCGGCGACAGTAACCATCAGAACAAATCAACACCCTTTACAATATTTACAAATTTATTTACAAAAGATGATTATTAACAATGAATAGATATGAAAAGAAAAAAAAACTGATTATAAGAAAGAAAAAAAAAAAA
This sequence comes from Mercenaria mercenaria, assembly GCF_021730395.1. Lineage (NCBI taxonomy): Eukaryota > Metazoa > Mollusca > Bivalvia > Venerida > Veneridae > Mercenaria > Mercenaria mercenaria. Next base: position 66,106,761 of record NC_069372.1, read on the forward strand.
AGTTCAGTATCTCTAGATACAAAAGTTCTTATAGTCCATTCTAATCTGACGTGACACAGGTCTTTAATGTAATTGTGAACTTTAAGTAGCACAAACAAAACATAGCTTCTAAATTCAGTCCCTTTAAACCGTGAATACGTTGATTCCGTGTTGGCTCCCTATGGTGGTAGGTGATTGCATCCCTGAGCTGACTTCAGAGGATAACAAAAATCATCGTCTTTGCGGTTTACGGCACAACCATGGGACGTAAGCTCTGCGCTGGGAATATCACATCCAGGCGAGTGAAGACAAGTGAACCTCGGACATTGTACTTCCGGGTTATGACATCACCAGGTAAAATCGTCTGGCGGAAGAAGCTCGATCGAGCATAAATTTCTAGCAAGAAAATAATTCAGACATAGATTCGTCTATAAAGTCGGAAGGTGGTGTGCGCAAGGCATATCTAGTCCAGTCTACTTAAAGGATAATGTCCCGCCAAATACTAAATTTCATGGGATTCACGGTTAAGCCGTGAGCTCCGACTATTGTCATTTTCACGGGATTCACGATATAGCCGGGAAATCTAACTACTTTGGCGCGAATTTAAATTGACAATTTGAGGCCCATTATAGTGGTTTTGGGGATAAAAACACGAATTACTGAAGTTTATAAAATATCAACTTTCTTATTACTGAACAGAATTCAATGAAATTTACATGGAAATTTAAGTAATGAAATACAGAAAAACATGAGAGGTATTTCATGCGTGAAATCTGACATTTACCTCAATAACTCAAAAATTTACAAAAAAATGATGCAATACCTGCATTTACACTACAGATAAATTAAGGCCCGTATGTCAATTTGTGACACACGTTCCCCCTTAAAAAGAAAATTTATAATTTTCTTAAATGAAAACAAAATGACATACTGAAAATAACAAACAAACACACAAAAAAGACACTGTCACTATCTGTACACCATATAATATAGCCACTTGTCTACACTCTACTCAAATAATCTGCGCCTACATTTTCTCTACCAGGAATTGCTCTAATACTGATCCTATATGGCTGTAAGGCTAATGCCCATCTCATCAGCCTGGAATTGCTAAGTTTCGCTTTATTCAAGTAAGTGAGCGGCTGATGATCTGTCTCTAAGACAAAGTCTTTACCGAACAAATACCGGTGAAACTTAGCTACTGCCCATACTATCGCTAAACACTCCTTCTCTATCACTGAGTACTTTTGCTCCCTAGGTAGCAATTTCCTACTAGCATACGCTACAGGTAATTTCTCTCCATCACTTTCCTGAAGCAATACTGAGCCTAAACCTAAATCTGAAGCATCTACTCTCAATATAAAAGTCTGATCTAAATCTGGCAACTTCAAAATAGGCGGACCCATTAAGCTAACCTTCAAAGTCTGGAAAGCCTTTTCTTGACTTTCACCCCACTCTACAAGATTTGGCTGACCCTTTTTCGTCAAATCTGTGAGCGGAACTGCAATGGCGGCAAAATTTGGGATAAACTTTCTGTAAAATCCAACTACACCTAAGAATGAACGTATTGCCTTCTTGGTTTTCGGTCTCTCGGCATCCTGTATAGCCTGTACCTTATTTGGAACTGGTTCAAGGGTCTGAACATCTCCTATCATGTGCCCTAAACATTCTAACTTCTGAAAACCTATAAAACACTTAGTCGGTTTTGCGGTTAACTTAGCCTCTCTTAGTCTGGTTAACAATTCAGAAAGTGCTACTACATGTTCTGGCCATGTGATTGTATACACCAGGATATCATCAATGAAGCTATCTGAGTGCCCTAGGTCCTTCAAAACCTTCCGCATTAGTCTACAAAACGTTGCAGGTGCGTTAACTAATCCAAAGGGCATCTTACGGAACTGGAACAAACCTTTCAGGGTTTCAAAAGCAGTCATGGGTTTTGCCTTTTCAGACAAAGGAACCTGCCAGTAACCTTTGCTCAAGTCTAGCTTAGAAAAATACCTATACTTAGATAGCTTTGAAAACATCTCCTCCATGTTTGGCATAGGTTCCGCATCGAAAACCGTCAGTTTGTTGACCTGGCGAAAATCTATACAGAACCTTATACTGTTATCTTTTTTCCTTATGAGGACGATAGGGGAGGAAAATGGAGCATTGGATGGTTCGATTACTCCCAACTCCAACATTTTATCTACTTCCTCTTTCACTACTGGCTGCGAATGAAAAGGAATAGGATAACCCTTTACTCTTATCGGATCTGTAGTTGACAACTGAATATCATGTTCAACTAAGTTAGTATTTCCAGGAATATCTGTCAGTACATCTGAGAAATTTTCTAACAAGTCTACTACTTCCTGCTTACATTCTACTGGTAACTCCGGATTTATCTCTACATCTTTGTACGTTTCTGTACCCTGCTTTATAGGACACAAAACTATATCCTTTTCTACTCTACTCGAAACTCATCACTACTTTCATTCGGATCTAATCTGTCATAATCTCTCTGATCCTCCTCTACAATAGCTGCTCCAACCTTACTTAAAAACCTTATCTGGTATAGACTTACTATCATCCTTCCTTTCACAGTACTGTTTCAGCATGTTTGCATGAAACGTTTTCAACTTTCGCTCTACATCTATCTGTAATCTAGTCTATTTACTACCTCTACTACTACGTAAGGACCCTTCCAATGTAACAACAACTTATTATGTTTCGTAGGTAACAATACAAGTACCTTACTACCTGCCTTAAACCTCCTATCTCTAGCCTCCTATTGTAATACTTCTTGTATCTAGCACTACTTTTTGCTAACTGTTGCTGAGCTATCTTACACGTATCTTCCAACTTTTCTTGCAAATCCATAACATACTGGTAAGTGGTTTTAAACCTCATCATTCTCCGTCTTACCAGCCCATAATCTCTTAGCACAGTTATCGGTCCACGGATTGTTCTACCATAAAGTAACTCAAAGGGAGAAAATCCCAAACTTTCTTGCGGAACTTCACGGTAAGCAAACAACATAGCATTCAAATACCTATCCCAATCTCTAGGTCTCTCACTACACATACGCTTCAACATTTGCTTCAAACTACCGTTAAACTTCTCTACTAAACCGTTACACATAGGGTGATACGGTGTTGTAGTTAACTGCCTTAATGACAATAACCTACTTACTTCTGCCATAAGTTCTGACGTAAACTGCGATCCACAATCGGTAAGCATTTCCTCTGGCACTCCTAATCTACTATACATATCTACTAATGCCTCTGCTACTCTCTCAGTTTCAATACTAGGTAGTGCTATGGCTTCTGGATATCTAGTAGATAATCTACCATAGTCAAAATGTACCTGTTTTTCCTATCAGTCATAGGTTCGATCGGACCAACGATATCGACGGCAACTCTCTTAAACGGAGTATCAATCAAAGGCATTTTTCCTAACGGAACTTTACTTACTCTACCCTTAGCTATAGTACGTTGACAAATACTACATGACTGACAGTACCTCCTAACCTCTGCCATTACTCCTGGCCAGTAAAATTCGCCTAATACCCTATCACTAGTTTTCCTTATACCTAAATGGCCTGACAGTAACGAATCATGTGCAACTTTCATCACAGTTTCTCTAAGACATTTAGGTACAATCAACTGTCTACTTTTGTCTAAATTCTGGGCGGTATACTCTCTATATAACAATCTATTCCTTATCTCAAACCTAACTGAACCTTTACCTCTACACTGCTTAATCGTACCTTCCTCAGCCTTCTTTCTACACAAATCTAAAGTGCTATCTTTCTGTTGCTTTTCTTAAGAATTCCTCTCTAGATACATCTAAAATCTGAGACGGAACCTTAAGCTTTACTTGCTTCTTAACTTTGGCTTGCGCCCTAGTTTCTAACTGCTGACGCTAAACTACTAAACTGAGGTTCTACAGCTCCCTCTACATTACCAATTATAACATCATTGGTAGGATTATCTACAACCAACGCCTCTACTGTACCTTGAAATACGGACAATCAATATCTATTATAGCTACATCTAGGCCTATGTTCACTCCCATCTATGTACTTACATCTACGGGTTTTCTCTAAAAACTGACTTGCTTCTACTAAGTCCCGTTTCACTATCACACATGTACAACCTGTATCCCGCATAGCGATTACATCCCTACCATTACAAGTACCGGGTTTTGTAGGACATGTATTACACTAAGCATACCTAACTCCTCTACATCACTTAGTTCTATAATACTATTTCCACTCTCTGACCTACTTGACTTACTCCTATCTCTATCTCTATTTCTTCCTCTACCTCTACTCCTAGATCGGTCACGGCCTCTAACCTCTATTTCTATTTTCCTTACTATTTCTATTCTCCCTTACTACTTTCCTGTTCCTGCTCTACCTCTAACTCTGCTGCTGCATGGCACTATTACGCCGTACTTTCCACTCCTACAGTAATATGAGCTATGCCCTATTCGACCACACTTTATTACACTTCAGTACATCAAAGGGTTGAAAACCTCTACCTCAATTAGCAACATTGCTACTACCTCTATTACTAGTGCCTACATTACGACTACTAGGATACTGTCTCTGAGGTATTTCGTATGGTTTATAGCTCCGGTCCTTATTGGTTCGATTCACGACATACTTGGGACTCCTCGAGTCTTTGCAAACAAATCTGCATCTTCTGCTCATCCTTAGCTTTAACTAACCTCTTACTACTCAAATTCTGTATAGTTCTCTATTACATACATCTAAAAAATTGGTCCCTAAGATAAAAAATCTAACAATCTTTCGTACGTTTTCTCTACATAACTCAATCTAAAGCCAACCATCTAAATATCTACTTATTCTGGCTAGAAAACATCACAAAGGTCTCATTATCCCGAGGCCTCTCAGTTCTAAACTTTTTCTTATAGCCATCGTCAGTGAGTTCGAACTGACGTAGCAAAGCGGCTTTCAGTTTATCATAATCCTTCCTATCTTCCAACGGAAGCCTATCAAAAACCTCTCTTGCCGTACCCTTTAGAAGGAACGGTAAGTTAAGTTGACCATATCTCTTTATCCAGTCCTGCGCAACAGCGTACAGTTTCGTACACATTTCAAGTACGCATCCATGGAATCAATTTTCTCATCAAAGGGAGACATCTTAACCTTTACCTTTTTCTTACATCTTTTCTAAGTCTGTCTTAAACTTAATGCTCTGTTTCTAATTTCTACTTTCTGCTTCCTCCATCTCTGTTTCTAACTTCCTAGCTAACATTAACTTCTCCTTTTCCATTTCTAACTTATCCTGTTCTAACTTACGTCCGTATTCTAACTTATCTAATTCTAACTTACGTTCATACTCTATCTTTTCCTTCTGCAACCTAGCCTCTAACTCTAATCTTTCCCTATCTGCTTCTAACCTTTCCTTCTCTCTTTCTCTCTCTGCTTCTAAACTACTTTGTTTTTCATATTCTATCTTTTCTTTCTGCAACCTAGCTTCTAACTCTAATCTTTCCCTATCTCTTACTCTCTCTGCTTCTAACCTATCTTTCTCTGCCTCTAATCTACTATGTCTTTCCTCACGTTCCCTAGCCTGCTCTTCCTTAACAAAGTTGCGTAACTCCTCTCCTTCATAACCTAACTCCTTTCCTACCTTCGTTAACTCTACTACACTAGTCATGATTACACTACGTTAACACTATATAACACTACAGTACAACAGCTACTATAACAACCTGAGACACTAAATAAACAATCGTGAGGGAATACTAGACTACACTAGTTTACACTAAAGCTCTACAGTTACCACTGGAGCCAAAACAAAATACTATACTCTACGTATAAACTACACAAAACGTCCTCACTAAAATAATACACTATGTTGCGCAACAGTACTATGTGTCAATCAAGGTTGCATAGGCAACAATCAACAAAGTACAGTGACAGTAGGCTGCAACAATACCCTAGCCTTATCAAATATCAATCAACTGTAACTAGTGTTAACACTTTAGTGTAACAAATAAAACAAATATAAATCAAAGTGTTTTATCCCAAGATCAAGTATAGGTATAACACAACTGTGTAGCACTAAAACTTAAAAGTAGGTAAAAGTATATGCAAGTAAACAATCTTGCTAACACACACACAATAAAATACTGTAGTATGTGTACAGTACACTAATACATATTAGGATCACTGGGAGAAGTAGGGCGACGCACAAGTAAAAGTGAGTAGGATAACTCTCCTTGTCAAGGGCGGTCACTCTCAGCACAGATATATGGTGGCTTAATCATGGAGTGACACAAAATAAACCCAAAAGAAAATAAAAAGAACGAACTCATCCCAGAATCCAAGTGTCGTAAACAACTGTCTATCAGTCTGTGACCACTAAAGCTGGTTAGCTGAAGCTATGGATCTGTCTTGTCTTGTCTGAGGTAAGACGTCACTCTGAAAAATGAATAAAACTATTATATGTGTACCAATAGGACAAAACAAGAGGAATCTTTACAAATTATTGCTGCAGTTAAATGGGTGTTAATAATGTTCGAATAGCTACTGTGTCTGGTCGACCAATCCCACTTCTGACACCATTGTGACAGGAAAGGCCGTACCGGCGACAGTAACCATCAGAACAAATCAACACCCTTTACAATATTTACAAATTTATTTACAAAAGATGATTATTAACAATGAATAGATATGAAAAGAAAAAAAAAAACTGATTATAAGAAAGAAAAAAAAAAAAAAGTTCAGTATCTCTAGATACAAAAGTTCTTATAGTCCATTCTAATCTGACGTGACACAGGTCTTTAATGTAATTGTGAACTTTAAGTAGCACAAACAAAACATAGCTTCTAAATTCAGTCCCTTTAAACCGTGAATACGTTGATTCCGTGTTGGCTCCCTATGGTGGTAGGTGATTGCATCCCTGAGCTGACTTCAGAGGATAACAAAAATCATCGTCTTTGCGGTTTACGGCACAAACCATGGGACGTAAGCTCTGCGCTGGGAATATCACATCCAGGCGAGTGAAGACAAGTGAACCTCGGACATTGTACTTCCGGGTTATGACATCACCAGGTAAAATCGTCTGGCGGAAGAAGCTCGATCGAGCATAAATTTCTAGCAAGAAAATAATTCAGACATAGATTCGTCTATAAAGTCGGAAGGTGGTGTGCGCAAGGCATATCTAGTCCAGTCTACTTAAAGGATAATGTCCCGCCAAATACTAAATTTCATGGGATTCACGGTTAAGCCGTGAGCTCCGACTATTGTCATTTTCACGGGATTCACGATATAGCCGGGAAATCTAACTACTTTGGCGCGAATTTAAATTGACAATTTGAGGCCCATTATAGTGGTTTTGGGGATAAAAACACGAATTACTGAAGTTTATAAAATATCAACTTTCTTATTACTGAACAGAATTCAATGAAATTTACATGGAAATTTAAGTAATGAAATACAGAAAAACATGAGAGGTATTTCATGCGTGAAATCTGACATTTACCTCAATAACTCAAAAAATTACAAAAAAAATGATGCAATACCTGCATTTACACTACAGATAAATTAAGGCCCGTATGTCAATTTGTGACAATAGTGTGTTGTTCATAACATCGCAAGAGAATGAATACCAAGAGTTTGTCATTTTATGTAACTCTCGCTATCATTTTCATGAACTCATTCCTACTTTTGTACTGAACAAAGTTTTGTTTGGAGTATTCTTCTCGTAGTATTCGTCACAGATGTTAATACTTTGACAGAATTGATATTGCATTGACTCGTGCTGCCATTTTTTATTACAAGCGTCTCACTTCTTGTACACTTGGACAGTTTTAATAGTGTCAAGTATTTTTCTGCTAGTATAGGCCAAAATAGTCTATTTAACACCAAGTTTCGTTAGCATCTTGCCGTAGTTCACGGTGTGTATGATTAATACTTTTCGTGGAGCTATGTTCTCGAGTCATGTGTTTTAAATTTTGAAATTTTAATGTTTAGTTATTCTGCCCACAAGTGCTTATCTGTAAACAATCCTACTAACATGGTTTATACAAACAAATAATTTTGTTTAAACAAATATTTTAATTTTGTTTATCAAAGTCATTATGTACAGATATTGTGTTTCAACGAATGATACCTGAATTGCGGTATATTTCAGATGCTTTTAAAACCATGACACTTGGTCAAATTGGTCAGATCAGATTGTAAATATCTCTTCTTTTCAGACTCATAAAGTATGATTATTATGTTTATGCTGTAAATTATCAGCAGCCATTTTTACATTTCTCATGTTCTGGTTTGTGTATAAAACACTGTAATTACGGCACCAGTCCGTGTGTCAGCCTTTTTGTTCTTCTGTCTTTCCATCAGCAAAATTTTGTATTAATCTTCTCTGCATAAAATGCGGAAGAGAAAGAAACTTACCTTATTTTCTTTGTTTGTTTTGTAAACATATAATATTTGTTTGTTTGTAAGCATAACTCTATGCTGTCATTCTACAATAATAGTATTTGAAATTTTGATCGAGTTTTGAATTTGTACAAACACTTTCGAGTTATTTTTTGTGGATTTCCATGAGTAAAAACTTTTATTGATAAAATTTTAACTTTGTAAAAAGAACGAAAAGTTTGCCCTATACAGTATGACATGATTAGGCGTGTACGGTAAAATTAACTGTCCCCTTCGTCACATTTTAGATTTTTTTTATGAAAATGTAGATCTAACCGGAAAGCATTAATTCCTCTGCAGTTTTCTTTTTTTCATTGTCAGGTTAACAAACACAATGTGTGTGTGTGTGTGTGTGTGTGTGTGTGTGTGTGTGTGTAAATACATATATAAAAATCAACCGAAATGCACAATAACATATTGTTAATTAATTTTGTTGGGTTTAACGTCGCACCGACACAATTATAGGTCATTTGGCGACTTTCCAACTTTGATGGTGGAGGAAGACCCCATGTGCCACTCTGTGCATCACGAGCGGGCACCCGGGTAGAACCACCTACCTTCCGTAAGCCAGCTGGATGGCTTCCTCACATGAAGAATTCAACGCCCCGAGTGAGGCTCGAACCCACATCGATGAGGGGCAAGTGATTTGAAGTCAGCGACCTTAACCACTTGGCCATTGTCCCGGCGCACATTGTCCACTGGATGTCCATTCCATACATGATATAAGTTTCTAATATTCATCTGTATATACTTTTCAGACATTCTAACGTATAAAATGGTAGAATAAAGGCTGTGTACCTGTTTAAAATGAACGTTATCTGTAGTTTTGTGTCGCCTATACCAATGTAAAGTGTCAGAATAATTTGTATATTTGATATATTGATAACGTTACACATAAGCACAGATAGTGCTTGACACCCTTTTCATGCCACCATTGCTATAATTATATTTGGATTGCTGTAAATAATAGGATTTGGGTCATTTATGGACAATTTGGATTAATTACAGTGTTAGCTGGATCCAAGCATTATATTATATACAATAGCTAAAGGGAACCAACTATTTGTTAAAGTAAGCACCCTTTGTAAAATACTATGAACTACTTTGGATCAATCAGAAATAAATTCTATAAATAGCACCAATCAAAGCTCAATTCTGCTAAGGTATTTATTTAAATAGGCAGATGGATCACAGAGAATAATAATGTATCCCAGTACATTGATAAGCATGTTATTGCAACTACACTGTCAGGGCGGATAAATTATTAAATTGAAGACGTTTGAAGTTCATAGCTAAAGAGGAGTTGCAGAATTTCAACAAGGTTTCGAGCTATAGGGCCGGCGCATAGGAGTTTTACCTTAAGGGTAGTTGAATGCTATTGACGCTAGCAAATATAGGCTGAGCATCGGTAAGCTGAGACAGAGACATAGTGTTTGGTAACCTACTGAGATAGTACATGTAGGAGAGTTCCAGCTTATAGACGAGGTTCAGCGCTATAGGCAAAGTACAGCCAAGACATCGGAGTTATATCTATATGATAGTTAAATGCTACATGTGATAGCATAAAGGCGCTGAGCATCCAGGAGTTAGGGCAATAAAGAAGACATAGGCTGAGCATCTATGCGATAGGACTCGTATGTTGTAGATTCAAAGACATTGTCTGACGGGAACTTCAACAAAAAGACCAGTCAAGTATATTATCTCGAGCCTAAAGGAATTTGAGTTGATATACATTAGTTGAAGGTTGATAGTTGAAACATTGAGTATTTTTTTGCCTGATCCATGTCAAGTCAAGTCAAGTCAAAAGTTTATTAAATGTAACAAAGGCCTCCGGCCCAAAATACACTACTAATATTTTAGTAAGTGGTTCAATCAGATAGTTGTGATCCCAAAAAAATGTAACATACATTTTTTAATTGGAAAATATTATAAAAACGCCACGCGATAGCAAAATATTTAAATAATAGTTCTCTAGGCTGGAATATCATAATTTTTGGATCAAAATTATTTAAAAGCTTTAAAAAAAACAGTGCTGTTTGATTAACACTTTTCATATCAGATAAGTATTTATAAAACTTTGTATATTTTGTCGATAATACCCCAAATTAAGAAGATTGTTTGGATTCCCAATTTTTTCCCCATTTTAAAAAAAAGCCAAAATTTACATTCAACAATATAGGTTTTTCTTATTATAACAAATTGGAGATACGGATTCCAAAAGGGGTATTTTTGTGCCCCCGTTTCAAATGCGCTTTGGCTTGCCGTTTTGCATCTGCCTTATTTAAAAGGCAAATTTATTTTTGGTAAGTTTTGTATTTTAAAAAAGTTTTAAAAGTTTTAAAAGGTGACATTACTTGATTCTCGAAGATCTTTCAGTTTTTTGTTGGCAATCTTGAGTCTTTGAGGAAAAAACTAAAGAAGTGTCAAAATCTCCAACATATGTGAAAACCCAAAAATAACCCAAAACCATACAAAATAGTAAATGTTTGACCGAGTGCCCCGGTGATTTTGCCCACGTTATCTAAAATTTTTGCATTAAAAACAGTTTTGGGTTTTTTCTTGAAATTATCCATCGTATAAAGTTTAACCCAAAACTTAACACTTTTTAAAAAATAGGTTTACAATTGGTTGTTGCCCCTTCTCCCCAAAAAAATTTATTATTCGTTTAGATTTTTTCTCAAAGAAATTTTTTACAAAACTTAGTATGTATGGTTTCTATTTCTGGCGATATTTATATCCCCAAATCTGAGATCCATAGCAGAGTACTGGTTTTACCATAGCATCAAATAACTGAAACAACTGTTTAATGTGAAAATATCCAAATGGCCTTTGATAGTTATACATAGCATATATCGACTTCTGTGCCTGTGACGCTAACTTTTCTTTAGCTGCTATCCAAGATAAGGTCGGCGTAAATAAGATGCCCATATACTTATAAACAGTCGTAACGCTAACTAATTGGCCACGGAAAAACCATCTTTCATTAATTCTTAAGGGTCCACCATTTCGAAATACAATTATTTCAGTTTTACTGAGGTTAACTTCCATCCCTGGTTGAATTACAAATGTTCTATTACGTTGAGTTGTTGTTGTAACTTAAATACAGTTTCTGCACAATTTGCAATGTCATCTGCAAACATCAGACATAATATATCAGGTATTGAATTGTCAATAAAAATACCTGAATTACATTTTTCACGCAGTAAGGAGGATAATTGATCAATAAATAAGGAAAAATCACAGGACTATTTTGTCCCTTGTCTTGTACCAATGTTACACGGAAAATAATCCGTTACTCTCCCTGTTGATGTCTTAACACAAGATTGTAAATTTTGATACATTTGAGCAAGGATCCTGAGAAAATTACCGTTTACACCTTTAGATTGTAACTTTCAAATAACTTTTTAGGTAATCTTTCAAAGCTTTCTTGAAGTCGACATATAGGCAGTAAAAACGACACACGAAGTATATTGAGCCATGGCTGTAACAAACACGTTATCAATGCAAATACCGTCTAAAACCTGCTTGGGCTTCATCAATTTTTTTATTGTTTTCAGCCCACGAATATAAACGTGAGTTCATTATATTAGAAAAGATTTTATACATTGTGGTAGTTATAGATATACCTCTATAATTGCTCGGATCATTAAGGGCTCCTGACTTATGTATTGGACAGATTATACTTTGACCCCATGAATTTGGGAAACTCCCACTCATGAATATCTTGTTAAATAGAACGCATAGTACATGAGCTATTATATCATCTGTATACTTATAAAATGCTGCATTCAATCCGTCATTACCTGGGCTTTTGCCGATTGCTAATTTTAAAATGGAGCTTTTAGTTTCCTCTAAGGTAATTTCAGAATTTAGAAATTGGTCGCGGGGACCTTCATCATTAATAACAATGACTTCTGCAGACTCATCAAATAACAGGCTACTGAAATATGTAAACCATTCATTTGCTGAAACAGTTAAACTATTTACGCTCTGATTGGGTCTAGATTTCTTCAGTACTTTCCATAACTGATTGATGTTATTACAACATTCAACGAGTTTAATGCGTTCTCTACTTTGAAAAGCATATTTTTTCTGATTTACAGCATTTTTAAAAATACTTTTCCTCTCTTTATAACATTCAAGGTCTTGATTACAATTTGTTGCTCTAAACTGACGCAGAGCCCTATATTATCTGAGTTTTAATATTTCGCACTCTTCATCCCACCATTTTGGTTGAGTTACTGATAATGTAGTATTGCTAGATTTAGAATACACTCGCATATGTGATGCTGCTTCTTGATATACATTAGTTAATGTACTAACTGCTCTATTTATGTCTGTATTTATAAGATTGAGAAAGGAGTCTCTGTGCTGTTGAAAAAGATTATTAAAAACAATGAAAAAAGTATGGCTCTTATTAGAATCCCATTTAAATTTCTGAAATATCATTCCAGATGTACTCTCTGAGACCAATGTTTATGTTTCATTATGACTGTATATACTAAAGTGTAATCTACAGGCTACAGGAAAATGGTCCGATTCATCTCTTTCCAAGACATCGAAATATGAAACATGATTAAAAAGATCTTCACATGCTATCATATAGTCTACCACGCTAGCTCCATCCCCAGATAAACAAGTAAAATTACCTTGAGAATCATCAAAACGACCATTTAAAACATGCATGTCGTGGGTACAGCAAAAATTTATAAGAGTTCGACCAAAATTATTACACCGATTGTCTTTACTTTGCCTTGGGATATCAAAGAAGCTACTATTATATTCTGTATCACCAAATACATAAAAAAAGGTTATCTGCTGGTATATAATCTAAAAGATCCTTAATCCTAGCATTCAAATCCCCAGCCCAGAAAAACATAGCATCAGGAAAACTTAATCGTATATTATCAATATTATCTTGTATTAGAATAATTCCATTTCTTTCATTATCATTATACAATGATGACCCTTCTGGTGATACGTATGAAAAGTACATGATAAGATCTTTACAGTCGCTTATCAACGAAAATTTAAATAGCATCACGATACAATCTTTGAATTCTTTCTTAATTCTAGTAATACTGATATGTTGAAACAATGACTCTTTAATAAATACGGATACTCCGCCACTATTACGAATCGAGTTCTTATTAACCTTCCGGATATTATCAAAATGCACATAATTACTCATAAAATGATCGAATTCACCTGTATATCTTGACCAAGTCTCACATAAACATATAATGTCAAAGCCCTTCAAAAAATATTTCAAAGTACAACCCTCAACGTATTTACTAAGTCCTTGAATATTCCAAGTCACAATATTTACATATTGTAAAAAACAGTCATTGTTTGGAACGCCTTGGCCGACTTCCTATTCGTCCACGCCACTTTCATCGTGCGCGCTCCAATCGTCTTCTTGCGCGGTAGACCACGTTCCTCCTACGTCACTGTTCACCTGATCGGTCTCGTCCAATCGTTCGCTTTCCCCAATGTTGTTTACACGTTGGCCATGTGCTTGAGCACGTGGCCGTCTAATCTGTCGTCGCTTGCCGATACACACGATAGCCTGTTTTATATCATCGTATTTATAGATTTGGTCATCCACAATAAGCTTATCGTACCGTATCACAGCATACTTATCTTTATCTCGTTCTTCCAACATACGGGTACCCAATACACGTCTGTGTCGAACTACACGGTCTGTGTAGTCAGGTTTTACATATTTGTCCGAATCTCGAGTTAATATTCCGTTAGCTTTATTCAAAATGCATTCCCGATATTTAAACCTACTGAATTTGACAATAATCGTGCATTTGGATGGGTCCTTTGATTTGACTTTGTGCGCTCTCTCTATTTCAACAGAATCCATTTCCGGCAAATCAAGAGCGTCCCTGATAAATTTCCTAATCTCAGACTCACAGACTGACCAGTCCTCACTCACGGGCCCAGGAATACCTCCTATGCGTAAATTGTTCCGACGAGAATGACTCTCTAGGCTGTCAATTTGACCTCTCAAATAGTTCAGCTCAGATCTAATAGCCTGGTTTTCAATTTTTAATTTGTCATTTTCATCACGTAGGCATTGCATAGAATCAGATAATGAGTCAATTTTTGTATTTACCTGTGATATGTTCTTTGACACACTAGTATACTGGTTTGCTATATCCGTTTTCATTTTCTTAAGAAAATCCATCATATGTGAATCTTGTAAGTCCGTAGGCCCCCTATCCTGTGACTCATTTGCAGCATATGGATCACCGACGGATGTCCGACGGCCTGTCGGCGGCAGAGACATAGAATACGAAAACGAAGACAATGTTCTCTGGCGGGACCGAGTTCCGATATTGTCTCTAGCAACTTGAATATTCCCGGCACCACGCCTTGTTGGCCCAGGGTTAGTCTCAATATCCCCATCAAGGATCAAGATTATCGACACAAATACAATCCAACGTAATCCTTTACTGCACATATATTTAGACACTTTTATTCCATATAATGTGAATCTTTGCTTATTTGGCTGCATAAATCCACCTATCGCAGCACGCCAAGTTTGTAAATCATTCCCCATTTTCACAAAACAAATATCAATGTCACTTATTTTGAAAAAGTGCGGCCATCTTGCCAAGGGACACAACTCCTTCTAGCTCATGATACAAATCATTAACGAATCAATGGTACACGAATCGTTTATGCAAGGTAGCCAGAGGAAAATTTTATATAAGAGATATTTGGTCTCACCAGCTATACGTTTTAACAAAAGACAGTCTACATTGTTTGTCAGCTAGTCTAAGATATAGTCACCATAGCGATTGGACCCATTTCATTGTTACAAATACTTAAGGCGTAGGCACTTCCCTGGGTCATATAACTCGTGTCCTGACATAAAGAATAAATGTCCCTTCCGTAACAGTCACTGCCGTCCGTCACATACAATGGCATTACGGTGTGGACATGGTCGTTACAACGTGGATCATATTGATGACACGAATGAACTGAATATCGAAATATTTACGTCATTAAGCACATTTCTAATTTATTACACTATTGTTAAAACGAATAATGCGTATCATTAAATTAGAATCAAGTATGTATTCGTATTTTTACGAAAACATAGATCTAGATTTAAATAAAACAGATAATGCTGATAGGAATAACAATAATGATAATAATAAAAGACATATTAATAGTAATAGTAATAATATATAATATACAGAAAATAATAACAGTAGTAATTATTTTCATTCAGGAATTCGAAAATGAATGATAGACCAGGTAAAGGTTAAGGAAGAGTCTATGCGTTCGGTTTTAGTAATTGTTATTATCAATTGCTAGTATTCATTGCTACAAATACTAGTAATTAACAGGACAGGTATACATACAATGTATGCCTGCTCTACAAAATATTTTTTTATTAGTTTAAACAAACAATTGCATTTGATCGTTACTTCTAGAAGATTTTCGAATGAAGAAACTTTTCTTTCAAACCCATGTAAAAAGTTTTGATTTACTTCACATTTATTTCTATGTTTTATCACTCTTACTCTAACTAAATTAACGTTTGCGAAAAAACATGCATCTTATCTAGGGCTACAACAAATTACATATGTTTTATATAACAATTTGAAATATCCATCTTTCTAGTGCTTTTTAAGTGAGGTATACACCTGCACACTCAGGAAGTGATCAATTCATTTCAAAACTGAACAACTGTAGTGGTAATTGTTAGCAAGGCATATAAGGTTAACTCGAATAAATTTATTTTGTAAATAGAAATTTTCTTTTCGGATCGCTTTTCTCAAAACAAAAAAGCAGGTCTTCAAAAGCGTCCCTGTTTGTGACATTGAAAATGCATAAAATTACACTGACATTATAAATATTAATAAATGCTCCCCCCACCCCACCACCAAAAAAAAAAAAAATAATAATAATAAGCATTGACCTTTAGGCTAGGTTGTGAGATTTGCATATTATCATGTTGTCAGCAGTGTATAGTTACAAACGTTGCTAGCAGACGCAAATCCTTTCCCAATTACCGTGCTACATTTTACCGTATTAAACACACATATTAATAAATCTATATGTTCGTTGTCAGCCGTTCTCAAAGATTTACAGGCTAATGCTACAGACATATTTCAACGGGTTAGTCTCATATCCAAGTAACTTCACAATACCAATGAAAACTAGTTTATCTCTACGGTTGACCTTGATCTATGAGCTCTGTGAATTTGTCGACCTTTGCTTAGTATGACAGAACACCTTTTTCAACTGGAATAGACTTAACTGGACATTTCTTTGCATGGGCCATTTGCATTTATAAGACTTATCGAGATTTGTCTGTGTCCGCATCAAATATGCATAGATCTTATTGAAATAGATATCTACTCCATGCATATCGAATGGAAACTATGGAAACATCAAATTACTCATTCAAAAGAAGTACATTCATTTATTTCTGATTTTGATTTACATGTGTCAGAGATCACATCGGGCATGATACACACCCAAATATGAATCGTATTTAGACACATTAAACACCACCACATAATTAATTCAAGAATTTTTTTACGATCATAACGATATCCACAACCATCAGTATAAATATCAAACAAAAAAAAATGCATGAAAATTGTAAACATGCAAAAAGAAAGAAATTGATATACAAATTAAAAAAAGTGTACAAACTACAAACTGTTCTTGAGATGTGCTCATCAGACATCTAGATACCATCGTCTACCAATTTTATTTCGGATGATAATTAACAACAATTACATAATAAAAGCTGTCACAGGAGACAGCGCGCTCGACTACTTCGATGCTGGAAAGTGAAAATGGGCACATCTGAGGAAGCTGGAGCAGTCACCGGAGTGTTTGATGACTCCAATGTGGATGAAGGTACTGGACAATAACATATTTTAGTGTCAAAAGAATGAAGTAATATGAGAGTTAAAGATAAAGTTATCAAAACTAGTATAACTCTAAGCAAAAAAGGGACATAATTCATGAAATATTGGTGCAAGAGTCCTTATGTCATATGATGTGGGTGATGATATGTAACAACTACTTTAAGTTTGAAACAAATCCATTGAGTAATAACTGAGATAGAGTGAAAGAAACTTAAACCTGAAATTCTAAGTAAAAAGGGGAGATAATTCATGAACTACTGGTGCTAGAGTTGTGGTCTTTGTGTTATAAGATGTGAATGATGATGCTGAACAACCATTTTAAGATTGAATCAAATCTTCTTTGTAATAACAGAGATATAATGAAAATGCATCAAAATTAACCTTAAATTCTTAGTAAAAGGGGCATTATTTATGAAAATTTGTGCCAGAGTAATGGACCTTGCGTCATATGATGTGGGTGATAAGGTGAAACAACTATTTTAAGTTTGAATCAAATCCGTTTAGTGTATTTTTGCAAATAAGTGGTACATCTGACTGTGCTTAATAAAAAAATACCTAAAGGTTAACAATACAACAGCCTTTGTTAAGTTGATTGACGGACGCCTAGATAAGGATAGGCTACGCGATCTTTACGATTACCGGACGAACAGAGACTGACGTCGTCGGTCTCATGGAAAGTTCCGAAGCAAAACCATGAGCGCCATCTGGTGTGATTATAAGGTACTTCTAACATACCGAAAGCAGGATGTTACATCGATATGTAATGAAGCATGATGCATTTTTGCCTCAATAACATTCCATAGTTTACATGTGTATTACTTTTGGTACCGCGGCATGCGCGATACAAAGCGGGTATCAAGAAGAAGATGTTCCCAGTGCCAGTTTTTCCGTTTCTAATCTTCTAGTATTTAGAGCATTGATAGAAAGAAATGCTTTTTTAAAGCATGCTGAAATTGGGACAAAGCATGTTCGATGGTAGCCACATATGACCAGTTCAGTAGTATAGTAATTGTTTGTGCGAAGTCAATCTGACCCCCCTGACCTATAACCCCTCGGTCCGAACTGACCAATGCCGGACAATTTAAAAAATAAGAAAAAAACAGGTTTTCAGGTTGCTTTAACTTGACAAAACCTTACCAGTTAACAAAAATGAGAACAAAATCTAAAATATATTAAAAATAATTAACTATAAAATAATTAACTATAAAATGTACCTCCTGTAATATTACTTCCGAATTTCTTATTTATATACTAACTATTATACCGCAGTTAAACAGACGATTTATTGTCGCATTCCTTTTATCAGCTGTTATTTGCAATAATCAATAAAGCGGCACCGGTGCATTAAACCAATATTTGTTTAAAGTTGTTGATATTGATAAACTTGAAAATGACACCGGTGTTGATAAATAGTTTTTGTTGAAACAGTTTATTGAGAATTACGCTGTAATCCGTCTGCACTTAATGACCTTAGTATAGAACGTTTCGCAGACGACATATGTGTCAGTTTTTGTTGAAACAGTTTATTGAGAATTACGCTGTAATTCATAAAAATTTTTAAAACCATTAAACGTATAGATTATAGCTTTGTAATTTGGTGACACACGGTGTGTTTACAATCAATATTATAAGTTAAACAGACGATTTATTGCATTCCTTTTAAGATAAACATATATCGAGGAGTTGTTTATACAACATATTTGATCTTATTTTCAATTAGTAAGTATATTATTAGGGTACATATAGTAATTAAACCTTTAATCCAAAAGGGCTGTTTCTATCATAGGATACAGGTTCATCTGATATGTAGAATTTGATGTAACTGCCCATCAAAAGCATAAATGTTAATTCTGTAAATGCTGAATCGTCATACGGGTGAATATCAAACATTGTTCCTTGTTTTAGATAAATTTTAATTTTTTTCTTATACATAGATATTAACTTATCAGTATCAAAGTCCTCAGCTGCCTCAGCTGTTATATTTACATTATCAAATATACCAAAAAGTAAAACATCATCCTGAGGCCTATTATTTCGCCACCTAAATATAAAATGTGATATTGGGCTTTTAGTCGGTTTATACGGTTCACCCGGGGAGCTTGCACCCTTTAATAAAATCTTAATATCTATTATATAAGTTCCGGTTTTATTGACTATAAACACACCACTCAAAAGCATATCTAGTACATCTATTTTATATTCTTGGTTTGTGTTTATAAAGTCTTTATAATCTACGAAAATTCCAGGTCTTATTTCAAATATATTTAAATAGTTCAGATCGGCCATATTTTTATATGTTGAATGTATCCAGGCACCACGACGGTCAAAATACTTTTTCATTTGTATGTAATCAAAAGTATGATTATAATAGTATTCAAAGAGAAACACTTCATGTTTTACTTCCTCTACCCTTTTTTCTATTTTCCTGTCTTTCTTTTTAAGTTTAAGAATTATTTCAGCTAAATCATCAACTCGTTTTGTTGTAGCAACTTCAGAAGCAGATAAATTGTCAACAACACCTTTTGTTCTAGCTAATTGTGTTTCTTGTTTTAAGAAAACATTTTTTACTTTTGTAATTTCTTCAGCATTAGTGGTAATTTCTTCAACATTAGCGGTTATTGCTTTAGTATTAGCAGTAATTACTTGGGTATTAGCAGTGATTGATTCTCCTTGTTTATCTGATATTTTAACTACAGAGTCCAAATCATTTATTATTTTTTTAATTTGATCATTAATTATCTTAATTGCTTCTTCTTGTTTAGCTGATATTTCAGCTACAGAGTCCAAATCATTTGTTATTTTTTTAATTTTATTATTAAATTCATTAATATCTTCTTGTAATTTTTTTGTAATATTACTTAATTCTGCATATTTTAAATTGTGACGGTTGTCAACAATACTAATCCAATTTCGAATTTGTTTTTTAAAGTCATCTATTTTAGAATTAATTTCTTTTTTAAGGTTATCTAATGCTGTATCATGATCATCACCTCTT
Organism: Mercenaria mercenaria; assembly: GCF_021730395.1. NCBI lineage: Eukaryota > Metazoa > Mollusca > Bivalvia > Venerida > Veneridae > Mercenaria > Mercenaria mercenaria. The sequence goes on from NC_069372.1 coordinate 66,127,084, forward strand.
TGTGAAGCTGCCTTTTCCAATTCAGATTTATATTCTGCAAATTTATTTGAAAATGTATCGAGTAAATCTTGATTCCCTTTTGCCATTTCAGTATTTAGTTTATTTATTTCTGTTCTGATTTCTAACTGATACATATTTTGTAACTTTTTCTCAGCTTCAATAATCTTGTCTTTTAGTTCTTCATGTTTAATCATACTATACTTGAGTGAATAAAATGTTTAAATTAACTCGAAATACTTCTTTTATGTTGTCATCTGTCAAATCAGATTTCTCTTCAAGTTCTTTAATAGAATCAGTCATAGCTTTCATTTCTTCTTCAATTTTACCTTGTAATTGATTAATTAATAATGAATTCTTTTTAAAATCTTTTGTTAATTCTTCAATATTCTTTACTTCTACTTCTAGTGTTTGTTTTATAGATTTGATATCTTCAAGATTATAGTCATCTATTACACTTTGAACTTTTTTAAACATAAATCGTCTTGAAACTGCATCGTTGGGTTTATCTGGATTTCCTAGGTTGATTATTTCATTACCTCCCATATCTAATGCTCTATTCATTGTGTTATCAAGTTCCTTATTTCTGTGAAGATATGATTCCGTTTCCTTTTTAAGCTTTTTGAATTGCTTTTTAGTAGCATAATCACTTAAATCAATATCAAATTTAACTTTACTTATACTGTCAGGTTGATTAATTTGTTTTACATCATTAAAAACTCCCATTATATAATTATTATATATTACCAATAAAGTTTTTTCTTAAAAACTTCCTTGGTTTGTCAATATATAAGAAATCATATTTTTGATCTGTTGCATTAGCAAAAGAATCACGATCTATATTTTGTTCATCACAAATCCTACCATTTTCCATTTTACCTGGACTTTCAAACAAAATATAATGTGAACAGTTAATTCGAATATCTTTTGGTGTTTTATAGTAAGACTGACTTAAATAAATAACACAACAGTTTTTGTGACGTCCTTGAATAAAGTATTTTGTTATTTCATTTTGAACTTTTTTATCTTCACATACAAAATCATCAAATATTACTACTTTTTGTTTTTCTGATTCAAGATTCTCACAAGGTTCAATTTGGTTGGGATCAGCTGAATATTCAAGTATTTCATTTGGATCTACTTTAATTTTTTTTGCAATTTGACTTAAGTTGTTAATTAATCTTGATATTTAGATTGTTTCTAAGCTTTTAGCATACAAGTATAATTTATCATAATATATAAGAGGTTTTCGAAGTATATGCATTAATGTATTTGTTTTTCCAGATCCAGAAGATCCACATATTAACATTCTAAAACATGAATCTGGCATAAAAGGATAAAATTGTTTAAAGTTATTGGATTTATCATTTTTTGTATCATAATTTGGAATTTCCATTTATATAATATTACATTATTTTACAATACTTACATTATCTTACATTATTTTACATTATTTTACATTATCTTACATTATTATATAAATGCAATCAAAACTTAATGAAATGATAATAAGAAAAAAATTAGTTGGGCAAAAGATGAGAAATCTTAGAGAAGAAATAATGAGAGAAAAAATAAGAAAAGCTACAAATCGGGATATGTACACTGAAATTTATAAACCAATTACTGAAAAAATAGAAAGTCAAAAAGAACAATTATCAAGTCAGTTAAAAGCATTACCTGGAATAAAACAACAATTAGCATTACTTCCAAAACAGTTTGCTGATAAGATACATGAAATAGAAAATCTAGAAATGGTGGAAGAGCCATCGGAAAAACCAACACGATTATTACCGCCGGAAGATGATATGGGTTTGGAAGAGCTATTCCGAGAACCAACACGATTATTACCGCCGAAAGATCATATGGTTTTGGATGATGAAGATGGTGAGCTTGAAGACACCAAAAAACCTCCCGAAGAATTAACAGAAGAATTTATAGCAAATTTAGATATAAATATCGATAAAGATATAATATCAGAATATGGATTGCCTACATTAACAGAGTTAGTAATAAACAAAAATAAAGATGATTGGATAAAAACAAGAAAAGAGGTTACCGAAAAATTAAAGGCCTTTACTCGTGATATAAATAAATATAGTAAAGAAAAACCAGATGAAATAATTGAATTTACAAATGCAGAACCTACGACTGCAGGTGAGTATGTTTCGGAGTTAGAATTACATAGAGAAAATTTTAAAAGATACAATGAACGCTTATTAAAAATTATTAAAGACTCAAAGGTATTTGGAAGGGGAATAAAATATCATAACCCATATAAAGTTTCACCAAATGGACAATATGGTAATTTAATTATTAACTTAAATAAACTTTATGGTCAAAATAAGTTAATTGCTAAGGATAGAATAACTGGAAAAGAAGTAATTAACACTAAAGTAGATGATGATTTAATTGATTTGATTAATAAAAGATATAACAATAATAAAAAACATTCAAATCATTCAATAAAAATATTCAAAGAATTAACAGAAAAGTCAGGATTACCTATCAATAAAAGATCTATGAAATTTAAAAAAGTAATTAGGGGACAAGGTTATGACGTATGTCCATGTAATCCAAAAGAATTGGTTAATGACTTGGAGTTAATTTGTGGTTCAATTGATGCTGGAAATAATAATGAAGAACTAAAAAATGAAGGTATTAGAATAATTGATGAACTATTAAAAATGAATTCTCTTTTACCAGAACAACATGAAAAGTTATATAAAAATTATTTTTCTTGAATATATAAATGGAACAAAAAATAGTATTAAGTTCTGAAACAGTTAAAGATAATAAAAATACTCCGAGTGATTTTACAATCAGATTTAGTCGTTCTTTAATTTTAGATAAAAATAAAACTTATGTTGTTGGTTTGGATAGTATTAACACTATGACCTATTCTTGGCATAATATTAGTGATGAATATGACAATAAAAGAATTCGTTATAATAATGGTAAGGATTGGAAAGATATTATATTTACAAATGGTTCTTACAGTTACACAGATATTAATAATTATATTAGGGAAACATTAATAAGTAATGGTGATTATGAATTTGATAAATCAGAAAATGCTCCAATAAGTTTGGAATTTGATTTAAGTAGTTTTAAGATTTTGATTTCAATTACAGATAATTTTATGTTGGATTTTGGAAATATCAAATTTTCATAACATTGCTTGGATTTGAGAAAAAAAAATTAGACAAAAATGAATGGGGAACTAAAACACAAAATATAACTAACTCTGTGGATACAATTTACATTCATTGTGATCTTATTGATAATTCACTTGTTGATGGTAATTTCAGTGATATTATTTATGCTTTAAGTACTGCAGATTTAACAAGAGCTTATCCATTTACAAAAGAAACCACAAGAGTTGGATATTCTGAAATTAATAAATATATATAAATTCAATTAGAATATATATTACAGATGTATTTGGTAGAATAATTAATTTAATGAGGTTGAAACAAGTTTTACACTAATTTTAAAAGAAATTAATTAAAACTAAAGTTTTAAAACTTTAATTATGAAATTAAAAATTTTAGTTTTATATAATGTACAAGAAAGTTTATGACAAAAATAAAGGAATATTTATTTATGTTGATGCTCACACGGGAGAAGAAAATATACGCGGAACAGGTATCTTTGACACTTTAACGAAATTGCTTTCAAGTTCAGCCGCATCTTCAATTAGCACAGCTGGAAAAAAAGCTTTGGAAACAGCAGGAAAAGCAGCACTTGAAAGTGGAACAAAAAAGGTTGGAACAGAAGTTGGAAATTTAGCTGCAGCTAAAATTGTTGAAAAACTTAAAAAGAAACCTGCTCCGGCAGTTGGTAATTTAATTGCCAAGGAATTACAAGAAAAGAATAATAATAAAAATAATAATGAGGAGGATATTCATATGAGAATAAATAGAATATTGTCAGGATCTGGGACTTTAGCTCGTGCTGGAACTTCAGCTCAACAAAAACGTATTAACAGATTAATTTATAAAAACTAAAGTTTTAACTTTAATAAAAACTAAAATAAAAAATAAAATAATATATAATATATACATGTTTAGAACAAAAGAATATTGTGAAAGATATGAATTAACTCCTATTCAGTTAGATACAGCTTTAATATCTGTCCTGGGAAATAATGTTAAACAACAAAAAAACGGATATCACTTTACAATTAATGATAGAAGTTCATATTTTGATTGGTTTAATGCTTATTTTGAAGTAAGTTTTAAAGTAAATAAACTTGCTAATGGTAATAATTATGGTGCTGGTGGAGATGATAATCAAATTGCTTTAATTAATAATGCAGCTTCATTAATTGATCAGTTAGTGGTTAAACAAAATGGAAAAATTGTTTATGATTGTAATAATTTATACAAAGTAATAAATGTAAAGAGTTTGGTTGAACTATCTGAGGATTATGCAAAATCAACTGGAACAAATGAGTTTATTTATTTAGATACTACTGCTGTTGCTGAAAATAGGAATGACCAAGCTGGATATAATAGTGGTTTCGCTATTAGAAAGGCATTAATCCAAGATAATAAAGAGGTAAACACTAAAATTCCATTAAATAATTATTCATTTTTTCAGGGTTTAGAAACTAATATTTTACCTCCAAGTCAAATTCAAATAACACTACAGCTGACAGATGATGATGAATTAATTTTTAGAGCTAATGCTGTTGATGCTGGTAGAGTAATTGTAACAAAATTAATTCTATGGGTTCCACGTTTGATTTTTAATGAATTTGGGTTTGATCTAATTACTACTGAAAGATTTAAAAAAGCAAGATGGTCATACCTTAGGGAAATGATGACGCAATCAACTGATACACAACAAACTAATATAACCTTTAGAATAACAGCTGGTGTAATAAAACCACAACATGTATTTGTTTATTTACAACGACCTGACAAAAGTAATTCACAAATACATAATCCACATTTATTAGATACATTTAAACTTAATGCAGCAAATGAAAATTGCATTTTGAGCTCTTGTCGTCTTGAAGTTGGTAATGGTGTTTTTTATCCAGAAACAGAATATACAAGTATATCAAGAATATATGATGATGTAATTAATTATTATTATAAACAAAATAATAAGACTACTGGAAGTCTTTTAAATAGATCAAATTTTTATGAATATTTTGGATTTATTCATTTTAACTTGGAATATAAAAAGGAAGTAACTACAGATGACCCTAAGCATATTACATTAACAGCTAAATTAAATATTCCACCAGCAGCCAATATTCGTGTTTATGCAATTGTACTGTATGAAGAAACAGTTGAAATAAATACTATTGGAAATGAACTTGTTATTGTTTAAATAAAATAAATATAATTTATATATAATGACATCAAATTATATTGAATATAAAATTAACCTTACAGATGGACAAAAGAAAAATTTAGCACAAGCTTATAATAATAAAATTCCACATACTTTTAGATTAAAACATGAACAATTACGTGGAAACTTCCCTTTACTTTTAACAAAAACACAAATTAATCAAATTAAAAAAGCTGTTGCAAATAAGAAGGGATTAGAAATTACAATTTCAAAGAAACAAATGTCCAGTCAAGGTCAAAATGGTGGATTTTTAGGAGCTTTGGCTGGTTTGTTAGGAAAAACAATTCTTCCAATGGCAGCAAAAATAGCTCCAAAAATATTAGCCCCTCTAGGCATTGGCGCTTTGTCTGGGTTAGCCAGTACTGGTGTTAGTAAAATACTTGGAAATGGTATGATTTCAGTAGCTAATGATAAGAGAAATATGATATCACCATATCTTACACCTAATCAAAGAAAGCAATTAGTAGGATCTGGAGTGATTAAATTAACACAAAAACAAAAACAAGACGGTGGCTTTTTAGGTATGTTGGCTGCTAGTCTAGGAATACCTTTGATTACATCTTTGTTAAGTGGTAAGGGACATGGTCAGGGTATACAGATTGATTCTCAGAGAAGACCTTACAGACGAATTCCTATAGTAAAAAAAAAATAAAATTTATAAACAAACCAATATCTAACTTTGAAATTGAACAATGGGTAAAACAATTAAAAATTAAAAACTTTAGGGGTGTATTTAGTAGAAATAATTTACTAAAATTAAAAGAAAAGGTTGAATGTGGAATTATAAATTTGGACGACTCTGTTGGTCCTGGAACACATTGGGTTTGTTACTTTAATAATATATACTTCGATCCGTTTGGACTTCCTCCACCAAAAGAAGTAATTCAGTATATACCAAATGTAAAATACAACAATGTTCAATATCAAGACAAAACAAGTATGCTTTGCGGATATTATTGTTTATTTTTTATTAAAATGTTACAAGATAAAGTACCGTTGTATGATTTATTGTATAAAATACTAAAAATTCATAATCAAAGAGTAAATGAACAAACTATTATGAATTATTTTAATAAAAAAGGACATTTATTTAACTGGAATAATTAATATAATGGGAATATTCAATAATATAAATGAAAAAGTAAATAAAATAGAAAAACAAATAGAAAGGCAATTAATAAGAAAACCTCCATTGTTTTTAACAAGTTATACCCAAGATACCGATGGTGGATTATTTCAATGGCAAACTGTAAATGCTAGTCCTGGTTTGGTTCAGGGTGGTAATATTGTGGCAATTAAACAAAATTGCATCTTAATTATTCTTGTTGATGCAATTAAATTAGATAAAGGAGAAGCTAAATTACAAATAAAAAATAAAGAAAGTGTAATTCTTCAAAGTTATCATGTAAAAAATAATAGAAAAAAATGAATCTATTTCTATTAATTATGCAAAACAGGTTATTATTTAATTATGTAATTATTTTATAACATGTAATTTTTCTTTTTTTTTTCTTACCTGGAAAGTCAGCAATGTTCACATATTCCTACCTGTATTCTACTAGTATGCCAAGGTTGTGTGGTTCATATGTATGCCACCAAGCTTGTAGTTGAGGAGTTTATGTATGGTGTTCAGGAATTGAATTTCAGATGGTCATCACATGTAGAAAGTATGTAACTCACTTTTTGTGCCTGGCACAAAATTATTGCAATACATATAGTACACAACTCACTTTGTGCCTGACACAAAACAAGTGGACTGTGCACAAAGCATATAACTCACTTTGTGCCTGGCACAAGGTTATTGCAATACATTATAGTATGCAACTCACTTTGTGCTGGGGAAGTTTTGCCCCATTTTATTTGCATACTCAACCCAACCAAACGGGTTTGCTGTTTGTACCTTTGGTGCTGTTTCCCTACTTTTTAAACCTCCCCTTGTCTATTTCTTTCACACCGGCTTTTTAAAAAAAGAAAAACAAATTTGAAAACAAAAATTTAAAAAATGAAACCCAAAAAAAATAAAAAAACAAGAGGAATTGAAATTTCTAGTTATGCCCCTTTCGATGGGGTGAAAATTTGGGCCGGGTTTCCCCCGGGGATCTGATGAATGTTATTTAGATACAAGGCCCAATTTGAAACGGGCCCAACTGTGATCAAAAACGGGTCAGTAATCTTGAAATAAAAAAACCCTTTTACCCTCTAGGGGCCCCATACCCTTGAAGGGAATCTTCATGAAAATTGGCCCAGAATTTTTCCCCTTGAAAAAAATTTAGGTCAAGTTTAAAGGGGGTTCACGTGCCTTAAAAAACCCTAGGTCAAAATAGGAAAAACCGTTAGAGAAACCTTGTGACCTCTCTGGGAAAACCATATTTTTCAAGGGAAATTTTTCCTAAAAATTTGGGCAGAATTTCATATTGATAAATCCTGGGTCAAGTTCAAAACTGGGTCCCATGACCCAAAAAAAAAGGTCACTAGGTCAAAAAATAGAAAAAACGACGTCATACTCAAAACCCGGGACCCTTTGGGGGAAAGGTAAGCCGGTTTCGGGCCCAAACAGGGTTTTCCCCCTCTTGTCTATGTTTAGGGTCGGGAACCCAAAATCCCTTTTGACCCAGTGACCTTAAAATCAATAGGGCTATGTACATATCAAGCCCAACATCCGGGTAAAATTTTTAAAGGGTTTTCCTAGGATAAATATTTTGCCCCATTTTAATTTGAATGAAAAAAAAAGGTTTAATCAAAAATTTTATTTTTCCCATCCATCTGTTTTCCCCCCAAACCCGTCCATCTGGACAGACCTAATTTACTAGCCTAAAATTTTCCTTTTGGGAAACCCCTTTTTTGAAAAACAGGGCCAAAATCCAAAACTCCCCTTTTTTTCCCTGTCTTTTTTTATACAAAAATCTAAAGCAACGATCCAAGACAAAAATGTCAAAAATTTAACTTCGCAAAAACCCAGAACCGTTCATTTTTTCCCCGGATAAAAACTTGAAAATCCTTTGCCCTTTGGATCAGTCAAAGACCAAGGTCAAAACTAAAGCAGAACATTCACTCTCCCCCCCCCCCCCCCCCCCCCCCAAAAAAAAAAAGAAAAACTATGTTTTGGTTTATGACCCAATTTAAACACATAAGTCATTTTTTAACTGGTAAATGATCCAAAATTATTGGCTTCAATCAGGCATCATAGTCCCTGTCAGGGGCAATTAAAAAAATGATTGAAATTACTGAATGCATCTAGAGGGAAATTTTGGTGTTTAAAACAACCTCTTCAATTCTGTTTCAGTCAACCAAGGGGAGAACTATATTTGTTCCCTCAGCCCTGGCAGTTTTTTCATGGGGGGCAGAGGATGCAAAACCGGAGTATCAGAAAATTTGGAAAAATTTAAAAGGTAAAAATGTTAACCATTTTTTTCTTGCTAACAAAACAAAAAAAATTTTTGTACCCCCACCTACATTTAAAAGCGCAATAAATGAAATCCCAAAGATGTGACAAAGACCATAAATAACAACTTTTTTTTTTTTTGACAAATCTTTTACTGGACAAACCCAAGTTTGGGATTAGCTTCAGCAATCCTGCGGTAGTGAGACCCTTTTTAAATTTTTTGCATTTTTAACCCCTTGCGTTACCCCCAGTTTTTTTAAATTTTTTAAACCCCCAAAAAGGGACGTATTATTTTTATGACCGGGTGTCCGTCGCCCTGTCAGCCCACAATTTCATGTCCCCCCCTCTGTAACTCTTGAACCCCTTTGGAGTTTTCAAAAAAATTTTAAAAACAAATGTTCACCAAAACCAGACAAGGGAAACAGAGCGCATTTTTTGGGATGCCCTCGCTTCAATGTCAAGGCCCACACTTAAGAATAAAAGGCCCTATCAGTTTTTTTGGGTTCTGCCCCTTAACTTTTAAACCCCCTTAAAGGGATTTGAAAGAAACTTACACAAATTTCACCAAAACCCAAGACAACGTACAGAGTTCTTTTTTTGGGAGGGACTTTTTTTCAAGGTCAAGGTCACCTTAGTAGGGTAAAAAAGCCCCATACATTTTGTTTCCTGTCTGCCTGTAACTCTAAACGCTGAAAATTTCAAAGAAATTTTGGCAAAAAATTTTTCCCCAAAAATGAAATTGAGTGCAGAGTGAAATTTCCGGATGACTTGCTTAAATAAAAAAGGTCTCATTTAAAAGGGTTAAAAGGGGCCCATATAACATTTTTGCTTGTGTAAAATTCTCGGGCTTTGGGCAGTGCTTTTTTTTTTTTTGGGCAGATCTTTTTTCTGTACTTACAAAAAATTTTTTTTTTTAATTTTTTCCCCTTTTTAGTTACAAACAATAGCTTATTTTAAAACCCTTTTTTAGTATTGCCCCAAGGGAAAATTCGAGATCACTTTTTTTGGGTACAACAGGGTTTGGGTCCCCCTTCCAAATTTTTATGGTGTTTTTTTTCACATACCTTACCTAAAAAGGGAAATTTTTTGGAAATTTTGAAATTCTTTTTTGACATGGTTTGGGTTTTTTTGAAGTATTCCTTTCATTTTTCCAGCCCTTTTGCGGCTACAACAGCCCAAAGTTTTTTAAAATTTTTGCTTTCATCCTATGATGTAAGCCTTAAAGCTGTATTTCCCCCGGGCTTGGGGGGGTTTCTTTTTTTGAAACTAATTAAAACCCTTTTAAAATTTTGGGAACCCAAAAAATTTTGATAACTAAATGCATAATGATAAATTTAATAAAAATTTTTAGTTTAAATACTCATAAATAGTAAGCTTTTGGGAACTCGCCCTTTTTCCCGGGGGTCTCGTCTCCCATCCCGATTTTTTTAAAGGGTTTTTAAAACATGTAACGGGGAAACTCAGAAAACCCCTTTTGTGGGAACGGTTTGAAGCTTCCACAAACTTATTCACTGTGAAAACTAAATTTGCTTTACACGGGTTTTCCAAAAACCCCATTTTCTTTTTCAAATTTACCCCCTTTTTTTCCGACTTAAAATTTTCCCGGTTAAGGTTTTGTTTTGGTAAGCTGGATCCAGTAACCACTTTTTGGGAAAAGGTTTGAAAATTCACATTATTCACTGTAAATAAACTGACCTACTTTTGCCGGGTTTCCATAACACTGTTTTGTTTTTTTTAACAGAATTAGGCCCCTTTTTCGACTTAAAAAAACTTTTGCAAAGGGTTTTTTGGTATTTAAGCGGATCTCAGTACTTACTAAGGGGGAATAGATATAAACTTCACATACTTTTTCATTTGTCAAATCTGACATCACTAAGCAAGTCCCATAACTCAAACCCCTTTTTTTTTCCCGAAATTAAGTCCCTTTTTCAACTTAGAAATTTTTTGGTTTAAAATTTTTTGTATGTAAATTTTATATCCCCATTGGAATGGATAGGAATTTTTCAAAACACTTTTAACTGCCCATGTTTCAAACATGCACTGTGAAGGTCCCTAACCCCAACTTTCCCTTTTTACAAAATTTTTCCCCTTTTTTGACTTACCCTTTTTTTTTGGTTAAGTTCTTGAAAAGTAAGCGGTACCCTCAGTATCCAAAATTTGGGAAAAGGGTTTTGGGAAACTTCACAACCCCCTGTTCAAGTCCCTTTAATATGACAGCAGTACAGAGGTTAAATTTCCCTCTATTTTGGGCTTTTTCCCAAATTAGGGCCCTTTTTTTTTCCTTTTTTTTTGTATTCTTCAAATGACAAGGCTATTGAATAGCCCGAGCGTTGCTTTTCCTCCGACAGCTTCTTGTTTTTTTTAAAATTTACATTTGAATAAAAAAATATTACTTTTAAAACAATTCCCCAAATTTTTTTCATTTTATGACACATTTTCCCAACGGGAAAGGCCACAGCCTCAATCCCCAAATTTTGTGGGAAAAACACTGGGGGTCCCATGACAACTGATTTTTCATTTAGGGGGCCCAAAATTAAAATTTCCCCCTTTAGACCTACTAAGCCCCAACCCAAAGGAAAACAATTTTTTTTAAGAAATCTTAACAATAACTTTTAGGGTTATATTCTTCCTTGGGAAATTTGAAATTGGGAAAACAAAGCATTTGATTCTTTCAAATTTTGACAAAAGACCATAATAGTGAAGGAAAATTTTAAGTACTCTTTCACTTTTTTTAATGTAAAGTTTTAAAGCGCCCAAAAAAAGGAAAACCCTCAAAAAACAATTTTAAAATTTAAACTTCAAAATTTAATATGAATCAATTGAAGATGGTTTTTCCCCTGAAAAAATAAAAAGATAAAGGGGGGCTTCCAAACATATGGACAAAATTTATAGTTTTTTTTACAACCCTTTTTTTTTTCCATCTTCCCCAAAATTAAACTTTTCAGACAAAAAGATCAAAGGAAAAAATTAAAACCCCAACACCCCGTTTTACACTGTGGGGCAGCCAAGGAATATAGGGACATCCAGTTGGCAGCTGCAAATATTTCGTCCACCCTATCAGTTAAAATAGGGGGCAAAGAAAAAAATTAAAAAAATGACCCAACAAAAACACATTCAGAATACATAGAAAACAAAATATTTCACAAATTCAGAAAAAATTTCAAACATTTGCTTTGAAGAATAGAAAGAATTTACAAATTTTGGGCTTTGGGCTGTGCAAACCTTTCCCCTGTTCCTCGTCTGTCCGAAATTTTTTTTGGGCGCGCCTAGTTCGAAAGAAATTTTATATAAATTGAGAAACCCTTTCATTAAATCTTTATTTATGATATAACCCCTTTCACCTCCTGGGAAAGGGGGCAATTTTTTAAAACCCCGGGGAAATGAAATTTTTTTAAAAAAATTAAAAAGGTCACCGCTAATGGGCCAAAAGGTTTTACCCTTTCACTATCTTAAAAACATGGCGGGGGGGTTTCCCCGTCTTTTCCCAAATGCCTTGTTTTTTTGGAAAATTGTCGTCAAATTATTTTTTTAACTTTTATAAATATATTTATCTCAGGAGTGATTCCCTTTTTTTCAGAAAACATAGAAAATTCATCACAAGATTGGGAAACCAAGGATAAAGAAAAAAAAATGGGTTTTTTTTCAAAAAACAAACCACTGTCTGAGACTTACTTTTCTTGATTATTTTGAAATTTAAAACCCCCCAAAATTTTCCAAAAGGGTTTTTTACCTGTATCTTTTTAATTTTGAAAACCCGATAGTTTTCATATTTTTATTTCATTTTCTGGTCTAGAATTCAGAGAAAAATTTTGACATTTTGGGTGTAATACCCCCGTGGGAAAAAATTTTTATTCGCGTAAAGGAAAATAAATTTTCCCCGTATTACGCGCTAAGGGGCGATGCGCGAATTTTCAGACCCCTGCTATTATTAATTTTTTAAACCCCCGAAGGGGGGCATATAGTTTTTTGGGAAACCCCGTTGGGCTGTCAGTCTGTCTGTCCGCAAATTTTTTTGGGCCCGGGCCATATCTTTTTCATCGATGGATGGAAATTTTTAAATACTTGGCATGAAGTGTAAACCCCCAGTAAGACCCAACGTGTCGGCGCAAGAAACCCCGGTTTGTAGCTCAAAGGGCAAGGGCACAAATTTAACATTAAAAGGGCATTTTTTTTTGATGGGTGCATTAGTGTCTGGTCCATATTTTAAATTTTCACATTGTTTGGGTTTTCAAATAACCCTTTGGGAAAAAATGTGTAAACCCCAGAAGACGACGGGTTTCCCCGGCAAGACCCAGGGCCTAGCTCAAAAAGGGCAAGGTCACACTTAGACTTTTAAAAGGGCATTTTTCAGGGTAGTGCCCTTCGGCCGGTCCATATTTTGTCTTTCCCTGGGTGGATTTTTAAATAACTTAAACATGAAAGTTACCACAGAAAAAAGAAAGTGTCGCACCAAGACCCAGGTCCAGCTCAAAGGGGCCCAAAGGGCACACTTACACGTTAAAGGTCATATTTTTTATGATAGGCATTATGGGGATGTCCCCGTCCCCTATCTATGTCCCTTCAAGCATGGATTTTTTTTTTTATTGGGCATGAAAAGTGTAACCCCATAAAGACGACTTGTCGCCGCAAGACCCAGATGCGTAGGACAAAGGTCCTTAACTCTTAAATCGGCTATAACTATTTATTCAAAGTGCCATTTTGGGGCAAAGTGTCTCCTATGGAGACCGCTCTTGTTTTTTTTTACTTTTTTATTTTTTAAATTTAAAATTTCGCGAATTAATGTCCTTGGGGAAACCGTCACTTTTTTTTTTATGTAGCGCGAAATTTCATACCACAAAATTTAATGATTTCACGTAATTATTAGTACATAATTTATTTGTTTTTGCATGACATTCTAAAAAATTTTTCCCATTCATTTTCTATTCAACAAAAACGGCTGGAAACAGTAATAATTTTAAAAAACAATTCCTGTTCTGAAAAATTTTACCTCCCAAAACCTTGTTGACTACTGGGTGGGGAGCCAAAAATATAGGGACATCCATTTGAAAAGCTGGGAAAATTTTGGGGCCACAATCAGTTTTAAAAAAGGAGGCCCAAAAAAATTTAAAAAGACGAAAAAATCAAATTCTAGATAACATAGAAAACCCAAAAATTTCACAAATTCAGAAAAAAACCTTTAAACTTTTCTTTTTAAAAAAAGAAAGATTTTACAAATTTGGTCTTGATCTTGCCTCCCCTCCATCTGTTCCCCTGTCTGTTTCCCAAATTTGTGACGCAAACCCAGTTCAGAAGTTTTTATATAAATTGATAAACCTTTCCCTGAGTTCCCCTTTAAACATGATATGAACTCGTACACCTCCTGGGGCTGGGTCCAAAATTTTTAAAACCCGGGGGCCTGATTTTAACAAATTACAAGGTCACAGCAAAAAGGCAAAGGGTTTAAACCCCTTTCACTATCTATAACATGGCGGGGGGTTTACCTGTCTTTCAGACTGCCTTGGTTTATTGGGAAAAAAGTCGTCAAAATTTTTATAACTTAATAAAATTTATCCAGGTAGTTTATTCCCTTTTTTTTCAGATTTCATAGAAAATTCATCACAAAAGTGAAAAACCCAAATGATATAGTAATAAAAATGGTTTTGTTCAAAACAAAACCCCTGTCAAAAATTACAAACTTGAATTTTTTTGATTTAAACACATAAACCAAGGGTTATTACCGGGATCTTTTAAGTTTTTAACCCGAAGTTTCATATTTTATTTTATTTTCTGGGCAAAAGTTTTAAGAAATTTTGACCCTTTGGGTGTAATACTTTAAATCATTTTTAAATTTGCGTAGGGCAAATTTTTAAAGTATTTCGCGCTAGGAGGGGATCGCGAATTTTTAAACCCCCGCTATTATTAAATTTTTTTGCCCCCCGAAGGGAGGCCTGAAGGGTTTTTAAAACCGGCCCGTCGGTCCCGGCAGTCGGGCTGTTTCCCCAAATTTTTGTGCCGGGCCAATCTTTGGGCAACGATGGATGGGTTTTCAAAAAACTTTGGGTGAAGTTACCCCGGGAAAAACGACGTGTCCGCGCAAGACCCAGGTCATACTCAAAGGGCAAAGGGCACACTTAACATTTTAAAAGGGCCTTTTTTCCCTGTTTCTGCATTTTGTGTCGGGGCCATATCTTTTGGCCCCTCGATTGTTTTGGGTTTTCCCAAAAAACTTTGGGATAAATGTGTACCACAGTAAAACCCACGGGTCGCGCCAAGACCCAGGCCGTAGCTCAAAAGGGCAAGGGGCACACTTAAAACGTTTAAAAGGGGGCAAATTTTTATGATAGTGCATTCCTTTTCCGGTCCATATGGTTTTTCATCCCTTGGGTTTGGGTTTTTCAAATAACTTACAAGAATGTTTTACCACATAAGACGACGTGTCGTGCAAAAAAGAAACCCCGGCCCTAGCTCAAAGGTCAAGGACACACTTCAAAGTTAAAGGTCATATTTCCCTTAAAAGTGCTTGATGGGCATGTCCCCGTCCCTATCTATGTCATTCAGCAAGGATTTTAAAATTTTTTGGGCAAAAAAAGAAAGTGTACCAAGTAAGCGGGCTTTTCGGCGCGCAAGACCCAGATGCGAAAGGGCAAAGGGCCTTTTAAATCTTATAAACGGGTATAAATATTCATTCAAAAATGCCCTCGGGGGGATTTGTCCCTCCTAAAGGATACAGCTCTTGTTTTATTTAATTTTTCATTTTATTTAAATTTAAAATGCCCGGGAAAAAAAAGTCCCGTGCGAAAAAGCACTTTTCAAATTTTGCGCGAAATTTCATTTCCACCAAAAATTTTAAAGATTTTTACAGTAAATTTTTAAAAAACAAAATGTTTTGTGTTGCAAAGACCTTCTAACACCACCCCATTCATTTTTCAAATTTAACAAAGACCCGGGTGGAAAAAATTTAAAAAATTAAAAAAACAATTACGTTCTTTAAGTCCCAATTTATTTCCCTCATACCTAAAACAGCGTAGGGCGGCGCGCTGGAAAAGAACCCAAATTTAAAAAGGGGAAAAATTTTAAAGCATTCCCGACAAGGGTGTCCCTTTAAAAATCTTATAACTTTTTAAAACGAAATAAATATCTCATTTAGTGATTTGCTCTTGAAAAAATCACGTTTTCGTTTTAGATGCGTAGCATTTTTTTCACTCGGGGTACGCCCCCCTGATATAATTCCCTTCGCATCTGAACTCCAAGCAGTGATTTTCAGCTTAACAAAAACACCGATGAGATATTTATTTCCCAAAAAAAACAGTTCCATTCAATGTTTAAAATAATTTTTGGAACAAAATGGAGGAAATTTAAAAAGAACATCAAAAACCCCCAGCAGTTTATTTTTAAGGCAAGAGACCCTACAATTTTAGTTTTTTTACTACCAATAAGATTTTGAACAATATATACCTGCACATCTAATTGATTAAATTCCCCCAGGGTTTTTGGAATTTTAAAAATAAAATTAAATTTTGGCCCTTAAAAAATAATCTTATAGCATCCCGGGAAAAAAATGTGGTGTTTCCAAAGCCATTTAAATAGGGGAAAAAAATTTGAAAACACATCTACAGTTAATTTTCCCCTACTTGGGTTTAAAAACCCTTTTTGGGACTATAGGGAAAGGGACTTTTCCCCCTCATTTCCCTTTCCCTCCGTCCGCCAAAAAAAAATTTTTTGTGGGCCGGTCAAAGGTCAAGGGTTCCCAAAGGGGGGTTTAAAAAGGGCAACAGGGGTTTTTTTTCCTTTCCGTCCCCCAACCTCCCATCCTTGAAGGGATTTTAGTTAATTAAAATTAAGGGACAAAGTTCCCCATGATGAGATATGTGTCATGCGCAAATCCCGGACCCCTAGCTTTAAAAGGTCCCAAAGGGCCCAATTGGATCAAAGGCCCAAAAGGGCTTTTTTTCCCGTCGGCCCGGGCCATAACTCTCCCCTCCATGAAAGATTTTTTAAAATTTCTTTTGGGACAAATGTTCCCCCCAAAGGGAAACGACGGTCTGCGCAAAAACCCCGGACCCCTAGCCTTTTAAAAGGGCAAGGGCCCCCCCCCCCCCAATTGGAGGTCAAAGGCAACAAGCTTTTTTCCTGTTTCCCGGGCCATAATCTCCCATCTATGAAGGGGTTTTTTTATTACTTGGCAGAAATGTACCTCAAAAAATAAGAAGATGTTCATGCACAACTTTTTAGACCCCACCCAAAGGGCAAGGTCACACTAAGCATCAAAATTAACTAGCAAGAACAGGTCTGTTTTCGGTCCAAATCCAAAACTCTGACATTCCCTTAAAGGGGGTTTTTAAAATCACTTTTGCACAAGTGTTCCCCATGATGAGACACTGGGCATGCGCAAATCCCGGACCCCCAGCTCAAAGGTCAAGGTCAAAATTGGGGGTCAAAAAAGGGCAACAAGTTTTTTTCCCCGTCCCGTCCCCTAACGTGCCATCCATGAAGGGATTTTTTAAAAATTACTTGGCACAAATGTTTCCCATGATGAGACGAAATTTTCATGGGCCCCCAACCCCGGAACCCCCAGCTTAAAGGTCAAGGGCACACTTTTAGAACAAAAGGGCAAGGATTTTTTTTTTCCCGTCCCGGGCCCATAACTTTGGTTTATGCAAAAACCCGGTTTTGATATCATTGGGACAAATAATTCCCTGGATGAGACAACTTGGGTTTAGCGCAAGAACCAGGTCCCTAGATCTAAGGGCAAGGTCATAATTTTTGATAAAAGGTTTAAATTTAAAGAAATTTCTTTGTACGGAAAATTTTTTTCCCTTTATGCAAGGAGGGGTTTTGATGTAAATTTGGAAAAAAAATGTTTTTACCCCCCCAAGGCACCCTTTTTTTTAGAATTACTCCCTTTGTTTTTTACATAAATTGATTTTATTGTAACTTTTTTTTTACTGGCCCGGGAGAGAAAAAACGAGCCACTTTTCTGTGGTACAGCATCAGTTACCCAAACCCAATTTTTTGGGGGTATTTTGACCTATCTCTACCTGGTAAAGAGTTTATTGTGGACTTATATTATATATCACTTGTTTTAATTGAAAATAAAAATAATCTTTCATCATATACATACACTATATGTGAAGAGTTATTTCTGTGTTAAATATGTTCATTACTCAAATTGTATGTACTGAAATCCACTTTATACCATTCATGCACAAGTTATATATTTTGGTATATTTAACTGGTAATGGAATAAATTATTTATTAGGATCAAACATGTGTTTCTGAAATTTTTTCCATGAATACATACATACTGCAAAGAAAAAACAGCAACTGTTGCACACATGTAATCATAATATCTTTTATACAGTTATGTGATGTCATTTGATTCTCAGACCTGCAAAAAAGAAATGAAAGCTGTGTGGTTTGTGATCAATCTTTGTCTGCTGTTTTATAACTTTCATATCATCTGCATGCCCTTAGCATAGTCAGCTATCTACCACCACATATTCACATACACTGAGTATAGTACATAGTTTAAGTGCCAGGCAGAAAGTGAGTTATTCACAATGATTATTGACCAAGGAACAAAGTGAGTTTCATACTATGTGCACAGTTAACTAACATTTTGCCAGGCACAATGTGAGTCCATTGTCTACTTCATTTGTGCAAGGTACAAAAATGAGCCAAAGATCATGTACATAGACAAATTAGTTTGTGCCAGGCACAAAGTTAGTACATTTTCCACTTACTTTGTGCCGGGCACAAAGTCAGCAACATCCTATTGATTACTAAACCACAAAGTGAGTTACATACTTCTGCCTGGTCCACTACCTTTGTGCCAGGCACAAAGTGAGTTTCATACTATATGTATAGCAATAACTTTGTGCCAGGCACAAAATAAGTAACTTTAGGCACAGCCCACTAACTTTGTGCACAGTCCAATCACTTAGTGAGTTGCATACTATATGTACTGCAATAATTTTGTGCCAGGCACAATATGTGTTACGTACTATGTGCACAGTCCACTACCTTTGTGCCAGGCACAAAAGTGTGATGCAGATTCCCTATATGTATTACATATATATGCAAAGGCTGACTATTCAACATGTGATGCCTATCTGAAATTCAGTTCCTACACACCAAGCATAAACTTTTTAAGGACAATACTAACATCTTTTACATTTGTTGCATACATCTGTAACATATGAACCACACAACCTTGGCATACTAGTAGAATACAGGTAGGAATATGTGAACATTGCTGACTTTCCAGGTAAGAAAAAAAAGAAAAATTACATGTTATAAAATAATTACATAATTAAATAATAACCTGTTGCAAATGAATTTAAAATGGATGATGTTTTTTATATTAATTCTTTAAACGTTACGAATATTCAGTTAACAATTTATGGTTCTATAATTTAAGAGTAAGCTAATGTATCAATACCATTATCAAGAATATATCTTTTATCATCATAACATGATAAAGATGTTTTATTTATAACATAACTGGAAAGATTATGCTTATCAGAACGAATAACTTTAAAAGTGTGATTACTTTGGGTTGAATTAAACAAAGTATCTTTGTAATTTTTATGAACTATTGTTTTCTTAACAACAAGTTTTTTAATTCCTTTACATTTTTTAATGTTTACTTCATTTTCTAATAAATAAGAATACATTTTACTTCTTAATCCGACAAATTCAACAATGGGAATGCCGGCAGCTTCATCTTTAAATTTTCCAATTACTTTTTTATTATTATCGAAATAAAATTTTGAGTTGTTATCGTAATCACTATTATCAAATAAATCTTTGTCCTTATAAAAGTCTTTATACGCATCTTTGGTTTTAATTTCATAACATAATGAATCAGTGTCAGTGAATAATAATTTACAATTACTCTCGTACTTTTCTTTAATGTAATTATAATGAAAATCATACATTAAATATTTTGATAAATCTAGAATGCACATTCCAACATAACAAGGTCTGTTTAATAACAAACTTTCTTTTATTCTATGAATACCAAACAGGTTAGAGTTAAACATTGTTGAACTAACAAATGAAGGTTTGGCTATGTATTTTAATAAAATATTTTCATCATGAGTTAATTTAATATTAACCCTTTTGCGTAAATTCTCCATCGTCTTACCGAATACAGAGTTGTTCATTAACTTAAAAAAGTCCTTTTCAAATGAATTTTTTGCTTTAGATCTTTTTTGAGTATTAAAATCAATATACTTTTTTAACCAAGGACTTTCGTCAAAAGTTAATATTTTATGTATTTTTGTTACTTTTAACCCTAATTGTGTATATAGTTCAAGATTTTTATAATGAACTACATAATTTTGTTTTTTCATTAAAGTTGGAACTAACTTCTTTACATTACTTTTTCCTATTTCAAATTCTGTTTTAATATTTTTACTATAATCAGAAAGCCATTGATCTGGTATTTTAATTTTTTCAGGAGCTAAAGGATAATCATTGTGGGTTTTATGTAATTCTTTTGGATATTCAAGATCACATTCAACTATAAAGTTAGTTTTACCTTTTGCAATTAATTTCTTAAATTGTTTTTCGGATATAAATTTAAAGTTTCCAGAGGGCAAAGGTTGACACATAGCCCAACCGTAAAGGTTATTGGCGTCAAGGTACATAATGTATTTGCTTTCTTCTTTTGAATTATAATCCTTCATATATTTATTGTTTGCTTTACTGTATCTGTTTGAAATATAACTTATTCCTCCTCTCAGTCCCTTTTCAATAAAAAGATACATATCAATATCAGTTATTAAATCTAACTTAATTCCAGTCATTTTTAACATTGCATCCCAAGCTAACCCAGGACTACTAAAATAATGACAAGGATCTAATTTGTAGTACTCTAAACATAATTTTCTAAAATTTTCGAATACATCAGCTAAAAGTAATACGTCAGTTTTTAAATATAGATCATGATATTCTCCCATTGTTTTAATTTTAAATTTTTTCCAGATATTTTTAGCATGTTCATATTCATTATCAGAAATATTAGTTTCATTTAAAATTGAATAAAACTCTTCTTTAGAAGGTAATTTTGTTTCTTTGAATTTTTTAAATGAATCCATGTAATCATATGGATAAACACCTTTTGTCTTTAATAATTCAACATTTTCACAATCAAATTCTTGAGATAAATATTTAAATTCTGGAATATTTTTTACTAAGTTATCCAATGATTGAGACATAAACTGGAATGAATCAATAAAGACCAAGTCAGAAATCATAAATGCCATATATCTTTCCATATTGTTAGGAATAACATTAATTTCTTTTTTAAATTTCCCTATTTGTTGCATAATAAAATGACCGTCATAACCTCTTAAATTATGAAAAATAACAGGAATTTTATGTGTTAGTTTAAAATTAATATTACATTCTGAGTGAGCACTTCCTCTGAATTTTCCTGTTATATGACAATGATCACGTACTGGCACTTCACCTTCTATATATTCTTTTTCACAGATATGACAAAACTTTTGTTTTTTAAATTCGGTTGAATCATTTTTAGACATTCTTAGTTCTTTGTTGAAATGTTCTTTAAATATTTCTTTACAATATTCATATTCCTCAAGCATTTTTTCAATAAACTTATAAACTGCATTAGGTCCTCTATAAATCTGGGTTGGTTTAGTATATTTATCGTCATAACAACAAACAACTTTATAGCCGTAACCACAATCTATATGATTTTGATATGGTTCAGTAAATGAAGATTCAGTTGATGGTAAAGCAGTTAAAACTTTTTTAGTTATTGATTCAAAATCAGCATAAATTACAAAAGGTACTGCTAAACCTTTATGATAATTTTTAAATTGTACTTTACTTCCCTCTTTTGGCATTTTTACACCTTGGGTACCATTAATAGCTAAACAATTTGGAATATGTTCATTTAATATTCTTTCTTGAGTAAAGTGTTGCAGACAAGATCTACAAAAATGTTTCTTGTTTGTATTTTTTGTTTTGTTATTCATTAATCTGTTAAAGTCTTTTATCCAAACATAATGTTGGACTACAGTTCTTGAGGGCTTACAGTCATCATCAGTTATTTTATCATTTATTTTATCATTTATTTTATCATTAGTAATTAGCAACATGTCACAGTGTTCTTCGTATTGATATTTTGATATGTACAATGGATAAATACTATTTTCTTCATATCCAAATATATTAAATGATATTTCATTTAAAACTTCTATTTTAGGTATTTGATTTAATGTAACAGGAAACTTAATTCCAGTATAATCAAGATCGTTTATATGTTTTTTATAATTTGAAACTCTTTCAGAATGTTTTGTTACAGGAAATTTGTAAGCTAAATGACACCATCTAAAACATTCATTATCATCATTCTTTATATTTATTAATCCTTTCATTGAATTTTGTAATGGTTTTGGTAATTCTAAATAACTTGAAGCAGCCAATGGACTATACTTATATCTATTTATATAATGAGCATCAACTGACTCTATTCTCCAGCCACTTCCTTCAGAAATCCAATTACCAATTCTATTTATTATTTCATCAAAAGCTTGATGTAAAGTTTTTTTTATTTCGTTTGTGTTAATAATTTCTAAAGCCTTTGATTGAAAATAAGCTGATTTATATATTGTATCAGTTTTATCCATTTTTGCAAAAGTTATTTTTAAAACAACATTTATTTTTATACCTTTTAAAGTTTTAAGTTCAGATTTAAGTATTTCATAAGAGTCGTTTATAGTTAAATATAATTGATTCTTTGGATCTTGTCTATATGTAATTTTAATTTCAAATTTCTTATAATATTGTTTTGTAGATCTCTCGATTTCCATCTATATATTATATTTAGAAAAAAATCTTCAAGCAAAAAAGGATTAAAAAAATAATTAAAAAAATAATAAAATAAATAAAGTTTTAAATTATCTTTAAGAAGAAATAAAATATTTAAATTTATATCTTTTTCCATTAACTTTTGATATTCCACATTTTACTCGGTTTGTCCCTTCACAACACATTTTTATTAACCCAGCATTAATACCAAATTCTTTAGATGCTTTGTAAGTGCTTCTATATATTTTTTCTTCATTAGTATCACAGTCGGTTACAATAACTTTTTTAGGATTGTTTCGATAATTATTTGGTCTGGGACAATCACATAATCTTTCATCATTTTCTTCTTCAGTTAATAGACAACCACAGTTCCATTCAAATAAATTATTTTTTAAAAGATAAGGATCTATAACATTTTGTAATTTATCAATAACGTGATTTTTATATTCATCGCTAACTATTTGATCAAGTTTTGATTTAATAACATTTCTTCTTTTAAGAACTTTCTTATATGAATTTTCATCTGGATTCATTATTTCTCCTAAAGTGCTAGATAATTTTGGCATAATCATTCTATCTACCTTTCTATTAACCATCTATATATAATATACTTATAGAAAAAAATCTTTAAAAACGCACCTAATGAAATTATATTGATTTGAGAAATTTGTTTATATTATCTATATCTTTTGAATAAGATTTTAAAGTCATTTTTTCTAAATTGTTATCAACTGTTAAAATTTTAATACCTTCTTGAAACATTCTGTTTAACCATTCTTCGTGTAATTTGTGTAGTTTTTCTAAATAATCTAAACCAACTTTGTTTTCTTCCGTTCTGTTTCTTTTTTGAAGTCTTTTAAAACATATTTCTGGGTCGGTTTTAACATAAACAAATCCATCAATTGGATTTTTTCCGTATGGTTTTATAATATGATCAGTTAATAAAAGATTGTATACTGCCCACTCGGGGTCATTTATAACACCATTGTCGTGATGTTGTTTTGTAAAAACGTTACTGTTAGTTAAATAACAACGTTCAAGGACAGAAACACCATCAAACTGTTTAGCAGAAGATAACATTTTTATATGACTGTTTAAAGTTGTTAGCTGAAAAGGAAATAAATATTTGGAAGGTTCTTGAGCAGCAAGTTCAAAAAGGTTATATGAATTATAATCAGAGTTCATAACATTTTGCCATTCGTGAATTGGTTCTGGAATTATATTAAAATTAGGATTATATTCTTTAATAATATCTAAAAACGTACTTTTTCCTGATGCAATATTACCTTCAACTGATATAATTTTTCTCATTTATATAAAATACTTATAGAAAAAATCTTTAATTAAAGTTAATACAGCTCTTCTTCTTTTTTACTTTTATATCCGTTAAGTTTAAATTCCTTCATGTGCATTTCAAGAGGTGTTGAATAATTTTTTTCTTTCTGCATTTCTAATAGTATTGTAAAAATATCCTGAATAACTTTATTTGGATCTTCTTTATTTACTTTTCCAATCCGTGCTTTTGTTATAAGTTGTTTTATTTTGTGATGATGTGTTTTTAAAATAAATTTCTTGTCGTCAAGTTTTAGTCTGTTAGTAAATATGGTAATTACTGATGGAACAGCACCAGCAACTGCTACAAATACAGGAATAGCTGGAACAAGTGCTAATGCAGCTGAACAACCAAAGACACCTGCTGTAATATATAACCCAGTACTTACTCTCCCACAAAATTTATAACTTTTTCTGTAAGCAGCAGCTAGTTTAGTTAAGTGAATAATTAATTGATCTATTGTTTCTATTCCATTATTATTAGAAATTAGATTTTTATTGCTCATTTATATAATTAAACTTTTTATTTCTAAATTAAATTTGTTCAAGATCGCTAAACGGAACCCAACTATTAAATTTTTCATTGTAACCTTTCCATTTTACTAAAGCTTGCTTTTTCTTATAGTCTCGTCTAATAACTTTTTCTATTCTAAAAACTTCTTGTGTAGTAGGTAAAAGTTCTTGTTCATAAAATGAACCTTGAACTATTTCACCATTTAAATCTTTAATAGTGTACGTTCTGGGATTTGTATTATTAATTTTATAAATTATAAATATTTCCTCTGTCCAGTTTGGTGTATATCCTTTTTCAAAATGTCTTTTAAGTTTGCTTAAGCGAACTCGATCACCAATTTTAAATTTTGCTTTGCTCTTTGGTATCTTTAAATCACCATATAAATTAAAGTAAACAGTACCTTTATTTAAGTTTTTACTAGCTTCGGTTGGTGTCATTTTTATACTAGAATGTTTTGTTTTGTTATATTTATCAACCATATCCTGCAAATTATTTAAATAAGTATAAGTATTATTTGCTGTAAAATATTTCCACATTATTCTTTTTAAACTTCTATTAAATCTTTCTATTACTACAGCCTTTCCTTCATTAAATGTATGGTACATATTAATCTTATTTTTATTCAAAAATGATTCAAACTTTTTATTATAAAATTCTTTTCCTTCGTCTACCCATAAATTTACTGGTAATCGTCCTTTTAAAATATTTTTTTCAAATGCTTCAGTAACAGATTCTCCAGTTTATTCTTTAATGGAATAACCAAAGCATATTTACTAAATATATCAATAACGTTAACAAGTACTTTACTCCTTTTATTATATTTTGAAAAAGCTTGCATGTCGACTAAATCAGCTGACCAAGTATCATCAATATCATTAACAATCACTCTTCGTTTCCTAAATTTTCGTTTAATTGGTTTGTGTAATTCTTCTGCTAATTCATCGCTCCAGCGGTAGCTTGGTACAGTGATTCCGGGGGTATACTCTACCCCCTTTTCCCGTTTTTTTTATTTTTGTCCCAACCCAAGTTTGTATTTCGTTTTAATTATAGGTTTTACAACTAAATGTTTTGCAACCTTTTCTCCAAATGTTTTTGATTTAGTTTTATTTAAATTGGAAAGCATTTGCTTATCACATGTACCCTTTTTTACATCGCTGTCATAGCAAAAATCATGGTCCATACATACTGCATCCAGTTCATTGACAGGGGGTCCATTATCTAGGGGATTTCCTGGCCCACAATAATTATATCCTGGAAGTGTTAAACCTTTCTTAGGTAATAAAGGTAACATTGCTTTGTGAATATCTAAATTACCCCCTGTACTTTTAACAAACTTTGATTTCATCTTTCCACAAGATGAACAGATAGCTTTTATCATTTTTCTCCCATTTTTTGTTATAACATAATGGGGGTTTATATTATCAGTAAATCTTCTTTCTTTCAAACAATATATTTTATTTTGTAAACTCATCTATATCATATGTATTTAAAACTTTTAATTGGGTTTAAAACCTGTGGATTTTAAATTGGCCGGCATTGGTCAGTTCGGACCGAGGGGTTATAGGTCAGGGGGGTCAGATTGACTTCGCACAAACAATTACTATACTACTCAGTTCATATTAAAATGCTAAAATATATTGGCTAACAGTTGATAGGGTGATCCAGACCCGAAGTGTCTGTGCCAGTGTGGGAAAATGTACATTAGTGCAAATTACACTCGTCTAGTTTTTATACTAGCTTTATGAAATTGAGGAATAGCTAATTTAAGATAACCTTACTCTCCGATCTACTTTATACGGTATATGATTTGCTACTTGAACCGGTGATTTGCGGTTTAAATACAGGCAATGTCATACAATAAATGTTTCAAATCCACTAACAACATGTCTTTCGGAGTAACTGATTATTTAGTATTTGTCTGTACTATTGGCATTTCGTTGACTATCGGAGTTTTCTTTGCAGTATGGGAGAGGAAAAGAAACACACCCGTGAACTATTTTCTTGCAGGCAGGAACTCTAGAACATTACCTGTCGCACTGTCATTTGTCGTGACATTTCAGTCGTCTTTAATGATTCTTGGATTTCCTGCGGAAGGATATGCATATGGCATTGGAGTTGCATATTGTGCAGTTGGAAGCAGTGTTGCTTATATATTTGCTGCTTTGTTCATTGTTCCTGTCTTCCATCCTCTGAAACTAACAAGCGTGAATGAATATTTCCGCTTACGATATGGAAACAATGTTGTTCGGTATATGGTTCTAATTCTTGGAATGATATATAGTTTATTCTACATGGCAACAGTGATGGTTGGTACATGTGTTGCTCTCGACGTAGTTCTTGGAATTCCTTTCTGGGGAACAATACTTATCTATTCTATCGTCACTACGATATATACATCAGTTGGAGGAATTAAGGCCGTGATTTGGACAGATGTATTTCAGCTTCTAGTGATGGTTACTGGAATGATAGTTGTTCTTGTTAAGTCAACAACTGGTGCTGGAGGAGTAGAAAATGTTTTTGAATATGCAAAAGACAG
This sequence comes from Mercenaria mercenaria, assembly GCF_021730395.1. NCBI lineage: Eukaryota > Metazoa > Mollusca > Bivalvia > Venerida > Veneridae > Mercenaria > Mercenaria mercenaria. Next base: position 66,154,036 of record NC_069372.1, read on the forward strand.
GTTCGGTTCGACTGACTTCAGACTTGATCCAACAATACGTTACCAGGTTTGGAATACCTGCTTTGGAACATTCGGTAGCTTTCTGTATTTAACATTTCTGCAGCCGGCAATGCAAAGAGTTTACTCGACACCAACTGTTCAAACTGCACGTAACATGTATTTTATATCCACACCGTTTTATTGTGTCTTTATGTTGATGGCATCATTTGAAGGTGTATTTATATTTGCCTACTTTGCAGCAAAGCAATGTGACATTTTAGGCGCGGGCATTGTAGATAACATCAATGCAATTCTGCCATTTGCTGTCCTAGATCTATTTCAAGACTTACCCGGATTAGCAGGATTGTTTACAGCTTCTTTATCAAGTGCAGCTCTCAGTACGATGTCATCTTGCCTCAGCAGTTTGTCTGCGGTAACATATGAAGACATCATAAAAATCAAGTTTCCGGACTTACACGCTAACAAAGCCACTAAACTTTCGAAAGTCATAGTTTTGGTGTACGGTCTTATCGCTATGGGACTTGCGTTTGCTGTCGCGCTAATTCCAGGTTCAGTTCTTGCTATATTTGTCGGTTTTATGGGGAGCTTCGGCGGACCGACAGTTGCAACATATTTATTATCCATGATGTACCGTAAAGCAACCACCAAAGGTGTTGTTATCGGTACAATATGTGGGTCTGCGATTGGACTTTGGCTAAACCTTGGGAGCACATCTTCTGGCTTGTCATCTTATCCGTATCTTCCCTCTGGACCAACCGAAGAGTGCAGCATCTATAGTGTAGGTCCTGAATTTTTGAACGTGTCTACGGCTACTATTCATTCTGTTGCTAATAATCTTACTTTCTTTTCCGTAAATAAGCAAATGTCAACTTCAACTATTTCTGCAGGTGGAAATGTGCGCAACCTTTCGATACTAGAGACATTTTACAGTATTTCTTACTTATTGTTCTCTCTCATAGGCACTGTAACCTCACTTATCGTTGGATTTCTTGTAAGTCTGTGTACAAGTCCGCCTGAAAAGTTTGATGAACGATGTTTGTTCTCATTTAGGAAGCATATACTGCTAGAATTACGCGGACGTAAATCCTCGACTAATTCTAATGCGGATAACGTAAATGATATAGAAGAAATGGTAGATTTCATTACAACTGATGTTGAAAATTGAAAGAATATGTTAGTCATTTGAAATAAGTGTTGAAGGATTCTGAAAAGGCGCCTGGATATGCAGAAAAGACACTTCACTAAAAATGCCATAATTAAAAATTTTTCGTTTACAATTTTATGTGATGCTTATAAAATGATCAAAGCAAATAAAATTCAACATGTATTTAAAAGTATGTAATGAATTAAAGTGACGGTTAGATATAGAGTTTTATCTATTAAGTAAATGCAACACTGAAAACTACCATTTTGTAATCTTTTCATCTGTACTGAATTTATTATCAATGTTTATACTTCAGCTGTCATATTTATACTTATATACTCGTATAATCATTTATGTGAAATATTGAAATATTTTTACTTTGTTCATGAACAAAAATGAACGCTATATATTATCGACACTTGGTTTTCTAAGGTGTAGTCTTTCTTATTTCTAGTAATTTAAAAGATATTATAAATTGTTATCAGTAAATAATCAGACATTAATTAATGAAATAGTATCAGTGCAATAACTGTACTGTAAAGAATAATTAGTGATGCGTTAAACTGCTTTGCAGTTTACAGTTCACAATTCGAATCGCTAACTACATACTATTCGGAATGCAAATCGATTTTCCATTTTTATTTCATTTTCTTGCAATTCAAAATACGAGATATTAAAACGCGATTTGGTTGTCCATACAAATGGTAGTTTTAGAGTATATTGGCTTTAACATCGAACAATTTTACTCTCATTTGCTCTTTGTTATTTGAATATTTTGTATTTTGTGATTCGGATAATATATTTTGCAATTCAAGATACGATATTTCAAAACGCGATTCGGGTTTCGAGACAGATGATATTCTAGGGCATTTCGGCTTTAACAGTGAACAGTTTTAGTGTCTTTTGCGCAATGACTATATTTAAATTAATTGCAAACTGCAAAATATTTTTGATTTTCAAAACAGGATAACTATAATGTTCAACCACGATTCGCTTTCTCAGAAATATTGCATTTTAGGGCATTTGTATCATCTTTTCTGTACATTGTAATTTTACACAGCAAACTGCAATATATTTTTCCTTTGGCGATTTGAATCGAAAGTCGACTTTTTATTCTGCAGTTAAAGACGTATATTGAACCATGATGCAATTTCTCAAAAAAAAAAAGATGGCTATTCTTTAGGCATTTCAGGCTTTAAAATTTAAAATTTCAGTCTCATTTGTATTTTGTAATCTGAATTGCAAACTGCAAAGAATTTTGCATGTTGTATTTGAAGTTCAAATTGAAAAAACAATATCTATTTTGTGGTTCAAGATCATAATATTGAACCACCACGCATGTTCTCAAAAAGATGGTGTTATTCTGCGCTTTTCTGCCTTTAAAATTTGAATTGTATTGCAAACTGCAATATAGTTTGCATATAGCAGCTCAATTTGCAAAATTAACTTTTATTTTGCGGTTTATATTAACCGCGATACAGTGTATTTCTTTGGGCGTACTAGAATTTCAATCTCGTTTGTGCTTTGTAATTTGAACTGCAAACTGCAAAATGTTTTGTATTTTTCTATTCAAATTGTAACATACTTTTGCAATTCAAGATATTTATTGAATTGCGGTGCAGTTTCTCAAAAAAATGTTATTGTTTAGGGCTGTTCAGGATTTTAATTTTTGTATTTCAGTCTCATCTGCGCTCCTTGTAAAACTTGTAAACACGATATATAATACTCACACAATTGATTAACATCTGCAATGTACTTCTCACGAAAGGTCTCGTCCAATCTTTCTGTCTTGCAGTATTGAGCTTACAACTTTCTTAAATAAATGTGATGCAGATAGATTTTAAGAAGTATACTAAAGTCATACAGTGTAACATGCTTGTATAGCCGACGAAGACTAAAATACTTGTCTGATAAACAAGTAGTTTGTCAAGTTATTGAAAACATAAAAGTATCAATACATTATCAATATTACCTGCTTTAAAAAGCTTACGGCTTTGATATTCCGAGTTCAATATTGAATGTGGAAGGAACGGTTCTTAATTGATTATTCTGTATGTCTTTTGCAGAAAAAAATATTTCCTAGCCTTTCAAATATGTATATAGTAAGCCTTATGTTATTTACTCAAATTAAATATATTTGTGCTTTATCTCGTTAAGCATTTTGAAATGTGCAGTTTCCATCTTAGGCAATATTGGTTAAATAGAATTCGTCATGTAATTCTTAGATATGTCTGCTTTAACAATATCTTAATAATTCATTGTACATGTATATAAAAATTTTTCCAATAGATGTTAAAAACAGATTGATGTGTTGTTCTTATCTTTATAATTTATGTCCCAAACGATATGATATCCTTTTCAAAGGTAACCTAAAGCTGTTGGATTTAATAAGAAGACAATTTCGAGCAGTATGAGGATTTTCCAAGCTTGGTTAAGTAATACCGACCTCGAACTGCGCCCTCGGTCAGTATTATTACTTTTAACCCAGGTCGATAAATACAGAATAACAGGTTACTAGTCTTTTAATATCAAAGTTATCTTGTCGAGGCTGACATGAGCTGAGGAGTGGGTGATGTTCACCAAACACCGTCCGCCCATATTTAAAACCTGGACTATTTCTTTTGATTTCAATACTATTTCTTTTTCTATACTTACATTTGACAAATATTGGGATATTTCAACACCCTGAAGCAAAGAAAATTTTTCAAACAGTGTGTAACTTCGGAATTCATCTATTGTTGCACAACCAAGATAGAAAAGGGGAGGTAATAATGATTTAATAGACTTGCATTTCTAATTAATTTTGGCAAAAATATGTACTAGTCAGTGTAAGTCTTTCGCAACTTTTATGTTACTATCACTCCTTAGGCAAAATGTGTTTGTTTGTTTGCCTTAGGTTTATGTAACGGCGGGCAGATAATCTAACTAGTGTTCCTGGATTTTGTACCAAAACAAACCTGTTCTCCACAATGAACTGCCAACTTCCCCACATGAATCACAGGTAGAAGACGAATGATTTCAGACACAATGTCTTCCATCAAATCGACACGGAGTACATACGCTCCGCCTGGGGATCGAACTCAAGACCCCGTGATCCGTAGATCTGCGCTCTCCTTATTGCGCTAAACGGGCGGGCTAGGCAAAATATGTTTATCTCAATTATACTTATGCTTGGGCAACCAAGATAGGTATATCAAATTTTAAAAATACTTCCAGTGAAAATCTGACGTGTTTTAAGTAACTGGTGAAAATAGACAAGTGTAAATGGTCAGTTATTTAAATTCTGAAGAAATCCATTAGTTGACAAAAATCTAATTAATGGCATGCGCATAAACATTTTCGAGAAGAATAGTTCTGGTGTACCGGAATGACAATCAGTGTACCAGTATGTATACTTTTTCATTCGATTATAAGATACCTTAATACAAAATAGTTGCAAGTGTGTAAATTACATGCTAAATAGGAAATCTATATGCCTTTTAAAAACAAAGTTATGATATTTGCATTATAGTTGGTTACTGTCTTTCTATCCGACTTATGTCCGAAAAATTTATCTCCCTCGGTGAATAAGATTTTATCCAACTTACCTGATAAAGACTGAAAAATAATCTAATATTCCCTATCTACATTCTGATTTTGTGAATTGAGCCGTGCCATGGGAAAACCAACATAGTGGCTTTGCGACCAGCATGGATCCAGACCAGCCTGCGCATCCGCGCAGTCTGGTCAGGATCCATGCTGTTCGCTAACAGTTTCTCCAATTTCAATAGGCTTTAAAAGCGAACAGCATGGATCCTGACCAGACTGCGCGGATGCGCAGGCTGGTCTGGATCCATGCTGGTCGCAAACCCACTATGTTGGTTTTCTCATGGCACGGCTCATATTTATTCTGGATTCGTTTTTCAGGTATGTTACGCTAGCTGATGTTCTGTACTGCTTATGTCTCTCTCCTTCTTTTTTCTAAGAATGTATTGTTTAAACGTTTCCATGTCAGTACTGTCGCTATATTTTGGCTCTTCAATTCGCCATTTTTTCTGAAAATCTTAAAAAATAGATGTGGTTTATTTTGTTATTTATATGTATATAACAATATGATGCAAACAACCTTTAAACCTATTCGTATTTGTGACCTTAAATACGATAGACTCTATCAATTTATACCGGTAATGTACCTATTTGTAATGTATCTGTATGCAAAAAAAAACATACAAAAGTGGATCTGAAAATCATTTATCATGTCACATTTATGAACAAAAACATTATTTCACATGATGGATTAATGTGACTAAATATTCTAACGTGCCTATTAAGGTGAATGATACTCAGTAATTAATGGTGGTAACGTATCTATGTCCGAGTGATTTTTATTTTTTCAAAGTATCCGCCGTTTTGAAAAATGTTTCTTCAAATATGAGCCGTGCCATGGGAAATCCAACATAGTGGCTTTGCGACCAGCATGGATCCAGACCAGCCTGCGCATCCGCGCAGTCTGGTCAGGATCCATGCTGTTCGCTAACAGTTTCTCCAATTCCAATAGGCTTTAAAAACGAACAGCATGGAGCCTGACCAGACTGCGCGGATGCGCAGGCTGGTCTGGATCCATGCTGGTCGCAAACCCACTATGTTGGTTTTCTCATGGCGCGGCTCATATTTCTTTCTAACAAAATCTATTCCAAAAGTTAATGCTAAATAATCAAAATATGACCTGTAATGTACCATTTGACCAAATATATTTACTTGTTGAGACAAAATCACCCTTATTTTTGCTAGCATTTGCCTTAGTGTTGTAAGATGTACAATGGGGTAGGGGACGGTAATGTCAAATACCTAGGCCTACTAAAGTAGATCAGGTTGGTTCTGATATTTTTCTGACAGATACATTGTATATATAATGATAAGCTACAACTGAAATAAAAGTTTTCAACATAGCACGTTATATTGTTTAGGAAGTATAAATTAAAAAAAAAAAAAAAAAGAACTAAAAAGTCGGAATTTCGCCAGTTTTTAAACGTTTTTCTTTTTCTAAATATATCTCTTTAATGCACGGTGATCCCAACCATTTTAGTAGACTGAAATACGTTTTCCCATTGCAGATAATAAAGCAGTAGCGGTAAAAGTGGAAGAGCTTTATTGGTGAAAGTTAGGGTAATATTAGCGGTTATCTGATTTCCCAGAAATTTGATTGAATGTGCAAATATATTCGTTAAACTCGAACATAATGTTTGCCAAATCAGATAACGTTAAAAGTATATACTCCAACCAGGCCCGTAGCTACACTGAGGCACAGGGAGGCCGGTGCCTCCCTGTTTTTCTGCCAAGATTATGAGAAAAAAGGATATGTTTTGAGTCACCATCTTAAAAGGCATAACCAAACTAAACTGAGGCACTATTATTTCATTTTAATTTGTTAAACTATTTTCCGCCATTTTCTTAATATCACGAATAATTACACTATACATGACCGTAGCGAGAGACTAAATTTTACCGAGGCAAACGAGTATGTGCGTTTGTTAGTGGTTGTTAGGTAAATTTGAATGGAAAAGGCAAAGCCCCGACAGGCATTAATTTGGAAGGTTGTGTCCCACCCTCCTCCATAGGAGGGTTTGTGGGGGCTCCCCCAAAAATAGGATATATGATATGAAAAACATACTTTGTTGCGCTGTTTTTATATTAAAGAGAAAAATTACCCTTTCACTCCGCGATCTACCCCGGGTACTAATACCGATTTATGGTTCGTTTGTAATGTCTCTCTTGCGATGGAGGTCTCGGATGCAACACAGGACTTACTTTTTGGGAGGTGTATGTCTATAATATTCTTCTTGATGGAGCTGCTGATTTATCTCATACAAGTAAAATTAAATGTAAAAATGTTCAAACAATTTTCCCTAAAATCAAAGTTCCGTCTAATGTTGCTCTCATGCTGAAAAGGACATTAGTTTTCTATAAAAAAAAATCTTCTTTCATACAATGACAAGGATGTTGCTACAAAGACTGGATATCAGTATAACTCGCCACAGAGGTAAGAGCAAAATGCGTTTTAACAAATTGTTTGTGGCGTGAAATTAAAAAAAAACTTCATTAGGTTGAAAAGAACATTCAAATCCGTATTAATTAATGATTACAGCATAAATGGAGTTTCATCAATTGCTCACGATACACATGTTCTACCTATCGTCTGCTTCAACAAAAATTTCGCGCTTAATATTCTTCAAAATAAATGAAAATAAACTGCGCCGTTCTCCATCAATGATATTTTGATAAAAATGAAATACATATAAACTTTAATGATAAATCATTAAGTTTCAAATGATTTTGCTTTTGGCACCAACAAATTCATCGATTTATTTTGAATCTTAGCCATACTTTGAAATAAATTAGGTTTGAAAAAAAAAGATTAATTTTATATTGTAGGAAATTAGACATAAAGTAGCTAGAAAACGTAGGTATGTAATCTTTTCTAGTCCCCCTACCTCCCGATCCTGAGGTTCCGTAAATCATTGCTCCGGTTATAAGTGCCCAAGTACGAAATGACGATGGGAGGGATGCAAATATTAATTCGGGATCCGAATGTTTCACAAATGAAAAATGCAGTCCATGTGAATGTTTAGAGAAACTTACTTTGCGGCATTCACTACGCTTCATACATTTTAAAATCATTTTTTTCCACAGTATTGTATATATTGTTTCACTTAGCGTGTTTAGATTACGATGCAAGTGTAACTTAATGAGTAACTTTTTTGACTGCAAAACTTGATTTAGTATTATATTTGGTAAATCGTTTGAAGATTATTAAATTTTCCTTTCTTTACTTGCGTGTCTGAATCATGAAATGATATCTTAATATGTCAGCCTGACATAGCCTTCAGTGCTATACTTAGATTTTTGATTTTAAGTACAGTCAAACTTGCTTGAGAGACCACAACACTCAATGACTCAGGTAATAATCCTACCTTGCATTCATCCATACATCTGCATGTCACAGCTTAGTGAAAAGTCATTTCAATGTAATGTTAATTTTCATGGTAAATATTGAATAGTTTTTCTTATTTTTATATATGATATATGATATGGTTCGAATAACATTATATCTAAATTTCAGATAAAATTATCGATCTGAATTTATTTTATTAGATTTACAACATTTTCTGATATCATACAATATGCATGTATCTTACAATTTTCCGTCATTAAGAGAAGTTATTCCCGCAATAATTATCAATAGCTTGATAGGTAGGACTATCTGCAGGAGCGGCTACATGGAAATTAAAAAACATTAAAACAACATGCTCAAAATGATCAATTCAAGATTTTTTGGTCTTGCATATTATATATAAACAACAAACAAGAATTTTTCAATTGCATTTCATAATTTAAAATTTGGGTACTATCTCTATAATATGAGACCACTTGCATTAAGATATCAGAAATGCACGCAGTTTAGTTTAGTTTAGTTTAGTTTAGTTTATTTACAAATAAGCATGGGTCCCACTTTATTTGGGCAGCATCAGCATATACATTTCTATAATACATACATTCAGTAATATATCACATGACCACCAACTGAAGTATGATACTGAAATTCTCACAAATACCACATAGTTATAACGTCGTATCGTGTTTTACGCTGATGTCATATATCATACCTATTCGAAAATGAAAATTGGAGACATATTTGTCACGTCCCATATAGCTCCCTTCGGATATAGTTCCCGGGGTGCTGTATTCGGCACACGTTTTCGTATATAGCACCTTGGGACAGAGGAGCTGTGTACGACAAACCCGAATATGACTCCTTATACATGGAAAAATTAAAATTCTATAACAGTACTGTTCGAGTAATACAAAACATGAATATTTGGCAGAGTGTCAATTTTTATGACCGAGGCAAGTGCCATGCTATATAGCATAGTTTTCGCACAACCTATGCGCCCGTTGGTTTATATTGCAGCTTACACTATCGCTGTCAGTTCATGTTCTTGCGAAAGAAGTTTTATGTTATGCATACCTAAATAAAACGTGGCGTTTATCTGACTGAATGTTGATATATTTTCTAAATTGATTCATTTTGACATTACAACAGAATGAAGTCTTGCAATCATGCGGTTTTGTTTTTAACACGCCTTTGAGCATATCATTTCTAAAAAGTCACGATTATAGATCTACGTACAACATTTCAAAACATCGTTATAAGATTTCTCTCAAAAATATATGGTCACTTAAAAGTTAAGAACTTATATCAGATACACTTATTAATTGTTCGTAAGTATGGAATCTTCCCGTTTATACTTTTCTTTTTATGTAAATGTGTGACATTTTAGATTGAGATTAACTTATAAGTATAACTTTATGATGACATTTGATCTTTTAGATCTGACATGTGATACACACAATTTATCCAAGTGCTGAATTTCAAAGATATAATATTATTTTAAGAAGATTGACATATATTATGTACTATAAGCTAAGTAGATTAATTTTGTATTACATTTCTGTATTGTATTTGTAAATGCATAAACTGTGTTGCTTCTTTCAAATTTTCGTTTCACGTCAGCCATGCTAAAAAGTTTATACATGTACATATATACATTTACTCAACCGAAGATGTAAGAACCAAGCAAACATGACCATATGCCTTTAAATTAGCGTTTTAGAGTGACAATAATCGCAAAGACGTTGGCTATTCCAAAACTCTTATTTTTCTGTAGATCTACATTAACTATATTAACTAAAATGTACGCGAATCTTTTTAACGTCATTTTTTTTTTCGAAATCGGTATCTTAAAAGTAACAAAAACAAGTTTGAAATGCAGAAAAACGCACGAAATGGCACCCTCGAAAAAAAAAATCCAGGGGAGCAAGCCCCCGGGCCCCCTACCAAATGCCTCCCTATTTTTTTACCTCTGGCTACGGGCCTGGAGTATGAAAAGAAATCGTAACGGTAGAAAAAAAACGATCCTACATCAATAAGATCTTATTTATATCGTATCGCCTATGTGAAAATATCTTAGCTTTTGCAATTAAATAACTTACGGTTTATAAAACATAATATGAAATCATATTAGGGTAATATTAGCGGTTATCTGATTTCCCTGAAATTTGGTTGAATATTGAGATATATTCATTAAACCCGAACATAATTTTTGCCAAATCAGATAACGTTAAAAGTATAGGTATGACCTTGTGAAGAATAAATTTGCTTAGAAAAAGCAGACAGGAGTTTTTTGCACGTGTGCACATACCCCAAAGTACCATTACACATACCGAAATCGTGTTGTTTTTAGGTACAAGAATTTAACATTCACATTTTATAAATAAAACAGTTCATCCATATAAAATGATTTTTCAACTAAATGGTAAGAAAAATAAGTTTATTTTCATCATAACTAAGAGTAAAAATGACGTTATTCAAATACAAATGTATCCATCCGAGCAGGAGACAAGGCAAAACTGGCCATAACCTTAGGACGGCCAGCACATTTTTATACAAGCTCGCCAGGCATACGTATGTTTTAACGACACAGAAAATGACGTCAGATTACCTTCAGCTTTTCTCGGAAGTAAGGAAAATGAAAGTACACAAACGAAAGTCGCAATGGTCTATAGCCAGTGTTCACACGCAGGCACATGAGTCACACCGTCTAAATGTATGCGCGTGGACATTTTTTTTTTCGCTAATGAGGAGTCAATTTTCAGCACTTTCTAGATTTGATAATACCTAGGCTTTAGCACGACATGTCAGCTTTTCATCTATGAAAAATATTGCACTAGGAATAAACACAAATCACACAGGGGTCCGTAACGAACCAACGGCATATGGAGATTTTTGGAACTACGTCAGTGGAAATTGAGTTCTGGAAATTTATAAATTTATATCTTCACTGATGGCGACATTTTACTGTCAGTCGATTGTAGATACTGCGCATGTGTTTCTTTTAAATTTAGATATTATATAATTGAAGTCAATATAGATATTCTCAAAGGGGGATTATCCATCTATGAAAGATATATTAAAAGATACAACTTGCAGTGAAATTGAGTGTGATGACATAGAGGAGTTCTTGGAAAACATTCTCTTTAAATTGAGGATCAAGCATACTTACAATCAAATAACGATGAAACAGAGACCATGATAACATAGAGAAGCTTTACATACAATTCATGAAACGAAAGTATCATGTTGTAAAACTACGACAAACTTTCGGGATTGTATTGAAGTCCGAAACAAAACAATTGGAGCAAGTAAAGGCACTAAACTGAACTATGGAAAAACTTGAAATCAGACTCAAAAGTATTTTGAAAATTGTGTTAGAGCTCAGTCACATACAAAACCTTGATAGTTGACCTAGTATTGACGGTAGCCTTATGTTGTCCGACTCACAAAGAACTCCTTAACGTATTTAACTGGAGAGTGCTCTTACACAGAACTTGTCAAAGATACCTAGCTTTAGTTAGGTGAAGTGATAATTCAAGAAAATGTTAGGAAAACCGTCCTTGTTAATTTAACTTCGCAAAAATCACCAGCAGGGAGTCGATGTATGTGTGTGGTGTTCCAGCTGGGTTTCAGTCAATAACGGAATAGCAAGTGGCAGTGGTCTGGCTCAAAGCTGTTCCAGAATTATATAAGTCATCTACCAGATGAAGTCAACAATGTGTTGAAATCATTTCCCAGCAATACTAAGACAGCCAAAATCTACAATGTTAGTAGGAGTGCGCTGGAATATTGAAGGATTAACACAACATACAAGATCATGTTCAGATTTTATGAATTTATTGACAAATACGATATTATTTTATTAAGTGAAACGTTGACAAGTAAATAGTCTCAAACTGACGTAAATGGCTACAAGTTATTTCATTTCAAAGTAGAAGATCAAAGAGAAACAGTGGCGGAATTTTGACGTACGTTAAAAGCTCTATAGTGAAACTTGGCTTAGGAAATAGAGATCAATATTATTGCACATTTACTAATTCTATCTGTTCTATATAACAAAAGTGCTTCTATGGTGACATTTAGATACAAGCAAAACTGTATCCACACTGTAAAATACTTTCTGGTATTTCATTTTGTTACCGGTTTGTTAAAAGTTAATTTTTTACCATATGTAAGCTGACAAAATCGTACGAAGCAGGTTTAAAAGAGTAAATCAAACACATATGAATAAATCCCAACTGTTTTTGTTGGAAGTAAATTAATAGATATCTCTGCTTATAAGTACAGGCCTGAGGCAAGCTTTGCGGATCACAGCTTTAAATTAAATACCAGAACTGATGTTATTGATATTAACATAAAATAATTCTAAAATCATTTTTGGTTATTATTAGTGTATTTCTATCGTTGGTGTATCTCTAGTGAAATGTGTTAAATTGGTAAAAATTGACGTTGATTGCATTCAGTGCTTTCGATTAGATGCATCGTTTGTCAATATTAAAGAATGTTCAATTTATATTGCACTTGAAAATTCACCGATACATAACATTTATGATTTTGATATATTTACAAATGTAGAGTCTGGTATACGTTATTTTCGAGATAAAGGACATGTGTACTTATTTGATGATTTTAACTCGCCAAAAACGGTGAACCTCATCTGTAAGCTGGAACTCTCCTTCTATCTCATTAGATTAACACACTAGGTGTCACTATCTCAGTTTTCCGAGGCTCAGCCTATATATGTTATGTCACATCCTATACGGCTCCCTTCGCACATGGAGCTCTATTCGGTGCTCGATTTCGTATATAGCTTCTTGCTATAGAGGAGATGTATACGAACGCAAGCATGTTCAAATCCGAATATAGCTCCATAAACATGGATTAAAATGCTGTAACAGTAATGTAACAGTAATACAAAACATAAGTATGTGGCAGAGTAATACAAAAACATCAGTATGTGGCAAAGTGTTATTTTCAACATATGACTTCATTCTCCTTTTGGAAGAGAGGAAGGCATAAAGATTTGCTCTTATATGTCCCTGCGTACTAATGTGTAAGAGAGTGAGCGTACGTAGGTACGTACGTCCCGAAAATGGATACCATTTGATTTATTTATTTGGGTTTTACGGCGCACCAACACAGTATAGGTTATATGGCGCCAAACAGGACTACAAATTTTGGTTTCACATCTCATTTACATTGAAATAAAAACATGAGGTATGGAAAGATACCATTTGATTGATAATCACCAAACTGTACTAAAATGAAAAGTTATGCACCTTGGTTTAAATTATTATTATCTGGACTGGCAGTTGTGGCCCTTGGTTTAATCCAAATACATACTTGATCATACTATGACAGGCATCTATCTTCTGAACTATGTCACCAAATTCGAAACAAATTCTAATTAGGTGTAAGTGACGGGTTTACTTTTGTATAGGACTAGTAACAACAGAATAAGAGCCCTTGACGAAATAAAGTAATCGGCCCCAAAGTCGTAAAACTGTACAGAAGTATTGATTGGCAAAGACTGGCAAAGAGTGGTCAAGTAACGAGCCTTCCTATAGATTTTAGACATCATATGTAAAATATTGGAAACAGTTACCAGATTTAACACAAATTTCATGAAGTCTCAAAGGGGAGTATCGTATCAATGTTTTTGTTCTTTGAAAATAAAAGTGACAAAGCGGGCACATCCGTATCCTATCGACAGAATTCTAGTTTCGTATGTGTAGAAGACCCTACAGAAACATCCTGAATGTCTTTTCCCCTGGAATAACACGGTTACCTTCAAAAGAACGCGCGATGATGCATCTACGATAACGCGATATTTCAACGACTTCTTAATTTTTCGATGCGAAAAAATATGTCACGACACATTGAGCATGACCCTCAGGTGCCGGTAGCAGAACTCTGCATTCAAACTCCACACCCATTAAGTACTACCAAAGATTAAATTTCCATATATTGTTTTTGTTAAGCGATACAAAAATGGATACCGATGGCCGAGCTTCGCGTTGCAGCTGGGTATTCATTTTTCGCTATGTAAATGTAAATGCTGATAGCTAATCCTTGAGCTAACGTCACACACATTACTGAACGTACAATACGGATACGGACTATTCTATATTTTAAGTCGCATTTTAGAAATAGATCTCAATATTTTGAATTATTGAAATGAACTAACAACTACGTGGTCAATGTTGCATAACAATACGGGGAAGCTAAATGCGGAACGGAGCTACATTTGTTTCGTTTATAGCTCCAATTCTTGCAAGGGAGCTATACACGGAGAATATAGCTCTGCAGGAGCTATATACGAACACATGCTCCGTACACAGCTCCGAGAAGAGCTATATCCGAAGGGAGCCACATGGGGTGTGAAAATGCTATCGTCTATAGCATTCGGCTATCGTATTTATTTTACTTAACCATTTGGGACCCTTGACAAATTTAATCGGAACGTAACAGCTAGAACATTACAAAAACAAAATAATTGGGCAAAAAGCTGATTTTATTGATAATGACACACAATTACAGAATCAGTGCGATTACGAAGTTGACGAATACTTATCACGTGCAACAATGGTCAATGGTTCAGTGGTCAAATCAATTCGGTGATCTTTTGTTCTTTAAAGAGGCACCAAAAAATAACAGTATTTTTTTGTGTTTCCATCATGGAAATTATACATGATTTGCATAAAAATGTGAGAAATACAAGTATCTACTCACAAATTTGCTGTGAAATATTTAAGGCCAAGATAATGTGTTTAATGGTTAAACATTGTATTAGATACATGTAGCATGAAGAACAGTATTTGATATATTAAACTAAGTTTAGATCAATCTTTGTTTCTACATGGCAAGACAATTATTTATCAATGTTTTTAAACTTTATACTGAAAAGCGATTGACTGAAGAAGTTTGTAGATGAAGTTGTAAAAACATATTAATTCAGGGAGGGCCTGAATTATCCACCTGTCATCATAAAATATAGCTGTTTTATTAGAATGATTTTCAGTAAGTTCTTGTGGGAGAAAAAAGGAGGTTACTAGGTCGTGGTGGGTCTTTAAGTCACCAAATAGCAAATTGTCGCACTGGTAGTGATGTAAATACATGTGTATAGGAAATGCACATGTTAACGCATACCTGTGAAAGCCTCGTTGACTTGCTTATTACTAACAGTTCAAATTTTAGAAATATTGCAGCGTGAAACAGGAGTGTTCCTAATAAGTTAAAATACGTATAACAATAATTTTTCATGGGCTACTTGGCCTAATGATTTCCGAATTTTCCTTGGGTTTCTTAACCTAATGAATGTCGCAAAAAGCGAGCGAGTCGATACATATTTAATGAAGATAATATTGACAAATATCGAGAAAATCTTGATATAACTTTGACTGCATCTTTCATCAATAAATTTACCTTCGAAATTGCTGATGTTTCGAAAAGTTTATCTGATATTGTAAATAAATTTAATGAGCTTTGTATTCAAGCGGAAAATGCTGCCTGAAAATCTCGAGAAATAAAACAGCTTCTCAACCACAATGGTTTTATACTTAAATATTTTAAGTATAAGTATCTTCGCATTTTTAGACGCCCCAGAAGTGAGGAAAACCTAAATGCTTATATATTGGCCAGAAACGAGTTTAGAACATACTGTGACCATGCAGTTACCATGAAATGTTCTTTTTAATATTTTCGATACAAAAGTAAGCCCTGTATTACTGTACGAGTCGGAAATTTCGGGTATACAGAAGCAAAACTCAACGGAACTTATGCTTGTAGACGTTATATTTGTTGTAGTCAAACTACTGTAAATGCAGCGCTGTTTTAGATGATTGTGAAAGATTCCTATGGTATATTAACGCGGCTAAAAGAAGTATTAAATATCGGTGTAAAATTTTGAAAATGAATGAAGATAGGCTCATTAAGAAATGGTATTTGATGATGAAAAATTTGGCTAACTGTGGTCAAATCAACCGGGTTTCAGGTGTAAGAAAATTATTATGTACTAATGGTTTTGGGTATGTTTGGTTTGATCAATGTATAAATCAAGAAAATATATTTATGGCAAAATTTATACAACGTTTAATTGATCAGTACTATCAAGAATGGTTAGGGACAATTATAGAAAGCTCCAAACTGTACTCGTATTGTCAGTATAAGTTTCGTTTTATTCACGAGTCATATTTGAATTACGTTTATATAAGAAAATTTAGACATTTACTTGCTAAACTAAGGTCGTCTTCTCACAATCTTGAAATAGAGAGAGGCAGATCTCACAATGCTCCGAAAGAAGACAGAATTTGTAAATTATGTAACTCTGGTATAGAGACCGAGTACCATTTTATTTTAGTGTGTCCAAAGCTGCAATATATTAGAGAAAAATATATACCTAAGAAATATTTTGAAATTGCAAATGTGCATAAGTTTAATATGTTAATGTATTGCAACTCTGAAATTGTGGTAACGAATTTAGCTATGTATGCATATTATGCTAAGGTTATTTTGTAGACTCAACAGAATGTTTAAAGTATATAAGCTTTCAACAAATACAGAAGGCTCAACTTAAAGACGCTCGCTACACTTCCGTAATTTGTTTCTCAGTAATATATTTTGATGAAATGTTTTGTATTAAAAGATCATGTTATGATGTATTGAAAAAATAAATAAAAATACTAGGTCACCAGCTTTGTTTCAATTTAATTTGCCCCTAGATATGGTGCTATTTCTAACATTTTTCAAAATTTCTATACTCCTAAAATATATTTCAGTAAAGTACAATAATCAGCATAAATTTGATATCTAAGCATTTTTATAACGGAAAACAATATATCTATTTGAAACATGCTCAGAGAAATCAAAAGAAAATGATTTTGTAAAGATAGGAATACTTATTCAGCAGACCCAATGGCTATTTTTGCATATTTTTGTCAATTTTAAGTTGGTACTTCTACTATTTTATCGAGTTCCACAAAATAGTATGTAATCAAATTCTGCACATACCTCTAAAACAAAAAGAAAATTGATAGGTCGCCATATTAGATTTCGCTTAAATCAAATTAGAACGAGATGGGGTGTGGCGGGCATTTATACAACAAAGGTTGGTACGAAATACTCTTTCAGTGTTTGAGCAAATGACTTAGAGATATATCAAATTATCAAACGGCAGATTTCTTAATAAGCGGATTTTAAGGTGTTTCTGAAGTATTTTGATGTCATAGAACGATGAAAGTTTCCTCCTTTCTCCGAACAAAACCTATAGTTTACAAATACGGATGTACGGTATGGGTACGGTACGGGATTAGAAACAGTTGTGACTCAATGCAGAGTTGGAGCGCCGGTATAAATTACAGACTCCAGTATATGTCAGACTGAAGCAATTTGAACTAAAAGTATTTAAATGTATATATTTTGTAACCATGGCGATACTTTCCCTAACCTCTAGTCAGTATATTATACATATTATACATTAAATGCATGCGAACATACAATAATTTGCGCACTTTTGCCGTACGCGACATTAGATAATCACTTGATTTGATTTAATCATATTTTATTGCTTCTGAACACATAATACATAGCACATATACATAATAAGTAACAAAAGCAAATGGGTTGGGCTACAAGTTATTGCAACATTAGAAGTCAGCCCTTCCCAAGTGCGTAACATTAATAGCAAATGAAAAATGAACGAGTGTATTAGTTTAATTAAGCATTCCTTATACAAAGATATATGATAGTGATAATAACTACAAAGATAAAAAGATGAAGGAGAAGAAAAAGAAGAAGAAGAAGAAGGGAAATATTATAATGATGATATCAATGTAGTAACAAAATGATAACCCTAATAGTATTTATGATAATAATTACACGATGATGTAGTAACAAAATGATAACAATAATAGTATTTATGATAATAATTACACGATGATGTAGTAACAAAATGATAACAATAATAGTATTTATGATAATAATTACACAATGATAATTAATAAATTTTAGTATTAGTCAAGTTATGGTTGTAATCATTATAGCTGAGTTAGAGAAAAGAAAAAGAAATATATGCTGCTCTATATCCCGAGTGTCTACCCAGTAATCACAAACATCCTGTCCCAAAGTAACGTAATAATGACAAGAGGACATAAGAAATACATTATGTACTGTCGAAACGTCTTGTATGTTTGATATAGTTTTGAACTTCTGTGAAAAGAGTAGTGTTATCTTCTATAGAAATATTATCATTGCCATATAAAAGCTTAATGACACTTAGTGGGTGAAATAATCTTGTTTTTAGTAAAAAGTTCTCTTCTTTGATGTGAAAAACGAGTGCATTTAAAGAAATAGTGTTCTGCGTCTTCCGTTTCGGATCCGCAGTCGCAGTTTGGATTTTCTCTGATGTGATTATTAAACAAGTCGGCGTTTAGATTACTGCACTTGTTTCGTATCCTAGCGTGAAACACAGAGTATCGTCTGTCACCAATTAAGTAAAAAGTAGGGAATTGTGGAGGCTTGAAAATTTCTTTAAGTTTACTTTTGAAAGCCGAAAGAGTTGGTAGTTGGACGAGTTTCAATGTTCAGATCATTACCATAATTTTATTGCAGAGGGAATAGTAGATTGGAGTAATTTCAATACGCCTAGCTAAAGTTTCAAAATCGGCATTGTTTCTCAAATTGTACTGGTTTGAGTCATTCACGATCGATGGAAATAATTCTAGTAAATATGTTGGAAGATCATCATGTTTTCTTTGTATATTAAATTAATTTTTGTATTTTTCTGCGGTCAGAAAGAGAAACCCATCCAATTTCGTTAAGAAGTCTTTCTATTGATACTGAACGCGTTAGCCCAGTAACAATACGCGCTGCTTCAAGTCGAATCTTTTCTAATTGATCTTTTTCATAATTCGCACAGTTATCCCAAACAACAGAGGCATATTCTAGAACTGGTCTCAAGTAAGCTATATAGATTTTGTTTAAGGTGTGCCTTCTAAGTTTAAATTTCAGCGCTCTCATAGATCCTAGAATTTTTGCTGCAGACTTTACAATATTAGATATATGTTCGTGCCAAGATCCATTCTTTAGAGAGTGTTATGCCAAGATGTTTGTGATAATCGACAAAATTTAACTGAGTATTTTCAAACAATAGATTTTGGACATTGTCTACGCGCGAGGGAAAAGAACATAGCTTCTGTTTTTGTAGGATTAAATGTAACCAGCCATTGTTTTGACCATTCTGATATTTTTATAAGGTCAGAATTTTAGAGAAAGTTCAATTTCGTGTATATCGGAAGACGAAGCGGCTAGAGAACTATCATCTGCAAATATCGTGTCGTACTTATAAGTGAATCTGCGATGTCGTTAACGTATATTAGAAAGAGAAGAGGACCTAACACTGAGCCTTGAGGAACACCAGCTTTAAGCTCTTTAGAGTCTGAGAAAGAGGAATTAACGAAAACTTTTTGGCTGCGATTTGAAAGATAGTGAGTAATCCAGTCAATTAGTTTGCCTGAAAAGCCATGTTGTCTAAGTTTAAAAATAAGACCCTTATGCCAAACTCAAAAGACTATACATGTTGCTTTTTTTTCGTCAAAAGATTTGCAGATTTGGTTATAAATATCTATGAGTTGAAAAACTGTGGAATGTCCTGGTAGAAACCCTGATTGACTTTTGTATATTAAATTGTTTGACATTAAAAAATTGTGCATGTATTTAAAAATAACACGTTCCATAACTTTACCTACACAACTGATTAAAGAGATTGGTCTATAATTAGATAGGGTGTTTCTTTCTCCTTTTTTGAAAAGTGGCATAACATTAGCTTGTTTCCAACAGTTTGGGTAAATGCCTTCTTGTACGGACCTGTTAAATAGAATAGTAAGTGGTTTTTTAACTGTGGATGCTGTTCCTTTTAACATACGATGGCTTATTTCGTCGGGTCCAGATGCTTTGTTTAATTGCAGGTTAGAAATAACATCAAATATATCTTGTTCTGAAATTGTTATATCATTTAGCAAAGAGTCTGTCTTGGCAATGAAAGATGGAAGAGAAACATTCGAATCATCTAAATTTGAAATAGACACAAAATAATTATTCAGAGTATTGCTTTTCAGTATCAGACACAGAAAAACTTTGGTCATTATTTATAAGAGTTGGGATAATGTTACTTCCTTTTGAGTTTTCTTTGACTAACATTTTAACAATTTTCAATATTGACGCGGGTCTGTGTTGGTGAGGTCATTCAAGGTAAATTCTATATTACTGTAAAATAGCTCTTTTGCATGTTTTATCATATTATTTATTTTTTGCGTGTACATTTATATTTGTGCCAATCAGAATCCTTTCCGGAACGAATTGCGGTGGTTTTCAGCCGATCACGTTGTCGCGAGGTTTTACGTATTTCTGAATTGTACCAAGGCTTGTCGTTAGGACGGACAGTAACAAAAGATGATGGTATACATGTTTTTGCTAATTCTAGAAATTTGCTAACAAAGGAGTCGCAGGCGTTATTAAGAGTATTGTGCGTATATAAAAGGACCACTCAGTTGTTTGTATCAGATTATTAAACATTTCAAAATCGGCGCGTTTATAATTCCATACTTTTCTTTTAAAAGGTATATTACGTTGAAGGTTAATTTCAATATGTACATATGTACCGTAATGATCGCTTATATAATTTTCTGTTTTCAAAATACCGGCCTGAAACACCGAAATGCCATTTGAAACGGCTATAGGATCGATTAAGGTACTAGAGTTATTTGAGGACGCGAGTGCTTCTGTAATAAAATTAGTCATGTATTATATCATGAGCAAGTCGTTTAATTTTGTATTGGTGTCACTAAGTTGATTTTCATTTACATCTCCAACAAGAACAATGTTATTTGATATTTCGGTAGCTTTATCAATACATACAGCCAATCTGTCCCAAAAATCAACAGTATAATGAGGATGTCTGTAAATAGTGCCAATAAAAAAGTATTGTTACGATCTTTAATTTCTATCCAAAGAGATTCAGGTAATATATTTTCTAATTCTAATATTCTTTTGGCCTCAAAAAGGATGAAAGGTTAGACTAGATATCCCCCAGAATAAGAGGTGTTGTCTTTACGAAACATTGTATCAAAACCTTCTAATTGTAAACTGTCGTTATTTACTTCGGCACACAAATGAGTTTCAGTGAAGCAAAAAAAATATCGAATCTAAGAAATTATCTGAATATTTTTCTAATTTATGTCGTTTTGCTACGTATATTTTTGATGGAGTATTGATAAACAGTGATTGAGTTTTTCATCCGGACCAGGGTTCAACTCAACATCCCCTGATATAGTAACAATTTAATTAGGGTCAGTATATAATAGATATTGGAATAAAATACTTCTAGAGTTGTTATTACAACCGTTAAAGTAAGGGGGTGTGATTATTTTCTGTGTGCGAAAGAACTAGAAAAGTGTCAAAAACATACTAAATATGTAATAACGAAAATTGATGTATGGCCTGACTGCAGTACGGTAACGATTATTAATCTCAGATATTGTAAGCTTCTTGTTCAAAAAGCATTTACAGATTTAAATGGGTAATATATAAAATTCAATTTCGCAATCCTTAGTCCTCTACAGTTAAATACCCCCACCGCCGCTCCCCAAGAAGTTAAGTAAATTACCTATTGGGGAATAAAACCCACGTCATTGATCAAGGGAGAGAAAAATCACTTCCGGGCATGCGCAGAAGACGGCTCCAACTCTGCAATGAGCTACATCGATTAGAAACACAACCAAATTGGCAAGGTGTTGGGGTAAATATCGACCCGTCTGGAAAAACTGTAGCGAGCGCTTTTAAATTTGATATGTATGTATATGTTTACTATCATAGGAACCAGACTATGTGTTTATTGTAAAATTGTAAATTATTCTTGCTATGGGCCGGTGGCCATTAGCAAATAAAAACATTGCCATTGTCATATATTTCAAGAAATGGTTTATTATCAAAACAATTAGATTTTCAATCTCAAAACATATATCTGCATAGATTAAATAATAAACATATAAAATATTTCAAACTCTCAAAATATGTCCAACTCTCAAACATCTCTTCTTAGGTTTAAACGTTCAAATTTGCGTATTTCAGGAATCTTAAATAGATCTTCTATATTTTTGAACTCTAAATATATTTCAAACTTTTGCCCATGAGGTTTTACTGGAACAGTAATATATTTTTAATAACAGATATCTGAGATTTCTGTGCATCAGTAAAAACAAATACTGTTCCGATCCGACACTTACATGGGCAACCAGCAGAATCCATCCGAGAACACCCCATTCACCATCACACTACCAAACGTCTTTGGAATTATATCCAAGTAGATCTGTTATCAAACGTTTGCCAGAGAGGTCTTACTTAAGCAGTGAAATATTTTTAATGCCAGATATCTTCAGTAAATATTAACACTGCTTCTAACACGACTCGCAAAATAACCTACATACATGCGGAGCAAAATCCATCTCGGGTTATTCTGCAATAAACCACTTGCAAGCAATGACGTCATCCGATCCAGTGCGTAGTATGGTCGTAAAAAGTAGTTACCATATTTTCTAACACTGTTGATACTAGTATGTCATGTTAGAATCGAAATAATAAGTTCCCAAGTGTGCCCTACGGCCTTCGTGATATATTCTTACGTCAACGACCAACTGCCAACCGCCTATTCAACCGTGCGCAAGCCCCCTTTTATAGCCGATTTAGACCAGCAGTAAATCAAACAATCATTCTGATTGGCTAAAATACCTTTACAACCGTATTCATAGATCGTCTTTGGCTCTTTATAATTAAAATTTTTATGAGCGTCTACCTACAGAGACTAATTTTCGACTTTAAAATAGTAAAATGCACACAAAATCATTAAAATATACATAGTGGTATATTAAAACATTCCTTAGAAAATCCTTAATAAAATCGTTAAATTGCATGATACCTACTATCAAAAATAAACTAGAAGAAGTTGACTACATTTTGTTGCAAAATCTGTGCAAATGGCGGAGACGTAAAAAGGGAAGGTAATTAATACATGAATCAAGGTAAGTATTCGTCACTATATTAGTGATTTTTATGTTGATGATTTTACGACGTATTCAAATCACGCACCTGTTGCGTTTTCTTTCCAATTATGCACATTACTGCGTGACAGAAATGCATATGGTCAGAAAACTTACTGGGAATGAAGTGTATACCTGGGAATAAGGTAACGTCTGTGCATTTTGATTGGTAAATCTTGTAAACAAACCCAGGAAGTGATTATTTTTTTCAAAGTTGATATTTTTTTTCACTGCATTTACAGTATTTTATCATATATTTTGACAAAATTTGCTACATTTTATGTGTATTGAAAAAAAGTTTTATCAAACAAATTTCTCCCGCCATGCCAATGATGTAAACAGGGGGTCATCCCATTCACACGAAAATTACTTAAATAAAGTATCACTATTCATATCTTTTTCGTCCGATATTTTGGTAGAACTAAGATAGTTCTTGAAAAACTTGTAATTAGATATACATGTTTCGATGTATGGAAGGCCGTATACGCCATAATGTTACAATGTAAGTCTTTGGGAAAACAATTGGTGGTCTTTAACCATATGAGCGCGTGTTTTATCAATGTAACATTGAGCATAAAACTGACTTTCTGAATGACATATCGCGTGATCAGTGATGATCACGGGGTGTAAACAGTAGCTCCCTCTCTTTATGGAGGTGAGGTGAAAAAAGAGCCAGTGATACTTCCGAGGCGGCGCTAATGACCGGAACTATACAAGAAATGTAAACAAAGAAAAAGGATAAGTTTACTTTTTACTTTCTGTAACAAATTTAAGACCTTATTTCGAAAAGGGGCAATGTAGTTCCACTCAGAAATGGTTATACTTTTTATGTCTGCAGGTCGATCTGCAGAGCAAAGGCATTTCTTGTCTTGAGAACTTTCAGAAGTTGTGAAATAGTGAAATAGGACTGATTAAAACCGAAATTAAGTGGACATATGTCTATATATTTCGCCTTATTAACAAAAGTCAGAGATTTTAAAGACATCGAATGTATCTTGACTTATTACTGTATAACCTACGTGATATGTTGACAGGTTTCGCTCACGTGTGCTTTTATAACCAAGAGGAGGAGCCAGCGCCGCAGAGGAGGCGCTAAGAACCTTTGAGTTGGAGCCGATGCTCTGTTAAGCTATCAGCAAACTATTCGTTTCCCTTCACGGGTGTTCTTCTTATCTTTTTGTTACATGTCTAATAGCCCATTTGTTGTATATGATATTGTTTATGTAAATGGAGTTTCCTGCTTCACAATAGTTATCATAGCCAATGACTTTTGAAATTGAACTGGATAGTGTAAACAATGCGGCAATAGTTTTGTTTACAATGGACTTGGTACGGCTTTCTGAACAAAATTGCCTAAAATAATGAGTTCAAAATCCTAATAGTGAATCGATCCCTCTATGGTAACATGCGATATATACCGAACAAGGTATACTATCGAATTTTAAAAAAATGTGGTTTTCCGGCACGTGCACAGAGCGTCTGACTTCATATTTGTTGGAAGAATACACCTTTTCCTTGTGCGTAATAAGTGTTCACATAACTTGTTCGAGCCGCAACGTCTTGCACCTCAGTACAAATATGTGCAGTATTGTTTTTTATTCCGAAATCTACCTTTAAAATTAATGCAAACGCATATTTCTGGGCAAGCTTATGGACTGTAACGATTCCCGATTGAGGCACTGCCTTATTTCATTTTACATTAAATTAAACCTTTTGATAGATAATTAACGCTATTAAATCTACAAACAATTATTTTGAACGTCATGGTGAAAATAACGTTAAGAACTAGCGTTTCTAGTTGTGGTGTCACTGATGACGTCATTTATATGTGAAATACTGTATAACGCAATTTGCTATAAAATCAAGAAATAAACAATATCCGCAATAGATAAACTTTTCATTATTTACATTTTAATGTGGAAGGAAGAGGTACCTCTTGCACCTAATAAAATTTGTAAAGTTTAGCGCTAGATGCATAGGAGGATGTTGTCAGCCTTGCCTTCTTAAATAAGCTAAATATCTTACTGAAATTTATTTCTATGCATTTTGTTTTAAAAGTCTTGTGTTCATTTAGCAACAGCATTACTATAATTGCACGCAATTCTATACTGATGACAGTAAAGATCCGCAAAAAAATATCACTGGTCTGGGTATGGTTGCATGTCAAAGTAGAGGTCAAAATGCGATACTACATGAATACAAACTTAAAACAAACGGTCAACTATCCATATATACATGTGAATTAACGGCCATCAGAATCTCCCTCGAAATCATATTACGGCAAAAATGTTCTAAGGCTGTAATACTAACAGACAGTCTTAGCTCGATCCAGTCCATACAATCAGGTCACTCAAAATCTAGACCGGAACTCTTAGATAAAATTCTAAAAGCCGGAACGAAAATACAGGAAATGGGAGCTCAAATATCACTAGTCTGGGTCCCCAGTCATATAGGAATCCCTGGAAATGAAGCAGCTGATAAATGCGCCAAGGAAGCTAGCCTCAGGGGTATGCCTTATCCGATCAAACTCAGTCTACAAGAAATTAACACCTTAATAGCTGAAAAGGTCAAAACGAAATTTCATAATCAATGGCAGGAATATTGTAGGGAAAATAACATATGCATCAACAATAAACCACCATCAAAACTATCCATTTACAGTCACAATTAGTCCAGTAAAATGGTGTAAAAATACTTCAGAAAATGGGAAAAGCACAAAACTTGGTATATAACTACTTTAGGGCAAAATACTAAAAATGAGCATGAGACCCACTCAGAAAAATCCAATATGGCCGAAAAATCCAAGATGGCCGCCATGCATGTATATTTCTTCAAAAATACTTAATATTATATATAAAACTTCTATAGACACTTACAGTCATCAGTATCATAATCTAAAATCACCTGTCTGAATAAATTCAAACATATCATATTAACAAAAATGCCGCTCTTCCAACAAAAATGAAAGAAGTTGTCTCCCTTGGATAAAATTTGCTATTAGGCAGAAGAAAAGTCATAATGCATTTATATGAGTCAAAATTAAGTATATAATGGTAACTGGCATTTCAAGATTTTAAATGGCAACAGTCCTGTGCAGAACTTTACAACAATTGTAAATTATTATAAATACATTCGAACTTCGGTAACTGGAACCCGTCAGGACGACAAAATTTAGTCAAATTATCGGTAGTTTGAGTGATCGGAGAATATATTTAAAGGAATTTGGTTGGGACCTGACGATAGGTTCAAGTGAAGATATGGTGTTCGAATCATCAGAGTTTGAGCAAACGAAGTTTGTCTGTAATGTGTATTAGTGAATAAATGACACGTGTTTCACTTTGTCATTAGTTTTCGCGACTCAGAATTTGTTAGTGTTGCTGTATTCATTTCAATTTATTTACACAAAGAGAACTAATAACACTTAATAAAACTATATAATTCATTAACTATGTTAGTGCGATAGACCATGTGAACATCCCTGGCCTGTCAGACCATTATGTTTTCTTTGGGAAAAGTCATTGCCGTTTGATCAGCGTAATCAAATTTACATTTGCATTTTCCTGTAATAATCTGTTGTTGTTTTTTTTTCAAATTGTAGCACATTGTGCCATAGCAATAGTATTATAGTTTAATGTCATAAGCATATAATGTACAGTCACTTATGCCCTGATCATTCTCAGACAAAGACCATTAAGACCACACTGCGTCCTGAAAATTTTGACGCGGTTGGGACGGGGGTCAAACTCGAAAATGTGCAGTTCTAAAGTTCATACTGCGCGCTTTCAACATCCTTGCCAGGTTCTCACGGCGTCCAACATGTTCAATAATTTTCTTACCACGCGCATCTTCACGTCCAGTGTGTTCTTACTACATTCTTAGTACGATCGGTCAGATTGTGCACCTCTCGCTTCCCATGCTTTAACATACGCTTATCACCTTCTCACTGCATTCGTCGGCTACTTAAAAATACTACGCCACGCGCCTCTTTTTCATTCCTTCTCCCAGTTATATTGTGTACGCATCTACACTCAACAACCATAAATTACAATAAACGACGAGCACCGCCCCACCCCCCTCCCAACGAAAAAATAAGAGCAGTCTTATAGAGAGGCCGTGGCGTAAAAAGCAAAAGCAGCGTGAAGGGTATACGAGGTCCAGAAGTCCCACTACAAGCTGCCAGTGCTGCTGAGTCCATGATTATGTGACAATGCCTGATGATGTTCGATACCAACTGCTGGTTGAAAACGAAGTGATGGGGAATGGGATCCAGTATTCAAAACTCAATTTTCAGAATCTGAACCAATCATAGTGAGAACCTGCTGCAAACGTGACATAGATGTGTTAAGCACCGAAAGAACGTATTGATAACCTTATGCGGTATTCTACAACGTGGCATGCACGTAGCATGGTCATAGCAAACAAGCGTAGATAAGTTGTAGTGAGAACTCCATTGACGTAGCAAGAACGCAATGACAACCCAATGACAGCGCAATGGGGCACGCCATACAGTCTTTCCCGTCCGCACCACGTTTGTACTATGTCCTACTAGGTTTTAGTTACATCATTACTACGTCCTTATTTAGTTTTTCCCTGCTTCCTGATTAGACCACCTCTTCAATACTTTTGTTTTGAACATGTCCAAAGTTTGACCGCGTCTTCGTGGAGACCATAATCATCATGTTCTTATCGGTGTCTACTGTATTTCTTATACATTGTACAAGTTCTTACTGCGACCTGCCAGTTTTTACGACGTAGTGGGAACGTGGCTGAGTGTAACGGAGGGGGGGGGGGGGGGTTTAAATTAAGAGCACAATCTATCATTTCTACAGAAAAATGTGCTCTAATATCTATTTCTGGACATTTTACTGAAATTAAAATTAAATTAAATGTGAGTACTTGAGGATTTTTCTAATGAGCACATGTATTCGAAACACAATTTTAATACCAATTTAAATTACTAGTTTTAAGACAAAAATATTATCAATTTACCATTTGTAAGGCTATTCTACTTCCAGTTAAGCAATCCAATGTAAGAATAACACTGTCTTGTCAAACAAAACTAACCAGTACAGCTCGCGCTTACCGGTGAATCAAGCTTTAAAATGCATTTTCTACACCTTCCTACAAACAAACTGTTCATATAATATTTCTGTGGTATAAATGGAGGCTTTCGATACTCTTCTTTACAGCAAAACGTGTCAAGTAGCTGATCAACCATATGTTCACACAAAGATTAGGACTATAATGTGCATTCCTGCATCGTCTGCTACACCTCTTGAACATACTAAAAAAGGTTGCCCTTTAGGTCGAGCACATATGGGGGTCAGGTGTTCTATCACTTTCCTAAAATTCCAAGTCAAGATAAATAAGGCTGACCAGAGATATCTTTGATATATTGGAACCTTTCAATAGTTTTTTGCCTCAAGTACCTGAGTCTCGTACCAATAGCTCCTCAAGTGCATTTGCAATCCTCGATAAAGGCTAATTTGTCAAAGTGCTGAAATGCTCTGCACTGCCTTATGCAAGTTAACTAAAGTTGTCGACAATCTCGAGCTTGGGGTGTACTGACAAGAGTATCTGACATGTACCTTATTTCAGATTTCAGCTCACTGTTCAGATTAATATATTTCACAGAATAGTTACTAAGTGTTGTCCATGAAAGCAATTTTTGTATTTTCAGTCTTACTCTTCTTGTTACACAGTTAGCAATTCATTATTGTGATCGTGGTGCATAATAAGGAACATTGTTTCATTTGATCCTACTATTTGTCGCTATAATCTATTCTTGCATTTCGAAGTCCCATACTCAAAGGGGTAGTTGTCGTACTTGGTGTCATAGGAACTACAATTTTATATAGAAACTAAGTTAATTGACCCTCACATTCTCCATATTACCTACCATCTATAAACAAGGTTTCATAAAGAAGTCTTCAGAATTTGCACTTTTGAAGTTATTGAAGAATCCGCCATTTTCGAATGGTGGCCGGACATACAGACGGACAAAATACAAAAGGAGAAAATAAGATAACAAGCATGTTTTCAATTTGTCCCTCTGTCTATGTAAAATTTCTCAAGAAACGATCTCTCCTTGTTTTGAAGAAGTGCAGGATGACACATTTTGTCATATTCGTGCACTATTTGTTGCCATAGCGACAACATTTGTTGCCATATGAACAAATTTAAATGACACTGGCATTCTCTACATTGCCATCTATCCATGTACCACGTATCATGAACAATTCTGCTGTAGTTTTAAAGTTATTGCAGTATCCAACTCTGCATGGCTGACGTATTGACATGCATATAGGGGCAACCCATAAACCCACTCTGGCTAAACACTGGTAAGGGAATAACAACATTTTTTCAATATGCTGCTGTGGAGTGAATGCAAGTGTATAAAATAAATTACATATAGTAAAAGAAAAAATACCCTTTAAAATATGAAAATTACACAATTTATAATATTAAACTAAGTTTTTAAAGGTTAGATTTTAGCCGTTACCATACAAACAGAAAGAAACTAACATCATTTGAATTGTTATTTTTGCATTTGATGCAAATTTAGGATTTATTTTATTATTTACATTTGTATTTAGTGCATTTTGGGGATGAATGTAAAAATAATGACCTTTCATTAGAATCTTGTAAGGTAAATATTGAGTTTTGGCGGCCATCTTGGAAAATGGCCGCCGTATCGGCCATCTTGGCAGATATCAAATGGGTCCCATGAGAAAAATATTTTTAATGCTTCAATAAAAAGCTGTGCCAATTTTGGTGCTTTTCCCATTTTCTGAAGTATTTTGGCATTTTCTGTTACGAATTGATCGCACTAAATAGGCAATATGATGAAATGTACACCAGACTCAAGCTTAGTTCATCACGACTAAAAGGCGAGCTTCGGTGGAACCAAGACACAAACTGTGATCAATGCCGAACACCGGAGACATTCGAACATGTAATCTTTCGGTGCCCCAGATTCATTACTCAGCGGTCTGACCTTGAATGTGAACTATTAAGACTAGGTCAAACTAATATTATCATAACCTCTTAACCACACTACTAGAACCCCCTACAGAAAAGGCATGTCAGATTAGGGCAGCTTTATTTGAATATGTGAAAAAAATGGGTATTTAGGCAAAATATAAACTAAATAATTAAGATTAGGCTAAAAATATACCGGCTGTGGGGGGGGGGGGGGGGGGCGGGTCGTCGGGGTGGTACTAAGACGATATCAAATGGAGGAAAAGCTAATCATGGCTATTCCGGACCCTTAAGGACCGGGGTGAATCATACCGGTTGTATGGAGATATCAAAACTATATTGACAATTTCTTTCTTGAATATTAAAAAGAAACAGTGTTTTATCCGATAGGTCTAGACCCTACAGATTCGTAACATGATTAGTTCTTCACGGTTCGGCGGTAGGAGTAAAATTTAATTCAACATTTTGAACGTAACTTGAAAAATTGAAATATGTTTTAAGTAATAATGTCACTGTATTTGTCATGCGTCGCTTTCAGATCAACATTAATTAGAAAATATATGCCGATGTTCACGAACATGTTTATGCACAGGTTTTCATGCATTTAATACCAACTTTGATAAAACATATATTCAAGAAGCTTTATAAACACTGCTTAAATTTACAAACTTTTAAGAAGTCATCGAAGCAATCAACTTTTCGTTCTATTTATCATTGATTTCAATGAATCTTTCAACAAAATACAGATTTACGTAATTTTGATAAATGCCCATTTGAGTGAATTATCTGAAAGGAAAATGTCGACAGTCTTAATATTTAAATTTTACTGATGTTGGTGAAATACATAGAGGATCTTACATAAGTGTATTTTCATACTGAATTTATTCAACGTGTTAATTAACATAATAACACGAGCATTTTATAATTAATTTTTAATAAATTTAAGGCAAGTGTTTCTTTCTCGTTCTGATAAGTAAATATGTGTTATAGAATTTCCAGCATGTCATTTTTGTATTTAATAAAATTTTCTAAACGACTCTTTGGAAAAATAGAATACAACCAAGGAAATAACGGCAGACTTGTTTTGATTGAGTCAATGTTCATGATTTCTGATTTTTTTAAAGTTTTGTCATTTCAACGGGTGGTGATTATTTTTTAGCAATTTGCACGAAAGGACATTTTTCAATGTAAACCTACTAAGCCCTTTTATCTACTCTTGGCATTACTCTTTTTATTTTGAATATTTGCTTTGTTGTGTGTAAAGTCATATGTTTTACTAAAAGTCTTATTGATGGACATGTTCATTACAGTAGCCTAGTACGGTTTGAATAAAGAAATATGAAAATAGATTACTAATGTTACCGCTAAAATTAGTATCACACATATTCTAAAAGATATCAAATATAAAATGTTATGTTTTTGTGATAATTATTCCCCGTTAGAATTAGAGGGAAATTGTTTTGACATTGTCTGTGTCCATTTCTCTGTCGTTCTACAGCTGTATAATTATACAAACGATAACAAAGTTTATAACTCAAACACAGCTATGGCTTTTGAACGACAGACAAACTGACATGGACAATGACAAAAATACTTCTTCGATTTTAATAGGTGAATAAAATATCTCCAAAACATACCATTTCTAATGCGTTTGTAACCTTTCGAATATGTGGGATAACAACTTTTAGCTGTAAAATTTAGTGATATTATTTCATATTTCCTTATTAAAACAATCCTTTCTACAAGTCCATCAGTAAAACTTTCAGTATAACTTTTAACAGTTTGAAAGCGTGACTAAACACACAACAAAACAAATATTGAAAATAAAGGTGTAATTTCGAGAATAAACAAAATTTGTAATCATATCGATTGCCAAAACGTTTTCACTACTCAATTAAATTCTAAAGTTCGTTGGTCATGAAAACCGTCGTCGTATCGGAAAGTCCCATAATAAAGCAAATATCAAATCTATACAACTAATGACTCTATGTTCGAACGCCAATACACATGTTACATTAGAGACAAGAGCATATAAATCTCAATACTGTTTAAGGAAAACAGATCGTTTGCTAATAACTTGAAAGCGTTAAACGCCCTAATATTAAATGCATTCGCTCCAGTTCTGATTCTAAGCGCCTCCTCTGCGGCACTTGTTCCTTCTCTTTGCCAAAAATACACCCAGATGGGTGTAACCCGTTAACAAATCACCTAGGTTATATAGTAATAAGACATTCTTTTCAACAACATCCGTACGATGACTTTGAAATAATCTCTGACTTTTGTAAATAAGGGCGGAATATATAGACAATATCCGCTTTCGGTTTAAACCGACCCAATTTAACAACTTTTAGAAGTTATAACGTCAAGAAATGCCATCGCTCTGCAGATCCGATCTGCATACATAAAATGTATAACCATTTGTGAGTGGAACTACATTGCTACTTTTTGAAATAAGGTCTTAAATTTGTTACAGAAAGTAAAAAATAAACTCACCCTCTTTCTTTATTTACTATTCTCGTATTCTAGTAGTTCCGGTCATTAGAGTTGCCTCGAAAGTATCACTGGCTCCTTTTTTCAACTCACCTCCATAAAGAGAGGGAGTCATTGTTTACAGGCCGTCTTGATCCCGATACCACTGTAAACTTCTTTTCTGAATTTCTCACCTCAAAAGGTAACAAATCTTTTGAAATACGTCGTAAAACGAAACCCTTACGTATTTTCAGGGCGCCGGAAGGTGTTTGATATTGGGGCCGCGAAGGGGGGTAGGTACGGGAGAACATTGGTAACATTGTCACAGCTATTTTCAGCATGCACTTTCAAAGATTCTCATTTTTAGTGAGAGTCTATCTTGTAGAAGTCTACCACAAAGTCAAAGTCTTCCAGGTATGATGAGTCATTTGTGACACATTTGAGTACCATATCTTCAAAGTGACGATAGGACTTGTAACCGGGTTGGTCAAATCGATCCTGTTTTACAGCTAAATCCAGTGCCTCATAATATTTCTGGCGGTACAGGTCTTTCTCTGTGGCGTGGAATTCGTGTGGTGCGTCCACAGTCTCGAAACGTTTTGTCATTTTACGATGCCGAGGCATTACGGGCTCACTGACATCGAAAGTGTCCAAGTTTTCATTTACACTTTCCCAGAACTAATCGTAGGCGTCATCCTTTCTCATATCACTGAGGGTTCCGAGCGTAATTTTGGATAAATGCTGACCTTCAGCTGCTGACATGTCTTTGTGCTGTAAACGTTTGTTCAAATTGTCCGTATGTCTCAGAATTTCGTACCCCATGCTAACACCAAACAGGAAGTCAAAATTAGACATATGAGACTGAACATCTAGAACACGTGCACGTGTTTTAGAGTCCCTGGCGCTCTCGTATGAGCTTTCCCATAAAGTTTGTGGCACATTGTAATTTTCAAGAACGCTTCCGAGACTAGCTGCTCTCACAGTCCAACGCATAGGACACAACACGCGAAATCCCGTCGTCTCTGGGCTTATCTCCTGTTTAATTTTCTCCAGTTTGCTGTCTCTCTTTGGCAAATATTTAATTATAATAGTATTTGACGCTTCATTTACAGTATCTAATGCGTCTCTCGTGACTTTTGAACGTTTCACTGTATTTCCAACTGCCAGGTTCAGAGCATGTCCATAGCAATGTGTATACACCGCAAACGGTTCATGGCTTGACAACTGTTGCAACTCACTTTTTGGCACCAGACATGTTACTTGCTCCTTGTAGCATTGCCCGCGACAGTTACTCAAGAAAATGTTTATATAGAGTAGCACGTCTTCAATTACATTGGTAATTTTTTGCGCGTCGATTGACTGAACCAGGTAAAGTCCAATAAAATCCTCATGCACATTCAGATCATTGTCCACATGTCTTAATTCAAGCTCAACTTATTCACGGGTTGACTGATCGGTTGCCTCATCCACAATTATAGAATAGAAACGGTTAGTCCCAATGGCATTATTTGCAGTATCTCATTTAGAATGCCACCACTAGTGAATGTGTCCGTTTCCTTTTCAAGCCATGCAAGAATAGAGTCATCCGCCTGACCGTGTAGTTTCAACAGTTGAATGAAGGTAATTTTAATGATAATCAAAATTCATTGAGACAAAGTAAATGATTTAATGACGAATGTAGAGAGCACAAAAGAAAAATATAAAGAAGCACTTTTACAATGTAATTTAGATAGAATTAAGTCTTGAAAATTAACACATTTATATGATAGAAAATTTGATTTTAAGTACTGCTGCAGAGAGTATGTCTTTACAAATGGAGGAAATGAAAAAAAGGAAACCGAAAGATTTCTGGAAAATGTTTAAAAGGAAGAATTCACCAGATGAAGGTGAAAATATAACTATTGAAGATTTTTATGCTCATTTTCTGTTGTAAGTAAGAAGCGTTACGACATTTGCACACTCTTAAGCTTGCGGTGTTTTTCTTTTGTGTTTTTCTTTTTTATTTTTTTATTTTTGTTTGCTTGTTTGTCTTTTTTCTGCGGTATGCTATTTATGCATTGCCAGATCCGTTTGTTGTCTAGTATTTTTCTACTAGTAAAGGCAAAAATTAATGGCAGTGACTAGGATTACGGTACCGATTCTAGGATAGGCTAGTATAACTGAAGTATTTAAGAGACATCAAATTATGTTAGGACATGCATAAAGGATGTTGTAAACTTACTTATTTTTTCACTTAATATAGCGATATTTCATGCCTGTCGTATTATCCTCATATTCTCATAGGGTTGTCCTCATAGGGAACATTCTTAGTCCTAGTCACTGCCAAAATTAATCAAAAAGAAAAAGTGGAAACTCCACAGGTCGCTCAACACAACAAAAATGAAAATGTTGCAGGCTCGATTTGATTGAGCCTGTTCATGGACAGTAGTAGTGGAAGTGCATGCTACCGTCCACGCCCTCTAGCCCCGGGTTAAGCAGAACTCAACTTTTACACATGTTAAAAGTTCAAAAAATTTTTTTAGAGACATCCGCAGATGTGTTCATACGGCGGTAAGTTTCGTTTGCATCTTGCCAAAGCTCATAGTGTGTATGATTAATACTTCTCCAGTCTTGAAATTTTAATGTTTAATAATTCTGCCCTGAAGTGCTTATCTGTAAACAGTCCTGCTGACAAGGCATATATAAACCGTTGAGCTATTTTTGTTTATCAAAATCATGATATACAGATTTTGTGTTTCCACGAGTGACAACTGAATTGCGGTTACATTGTCAAATTGTAACTACATTTGTATCTCTTCTTTTGAGCCTCGTATGGTATGATTAACATCTTACACGTAGTCAAAAATCCACCTGAAGAATGAACTCAACCAGTTACACAAATAAATTTCAACTGACATTAAAAGGCAAGGGGGTCCTATGGTACAGGAGGGTAATTGCCATGCCAACGCGGCCAGTGACACTTGTCTAGAACAATCTAGACTGAATAAAAGGTGACTGCAGTGCTTCTCTGGCAGGCTTAGGAGTTTCAGTGTTGTTATATTTTCTGGTCATGGAGTCCATCCAATTTATGTGTAATAGAGTTCCGCTTAAGCCAGTGCTAGGGGGCGTGAGAGATGTTGCACATTTCATTACCTCTCATGAACAGACTCATTCAAACCGAGTCTGCTATTATTCTTCTTGGCTGCATTCTTGCTTCCAAAGGATCTTTTTACAGATTTTATTAAGTATGCCTTTAAGTATGCCTTTAAGAAAAGGCAAACAGTTTGTGATTACTTAAATTTTATCTTCTTGATTTAACACATTGAAATCACTGTTTGTAATACAACACCACTGATGCTCAACATCCGGTAACACAGCTCTTCTAACACTATCAAGCGAAGAGCATTCAAGTATAAAATGAGCGACTGTTTCTGGTCCTTGTTTACATAACTGACAGGTTGGATCAATGTCATACCGGTTAAAAAAATTACGTGTTGGTTGTAGAAGATATGTACCCGTCAATAAACGCAGTTTCACTTTTATACGATCGGATTCTCTGGATGTAAATTCAAACGATAATATGGGTAACACTTTCCCTTGCTTGTATTCATCCTGGTTCAGGAATTTCAGAGTTGAGTATAACTTCAAGGAACCATCAGTTCGTTCTGACCAGTACTTATTGACAACTGCATACACCTTAGCTTTCCATGCGTACTTAGATGGAACACTGGTGACAGTTTCTTCGAGTGATCCCAGCTCGTACGTCCACAGAATACTACGTATCTCCGTAACCCAACAACTACTGTCTATAGTTTCTGCCTGTATTTGTCTTTCAAGAATTTGCTTTTCAATACTATCTTCACACTGAGTACAAATGTTATGAAGAAATGATAATGCGCGAAGATGAATTTGAGCTTGTATAGTCCTGTTGCAGCGTAAATTGCTGGGTTTGCCGTGTTATCTGGCAGCTGCAGAATTTCTTTTACAAATTCTTTGGAATATTTCAAGTTTATTCACAAGAGTTTTTGTTGGTAACAACAGTTCAAGACCATATAACAAGATTGGGGAGACATATGTAGAGTACAAATGGACCACTGTAGAAATATTCAATCCGTTATGTCCGCGATAACCACTACCGAACAGACTATATGCAGCTCTCCTAGCCTTTTTCAAGTTATCATTCTCTTTTTGGTTACCAGAAAGTGATTCAGTCCTAATTACACCCAGATGTGCTGCCCTTGACACCGTGAGAACTTCCTTCACTGTCGTTCATTACAAAGATGTCTTGTATTGGTTTTGAGCTCTTATGACTGACATTAAAATGGACAGATTTTGTTGGTTGCAATAGGTACTTCTCCATGTTTGCAAATTATGAATATATGTTCAATACGGTTTGATTCTGCGGATGAAGTTGCACACAAACAAATATCACTTGCACATGCGCTAGCCGCACATCTGATTTCGCCAATAGAAGAACCAATGTTAGCCTCCTGTATCCTGTTCAAAAGAGGATTAAAGTACAAATCGGTACTCAGTACACCACCCTGACGTACCCCTTGGTCTACACGAAACGGATTGGAAATGTTACCTCGCCACTTAATGGAGTTTACAGACACTTTGTAGAAACTGTGAATGAGTGACCAGTGACACTGAACAAAGCCAATCTGATACAAACGTCTCGCTGTTTGATGAATGGCGCGATCCGCTCCCTCAGAATTTACTCAATAACCTTTCCTATGGCAGGAAGTACAGTAATACCACGGTATTTTGATAAAATAGAAAAAGTGGAAACTCCACAGGTCACTCAACACGACAAAAACGAACCCTTATTTTTGTATATTGGCGACACAAGCCCTTGCTTCCAAATAGATGGAAACTGTCCACTCTTAAAAATGCGATTAACAGTTCTAAAAAGAAAAGCCCTGGCATCTGTACCACAGTTCATGAATAATATTTTCAGCACTTAAATCAAAAATGTCGGGAGCTTTGCCCGTGTTGAGACTATGGACTGCTTTGTCAAGCTCTTCGTGTGTTACTGGATTGATTTCACTTTCACTAGCTATGGTTGCCAGAAGTTCACATTCAGCTTGTACCTGACGGTGATATACCTCGTCGAACAGGTCGTTTTTGCTCTCCCTACCCAACATTTCAAAATGTTTTTGAAAACCATGTATAACATCTTCCTTTTTGAACCATTTGTTGTTAAGCGATAAATCAGTGATAAAAGTGATACCTTTTTTCTTTGACTTTTTACAAGATAATGAAAGGTTTTCGAGTCGTACGTTCTACACTCATTGATTTTTTGCTTAATTTCAAAGGTTTTTTTTTTGTGCAACTTCTTTCCAGTATGTTCTTCTAAACTCTCTCTTTGTTGCAATCCTTGCAATGTTAAAACCATTTCCGGGCATCACCGGGTGACCAGATTGTTTCCAATCAACATATGCTTTTTCATAATGGACACTTTGGCCTTAATTTCCGGATTCCATAGATTCAACTTGGGTTAAGTTTTCATGTTTCTCTTTTGTATACATGACGCTTTCGCATACTCACCTAGAATTTCACAGAAATTGGCAATCTCAGAATTAATATTTAATAGTACTCTCAGATTCACTTTCAGTATTTTGCAGTAATTGAATTTTCTGGCTAACTAGTTGCAAATACTCCGTCGTGTTGACTTTCTCCCAGTTAATACGTGTAGACAAAGGCAGGTCAGTCAATACTTTTTTGACGGTCTGTGATAAAAGTTCAATTTTAATCGGATGGTGATCAGAAGTATTCATTGACATATTGTTCAGGATCACTTTTGAGGAGACTCAGCATTCCACATTCACTGAAGAAAAATTAATTTCTTTCAACTCCACTGCACACATCTTCATGGTCTAGTTGGGGTCCCTGCTGTGCTAATTGCCCTCTAATCAGTTACTGTTACATAATCACTGATAAGCAGCAGATAAGATGGGACTTGTATATTGGATTTGGGGGGTACACTTATATAGTAGTGAATCTAGGCCTTTAAGAATATCATCCAGATAGCGTGATGTATTATTAAATGCAGTTATAATATCTGCTTGCGTATCTGGAGAAAGGCTCAACATTAAGTCTCTTTCATAACAATATAAAAACAAATCTGCGACAAGGGGTGCACAATTTGTTCCCATGGGAATACCAGCAACTTGTCTAAAAACTGCATTCCCAAACCTGATGTAAATGTTGTTCAATAAAAAGGAAAGGGCTTTACAAACTTCGTCACAGTTGAATACACTGAATTCGGCTCAAGTAACCTAATTTTGGAGTCAAGTTTACGCTTCCACAAAACGCCAACGCGGTATTTGTGTTGGAAGGATTGGGTCTAGGAAGTCCGTACCTTTTCCAGCAGATTTAACATTTTCGCACATCTCATCGAGTATTTGCGTTTTTACACCTGTTTCTTATCTCATCTCTTGCTAAATGCATTCAGGTTTGTGTATAAAACACTGTAATTAGGCCTGTAATTACGACACTAGTCCGTGTGTCAGCTCATATTTTGTAGCCAGCATAATTAAATATTGAACTTGTCACAACCTGATGTCCGGAAAGCAGCAGATGTTAATGGTATTTCAAGTGAACATTACAAACTAGCAAAATATGAAATAGTGCCTTCATTAACTGAAATAATTAATATGATTTTTGAAGAACTTGATCTTCCTTCTTCCTTGAAATGTGGAATATTAACACCAATACATAAAAAAGGAAAAGATAAATTTTTAACAAATAACTATAGAGGAATTGTAGTCTCTGATATCCTTGCTAAAATATTGGAATCTATTCTGAAGAAAAGATTAGGTGCTATCTTTGATAGTCTGCAAAATCCATTACAACGTGGTTTTACTGAACAGAGTTCTTCTATGAATGCAGCTTTTCTCGTTACTGAAGCATTTGAGTATCACAGGGAAGTGAACAAACCACTACTCTTTGTAACACTTGATGCTCAAAAGGCATTTGACAGAGTCAATCATGAGATTTTATTCAATAAACTTTTTCATATCGGTGTTCAAGGATCTTTCTGGTTACTCTTAAGAAATTTGTACAGACAATCAACAGTGAAAATTAAATGGGAAAGCCAGCTGTCTGAAGACTTTGAATTGAAACAAGGTACAAAACAAGGGGCCCAACTGTCCACAACACTATACAAAATATATCATAATCATTTACTCAACACGATACAAGACAGTGGATTAGGTGCATTCATTGGGAGTGTAAAAGTAGCAGCCTCTACATGTGCAGATGACACAGCATTACTGTCAAATATCAGTGCAGATTTACAGTCCATGCTCGATATTGTAGATTTTAATACAAAAAGAGAATTAGTCAAGATAAATCCTGAGAAATCAGAAATACTCGCTGTTCGTGGAAATCAGTCACCAAATGTCACACTTAACGATCAATCAGTATCTTGTGTATCAAATATTAAACATTTAGGACTAAACAGAAACAACAAGAACTTAGTAGATACAGACAAGGTGATAAATACAGCACAGGAGACAGTATATTCGCTTCTGGGCCCGGGTCTACATGCACGTCAAGGAATGTCGCCAAAAGCAACTTACAAAATATGGAGGACATAATTTATGTTACACCTAGATTTTTATATGGTATTGAAGTACAAACTTTAACAAAAAACAAATCTTCAGAAATTAGAAGCTTATCAAAGAAAAATTTATCGTCAACTACAGGGGTTACCAGATAGAACATCAAATGCTGCTGTGTACACACTGCTTGGGGGTGAACCGGTTGAACTGACTATAGGCAGGAACACATTAGCACTTTTTCTACATA
Source organism: Mercenaria mercenaria (assembly GCF_021730395.1). Lineage (NCBI taxonomy): Eukaryota > Metazoa > Mollusca > Bivalvia > Venerida > Veneridae > Mercenaria > Mercenaria mercenaria. The sequence goes on from NC_069372.1 coordinate 66,194,444, forward strand.
TAGCGAGATTACCTGAGTCTGTTGAATATAAAGTTTTGAAAAGACAACTTGCAATGTCAGATAGTAACAGATATTCATTTTCCTCAAATGTCAGAAACATTTTAGTAAAATACGGTCTACTTTCACCAGAAGAATTACTTCGTGATGTTCCAACTAAGGATAACTGGAAATCTACATTCAGAACAGCAATAAATACATACTGGGGAAGTATATGGAAAGAGGAACTTGCACTTAAGTCATCTACAAAATATCTTCAGATACAAAAGGATCCCGTCAGTAGTTGATGTAAACAATGGATTCCACCTTTTTTATGAAACTGTGTTTAATCCTCGCTCTCTGTAGCGAGTATCAGCAACCAATGGAGCTAGCCTGTTCTACCACGAATGATAAAACAGACAATTCAATTCAGCCAAATGAGAGCTTTTGGCAGTTTCAACAAAGTTTCAGTATCTTACCTGGTGACTCCTTTTTCCTATGTGAAAATGATATGACATGTGATTCCATGACCATAGTGTTTTATCATGTCAAATACACAAGAAGGCTAAAACACCAACCATTTATTTTAAGTAAACAATTCAGAATGATATTGACTGTTCTTTGTGGAGATGTGGCGTTAAACCCTGTGCCAACCAAATTCCCATGTGGTGAATGTTATAAACCAGTGGCTAAGGACCACCGAGCTGTACTTTGTGAAATATGCAATTTATGGTGACATATAAAATGTGCTAACATTACCCCGGCTAATTATATCCAGCTTGGAAAGAGCGACGAACCGTGGATATGTCGAACCTGCTCACCTTTCCAGTTTACAAATTCCTTTTTTGATTTATCAAGTTGCAACACAGCCAATGATGAACAGATATCTCTAAATTCTTCCTTTAATGCATTTGAAGAAATTCGTTCTGTGAGATACAAACATCCTAATAAATTTATAACAGCTCATTTGAATATAAACAGTTTAAGAAATAAATTCTGTGACATTCATGAATTGCTATCTGACAAACTTGTTGACTTACTTTTTATTTCAGAAACAAAACTAGATTGTACATTCCTTGATAGTTTATATCACATTGATGGTTACAGCGTCAAGATCGAGATATGCATGGTGGAGGAATAGCTGCTTTCATTAGGTCTGAGATTCCTGCCCGCCGAAGAAAAGACTCTGAAATTGATCATATTATAAACATTTGCTATGAGGTAATTTTAAATAAAACTAAATGGATTATAGCTTGTGTTTATAGACCACCAAACTTTAAAGACAATATGTTCTTTGATATCCTAGTGCCTAAAGTAGACTATATTTTATCCAAATTTGAGAATTTTATGTTAATTGGAGATTTAAACTTTGATCTTTTACAAAGTAATAAAGCAAAACCATTAATAGATTTTATGGAACTTTTTGATTTTAGCAATCTGATTACTTCTGCTACATGTTATATGAAAAATTGTACTCCATCGCTACTTGATGTTATTATCACTAACAACAAAAAACTTTGTATGAATACGTTAAATTTTGCAACTGGAATTAGTGATTGTCATAATATTGTCTGTACAGTCATCAATAACTCTACTCCTAAAAATGAAAAACAGAAAATACAATACAGAAGCTTTAGAAATTTTGATATTGACTCTTTCAACAATGACCTTTCAAGTATTATTGTATATGAGCCATCACATATACTGGAATCAAATGTTGATATAAATACCATATATAATGATTTTGAATCTAGAGTTTCTGAAGTTATTGATAAGCATGTCCCCACCAAACAGATGTATCGTAAATCAAATCAGTTACCACATATGAATAGAGAACTCAGGAAAGCTATTTATGATAAAAAATGTATTAGATCTATAATAAGTATTTGAAGTATAGAACCTCTAGAAATTGGGAAAAGTATAGGAAATGTAGGAATTTTGTAAATAAACTTAAAAGACAATCTGTTAATAAATATTTTCAAGAGAGATGTTTAGGTGGTAGCAAATCTGCTGACTTTTGGAGCACAATTAAACCATATATGTCTAAAAAATGTTTGTCTGAAAAGCCTAAAATAATCTTGAATGAAAATGAAAAAATGGTCTCAGATAATTTGGAAGTTTCAGAAATTTTTAATAATTATTTTACTACTGTGGCTGAAGATATTGGTAAGGATTATATTTTTGACCCAAAAAATCATCCAAGTCTAAACAAAATCAAAGAAAGAAAATTTAAACCGGATAGCTTTACTTTTGAGCATACCAATCATACCAAAGTTGCCAAGATTATAGACAAATTTAATAGTAAAAAAGCTACTGGTGCTGATAAAATCTCTGTGAAGCTGTTAAAATTTGGCAAAGAAGCTCTTGTTGAGCCTATCACAAACTTGGTAAATTTTTCTATTTCCACTAGTTCCTTCCCAGACAAATTAAAACAGGCCCAGGTCACTCCTTTATTTAAGAAAAATGATGCTTTACTCAAAACTAACTATAGACCAGTAAGTATTTTACCCATTCCATCAAAGATACTTGAAAAAGTTTTATCTGAACAGCTCACTGTTTATTTTGATCATATTTTTGATAATTTCCTTTGTGCTTTCAGAAAAGGATATGGTTGCCAAACAACTCTTTTAAGACTATTGGAGAATTGGAGACAGGCTCTTGATAATAACGAATACGTTGCAGCAATTTTAATGGATCTTTCAAAAGCTTTCGACTGTTTGCCCCATGATATTTTATTGTCAAAATTAACTGAATATGGATTATAAGAGCCGGCTTTAAACCTTCTTCAGTCTTACCTGTCAAATCGTAAATAGCAAATTAAAATTGGTAATAGTGTTAGTTCTTGGGCAAGTATAAGCAAAGGGGTACCGCAAGGCTCCATCCTTGGTCCCCTTCTATTTAATGTTTTTATAAATGACATCTTTTATTTTATCCATAACAGCACTCTTTATAATTATGCTGATGACAATACTCTGTCGTTCCATTCTCCAAATTTCAGTGAAGTTATTCAGGTCCTTCAAAATGAACTTACGGTAAGCACTCCTACAGATATGCTGCTCCTGTGTTGTGGAACTCTCTCCCAGATGATTTTAAATCTTGTTCTAATTTTAACCCTATCCCTAACCCTTATTCAGTCTTGGAATGGCACAGTATGTAAATGTACCTCCTGCTCTAGTGGGGTTTCATAACACAGACTCAGCATAAAGTTAAGTGCATGCTTGGCTAAATGTATTCTCAAGCTTAAGATTGCTTTTGTTCCTTTTATTTTTGCCTTTTAGATTTGCCGCTTTATATATATTTTTGTTCAAGCTTTGAGTTTCATTTTTGCCTTTGTAGTCTGCTTACTGCTATTGTGTCTACTGTAGATGTGTGCAGTGTGATTTTTGTCTTCCTGAATTGTGCTGTAGCTAAATGTTTGTTTTGTATGTAATTGAGACCTGCTTGTGTTTGTTTCTCAAATGTTGTATTTCTCCTTTAGTTCATGTTATATTCATTTTGTGTTTATTGTAATTACATCCCTTTGATAGAACTAAAATAACATGTCTGTGTACCTATTAACTGTAAAGTACCTTGTTGCTTGCAACCCTGCCTGTCTATTGAAAAACCTAATGATAGAGTTTATATGTCATGTCTGTATGCAAATTCTTAATTAAACAAAGTAATTTTTTTAACCATAATACAATCTATATTCCTATGTTATTTAATCATGTTCATTTTAATGATTATTGATTTACCCTATGAAAAAGATGCTAATCAGGTCACTTTCAAATCTGATTTGAGTGATATTCTGACTTTTTATGATATTTCTTTACTATGGCACCTTTGCCCCATATTTTTGGTCAACTTGTAACTAATTTCATCTTTTTAAGCATTTTTAAACCAAATTTGGTAAGATTAGCATGTTTCTCATAGATTTTATGTTGTAAATTATCCTTCTTACTTGTAGCTTATTTACTTTTGTTAACATACACTTGTTATATAGTCAGTTAAAAATGCTCTTCAGAGCTTACGTTATTTGTAAATGTCTTGCCGACTCAAAATAGATCTTATCTTATCTTATCTTATCTTATCTTAGTAGTCTGCACAACCCATGGAAAGTCACAAAATATAGACCACATGAAATTAGACGAGCAGAGATCAAAGCTAGACTACTTACTGGAACATACATACTACAGAGTAACACTGCTAGATTTAACCAGAATGCTGTCCCTGCAACTTGCAAATTATGCAATGAGGAGGATGAAACTAGAGAACACCTTTTGGCTCGTTGTAATTATTTTCAAAGCATTAGGAAGAATTATCTTGGAAAAATGAAAGACATTCTAAATGATGAAACCTGGTTTAAGGAAATCAGAAACAATGAAAACATCCTTATTCAGACTATTTTAGTCTGTACACATGTTTCTCTAACAGATCATTTTCACTTGCAGACGAAGCAGATATGTGACATAGAACGCTGGTCCACCGCCTCGGTAGCCTAGTGGTAGAGCGTCCGCTTCGAGTGCGGGAGGTCGTGGGTTCGATCCCCGGCCGCGTCATACCAAAGACGTAAAAAATGGTACTAGTAGCTTCCTCGCTTGGCGCTCAGCATTAAGAGGGTAGTGCTAGGACTGGTCAGCCCGGTGTCAGTATAATGTGACTGGGTGGGGTATCATATCACGTGTCTACGGCGTGATATTCCAGTGAGGCAGCACTATAAAGATGGGCATTGTGCTCACTGCTACAAGTAGACACCGTCGTTTATATGACTGAAAAACTGTTGAAAAAGACGTTAAACCCGGACACACACACACATAGAACGCTGGTCCCAGGCTTATATCCAGCATCTGATCCAGTTGAGAGGCCAGACCACCTGTAGTAGTAGAGGGCATCTAGCATATACACGCCCAAATAGTAAAATAAATGGTCCTCCAACTTAATTAATGGGCATTTATGTATCTGACCTAGTTCAAAATTGATGGCCGACATAAGGGTATAAGTGTGTATATATATTAATAATGATATTAGTTGTATAAGTTAAATAGTCAGAGATAGAGACTGTGAAATTGTATCAAATAAAAACTTATTCATTCTCGGAAAGGGAAGTGCACCGAAGAAGAACGGCGGAACCTACAAGACAACAACAACGACCTGGAAACAATGGTATAAGGGAGATAACTGTTGAGCCAAGACTATACGTTTCAGTTTCTGCAGTTATTTCACCTTCTATTTATAAAGCATGTTCTTTGTTTACATTTTCTCGCAACTGATCACGTGGTTTTGTTATGGTTGCGGCTGAGACCGCCCTCCTAAACCACGTGGTATAATTACGTCACGGACACTGTGTATCAACATTGTTTTTGTTCGCGCTGTTTGTTCACATGTTTTTGCCGTGTATTTTGTGAGCAAAGAAATATTGTCATTCGAAGGAGATTTGTCAAAGACAACCTTCACAGGTAGGATATAATTAAATGCTGCTTATTCGTACAGATCTTACATTACTAACCTTCATTGCTTTTGTTTTGTTTTCCTCCATTTTTAATCATAAATTTATCATAAATCATTAATTTAATGTATCCTTGACCTTGCAGATAAAACTGTTCAGGAAGAAATTAGTTTCCTCTGCAGTCCATCCATTGTTAGTGTGTGTGTTGAGCGCAAATAACCAATCTGCGCTATTTACCAAACGCGCAGCGCATATAACAAATTTTTGTACGTTGGTTATATGCGCAGGATAAATTTAATCTGCGCGATTTACCAAATGCGCAGCGCAAATAACAAATGTAACTTTATATATCAGAAATTTGCATTTCGTGTTTGATAAATCATGCAGTTGGTCAATTTATTAATAAGTATAGATGTCAAATGCTGAATATCTTGGTACTTAAATTATGTGTCATAAATTTGTTTCTACATCAGTAAATTCACGGCAGTCGGTCACCAGGTTTCAATACCTCCGATCTTATACAAGATGCAATAAAACCCAAACATGCGTGAAGGTGTGATTTCCTCCAGCTTGCACACGTCGTCCTCTGGTATGTTTTAGGCTATTTTTATAATTTTCTACTTCACCCGAGCACACACTTAGCAAAATATCGTTTTTATTCTATTGAAATATCTAGAAATTTCACAATAATATTCTTTTTACCAATGGGAGCATATCTCTCAACATGTCTAAGATAAAAGATGAAATAAAAAAGTCACAGAATTAAAAGAAAATTTTTACAGATCTTATCTATATTATTATTATTATTTTATAGCACAAAATCGATTGAATAAAGAGTAGGCCTAATTTTCATCAAAACGTAAACGAAATTTTATATTGTGTAGCTGCACAAGATATGTGTTCGGTGCCCTGCGCTAAATGAAAATCTGGAAATTACTCTGATAATTTTAATATCTTTTATAAATCATATTAACTTTTACTTAGATTTACAGACTAAAACTATAGTTTTTTTACAAATCTAAATGGATCTATAATGTTAAACGTACCTGTAACTTGCGTGGGAGGTCGGTCCTGCGCTAATAGCAAAGTTTGAAATTACACTGTATTTCAAATATATTTCATTCATAAAACATACTATTTATGTAACTTTTAAATGAATACTGTAAAAGAATGATTAGAAAAAGAGTGATTTCTGTCATAACGAGAACGAAATATTACATTTTTTATCCGCGCAAGATGTGTGTCTGCGCTAATAATAAATCTGGAAATTACTCTGATAACTTGAATATCTTTTATAAATCATATTAACTTTTACATTGATTTACGATTACAGACTAAAACTATAGTTTTTTTACAATTCTTAATGGATCTATAATGTTACACCTGTAACTTGCGTGGGAGGTCGGTCTTGCGCTAATAGCAAAGTTTGAAATTACACTGTATTTCAAATATATTTCATTCATAAAACATACTATTTATGTAACTTTTAAATGAATACTGTAAAAGAATGATTAGAAAAAGAGTGATTTCTGTCATAACGAGAACGAAATATTACATTTTTTATCCGCGCAAGATGTGTGTCTGCGATAATAATAAATCTGGAAATTACTCTGATAACCTGAATATCTTTTATAAATCATATTAACTTTTACTTTGATTTACGATTACAGACGAAAACTATAGTTTTTTTACAATTCTTAATGGATCTATAATGTTACACCTGTAACTTGCGTGGGAGGTCGGTTCTGCGCTAATAGCAAAGTTTGAAATTACACTGTATTTCAAATATATTTCATTCATAAAACATACTATTTATGTAACTTTCAAATGAATACTGTAAAAAAATGATTAGAAAAAGAGTGATTTCTGTCATAACGAGAACGAAATATTACATTTTTATCTGCGCAAGATGTGTGTCTGCGCTAATAATAAATCTGGAAATTACTCTGATAACTTGAATATCTTTTATAAATCATATAAACTTTTACTTTGATTTACGATTACAGACTAAAACTATAGTTTTTTACAAATCTAAATGGATTTATAATGTTACACCTTAAACTTGCGTGGGAGGTCGGTCCTGCGCTAATAGCAAAGTTTGAAATTACACTGTATTTCAAATATATTTCATTCATAAAACAACTATTTATGTAACTTTCAAATGAATACTGTAAAAAATGAATAGAAAAAGAGTGATTTCTGTCATAACGAGAACGAAATATTACATTTTTATCTGCGCAAGATGTGTGTCTGCGCTAATAATAAATCTGGAAATTACTCTGATAACTTGAATATCTTTTTATAAATCATATTAACTTTACTTTGATTTACGATTACAAACTTAAACTATAATTTTTTCTAAATGGATCTATAATATTACACCTGTAACTTGCGTGGGAGGTCGGTCCTACGCTAATAGCAAAGTTTGAAATTACACTGTATTTCAAATATATTTTATTCATAAAACATACTATTTATGTAACTTTCAAATGAATACTGTAAAAAAATGAATAGAAAAGAGTGATTTCTGTCATAACCGCGCGTGTTACAGAATTAAAATTACATTTGTCTTTGCAAAAGCTACAACTTTAGTCTGTAACCATAAAACAAAATTAAATTTAGCATGGTTTATGAAAGATATCCAAGTTATCAGGATTATTTCCAGATTTTTTATTAGCGCAGGGCCGATATCCCGCGCAGGATACAGATGTAACAAAATATTCATTTGGCATAAGCTACAATTTCAGCCTGTAATCACAAAACAATGATAAAGTTAGCATGGTTTATGAAATATATCCAAGTTATCAGGATTATTTCCAGATTTTTTATTAGCGCAGGGCAAACACATCTTGTGCAGATAACAAATGTAATATTTCGTTCTCGTTATGACGGAAATCACGCTTCTTTCTATTTTTTTTCTACTCCCAAAACATTTTTATGAAGTTACATAAATAGTATCTTTTAGAATTGAAATATGTTTGAAGTATCGGCGTCAGTTCATAATTTGCTATTAGCGCAGGAACAACATCCCGCGCAGGCTACGGATGAAACATTATATTCAGATTTTCAAAAGCTACATTTTTAGATTGTAATCGAAAAACGAAGTAAAAGTTAAAATGGTTTATAAAAGATATTCAAGTTATTGGAGTAATTTTCAGAGTTCTATTAACGCAGGACACACATCTTGCGCACCTACAAAATGTAAAATTTCTTTCACATTTTGACGAAACTTATTAGTTATTCTACCTGTCTCACTATAAAACATTAAAAAATGATATAAGTATAAAAGATCTGTAAGAATCGTCTTTTAATTCTACTTATTTTTGTTTTGTTTTTAATCTTGGCCATGTCAAGAGATACGCTCACGTTGGTAAAAAGAATTGCGCTTTTTCAATATAATGAAAAAAGCGATATGGTGAATTGTGGTAAGTGTGTGGCAATTCAGTCTTTTATGTAAGTCTGCTTTATGTTCTATATCCCGGTATAAAATGACTGCGTGTGATCGAATGAAATAAAATTACTTTAGTTATAAAAAGAATAGAGAGGACGATGTGGCTATCTGAAGGAAATCACACCTTCACGCATGTTTGAGCTTTATTGCATATTGTATCATACTGCAGATATTGAAACCTGGTGACCGACTCCCTTGAATTTACTGATGTTGAAATAAATTTATGACACATTTTTAAAACCTAGATTTGCAATATCAGTCTGTAATTGTTAAACAATGTAAAAGTTAGCATGGTTTATGGCAGTTATTCATATTATCAGAGTAATTTCCAGATTTTCTATTAGCGCAGGACACATCTTGCGCAGCAACAAACTTTCGTTCACGTTCTGGCGAAAATTACTCTTTTGTACTACAAAACATTAAAAAATATCAATACGATCTGTAAGAAATGATCAATGTATATTTGAAATATCGGTGTCATTTCAGGATTTGATATTAGCGCTGGATCGACATCCCGCACAGGCTACGGCGTTTAAAAGTTAAAAAAAAAATAAATGAAAAAACTTGTGTTATTAAATATACTTGGGATATTTTGTATCATTTTAAAGTTTTTTAACACCTATGACAAATTACTCTTAATACCGTCGTCAACAGAAATTTTTAGTCCATAAACTACCAGGGACGTGAGCATCTCATTGAAATTACCGCATAAATACGCTCATTTACTTAAAGCTGGTTTATATCAACACAATTTTTGTCACGTGACTTGCTATTGTTATGTAATTGTAATTCATGTATATGTTCACATAGGCCTATGGCCTATTGAATCTGAAATAAAATCTTCTTCTTCTTCTTCTTCTTAAAAAAAATGTTTTTCTTGTTCTTTACAAATTATGCACAGTCAATTCACACCTTTACGCGTGCCTGATCGCCGTCAGTTTTAAAATTAAACTGTTTTATCTTGGCCTACAAGTTTAACCCTCTAATGATATTCAATTTTATCGGGAGATATCATCCATATGTTAAAAGCGCAGACTCATTTACCAAACGCGCAAGACAGTTACCTTGCGCATATAAGAAATATATAAGGTTGTCCGATTTACAAATCGTTGCGCAGATAACAAATTGGTTATTTGCGCTGCGCGATTTACCAAATGCGCAGATTGGCTATATGCGCGTAACATGTGCATACATGTCATGTATGTTCTTTAGTTATAAAACAGCCCATCAAAGCATTCCTTATTTTCAGTCATCTTTACAAAATGTAGCAATTTAAACAATTTGAAAAGATTAGGACTAATTTTCTTAAACCTTGTGAAATCAACAAAATTTATGAAATGAGGAGCTGTTTGATCATTGACATCTTCTCAACTGAAGAGGGACATATTGGTACTTGTTTACAGGAAAGCATCATTACTGTTCTTTTCAAAATGACAGGCTGCACAACGGGTCAAAGACAGCCCCTATATGGGTGGACGGATTAGCTAAGCGGTTTGTGCACTGGCTTTCCAATCCAGAGGTTCGGGGTTCTATCCCCGACAGATGCCTCATGATTTTTCAGAAATGCTTTTCAGTGTTTCCCATCCAACTAGAGGCCGGTGTACTGGTCAGAAACCCAAGCAATCCTTACAAGTGTGTATTGCCGCTATACACCAAGCACGTTAAAGAACCAAGGGGTCTATTCAAAAAGAGCTAGGGTCTGGTACCTGGATTCCCTTGTATCTGAATATCTGTCTCTTCGACTAGTCTGCACCTGTCAAACACTTGTATATATACATGTAGTGTGCACTTGTATTAATAATGTAACTAAAAGCACATAATGAACACTGTTCATAAAAAAAGAGAAAGATACCTTTCAGAAGGGTGTGCCTTATAATACGTACTGTAGTACAATACAATATGGTCTGTTAGAAAGTTATTTTAACATATACATTATTAACATAGAAGATCTGTCCACCCAGGTGTATTCCCATCAGTTTGAATAACTCCAAATCTGAATTCCCTGTGGTCCGATTGATAGCCAATAGTCCACATAATTATATTGAATTCAAGCAAGACATTCTGTATTTCTAAGAAATTAAATCCAATATGGTGTAAAGAAATGTAATTACATGGGAAAAATGTTAAATCAGTAAATGATAGAATTGGATGTTAAGACACATGAAGGCATATTATATTAGAAACTAATAGAATAATTCTTCATACAATTTACAAAGTGTAGAATTTAGCAGTGATTTTTCTCCATATGAGAAAATGAAAATGGTTTGCAGAAGGTATGTTGCATTAGTTTAAATCTATGCCAAGGAACATGGTGACACAACACTTTTTCCAGTATCTTAAAATAATGCTAATTATGTTAAGAGTTTAGCAAAATCAAAATATGCTGTGTGTAATATTATATTCCTGTTTTGTAAAAATGTACATATCTCGGAATGGCTTTATCTGCCTGTTGTGTAAAATTGGACATTAGATCTTGGAATTGCTTTATCTGTTTGTCGGTCAACATTTTTGTTTCCAGGCTCAAAGTGAAAAAAGTATACTGGTTGGGAACCATTTTCCGGACACATTTTCATATTTCGGCTCCATTATTCCCTAAAAAAATATTTGATATAAATGAAGCCCACATTGCACAAACTTCAGTCCTTCCACATACGATGTAATCAGCATCGCGTTGTGACGTAAAATATGGGTTCCAGGGGCCTCAAATGGGGTCACTAAAATAAGCTATTTTTCCCGTCAGGTAAACCAGTATCCGGACAAATGTTTTGACGGTGTGTTGTTGTTAATTTGATATCAAAATAAGTAATTAAACTATTTCTACACATTTCTCTATCATTCATCTCTTCAAAATTAAACATGAAACACAACCCGACGTTCAATAGCAGCTAAGAAAGCAAACCGAGGTTGACTATAAAAAACTCGAATTTCGTCTTATACGAATTCTTGATAATTCCAATAGATAATAGAATAAAATTAGTGCAAAAATCGACAGCCTTGCATCTTACGTAACTTTTAGCGTGAAATTAAAAGTAGAACATGTTATCAGCAGACAATCATTATGTAGTTTGATTACTTCTTCCCCACTTGATACCTCGGCATGTGTGAACTACCGTATTTTGGTGTGTATAGGTCGCGGTAATGTATAGTCCGCATCTAATTTTTGCTCTGGAAATGGTCGGAAAATTTAAGTTCTAGCTTATTAGTCGCAGTTAAATTTCGGATTTTTTCCCCAGCAATATTTAATATTTACCTGCAAAAAAGTTATGGCGGTGGCCATATTGATGCCGCGGACTGAATTATTATCAGAACCTGATTGGTGGAAATCGGACAGTGTTTTTTTCGATCCCAACCGTTTCGTACCAACAGTAGTATCGGTAACAGACTACATCAAAGAAAAGCGGCTTTTTGACACTAATTGGCAGCAGACGGTTTGCGTTTACATTCTGTAATTATGCAAGTTTAAATGTGAATTGTTTGCACAGCAATTATAACACCTTTCCGCGTCATGTAATTAACCGCGTTCTTTTGATTCTAAGATTAACAAAATATCTCTTTTTTTGATTTTTATGCCCCCGAAGGGAGGCATATAGTTTTTGAACCGTCTGTCTGTCTGTCGGTCTGTCAGTCTGTCCGCATTTTTCGTGTCCGGTCCATATCTTTGTCATGGATGGATGGATTTTCAAATAACTTGGCATGAATGTGTACCACAGTAAGACGATGTGTCGTGCGCAAGACCCAGGTCCGTAGCTCAAAGGTCAAGGTCACACTTAGACATTAAAGGATAGTGCATTGATGGGCGTGTCCGGTCCATATCTTTGTCATCGATGGATGGATTTTCAAATAACTTGGCATGAATGTGTACCACAGTAAGACGACGTGTCGCACGCAAGACCCAGGTCCGTAGCTCAAAGGTCAAGGTCACACTTAGACATTTAAGGTTATTGCATTGATGGGCGTGTCCGGTCCATATCTTTGTCATCGATGGATGGATTTTCAAATAACTTGGCATGAATGTGTACCACAGTAAGACGATGTGTCGCGCGCAAGACCCAGGTCCGTACCTCAAAGGTCAAGGTCACACTTAGACATTAAGGGATAGTGCATTGATGGGCGTGTCCGGTCCATATCTTTGTCATCGATGGATGGATTTTCAAATAACTTGGCATGAATGTGTACCACAGTAAGACGACGTGTCGTGCGCAAGACCCAGGTCCGTATCTCAAAGGTCAAGGTCACACTTAGACATTAAGGGATAGTTCATTGATGGGCGTGTCCGGTCCATATCTTTACCATCGATGGATGGATTTTCAAATAACTTGCATGAATGTGTACCACAGTAAGACGACGTGTCATGCGCAAGACCCAGATCCGTAGCTCAAAGGTCAAGGTCACACTTAGATGTTAAAGGTCTTTTTTCATGATAGTGCATTGATGGGCGTGTCCGGTCCATATCTTTGTCATTCATGCATGCATTTTAAAATAACTACGCATAAATGTGTGACACAGTAAGACGACGTGTCACGCGCAAGACCCAGCTCTATAGGTCAAAGGTCCTAAACTCAAACATCGGCCATAACTATTCATTTAAAGTGCCATCGGGGGCATGTGTCATCCTATGGAGACAGCTCTTGTTTTTTCTTTTATTTAAAAATCAAAAGTAAAAAATTATCTTTTAAGTTTTTTAACACGCTAAGAATTAGTATAAACAATGTTTGGCATGGATGACGGATCTGTCCGGATTTTATCCAACCTGGAGTACATGTCAATGGCGTCCAGTAAAACGAAAGTAGAAACAAACGTAATTGAAATTGCAAAAACATCTTTTAATTAAAGTAATTCGTAATTTTAATAGTCTGTATGGGTTATTTACGATATATTTTATTGAAAGTAACCGCTATTGGTTGAAAGGCTGCCGATATTGATATTTTTTGTCCATTTTGTTCGTTCGTAACAGATGCACGTAATTTTGCGAGAGCTACGGTGAGAAAATTGGCCCGAAAAAAAATCTGCTGGCAATGTTCTGTCGTATAGGTCGCAGGAACTTTTTCAGGCAGCAAAATGGGTAGAAAAAATGCGACCTATACACACCAAAATACGGTACTGCGCATGCGCAGTGCTATCTTCATGCCCCGTTAAGACAGGAAGTTGTTTTGTAAACGCAGGTGATTGATCATCAAAAACCAAAACATTATACAGCCTTTTAAAATAGTTGTTTGTTGTAGACATGAAGAACAAACATCTAAATAATTTAGATGAAACAATTACATGAATAACAACGAAATAAAGCGGATATTACATTTGTCCGGAAACTGGTCCTGTCCGGAAAATAGTCCCAACCAGTGATACAAATGTAGCTACAACTTTCAAACATTACAGGATGACTAATCACCACAGGATCCCTATTATTTCATGGTCAGTAGGTCAAAGGTCAAGGTCATAGTAATCTTGAGACTGAAAATCTCAGTCATAAATATTACAGCTACAGCTTTCAAATTTATACAATGACTAACCCTTAGCTTGCTAAATTTCTAAAATAGACTGGCCCATCATTCAGTTTGGGCAATACCATTTATTATTTGAAGGGGTGTTCACTGAAAATTTACTGACTGAATGGCAAACAGTGCAGACCATGATCAGACTGCACGGATGTGCAGGCTGATCTTGGTCTGCACTGGTCGCAAAGGCAGAATCACTTGCCGCCAGCAGGTTAAAGGTTAAATATTGCTTGAAGAAGATCCCTGTAGATTTTGGGTCAATTCCTAAAAGGTCGAGGTATACGGACATGACTTAATTTGTGGGGTTTTTTTTTCGTTTGCAGACTCTACAATGTTTTGTGAGTCACAAAGTATATTCACTACAGCTTTCAAACTTTACATGATGACTAATAAAGCTTGAGGAAGATCTCGTTATTTTGGTGGGTCAAAGGTTAAGGTCACACTGATCTGGAGTTTTAAACTGGTTTCTGTATTGCAAGTGATAAAATACAACAGCTTTCAAAGTCACAAAGCACACTAACTACAGCTTGAAACTTTACAGAATGACAAACTACCTTTTAAGGAGGATCCAAAATGTTTTTGGGGTCAGTAGGTGAGAAGCATTGAGGGTAAAGGCCTGGAGACTGAAACTGGTGCAACCTGATTTTCTTTGTGATCTGAACATTTGGGCAGGTTGATTGATAACTCTACAAAACATTAAGTACAATTGCAGCTGTCGCCTGAATTTATTACTTATCAATTATTTGAATTGCTGACTTATCAGTTATTTGAATTGCTGTTGATAATTTTAACTTGGTAAAATAAATGTCGTTACAATTAGCTAGCCATTACGATGACTGATTATGATTACACCATTCCTGATTGCCAAGTTGCCTTTGGTAGATTGGGTAGGGTGGGAAACTTGGTAATCTAGCTTTTTACCCCACCGGCAACAACCCTTCCACCATGGCCATAGTAGCTAAACTGACAATTTGCCATTTAATTTAGTAGATGAAGGAGCAAGTACAATATAGTGATTTAAAGTCATATGATGGTCTTTGCTGTGTCCTATATTCTATATTGTGTTGCCTTGTTTTGTTGTCCCAAACCTGTGATATTAAAAGTGCTATGGGACATTAGTGTCATTGGCCTTGGGAGTTCATTCACCAGGTCAATTCTTATCAATGACTTTTAATACTTGATCAGTGGCATTGTAGTGATAAATTCCACTTTGTCATTGCCTTTGTTCTGAATGGAATGTCCCAGGAGGAAGTAAATGCCAGTGTATTGTAATCGATTTTGACCAGAACTATCTGCTTCAGATGACAACAGTTACTCTTATATAGTTGGAATAATCTTTAATAATATTTCCCATCTTCATGAAAAACATAGCCATAGACAAGAATTCAGCAGGAATGATAGTACTGAATTTTATTTGAAACTAATTATAGTGATCTAGACAATTGACATATGTTTATATTATAGTCAGGGATAGAGCTTAGGACTCCCTATCTACAGGTAGCGCGGTTTGTATTTTGTTGAGAGGAGAATTTGACAGGGCAGTCTCTGTAGTTCCTTACCAAGGCAAGAGTACTGACAGTAAGGAAGCTGCTGCTGTTGTCACAGGGTACCAGTAGTTAAGGTTTTGAGAACCATCTTTGCAGTTAGGTTAATATTTGAGTTTAAATGTTGCTAGATACATGCAAAGAGCTATAAAAATAAAAATCTACTTTAGAGAGAGAGAGTGATGACTTTTATTGCTATGGGAATGAATGAAGTTTATTATACATTTGAACATTTTGCCTAGAGGTAGATGAACTTCAGTGAACAAGTATTGACAATTTGAGGCTATAAAATGGTGAATCCAATTTGTAAACAAGAGAAACTAGGTAACTAGGTCATGTTTGGTGAGTTGTATATACTAATAAACTTTGATAATGTGGCAGTTGACCTGAATACAATCGACACTGTTTATTGTCCAATACAGGTAAATCCAATAATTGCTTTGCAATAGATCTATGGCGGATTATCTTTGAACATCCCTGGACTTACTGGACTCAACTGCCACATTATCAAAGTTTATTAGTAGCACATCAACATAACAACAGCTGTTGTACATTGTAGGTCAGGAAAGATAGAAGAGCATGGAGCTGTAATTCAGATAATTTTGAATAACTGCCATTGTTTTCCACTGATTTAATTTGATGTAGGTTGAAATATTGCCTTTGTTTCATTGATTTATTTTCTATTTTAATCAAAGTGATGTAGTAGAAGTAATGCTGATCAAGACACTCAGGCAGATCCACTGAAGAAAATATTGGGGGGTGAATGTGAAGTTTCAGATTTTGAAAAATTTTTTTTTAAATCCACTGCGTTTTATTATGCTTGTGATTGTGATGTATTATGGGATCAGTTGTGGCAGTGAGGTCATCCAGAAGAGTTGTCCACTCTCTAAACTTGAGCTGTTCTTATCCATTGTTCACCAAATTAGACGAGTCCAGAATGTTTATGGGCATATTATCATTACAAAGTTCTTTAACCTCTGCCCTGCTATATTTCTATAATGAACTTGTCCATCTTTCAATTTAGGCAGTACCACTTATTATTCAAAGGTGTGTTACTGAAAACTTACTGACTGAATAGCAAACAGTGCAGACCATGTTCAGACTGCACAGATGTGCAGGCTGATCTTGGTCTGCACTGGTCGCAAAGGCAAATTACTTGCTGCCAGTAGGCTAAAGTTTAAGCGGCCCGAGATAGTTTTAATGTTGATATTGAGAAAATTGACAGTTTTCTCAATAAGTATGTGGAGTATATTAAAAGTCAAAAAAAGTAATTTGCTGTGATGGGCATATATATAATATTGTGACTTTTTGGCACTCTTGTTGTTTCTGGCTACATCCTAGCATCATTAGTGACTGTCAGATATTTTAAGGCAGAAGTTTTTTTTTGCATATTTCTTGTACCTTTCTTGTTTCTTTGAAGTGGACTTTATGTTGAATTTAGCCAGCAGCAATAATGTTGGCATAATTACAGAAATTTTAGAAAAATTTGTTAATTGAATATACCTGTGCCTGAGAACAATGTAAAATGTTTCTGACTGGTAGCTAAACTAGGTTTGAAGTATGTCTGCCACATTCAGTGATATATGATCTGTTTTTATCATTCCTGTTCATCCATTAATTAATTGCTTCAGATTGCACCTGTCAACTGAACATGTCAGTGTCAGTAAGTTTATTAGAAGCACCTGCTTGTGTAGTTTAAACAATTGATTATGTGTACAATGTGCATAATACCTCTCCCCATAATTTGAGCGGAAACTTGCTTTGAAGGATTTTCACTTATTAAACTTGGCAAAATGTTTCCAGTAATCACAGTAATGAAATGCAGAAGGCATATTTCACAAATCGACGGTGTCGATCGAAAATCTCGAAAAATAAAAGGGTGGTTTTCAGGAGAGGCAAAAAAATAATTTTTAGTGTTTTTCCCGCCTTTTCTAAATCAAAAATAAAATACCGAATACTGAATTTTTCAGATCAATTTCTGAAAAAAGTAAACAACACAGAACATCCATATTTGCAAATGCTGATTGGTATTTGGATGCGCTACATGCATGAGTATTGAAACGTACTGATAAGACACTTGTAACTTAAGAAAATGTTGAAACTCACTATTTGGCTTTTTTTCCAATCAGCGAAATCAATCGGCACTTTCTATTGTGCTCATTATTCGGTATTTTATTTCTTCATGTTTCACCCCTTTCCAACTAGCAAACTGACCCCAGATTTGGAGAGAATGTGCGCGGGGAAAATGCTGAACATTATTTGGCAAAGAAAAAATAGGCATTTTCTTTATTTGGGATTTTCGATCAACACCGTCAATTTAATGTTGGTTCAAGGACAATCGTCAATGTCAAACTGTGAGACCAAAGGCCAGATAACTTGATGACATATCTTATTAACTCCTTAAAATTAACATTCCACAACTATAAAGTTTGCCATATTAAATGAGATTACTTGCAGAATGAAACTTCCAGTCTGGTTTGTGGCCAAGGTTGTGTGATAAAATTAAAGGTCAAACACCTGATTATGCAGGATTTCATGTCTGCATGTTCTGTATTTTTTTACCCCTTTGATTAATTTGAGCTGAACCTGTTTTGTTTTCTATAATACAGCCGTCTATATTCTGTTTGTTTTTTTGCCAGATTTTACATTTCATTTCATTACCTCTCAGCCTCTTCCATTTAAATAAAGTGCTGTTTGGAGACATTTAGGCAGTTTTTATCTCAGCTGAGTCTCACATTGTGATCTTTCAGTGTAAGTGGATGATTTGGCATCCATTTTACACAGATTTACTTAACCTTTAGCATGCTAGATAAATTGTCGTCTGCTGGAAATGTCGTCTGCTAAAATTGTAAGTTCATTCAATTTGCTCCAAAATTGGAAGAAATATTGTCAGAGTAGCAAACAGCTTGGAACCTGATCAGACGCCGATTTAATCGGCGTCTGATCTGGTTCCAAGCTGTTTGCAAAGGCTGTTAAATTCGCCTGCAGCAGGCTAAGGGTTAATCATTAATTGTATTGTTATTATTCGTAGATGGACTTTTCTCAGATTTGATCAAACAGTCGCCAGCATAATTGCATGCATAGGACGTTCATGAACTTCTTGATGTATTATACAAAACTTAGTCTGTAGCATCTTTGGATAGACCTTTTTCAAATTGTCAATTTATGGCTGCCTTAGCTTATAATAATACAAAGGAACTTTAATGACTTTACTTAACAATATATTAGACAGACATTTTGAGAAAAAAGGTTCAAACAACACCCAATCATATATAGAAAGGTTTGGTTTACATGAAAGTTAAACAGCTCATAAAACATGCAAATTACACTACATGCAGCAAACACAAAAAATTGTCAATTTACTAATAATTATATACATTGAATTCCAGAAATTCAACCACACTTTTTTTACATTTCAGAGTGCCTTTAAAATCTCAGACACCATTTTCAAAGAACTGTTACATATCTTTACTTTGATGAATTTGCAATAATGTACGTCCCTGAGTGCTGAAATTTCACATAACGAGGCAAGAACATAGTTTTCAGCAATTGTTTGCAAATGACATTCATATTTAAAGGGGGACAACTTTTTGAGAATATTTTTAAGTATCCTGTTTTACAGGACAGTACTGCAGAACATGAAATGGATAGGTAGATTGTTGGTAAAGATACATTGTTTGTTTATCAAATTTTATTGTGTTAAATGTTAGATGTGTGACTAGGGACATCATGGTGCTTTTAATGGTCTATTCTTTACTGAGGTTGAATGCTATTGTTTAATTCTGAGAAAGTTTTCTATTTGGTGCTGAGGCTGTATTTTTGTATTTCCGCTGTCTTAACATAATGAAGATTTATCTATTCTTGTCTTCCAGTAATGATATAAGCACACAAGGTTGCCTGAGGTTTGATTAACTAATCTATAATCTAAACAGAACATATGTGGGGGTTTATTGACATAATATGGAAACTAAGGTAGTGGTCTGTGATCTGGATAAATGTTGGGTTAATTTTCAGATATATGTACAAGTGCCAAAAAAGATTACAAGTTTCATGACTTCACACCATATTTTTATGGCCCCTAATTCCACCCCTCCCCTTTGCCCCACTGTAGTCAAAGATCTTTGAGGCATATAATGTTTGAACTGTCAGTCCATCTGTCTGTCAGTCTCTGATAAGACTGTCTGTCGCACATTCCTGTGTACTCAACACCTACAGTTTCCATCTAATTGAAATGTTATACTTCATCAACATGAAGTGCAGGACATTCGTTACAATATTATTAGGATCTTCATGTCTGATTACCGTATTATTTTTGGATTTACTGCCCTTGTTTTTTTACTTAAAAATTGAAAGATTACAGACATGTCAGCTAGAACATTAGGTACCCAACACCTCTTAGTTTCCATCCAACTGAAATGAAATTTGGTAAACTTCATCAGCATGAAGTGAACAGTGCATTGGGATTTCATGTCCAAGTATTATTTTTTGAGTTATGGCCTTTTTTGGACTCCTTTTTAGCTCGACTACTCGAAGAATTTTGACTGAATTATGCCCCCTTTTCGACTTAGAATATGCTTATTTTTGTATACCACCCCAAATATTTTCGAAGTCCATTGAGGTACTGCTTTCATATTTTGCATACTTGTTTACCATCATGACCCCAGTCTGTAAAAAGGAGGAGGCAACTCTATCAAATATTTCGACTGAATTATGACCCCTTTTCGACTTAGAATGTTAAAGTTTGCGTACCACCCCAAATATTTTCAAAGTCCATTGAGATGTTGCTTTCATATTTTGCATACTTGTTAACCATCATGACACCAGTCTGTAAAAAGGAGGAGGCAACTTTATCAAGCATTTTGACTGAATTATGGCCCCTTTTCAACTTAGAATATGCTTATTGTAATGTTAAAGTTTTACTCACAGCTTATATGATACTTTCAAGCACTGAGAACTTTAGTCGAGTGCACTGTCAACTGACAGCTCTTGTTTTTAAATATGGAGTGTAGTGTTATTGTAAGATCCTCTCCCAAATGTGTGCAAAATGGCAGCCCATGGCCCCATTTAGGGGAGCTGCTAGAGCTAAAAATAGAAATTCCTTGAAACAACTTATTGTTTACCGCTTCATGGATCTTCATGAACCTTCAATTCAATTCAATTCAATTTTATTCAGGTTATAAGATCATAAGAATATAATATCATATTAAAATATCATACATCACATAAACATATACGTATTCAAGATAAAAGACAATTATTCTAAGAATATGATATTAATAATTAATCATATGCAAATTTGATCTTATAGCCTGGGATGGCCCATTAAAGTAAACTTAATCACTTATTTCCAATGGGGTCCCTAAAATTATATATCCTGTAAAAACCTTGGTTTGTAGCATCATTGTAAGATCCTCTCCCGAATTTGTCCAAATGGTGGCATTTGGCTCCTTTTAGGGGCCAGTAGTTTATACTAAACACAGTAACTGTTGTTACTATTCATGATTCAGCGCATTATACATTGTATATTAAAGGTCAAGGTCATGTGGCCCGCTTGTCATTATACTTGTCATTAATATTATTTAATGTCAAGGTCTCACACGATGATAGTGGTTAACTTTGTCCAAGAAATGGACTGGTCACAGTCCTTCCCCAGTGAAAATGATCAGTGAAATTTCACTGATATTTCAATGAAATTTCAATAAAATATCAGTAAAATAGCAGTGAAAGATTTTGGCAAATTATCAGTAAAATTTTGTTAAAATTTCATTAAAATTTCGCCAAAATAACAGTAAAATTTCTGTGAAATTTCACCAAATTTCATAAATATTTTGCCAAATTCTTTCGGTGAATTTTGATGAAATTTCATTGATATTTCTGTGAAATTTCCCAAATTTCATAAATATTTTGCCAATTCTTTTGGTGAAATTTCATTGATATTTCTGTGAAATTCCACCAAATTTCATCATTATTTTGCCAAATTCTTTCGGTGAATTTTGGTAAAATTTTATTGATATTTCTGTGAAATTTCACCAAATTTCATCAGTATTTTGCCAAATTCTTTCAGGGAAATTTCAAAGACATTTTGTCAAAATTTTGCCAAAATTTGACAGAAATATCAATGAAATTTCATGTAAAGAATTTGGCGAAATTTCAAAGCAAAAAAGTTAGTAAGGTCAAGGTCAAAGTCAGGTAACCCCAAATTACTTGGGGTCATCAGTTAATTGTATTTGAATAATCTAGGAAAAAAGATCAGAAAATTATATATATATATAATTATATTATATATTAAAAGTATTTTTTTTCTATGTAAGTCATATAACAAGTGAATCTCAGGCTTGGGCCTTTTCATTCCAGAGGCATAATTTGACCAAATTAATTAGGGAACCACTAGGCAATGTTACATACCAAGAATCAAAGGCATAGGCCTTGAACTTACAGACATGAACATTTTTAAAAACAAATGCCTAGATGTAAGTCTGTGTAAAACTTGGGACCCCTGTGGTGGGTCCTCTTTTCACCCCTGGGTAATTATTTGAACAATCAAGGTAGAGGACGATATGGCAATATTACATACCAAATATCAAAGGCCTAAGTCTTGTGGTTTCAGGAAAGAAGATCTTTAAAGTCCAGGGGTTTTTCTTGCTGTTTTGGGAAGATAGGCATTAGCCTATCAGGGCTTTTTCACCCTATCTCACGGGGCCGATATTCGGCCCCATTCCCAATGCCAGATATGCTCTATTTTTCCCAATCTGGAGCAAAAAATTCCCAATCCAATGAAACATTTCCCAACTGAAATTAGTTACTTTCTGTTCTTCAATAATAATTCTTGCACAGTTACACGGTGGGGAAACCAAGAATGCAACGTCATCAAAAAGCAGCTCAAATGAGCTGGCCACACACAAATTTACGTCGATTCAGGTAAGAAAAGTCTTGTAACTTTTTTATTACTGCAGCTTTCGACTCGAGATAAAGAGCACCGTACCCGGCCTGGAGTATATTATTCTGCGGTAGTGTTCCATGTTGTACGTATAGCTTGGTTTTTGCTCGAAAACGCGAACAGTTGGCAAAGAGGGTATGAGCTGTACCACACTTTTGTTTAAGAAAGTGAGTTTTGATCGTATTTTCGTGAAATGAGGACAGATTTGACGCTCATTTAATATCAGTGACGAGCATAATAGTCAACCACCGTTTTATTTTGCTATTTACAAGGATATCTGACGATATTTTATTCAAAACAAACAACATTATTAAAATGAGAACATTCACACTCTTAATTACCATTATTGCAGTTATGCTTCTTAAAAGCTATGTCTTAGGCAGTCAAGCTATGTTGTTCAACAACCAGTGTCGTCTATACATACAATCAGCAGTTCTAACCATTTACCTCGAGTCTAGACCAGTTAAAATAGATCTGCCTAATCATATGGCAATGGCTGAGCACATGTTAGGCTAACATTAATCTCTGTGTATAGTGTGGCATAAGGACACGGTGTTCAGATTGGTTGCATCTTAGGAAAAAAAATATTTTAAGATAACAAGACAAATTTGCATAAAAGTCCTGTAAACAAAGTTTCAAAGCAAATTGTATTGTTATTTTGTTTATAACTATATCCACCCCAAAGTGCATAAAACACGGATAGTTAGTTAGTACTTTAAGTAAATATTATAACTAAGATATTTTAAATCTTATTTCAGCAAATGGAAGTCTCTTTCAAATATCAAATACAATCCAACCTTATACATAAAAGGGCATTATCACTTAAGGTGATTATGCACATTTGATAAACCAGCAGAAAGGCATACAATGTATTATCATTGCGTAGACTAAAGCCTGGATTCTGCATACGGAACCGAAATTCATTCATTGAATGGCAATCCCATGACAACAGTATTATATTTCTAAAGATAAAACGTGATATTAAAATTGTTCGAACATTAAATAGTTCTAAATAGTGTCTTTAAATCAGCTTGAAATGCGCTGATCTCTTAAAATAAAGGCAACGTCTATAGCCTAGTGGTAGAGCGTCCGCTTCGAGCGCGCGAGGTTGTGGGTTCGATCCCCGACCGCGTCATACCAAAGACGTGAAAAATGGTATCAGTAGCTTCCTTACTTGGCGCTCAGCATTAAAAGGGAAACTGACCTCTTCTCTCATACCCTCCTGGAGATTGATCCTATCAGGAATGAGGGATCGAGAGTGAATAATATAATTGTAGAACTTCCTTCACAATCGACCTAAACTGAATTCAGTATAAACTAAAATAAAGGCACACGTAAGACCGTAGCTTATATTTTCGACTGAGAAGATTCATTAAAAGCTTCATTGGGGACAATTTACTTTTGAAAAGATGATTTCCTATAGGCACATATTACAAAAAGTTACTTAAGGTCAAAACATTTTGTTAAGCAGAAAAAATCACATGACACTATCAATTTCCATTTGCCAAAAGTTGCAAGTTTATTCTATAATTTGGAAAAAATCGGAGTTTAATCGAATTTTAAATCAGTGAAGAAAAACAAATGGATCAGAACTTGTAGAACTACCTTAGGCAACATACGGGAAAGATTTTCATGTGACGCGTTCAACTTTCGTCAGTATTTATACACCTTTCAACACTCCTCACATCCTTGGTTTTCTCTCTCCGCTGTGACTGTCTTAAGTGATCCCGCAGAGCAGGTTTTCTGGCTGAAGCTTAGCCCCTAATATCGCACTTCAATCAAATGCTGATTTATTAAAATAAATTTCCCATAATTTGAAATGTACTGCAATGCTATTGGACAAAAAATAATTTCAAACATTAAATATTGTTACAACTGTATTAATAAATTTACGAGTTGCGGACACCTTTTGATAGTAGCAGATCTTAATAATTTCAAACTATTTTATCGAGCTTGAGCCATATTGTTCTTAATAGTAGTTCAGCCAGGAAAATTGTAAGGGTGTTTTTAAAAGTATAGGTTTGTGGTTTGGCAAAAGAAATTTACATATACTTTGTTATCTCGCATATGTAATTGGTGCCAAAATTATTTAAATGAAATGAGAAGATTTATTTTTCTAATTATTGGCTACCTGTTTAGTATTTACAATCATTTTGTGAACAAATTTAAGCTCCGCATACAGTATGTGACTTACCGGGTTAATAAACGACTGGAAGTAAATGTTGATTTACCAAAATTAATTTCCCAACGACATTTGTTGTTGAACAACGTAGCTTGACTGCCTAAGACATAGCTTTTAGGAAGCACAACTGCAATAATTGTAATCAAGAGTGTGGATGTTCTCCAACAAAGTCGTCAGTGTGGATGTTCTCATTAGCTCGACTATTCGAAGAATAGTCTAGCTATTCTACTCACCCTGGCGTCGGCGTCGGCGTCGGCGTCGGCGTCACACCTTGGTTAAGTTTTTGCATGCAAGTACATACAGCTATCATTTAAAGGCATATAGCTTTGAAACTTATTTATTCTTTTTCTAGGACAATTATCAACCTCACTGGGTCAAGTTCCATAACTCTAACATGTATTTTGAGCAAATTATGCCCCCTTTTGGACTTAGAAAATTTTGGTTAAAGTTTTACATGCAAGTTACTATCTCCAAAACTAATGCAGATATTGAATTGAAACTTCACATGTGTCTTTGGGGTTATAAAACTATTTGATAGCACCAAGTCCCATAACTCTGACCTTCATTTTGGCCAAATTATGCCCCCTTTTGGACTTAGAAAATTCTGGTTAAAGTTTTGCGTGCAAGTACATACAGCTATTACTAAAAGGCATATAGATTTGAAACTTATTTTTTCTTTTTCTAGATCAATTACCTACCTCACTGGGTCAAGTCCCATAACTCTGACATGTATTTTGAGCAAATTATGCCCCCTTTTGGACTTAGAAAATCCTTGTTAAAGTTTTACATGCAAGTTACTATCTCCAAAACTAATGCAGATATTGAATTGAAACTTTACATGTGTCTTCGGGGTTATAAAACTAGTTGATAGCACCAAGTCCCATAACTCTGACCTTCATTTTGGCCAAATTATGCCCCCTTTTGGACTTAGAAAATTCTGGTTAAAGTTTTGCGTGCAAGTACATACAGCTATTACTAAAAGGCATATAGATTTGAAACTTATTTTTTCTTTTTCTAGATCAATTACTTACCTCACTGGGACAAGTCCCATAACTCTGACATGTATTTTGGGCAAATTATGCCCCCTTTTGGACTTATAAAATCCTGGTTAAAGTTTTACATGCAAGTTACTATCTCCAAAACTAATATAGATATTAAATTGAAACTTCACATGTGTCTTCGGGGTTATAAAACTAGTTGATAGAATCAAGTCCCATAACTCTGACATGTATTTTGGGCAAATTATGCCCCCTTTTGGACTTAGAAAATTCTGGTTAAAGTTTTGCGTGCAAGTACATACAGCTATTACCAAAAGGCATATAGCTTTGAATCTTATTTATTCCTTTTCTAGGTCAATTACCAGCCTCACTAGGTCAAGTTCCATAACTCTTAACATGTATTTTGAACAAATTATGCCCCCTTTTGGACTTAGAAAATTCTGGTTAAAGTTTACATGCAAGTTACTATCTCCAAAACTAATGCAGATATTGAATTTAAACCTAACATGTTTCTTCGGGGTTATAAAACTAGTTGATAGCATCAAGTCCCATAACTTTGATATGTATTTTGGTCAAATTATGTCCCCTTTCGAACTTAAACTCTTTTGATATTTAACATTTTGGGTAATAATTTCCTGCTTCTGTGACAATATTTCGAATAGTCGAGCTTGGCTGTCTTACGGACAGCTCTTGTTTTAATAATGTTGTTTGTTTTGAATAAAATATCGTCAGATTTCCTTGAAAATAGCAGAATAAAACAATGATTGACTATTATGCTCGTCACTGACATTAAATGAGCGTCAAATCTGTCCTCAATTTACGAAAATACGATCAAAACTCACTTTTTTAGACAAAAGTGTGGTACAGCTCATACCCTCTTTGCCAACTGTTCGCGTTTTCGAGCAATAACCAAGCTAAACGTACAACATGGAACACTACCGCAGAATAGTATACTCCAGGCCGGGTACGGTGCTCTTTATCTCGAGTCGAAAACTGTGGTAATAAAAAAGTTACAAGACTTTTCTGACCTGAATCGACGTAAATTTGTGTGTGGTCAGCTCATTTGCGGTGGGTTTTGATGACGTTGCATTCTTGGTTTCCCCACCGTGGTTAGTTTTGTTTGCCAAGTAAATCAAACAAAATGTTGGAAAAACCTATTTGTTTCTATTTTTAGGTCTGCAACCTCGGCAAAAAATAATTACAAGATTTTGCTGAAGAAATGGATGATTTGTATGCAAAAACCTTTCAAAATGCATAAAAACACAAATATTAACTGAATAAAGTACCAAAAACATGTTGACAGGTAGTTCTTATACCATTTAAATCAATTGTCACATATTTTCGCGACCAAGCTTTTACACTCGAAAATACACGCACTTTGCCATTCTACTTTTTGCATAATTTCAGTTATAACTTTGGTGAAAACAAACTGTAAACAAAAATTTTAGCATGACAAATAAAAAGTTACTGTATTTTTAGGCAATATTGGAACACAATCCTGAAACAAAATCTCAAAATTTCACAAGGGGATACTGTCTACCAGTAAATTTTGAAACTGAAGATTTAAATTAATATAATATTAATTAAAAACTCACTTAATTTGTCAGTATATTTTCCCAAATCTGACAATTTACCGCGTTAAAAATTCCCAATATGACCAGGGGCCTTTTTCCCAAAACCCCCTGAAAAAGCCCTGCCTATACCCCCAAAATTGGGAATTTTGATGCATAAATATTCCAGATTGGGAAATATTTAGTCCCATAGGATATAGTAAGGATGTGTTTAAGCACTTTCTCATACACTTGTTTCACATTGTACAACCTCTTGAACATGCTGCCATTACAAAATTGTCCATAATTTAGTCAATGTTTGTGCAATTTTGATGATTTTTTTTTTTCAGAATGTAGATTGGGAATTTTTGCACTCATTTTGGGAAAAAACGTACTTTTTGGCTTTGGGAATATAGCCCAATATCGGCTATAAAAACGGCCGAAAAAAACACTTAAGTCTTTTTATGCCCCCGAAGGGAGGCATATAGTTTTTGAACTGTCTGTCTGTCGGTCTGTCAGTCTGTCGGTCTGTCGGTCTGTCCGCAATTTTCGTGTCCGGTCCATATCTTTGTCATCGATGGATGGATTTTCAAATAACTTGGCATGAATGTGTACCACAGTAAGACGACGTGCAGTGCGCAAGACCCAGGTCCGTAGCTCAAAGGTCAAGGTCACACTTAGACGTTAAAGGATAGTGCATTGATGGGCGTGTCCGGTCCATATCTTTGTCATCGATGGATGGATTTTCAAATAACTTGGCATGAATGTGTACCACAGTAAGACGACGTGCAGTGCGCAAGACCCAGGTCCGTAGCTCAAAGGTCAAGGTCACACTTAGACGTTAAAGGATAGTGCATTGATGGGCGTGTCCGTCCATATCTTTGTCATCGATGGATGGATTTTCAAATAACTTGGCATGAATGTGTACCACAGTAAGACGACGTGCAGTGCGCAAGACCCAGGTCCGTAGCTCAAAGGTCAAGGTCACACTTAGACGTTAAAGATCATTTTTCAAGATAGTGCATTGATGGGCATGTCCGGTCCATATCTTTGTCATTCATGCATGGATTTTAAAATAACTATGCATGAATGTGTGACACAGTAAGACGATGTGTCGCGCGCAAGACCCAGGTCCGTAGGTCAAAGGTCCTAAACTCTAACATCGGCCATAACTATTCATTCAAAGTGCCATCGGGGGCATGTGTCATCCTACGGAGACAGCTCTTGTTCTTTATAAGTCTATGTAAAACTTGGGACCCCGGGGATGGGCCTCTTCTCACTCCAGCGACATAATTTGAAAAGTCTTGGTAGTAGACCTCAAGATAATGTTGCACATGGTACCAAATATCAAAGCCCTTAGGCCCTATGGTTTTTGACAAGAAGATTTTCAAAGTTTTTCCCTATATAAGTCTCTATAAACCAAGTGACCCCAGGGCGGGGCCATATTGGACCCTAGGGGAATAATTTGAACTATCGTGGTAGAGGACCACTACATGATATGCAACATGCCAAATATAGAAGCCCTATGAACTGAGGTTTTGGACAAGAAGATTTTAAAAGTTTTTCCTTTTGGTTGCCATGACAACCAGAGTTCTCCTTGAATTTCAGTTCTTTGAATAATTTTGAAGGGGGCTACCTAAGGATCATTCCAGTGATGTTTATGTTAGTCTCACACTTGTCTTATTTTTTTCTACATTTCCCCACCCATTTGTTTACATCAATGTTTTCTAAATTTTCAGCATTGTTTTAAAAGCTTTAAACACTTATTTACTGTAGAACTATCAATTTTCAATTATTGTGCAATTTTTCTTCCACTATAACCATGTTCATGTAATGAAAATATGGTATTTTTCACAGATGGAATCAAATCTTCTATCAGTGTGACTTTGCAGACGAATATGTAATCACCAGTTATTTCCCTTGGTGCTAATATAGATTGTAACCCTGAAAAATTATCCTACCCTTATTGCATTTCAATTGGAAGAAAATATGCTTTGAATTTGCTGTCCCCTATTAATTAATAACTTGGTGGCCATTTTAGGACATTAATTTGGCACATGAGTGTACATAGTAAGGCTTTACTTCTAAATAATGATGTATATTACTTCATCAGATTTTCTCACCAAAATTTTGCTCACAAAAATTTGACAATCAAAATTTCACTGAAAAATAAATTTGGTGAGAAATGAATTGCACCAAATTTAGATGAAATTTTAGTGAAATTCCACTAAATTTTTATTATTTTGTTAAATTTCACCCGTTTCAATGAAATTTGGTGAAATTTCACTGAGATTTTGGTGACATTTTCACTGGGGTTACATGAATGCCAGTCATTGTCTCTTTTCATATTTTATGTAAATAATCCCTTCATAGTTATAACATGGTTACCTTTTCCTGCTGCCAAGTGATAATACAGTGGAGCAATCTATAAATGAAAGATCTCTGACTAGGAAATAAGAGTATATGAAAATAAATTTATTATCAGACTAGTAGCTAGTCTATCCAAGAACCATCTATATGAATTATAAGGTATTGGACCCATTAACGAGTCAACAAATTTTGTTTGATTACATGATTTTTTTCTGTTGTGATTTCTGCATTCTTGACAATTCCTATGGCAAACCACATGCTTGTAAAAGTGACATTAATGGCCAAAGAGGAGGAAATGTAATTCTTATTATGGGTTCACTACCTTATGTTGACATTTTACACAGTTATAGAGGACATTTTACACAGTTATAGAGGACATTTTACACAGTGATAGAGGACATTTTACACAGTGATAGAGGACATTGAGAGGAAACACAATGTGCAGGAACCTCTTTCCTGTTTTGGTTCAACATGGCTCTTGTTTATTTAAGTGCTCATGTACTGGCCATATTTTTTACACAAATCTTCAACGGCATGTAGACAACATTTATAAATTCAAAAATGTTTTGATTCATGGAAGGCCTAAAATTGGAGCAAATCTCAAGTTGGAAGCGTTATATATTATTTAAGAGTGTTATACAAACTTCAAACTTGTCCAGAAAACATGTGACAACATACTGTTATCTATGTCATAAACGTGACACATATGACTTGTGATATCTCTCAAAATAACAATAGCGAAAGTTTGATTACCACATGCTCCAAATCAAGGTTTAATGGAAATTTTACTTTTGATTTCCATTGTTTAACATCCTTATTCTTTTGTCCTCTTGAATGTAATCGATTTCATTGCAATAATTTTTATAAACAATGTATTGTGTGATAATGGTAATTCTATTTTATACCATTGCAAAACAGTGACGAAGTCAACACATTATGAAGTCAGAAAAGTTCAGTATTAACTATAATATATAATGTGTTGATGTTTTCATTGTAAGAGACTGCTGCATGAAATGTAGGGTTTAATCTGCTGGTCACAACTAGGAAGTTTGGGGGACCTGAGATGAAGTATTCTTGAGTTATCAGCTGGAATTTACAGCTCCTAGACTATGATATATCTTTTACATTTTTATGCTTGAATGTATTGTGAACTGAGCCAGTCTATATCCATGTCCAATAGAATTTCTCTGTGAAAATCTCTAAAATAGACTGGCTTTTTATCTCTATGAAAATTATGGATTTAGACAAAAAAGGGGGAAAATGTAGAAATATATCTATTATCAGTCTAGGGGCTAGTCTAATCATTAACCTTTGGGAAACCAGTCTCAAAGTCTAATCGTTAACCTTTGGGAAACCAGTCTCAAAATTGATAGGTTCGTCTGCCAGTCAGTGGCGTCCACCAGCATGCATACCAATTTTTTTTTTTATTAAAAAGGGCAATGTCTGCCTGAAATTGTCATGCTAATAATGTCAAAATTTATTTCACCTTAAGTCATCAAACCTCATAGGTTTGTTAGACTATCATGTGAATTTGTGCACCTGGAGTTTCACTCTGACAGAGTTATTGCCCTTGACTGAGTCAAAAATATGCATTAAAAGGCCTGAAAGTTTGTGTTGCAGGTGTCTCAAAAAGTATTTGATATATTGTCAAGAAACATTGTAAGAATGTTATTCAGCATGAGTAATAGTTTTGCTTTTTTACTTTACAAGACCTGAAACTTAGTAAAAAATATACTAAAAAGACCTAGTAAAACTTCATGTTGAAATTATCTCAAAAAGTATATGACCTGGAGTAAGTCATTAAACCTTGTGCACCTGGGATTTCACTCAAGCAGCCAAGAGTTATAAAAATTATCCTGTAATCCAAAATTTAAAAAAAACTCTGATCTAACAATCAAACAGTTCATTATGTTTATTTGAAGATGTGCCATTGTTTTGTAATTCAGACTTTAAATATTAACAATAGTTATTCTTCATTGTATTTGATTGATAACAGCAATTATAGCTGCTAATATCTCCCTTGAGGACATGACAATAATAAGTATTATATCATAGTGTTAGGTCAAACAGTGTTTGCTTTCCTTTGTTGTTATACATTAACCTACTTTCCAGTAATCTTTGTTGATGTTCACATGTGATCTATAACTTGTTGTTGACTGATGGATAAAACTGATTGATAAACCTGGTCACTCATATTTAAACAACATTTTTCAGTTGAGAGATTTATTTAAGAAAGAAAAAGACCCATTATACATAGTACTAGATCCCTATGGGAAAATGCATGTTGTTATTTTTTCTGAAATTTCGTAGTAATTTACCACCATTTTATATGACAGTTATATAGAAAGTGGTCCATTTCTTTGAATTCAATATAGTTTTTAGATTTACATTTGCATTTGATAGATTTGAGGTTTAAAACAGCGGATCACCAAGATAGGCACAGGGAGGTAATAATTTTATGGCAAAGGGAGGTAATAATTTACAAATTTTTGCATGAATTTTTTCTAAATATAGTATTCAGTGAAAATCTGAGACAGATAAAATAGAACTTAAAGTCAAATAATTCAGTAGGTAAAGTATGGGCATGCTTATGTAATTTGTACTTATGCTAAATTTATTATAACTCTATGTTTTAATCAAGTAATTGAGGTCTCTTGATCTATCACACTTTTCAGATGTGCAGGCTTGGAACCAAGAGGGTGTTTGCCAGAATGGTTAAATATCTAAGCATCTGAATGATGATGTAATAACACAAGGTTGAGGCATCAAGTCCCATAACTCTTACATGAAATTTATCAAAATTATCCCCCTTCAGTTCTTGGACTTTTAAGTTGAAGTTTTGCACCCTGGGAGTCCTTGCAGGTGTTGAATTGAAACTTTATACATGTTATTGAGCTGGATAAAACATGGTGAAAGGTGCATAATTGTATTTTGGCAAAGTTATGCCCCATTTTAGACTTTGAAAATCATGAGTTTAAGTTTTGCATGGAAATTATTATCTCCAAAACTATTTGCAGATGCTTGATTAAAACTTCACACAAATGTTGAGTGCAGTTAAACATGCATGATCACAGTACCAAGTCCTATAACTCTTGCATGAATTTGATTATATATATACCTATTCTATAGGTGGAATAGTTGAGTGTGCTGTCGTGAGACGGCTATTGTTTATTTGACAGCTATTGTTTATTTTGACATCATGGATTTTGAGATTGTCAATATTGTTAGTAGGAAAATGGTAATATGATAGCAAAATGGAGCTCTTCTGCTGCTTATCTAGGTTACTGCGTCTTGATGATTAACTATAAAATTGTTATGTATATTTATTTACTTACATATACAGGAAGGTGGCCTTCAGATATTGTATAAGAAGAAAAACAACTATTTTAGTTCATTGATCTGTACTGCATCAAGTGGAAGTCTGTTATTGAGGACATATGTAATCTGTATTCTAAACTAATATTGTTATTGCTAGAAGGAAAAAGAAGCCAGTCTGTGTTTGTTATAGTTACTTTTATCTAACCCTTATTATGCTTGACACAACTGATTCTGCCTTGGCGACCAGTGTAGGTCATGATCAGTCTGCACATCCGTGCAGTCTGATTACGATCTGCACTGTTTGTTGTAATGTTCAGTCAGTATCTTTTGGTAAGCACCCCTTTTAACAGTCCATGATACTAATCCAAACTGAAAGCTGTACAAGTTCATTATAGAAATTTAGCAGTAAGGGGTAATACCAATCTGACTAAAGTACATCTCCTATTACGCTACGCATAGGATCTGACAACGAGCTATTGATGGCCTCGTTCTGACAACCCTTCCGCTAGCCAATCAAAAGCTACCTTACAGCATTCTGTAAGCTTTATAAAGCCTTGAGTTTCGATATCAACAAGTTTTATGTCGAAAGATTTCAGATAGCCGGTTAGCTCAGTCGGTAGGGCACTTGCGCTGTAAACGAGAGGTCCCAGGTTCGAGCCCTGGATTAATTAAAACTTTTTCTTACTCTTTGACATTCGAACAAGTTGTCTGATTGGTTCAAACAAAAATAGATTTGCGAAAATAAAAATAGCAATATTGGAAATCCAAAATATACAGAAGACGAATGTGAATGTGTCGTTTTCAGATCTTCGTTTCGAAGATCAAGTACTTCAGTCAGATTTGGGGTAATACACTTTTAGAACGAGGATTGAGTGTATGATTAAAATCCTCAGGTATTGGGTTAATAAGTTTTCACTTCCTTTGAACAAACAGAGACTTATAAAAAATCATGCAATATTCATGGTACATGCAAAATATGAAAAGAACAGTACTGGTTTAGGTGAAAGTTAATTGTTCTGTTAATGTTCCACTCAACATGTCTTAAATCGTATAACAGTTGGTGAATTACATTCTCTCCACTTTGGACCAGTACCAAATAATTAGAAAACTATAGATACAACTTCTGCTGATTTGAAATTTTTATCCAAGTTAACCTCAGTTATTACATTAATTGGTTAATGTTGGTCAGGGTTGCTGCATAGAATTTTAATTGACAACATCAACATCATTTGAGCAGATTGAATTTGGATTATACTGATTTAGTGAAATGAAACTTGGACTGTACGACCTGGGGGTTCAAGGACTGTAACTAGGCATAAAAAGAAACAGGATATAGAAAGAAACTTTGTCTATGAGGCCAGGGTCATCTAGGTAAGGATTGCATAAAATAGAGGTCAAGGTAAGGATTGCATAATAGAGAGGTCAAGGTAAGGATTGCGTAAAATAGAGGTCAAGGTAAGGATTGCATTAGGGCTGGGTACCGCCTTGAAAAAAATACCGTGGTATACCACGGTTTTTTCCTAATTACCGCGGTATATACCATGGTATACCACCATATTTATCGTAAGACTTACAGCTATGGTAGTGGTCATAAAAATATTGAAAAACTCTCAGAAATACTTAATTTATCATGAGCAACAACGAAGACTAGTTACTTGACTACAATTAAAGAAAAAAATACACTGTAATATTAACTTGACTAATGGCTAGTTAGATTATTGACCCTTAGTATTTTTTACCAGCGTGTATTCATCGTAAGACGCCATATTGTCTCTAGGGAAGCACTGGGTCACATGTATATAGGTCGCGCTTGTTTGAAGTTCAATTCGTGCACCCGTTTAATAAACCAGTAACATTTACAAATAGTATAGGCTTCATCAAATCGTTTTCAAACAAAAAATAATAAATTTCGACTCAACATTTTCCATACTATTTATTTCTTTTTTAATACATGCAAATACATACCGGGATATTTTAAACTATCATCATTTAAACAAGAAGTCGGGACTCGCCGAATTTACAAGACTCAAAGTAAAAACAAGTGCGCCCGTGACGACATCCATCTATACGGAATAATCTGGATGTTTTCGAAGGTTTTGATTGGGGATCACGCGGTCGATCATACATGTTCAATTGCACCATTGGGTGGTTATTTTTGGAAACTAATAATAGTAGCATGGGAATTCCAGAGATATAAATCAGAAAATCATGCATGGTGTTAATTGCTGTTACGGAAGTCTACATAGACAATGTAAATTAAAAATAAACAGAAGTAGGGATAATGTTAATAAAATACCGGTATTCCCAGATGGTACCGCGGTATCGTACCACAGGAAGATGATACCACGGTTACTGGTATACCGGTAATACCGCGCACCTCTAGATTGCATAATAGAGAGGTCAAGGTCAGGATTACATAATAGGCCAGGGTTGATAGAGGTCAAGGTCATATTTGCATAATAGAGAGGTGAAGGTCAGGGTTGCATAATAGGCCAGGGTTGTTAGAGGTCAAGTTCAGGATTGCATAATAGGCCAGGGTTATTAAAGGTCAAGGTCAGGATTGCATAATAGAGAAGTCAAGGTCAGGATTACATAATAGGCAAGGGTTATTAGAGGTCGAGGTCAGGATTGCATAATAGACCAGGGTTATTAGAGGTCAAGCTTAGGATTGCATAATAGGTAAGAGTTAGTAATGCTGTGGTATTAATGGCAATGTTACTAAAACTAGTAATTAAACATAACTACCCTTATGACTACTTTGCCTATTTATTATTGTACCTGGCTGAGGACAGGTTGTAGAGAATTTATTTTGGAAAAGAACGAAAGAACAGTCATCATCACAGTGATGAAATTGTTCTCAAATATTGGGATATAAAGCATGAAAATTGTAGTAAGAGGTCCTGTGTACTTTATTGGTATAGCATGTATCATTCACATTATTCTTTGTTTCTTTTTCTGTAACTTGGATACAAGGTGTTATTTGTCATATGTTGCCAACAACAAAGGCCTTTGTCGGTTATGAAGGAAATTGGCAAAAGATTGTCTTTGTGTCACTTAATAGTGGTACATGCGTCATTGAGGGTAGAAATTACCATATTTAAAGTAAAATGGTATTGCATATTTTGAGGAATGGTTAACAGAAATTAAATTACCATCCTTGGTAATCATAATCTAGGCACTATCATGAAAGAGTCGGCAGGGATTTTAATTTTGTTTTGCCAATATTTAAAGTTCATTCTTTTGACCTAGATAAGGACATGTTTATGTTTACATGGTCGACTGGTGACCTGCATTAGTCAGCTGTTACTGAGGTTATGTTTATATTATCCATATGACAGTATGGTAGAGGTTAATACAGCAGCATAGATACACAGCTGTAGGTTAACTATTTTGATCATACAAGTTTAAAATCAATATATCGAATACTGAATTGAATGTTAAAGGAAGGCTTCATAACTACTTGTTTTTACTTGTAATGATATTCTCTTAGTTCTTGATATAGTATGTCTAATTTTTAATTGTTGTATATTCACAAAATTTGATCATAAAAATTCTAACCAGAGCGGTGGTTGTCCAAACAGGATAATAAAATTGGTTTGTGTAACGTAACGTAACACAACACTCGAGTCTGTACATTTTTGATGTTTATTTACACAGAAGAATATTTCGTACATAACTTTCATAATTCAGTCTTAACAAGTGTCATATTTAAAACCTAACTTAATATCTACGAGACCCATTACTAGGTCTCATGCACCTGGTCTCTTCTAGACCCTTCTGCCCCTAGACCCTTCTCTCTCTCGAGATATCTAAAACATCAGTATATAGTAATTCGCTAAGATCAGTTGATAATTTGAGGTATAAAACGTGTGGGTTTGATATAATAAACAATTACATAAATGCATCAACAATATATCAGTTTGACAGATGTGTATCTGGTGTACTGTCTGACCTAACTGATTATTTTACATTTATACATAATTTATTTTAGGTCGATTGTGAAGGAAGTTCTACAACTTATATTAATCACTCTCGACACCTCATTCCTGATGGAATCCATTGCCACAAGGGTGTGAGAGAAGAGGCCAGTTTCCCTTTTAATGCTGAGCGCCAAGCAAGGGAGCTATGCTACCATTTTTTATGTCTTTGGTATGACGCGGCCTTGAATCGAACCCACGACCTCCCGCACTCGGAGCAGACGCTCTACCACTAGGCTATCGAGGCGGTTGGATAATAAAATTGATTGAACTGTTATAGAATTACATTACATCAATTATTTGCGCTGTATATTATAACTTTCATGGCAAATAAGTGATGTTTATGTGTAAACTTTAAAACTGTTTGATCAATTTTATCATCCTGTTTGGATATTTTTGTATCTATTATAAGCACAAAAATACAAGTTCTTAACATTATTATTACCTCCCTTTTCTTTATCAGGATAGGGTTCTTATGCTAAAAGTAGTTTTTAAACAATTGCTTATTGGTACAGCAAGCTTGTTTTACAATACAAATAGCTATCAAACAGGACATTTTGATTTTTTAGACTAAAGGGAGGTAATAAAATTTTATAAATCATGCATTTTTATAGGTATCTGTAGGTAACTTAGAAATGGTCCTTTTTTTTCAAAGGTGAAAAATGTCAGAAAATGTTGCCGAACACCTTAAAACACCTTTAAAAGCTAGGGACATAAAAATATTGTATAAAAAAATTATTATTGTATTCTCAGGGATAGGAAAATGGGTGAAGGGCAAAACTTAGTAGTAATATGCTTGTATGTGTGCTATAAAGACAGCACCTGTCTTGACCACTTACACATACTTTTTTGTTTGATGGTGGTAACTATCTTTTGAAGCCTGTAGTTTATATGGCCTTTATTATTGTATGAATATTCTTTTATGGCTATTTTGAAGGTTTGGCCTCAGGACAACCTGGTTAACTGTTACCTGAATTGACAAAGTTACCCCTGGTCTTATTATTTAAAGTATAAATTTTGAAGAAGGAAAGGTATTTTTTAGGGAGTCTATATACTGTTTTGAAGTTGAGGTATTATAACATTTTATTACATGTTTTTCATGCAGTGAATTATTGCAATATTAGAGTGAAGATGTATCTGGTATCTGGAAATAACAAGGAGCTATGTTTTCAATACGCAGAATCATGTCTCCGGGTGTATGACCAAACATGTTGTTTTTTGAGGTTTTAAGTTAGGTGCAGATCATATGAAGGTCAAGGTCATCTTTATATACTATTAGGTCGGTTTGTAGGTCTTGCCACAAGGCTTGTTGAGTGTGAGTATGAACTAAGTTGGGTCATTAATGTGGGCTGTATGACCAAAAATGATGCTTAGTATGGTTTTAAGTTTGAAGGTGAAGGTCATATGAGGGTCAAGGTCATTAATATGTAGATCAGTTTGAAGGTCTTGCCACATTTTGGGATTGTTGAGTGTGAGTAATGTTGCATATATAGTACGGTTTTAAGTTTGAAGGTGAAGGTCATATGAGGGTCAAGGTCATTAATATATAGATCAGTTTGAAGGTCTTGCCACACTTTAGGATTGTTGAGTGTGAGTAATGTTGCATATATAGTACGGTTTTAAGTTTGAAGGTGAAGGTCATATGAGGGTCAAGGTCATTAATATATAGATCAGTTTGAAGGTCTTGCCACATTTTAGGA
Organism: Mercenaria mercenaria; assembly: GCF_021730395.1. Classification (NCBI taxonomy): domain Eukaryota; kingdom Metazoa; phylum Mollusca; class Bivalvia; order Venerida; family Veneridae; genus Mercenaria; species Mercenaria mercenaria. The sequence continues at coordinate 66,233,367 of NC_069372.1, forward strand.
TTGTTGAGTGTGAGTAATGTTGCATATATAGTACGGTTTTAAGTTTGAAGGTGAAGGTCATATGAGGGTCAAGGTCATTAATATAGATCAGTTTGAAGGTCTTGCCACATTTTAGGATTGTTGAGTGTGAGTAATGTTGCATATATAGTACGGTTTTAAGTTTGAAGGTGAAGGTCATATGAGGGTCAAGGTCATTAATATATAGATCAGTTTGAAGATCTTGCCACATTTTAGGATTGTTGAGTGTGAGTAATGTTGTATAGTACGGTTTTAAGTTTGAAAGTGAAGGTCATATGAGGGTCAAGGTCATTAATATATAGATCAGTTTGAAGATCTTGCCACATTTTAGGATTGTTGAGTGTGAGTAATGTTGCATATATAGTACGGTTTTAAGTTTGAAGGTGAAGGTCATATGAGGGTCAAGGTCATTAATATATAGATCGGTTTGAAGATCTTGCCACATTTTAGGATTGTTGAGTGTGAGTAATATTGCATATATAGTACGGTTTTAAGTTTGAAGGTGAAGGTCATATGAGGGTCAAGGTCATTAATATGTAGATCAGTTTGAAGGTCTTGCCACACTTAAGGATTGTTGAGTGTGAGTAATGTTGCATATAAAGTACGGTTTTAAGTTTGAAGGTGAAGGTCATATGAGGGTCAAGGTCATTAATATATAGATCAGTTTGAAGATCTTGCCACATTTTAGGATTGTTGAGTGTGAGTAATGTTGCATATATAGTACGGTTTTAAGTTTGAAGGTGAAGGTCATATGAGGGTCAAGGTCATTAATATATAGATCGGTTTGAAGATCTTGCCACATTTTAGGATTGTTGAGTGTGAGTAATGTTGCATATATAGTACGGTTTTAAGTTTGAAGGTGAAGGTCATATGAGGGTAAGGTCATTAATATATAGATCGGTTTGAAGATCTTGCCACATTTTAGGATTGTTGAGTGTGAGTAATGTTGCATATATAGTACGGTTTAAGTTTGAAGGTGAAGGTCATATGAGGGTCAAGGTCATTAATATATAGATCGGTTTGAAGATCTTGCCACATTTTAGGATTGTTGAGTGTGAGTAATGTTGCATATATAGTACGGTTTTAAGTTTGAAGGTGAAGGTCATATGAGGGTCAAGGTCATTAATATATAGATCGGTTTGAAGATCTTGCCACATTTTAGGATTGTTGAGTGTGAGTATGAAGTAAATCGGGTCATTAATACGGGCTGTAGGCAATCAGGTTCATACGGATGGATGGATAAATGGACAGTTCAGTCGCTGTTTTAAATGCCCGGGCACATAAAAAAATTTGTTTCTTATTCATGTAAGATCAAAATATCTTTCTCACTCATGAACACCTTATCAATGACTAGGCCTCTTGTGAAAATGTTGCATTCTTGCACTGAAACAAAGAAACATCCTCTGTGTATTACTGGGTGGACTTTTATACTATCAGTGTTTGTCTCTTTTAGCTGGCCTATATAATGTTAAAAACAAACATCATTTTGATATAGACATATACAGATTTCATTGCGCAAGATTAAACTCAGTGTTGTACGTATATAAACAGAATATATAAACTTACAAATCAAAACATTGTGACTGCGCATGTCCCTTCGGATTGTATATATAGATATAAATCGTATAGGTAAATCTTGTATATAATAAGTCTATTGAACTAGATTTTAAGCGGGATATTTTTGCACCTTTACATTGTGGTTGTTGTGGTTTATTTATTTGTTAGGACAGTTAGATTCACGGCTGTAACGTACCAAAGGTTAGTGCTCTTTCTCTTCCTTTGTTTCTTTGTTTGAGACTGAACATGCTTGCTCTTGTACTTCCATTTTTCACTTTTATTTGATTCTGTTTTATTACTTTTAATACCTGAGGACTTTTGGAATGTTAAACTGATTTAAAAAAAAAAAAAAACACACACACAAAATTTAGAACAATTGTTGAACAGTTAAGGTATTTTGTATAACAATTACCAGTAAATTATTCGATGTCACCATATGGTCGCCTTCCATAGTGGATTATATATCTCTATATTAAGGTAAAAGTCTTTTGTTAATACAATTAATACAATAAAACCGCAGCAGAACAATAGATTAAGTGCATATTTGTGTAAATATGCCATTTGCAATTCAAATAATTCTAATGGGAATCAAAACAAATATGTGAAGTCAAAATTTGCATTTCTTGATTTGACATGTGCGTATCGGCACGTTGGACAATTTATAAATTGAACTGAAAATAGAACAGATTACTACCTGACATATACCAGGGTGTGTTTATAATTGATTGATGATACATCACCTAGGTGTTGTTTTGCTATATAATTCTTAGTAATTTAAGACACAATCATGTTGTTCTGTAAACAGTGTGAAATATACAGTTGATTAGAGGTGTATGATATTTGAATTAGTAACTAAATTTCAGCAATCATGTGAAATTTGCTATTAGCCGAATGCAGGAAACGTTTTGAATGGTTAATGTAGTAACAGCTATTTGAATGACAGTTGCTTTTTTTTTATTATTATTTATAGTATTTCAACTAAATTTGATGTTCGACTGTTGGTTTGGATGTGCTAAAAGTAGTTCAGGACTCCCATTTCAATTTAGTTAATAGTTTGTAAGATTTTAGTTTTCAAGTTTCAAGTTTATTGGCATAATCAGCAAACAATATGCCTTTAGCCATTTACAAACACACAATACTATGGCAAAGACACATACACATAATATCTGTAGTAAAAATGAAATGCTTTAAGGTTTAGCAGTATATCACCAAGTCACAAAAATGTTTGGTAAAGGAACAATTAACACTTTTACCAACAACCTACATGTCACATTGTTTTGCCTTACTGTCCTGTACCATTGGATACTTAAAATATTCTCAAATGTTGTCCCCATTTATAAAAGAATGCCATTACAGAATTGCATCAAAACAAAGACATGTAACAGTTCTTTAAAAATGGCGTTAAACTATTCAGAAGTATGGACCCTTAATGCAGTCCCTTTCCAGAATTCAATACTTGTGTCAGCAAATTGATGACTTATTAATATGCTTTATATAATTATGCTGTTTAATTTTCATGTAAAACAACTCTTTCTTTCTATGATTTGGTGATGTTCGAAATTTTTTTTCCAAATTCTAGACCTTAACTCCTGACTTCATTTCAGCAAGTATGATCTTAATATATGAGCCGTGCCATGGGAAAACCAACATAGTGGGTTTGCGACCAGCATGGATCCAGACCAGCCTGCGCATCCGCGCAGTCTGGTCAGGATCCATGCTGTTCGCTAACAGTTTCTCTTATTGCAATAGGCTTTGAAAGCAAACAGCATGGATCCTGACCAGACTGCGCGGATGCGCAGGCTGGTCTGGATCCGTGCTGGTCGCAAACCCACTATGTTGATTTTCCCATGGCGCGGCTCATATTATGATGGAGTGGTTCCTTAAACTATGCTTTAAGGCATCATGTAGTAAGAGTAAGGCATTCCTATACAGTCCTAGGTAATCTGGCCTCCAAAAGGAGATGCACATATCCTGTCCCCAGAGCATTGTGCCTGCTGGTAATTTAAGAACCTAGCTGTCATTTTAACAACACCTCTGTTGGACAGTAATTAAATTTTTGATATAGGCTTTGTCATCATTAAGTCTCTGTATCACATATTTAATCTTTAGCCTGCTTGCGGCAAGAGAATCTGTCTTTGCGACCAGTGCAGATGATGATCAGCCTGCATATCATGGTCTGCCCTGTTTGTCATTCAATCAGTATCTTTTTTGGTATATTATAAACACCCCTTTTAACAGTTAATGGTACTGTCCAAATTGAAAGATGGACAAGTTCATTACAGAAATTTAGCAGAGTATTTAAAGGGTTAATTATGCCTTCATTGGCAGTACAGCCTGTAGGACAAGCAAGTATAGCTTTGACATTTCATACACCCCACATTTTGTTTCCAACTAAATTTAGCTTTTAGATATCCTTACTCAGCTGTAGACAGATAAATATGTTTCATAAATTTTATTTCATTTACCCAAGGGGATCTTAATGGCCCTGAGTTCCATACTTGGTGGCAATGTTGGTGAAATTATTTGACAAAAGTCATTATGTTTCTAATCATTCATCATTCTGTCTATGCCTGTATAATCAGCAACATAACTTTAACAGTCAAAGCACCGAGTACTGCTGGAGGTTGCTAAGGAATAAGCAAAATACTCCAATTTTCTTCCAAAATAGAAAATACAAGAAAAGCAGCAGAGCCTCAGCCTTGCAAATTACATAACCCTTACCCTGCTAAATTTCTAAAATGGACTGGTCCATCATTCAGTTTGGACAATACCATTTACTATTTGAAGGGTGTTCACTGAAAATTTACTGACTGAACAGTGAACAGTGCAGATCTTGATCAGACTGCACAGGCAAAGGCAGAATCAATCGCATCCAGCATGATAAGAAGTGATGGATACTTGAGAGAGCTGTATATTATTCTATAACAAAAGTCAAAGTGTTAAAAGTGTTATAGACTTACTTGTCAACAAATGTAAACACCGATATCAAGGTTAAACAATATCAAGAAGAGATTATGGATATATACCAAAAGGTCATACTGATATTGTATTGATATTTTAATCTGAACAGCATGTGGTTAACTTTTGGTGTTTACTAGGCTTAAAGATTAACACAATGGATCAGCTGATCATGCACTAACAGGTCGTTTTGGTGCAAACTCACCGTGGGGGTCCTTAGCTTAGTCTATATTGTATACTACACCTACCAAAAATGGCATTAAGTAACATGTAAGGTTTATGCACTGATTTTGTTGTACTAATACAGTTAAGATTGAATTTTTTTTTCAAATTGCAATAAAATTACTATTATATTTATACGTACAATGTATATATTTACTCGTCAATTTTATTTTGCAGTTGGATAGAGTCATTACACAGTGGTGTGACAAGGATTAGATTTAATTTTAATTTGTTCAAATTGTGCATATAAATCAAGCTTTTTATATGCCCATTTTGAAAAAAAATGAACATATTGTATAATGTGCATCTCTCTCTGTCTGTCTGTCTGCCCGACCTTCAGTCATTAAACATGTACGGAGCATAACTTTATAACCATTAAAGATACTGACTTTAAACTTGGCACATAGGTAGATAGCAATGAGACAAAAGGAAGAGCCCTTGCATCAGCTGTGTATGTCAAAGGTTAAGGTCTCAGATTGAGCTAAAAGTACAAAACTGTCCATCATATTTTGTGTCCGGAGCATAATGAAATTATTATAACCATGCAAGATATTGACTTCAAACTTGGCATGTAGGTAGGTGGCAATGAGACGATGTGCAGAACACATGAACTGGGTCTGTAGGTCAAAGGTCAAGGTCACAAATTGAGCTCAGAGGTCAAATCTGTCTGTCATATTTTGTGTCCGGAGCATAAGGTATTGACTTCTAACTTGGGATGTAGGTAGGTGGTGATAAGACAATGTGCAGAATGTAGTTTCTTGCCCTTAGTATCCTGTTACCACCACCTGCACACACACACACACACACACACACCACACCCTGCTCCTCCCTCCCCTACCCCACCCCATACACACACCAAAAAGAAATCTGTAAATTTTGCTTCTGTCCTCCACTAGTATCAACCCTTTCGGAATAATGTTGTCCCGCTTGGCGGAGCTCTAGTTATTCACAGTGTTTAGAACCTACAGTATGTTGTTATTCACAGTGTTTAGAACCTACAGTATGTTGTTATTCACAGTGTTTAGAACCTGCAGTACGACTGTGCGTTCATTTAGAGTTCCTGAACTAGAAAATCACTTTCTTTTTTAGACCAGATTCATTTGAACAAAACAATGTTGCAAATGTCAGTCATGGAGATTTCCTTTGAAGAACAGTTGTACCATTTAACCTGTTTCAGATATCAGCATTTGATAAATTTTCTAAGTAAAATTCAATGAAATGTATTATTTGTTGTTTAAACAGTGTTGATAATGAATACCATTTCTGTGGATTGGAGGCATTATCACTGTTTATGAGTCAGGATGAGAGAGATTTTCTAGATTTATTAGGCTTTTAAGTTACATTAATCTATTAAGGAAAACATTTATTTATGTTAAAATATAACAGATGACATTAGTGATGCCAGGAATCTGTGGTTCAGGAGGAGGCAAAAAACTGTGATAACATTCGGAAAATGAAGGATGACCTTCTTTCAGTTTAGAGAAAATACGAACTTTGATTGGCTGCATGTGCAAGCTAAACTATTATATGGCTTTTAAAATGTTTGTCTAAATAATTACATTATTTCCAGTCATGATTTCATTGTTTCCATAATTATATTTAAGTATCTGTTAGAAACAGCAGAGATCTGTCACTGCATTGTTTATTGTTACTGCATGTGTGTTAGAATAAGTTGGTTCATTGTCCTGTAACATTTGGAGCAGATGTTCCATGTCAGTTAGGTATAAATTTATAAAAATATATAAATGTCTTCTTTAATGAGAATATGTTCACTGTTTGCATGAGCTTAATGAACCCCTGTGAGATAGGAAACCAGTCATCTTCCTGTATTTGTCCCTGAACCTTGTACAAGAACCTTTCAGTTCATTGCCTAACATTTGATTCAACATGCTTTCTGTCAAGTATTTATAGGAAATGTGATTGCTCTCTTGAAAACGAATATAGGCTGTGTAACAGAGATTAATTTATGTACAGTTGTTTTGTCCTAGTATGTTCTTATTCTGCTTAAAATCTTGGTTGTTTAATTTGTCAGACTGTCATTGTCTTGAACTACATGTTGGTTTTATTCCAACAGCCCAGATAATTATCATACTTTTTCCAGAGCTTTTAGGGGGAATCTGGATAAGGATGAAGAAATATTGATTTTAAGATGTCAAGATTCAGCTGAGCAAAACAAGGTTGTAAATGAGTCATGCAGATTCCTTTCAAACAGTTTTCTGAGAAATAATGGACCAGGTTTGCATTTTGTTTCAGCTATTAGCATTAAATACATTTTCTACCAAAAATCAATGACCAGTTTGAAACATGTTTCCTGTTAAAATAGTGTTGATGATAAATACCATTCCTGGATTGGAGAGATTTTCTTGAATTATTGGGCTCTGATAACTGTGTGCATTATTCAGTTAGAAACTATTAATTTTATGCCAAGAATCTGTGGTTACATGGAAGAAATAAATTTGATAAATAGCCTAATTATAATTATATATACAGCTCAGTCTGGTTTATCTCTGGCAAAAAATAGATAGACCTGCATTGTCAAAATTCAAAATATCATTGCCTCCCTGGTGTCTTGCACACACATGTTTCAACAAATATAGGTGTTATATCACAGAACATAATTTAAAAATGTTCATCATTTCAAGAAACCAATGATCTTTGGTGGCAACCATCACTTGCTTCATTGTCCTTACATTTGGAACATGTTCCATGTCAGTTATATATTTAGAACATGTTCATATGTTAGTCAAGCATTTATAAAATATGTGGTTGTTGTTCTTTGATGAGAATAAATGTTTTTGCCTTAGAGCTATATATACCAAAGCAAAGATATAGAAAGTAGGCTGTTTTTATGCTGTTATTGTCCTTGGGCTTGTTTTTGGCTTGTTTAATTTGTTGTTACATGGCACAGACTGTCTGTGTCTTGGTTTATATAAGGTTTCTATACAACTAGAATTTCTAAAGATATAATCTTTTCTTGTGGATATATGTCTGTAACCATTTATAAAACCAGTTGAAATGTTGGCCTTCTTGTTCATTTTTCTGGGCTTTTACTAAAACTTAGCAAAGAGTACTGGCCTAACACAGTTAATACTTCAGTAGAACTTTCTGGTTGCTAATTAATTAAAACTACAGAATTACTTACTTGCCACTAATTTATCCATTTTGAGACTATATATTGATACATTATTATTGCCAGTACTTAGAATTATTCAACTACAGGTGCTATTTAATTGTTTTTATTCATCCTAATCTTTATAAAATTAATGTACATGTACTTCATAAGAAAAATACATAAAATCATATATTGCTACTTAAATTCAAGAGAACATTTTTACCATAAAAAAGAAGTTATATCATGTGGCAGGAAAAAAACATTGATTTTGCAAGCTCTGACAGCACCTGTATGTCAGGTTGTCACTGGCTATTATTGCTGATTAAGGAAGTCTGGAAATTTTCCAGAAAATTGTTATCTGGTAGATTATAGATGGAAACAGAAGAATTGAATAGGATTAGCAAGGAAATCAGGAAGATCTGTTAGTACAGCCAAATTGTCTGGCAACTGTCAGCCATTGTCAGCTAGATCTGCTGTTGATATTTAGGTCAAATGAAAAAAAGACCTAACTGAAGTATTGACCTGATTATTTTAAAACAACTAGGTCAGTATGTCACATCTTCTAAGCATAGACGAAAACAGATTGACATTTTTTGTATTTTCGGAAAGAGAATTTAGAAAACAATTAACTCGCAGTGAACGTATTGACAGGATCTGTTTCATGTGCAGTCCGTAACTCTGCTATTCATCGAGGTATTATTATACAACTTGGCAGAAATTTTCACCATAATGAGACGATGTGCTGTGTTTTTTCATACTAAATTCAAGCGTTTGTACCCATTATGGTGATACAGCAATATCATGATTATATTCAAGGTCAAAAACTCAAGGTCAGGTTAGCGACTTAGGCCCTATTAGGGCCATTATGACCTTCTTGTAGGATTTTGTCTGTTATAACCCAAATATGTTAGATTCTGAATGAAAAGTCTCTAAAGTAATTGGGCATTTCTGTTATTTCTTCTGGAAGCAAATATATTACAGACTTCATTTAACAGAATAATGAAAAACACCAATGCTGATTGTAAGAGAATGTTTTGTGGTAGATGCAATGTTGGGAAGTGACTTGATTATTATGGTATAGGAAGATAAATGGAATTGTTCCCAGAATTTGACCGAGATTTCAGACTACAGAATTCATTTGATTTGATTGTTATAGAGCTATGGTTTTATGGAAATCACATGATTGGGTATTGTTGTTTCTGGAAGATCATCTTTAGAGAAAATGATTTTAAGCATGCAGTTGATCTGGTGTTAGTTTCAGACTTTCTAATCTTTGTTGAAGTTAAAATGGAAAAAAAAAAAAGCTATATCTTAAGACACATTATTTTAAAGGCAACAGTGTTTTGTAATAAATAAATAATTCAAAACTTAAGAATTGCTAAACTTTTTTGACAGGGCAGTTTTATCAACTCTTATGAACACTGTTTGAAAGTCCAAACAATAATGATTTAAGTTGAAGCTACAATTATGAAAGTTGAACGAAAGATGTTGAAATCGCAGTTATAAAAGTTAATACCACTAAAACGAAAACACAAAATCATGTTTTTGTGGCTACTTGATTTTGTTTTGTATTTTCACCCTTTAAGACGAACTTGTGGGTTTGACTTTCATCATAATGGTTTTATGTTATTATTATGCCTTTAACTTCCGGCATCATCGTTTTAGGGGAAAAATTAAAAACAATATGTAATTGTCCAAACAGAACACCATAGTTTATAATGGTTTTAAATTTTGATAAAATTTGTCTCAATGAGCATCTTGTGGTTTGGGCAGAAAAATAAGATACATGTTGGTCCAAAGAGAAGACTGTAATTTTTATTGTCTTAAATTTTGTTGTTACCTCAGCATGTTCCTTTTTTATGCCCCGGAAGGGAGGCATATAGTTTTTGAACCGTCTGTCAGTCTGTCCGCAATTTTCGTGTCCGGTCCATATCTTTGTCATCGATGGATGGATTTTCAAATAACTTGGCATGAATGTGTACCACAGTAAGACGACATGTCGCGCGCAAGACCCAGGTCCGTAGCTCAAAGGTCAAGGTCACACCTAGACGTTAAAGGTCATTTTTCATGATAGTGCATTCGTGTCCGGTCCATATCTTTGTAATCCATGGATGGATTTTCAGATAACTTGGCATGAATGTGTACCACAGTAAGGCGATGTGTCGCGAGCAAGACCCAGGTCTGTAGCTCAAAGGTCAAGGTCACACTTAGACGTTAAAGGTCATTTTTCATGATAGTGCATTCGTGTCCGGTCCATATCTTTGTAATCCATGGATGGATTTTCAAATAACTTGGCATGAATGTGTACCACAGTAAGAGGACGTGTCGCGCGCAAGACCCAGGTCCGTAGCTCAAAGGTCAAGGTCATACTTAGACGTTAAAGGTCATATTTCATGATAGTGCATTGATGGGCATGTCCGGTCCATATCTTTGTCATTCATGCATGGATTTTAAAATTATTGGGCATGAATGTGTACCACAGTAAGACGACGTGTCAAGTGCAAAACCCAGGTCCGTAGGTCAAAGGTCCTAAACTCGAACATCAGCCATAACTTTTCATTCAAAGTGCCATCGGGGGCATGTGTCATCCTATGGAGACTGTGAGCTCTTGTTGTTTTATATATTAGAATTTTTCATTATGACATAATTGTTTAGGATATAAAGTAGGGCTGGGTACCGCCTTGAAAAAAATACCGCGGTATACCATGGTTTTTTCCTAATTACCGCGGTATATACCACGGTATACCACCATATTTATCGACTGCTATGGTAGTGGTTATAAATATTGTGAGAAACTCTCAGAAATACTTAATTTATTATGAACAACAACGAAGACTAGTTACTTGACTAGAATTAAAGAAAAAATATTAACTTGACTAATGACTAGTTAGATTAATGACCCTTAGTATTTTTTACTAGCGTGTATTCGTCGGAAGACGCCATATTGTCTCTGGGGAAGCACTGGGTCACATGTATATAGGTCGCGCTTGTTTGAAGTTCGATTCGTGCACCCATTTGATAAACCAGTAACGTTTACAAATAGTATGAAGGCTTCATCAAATCGTTTTCAAACAAAAAATAATAAATTTCGATTCAACATTTTCCATACTATTTATTTCTTTTTTAATACATGCAAATACATACCGGGATATTTTAAACTATCATCATTTAAACAAGAAGTCGGGACCCGCCGAATTTATCAGACTCAAAGTGATTGGGGATCACGCGGCCGATCATACATGTTCAATTGTACCATTGGGTGGTTATTTTTGGAAACTAATAATAGTAGCATGGGAATTCCAGAGATATAGATCGGGAAAATCATGCATGGTGTTAATTGTAGTTACGGAAGGCTACATAGACAATGTAAATTAAAAATAAACAGAATTACGTAGGGATAATGTTGATAAAATACCGGTATTCCCCAATGGTACCGCGGTATCGTACCACGGGAAGATGGTACCACGGTTACCGGTATACCGGTAATACCGCGCACCTCTAATATAAAGCTTATGGTTTCTTTTTAAAAAAGGGCTAAGCATCAGTATATTAACTATAAAGGTTACAATAATGCCATTGACTGCCGTCACATGGGATTTGGATTTATGAGTTGCTTCCCTTTGTTACTCTAACACCATTTGCATTTAGTGACTTATAAATGCATAAATAGATACTGTAAAGTAATAATAAGTATTCTTAGTACTTGTTTACCACTTGTTTACCATAAATTACGTGTTCTTAAACTAGAAATAAATAGTCTTTTAATTTATATCAATTAAAATATGACTAAACTGTAATATAAGTCTGACAGCTTCTATTATTACAAGTAAAAAAACACTCCCTGATACATCAGTTTAGAGGATGTTTAGGATGTGTCACTCAAAATAAAGTGATTTTTTAGTGACACATCAAAAACCTCATCTAAATTATGTTGCAACCATTACTGTACATCATACTTTCTGATAGGGAAATAAAATGAGCCGTGCCATGAGAAAACCAACATAGTGGGTTTGCGACCAGCATGGATCCAGACCAGCCTGCGCATCCGCGCAGTCTGGTCAGGATCCATGCTGTTCACTAACAGTTTCTCCAATTCCAGTAGGCTTTAAAAGCGAACAGCATGGAGCCTCATCTAAATTATGTTGCAAATATTACTGTACATCATACTTTCTGATAGGGAAATAAAATGAGCCGTGCCATGAGAAAACCAACATAGTGGGTTTGCGACCAGCATGGATCCAGACCAGCCTGCGCATCCGCGCAGTCTGGTCAGGATCCATGCTGTTCGCTAACAGTTTCTCCAATTCCAATAGGCTTTAAAAGCGAACAGCATGGAGCCTGACCAGACTGCGCAGATGCGCAGGCTGGTCTGGATCCATGCTGGTCGCAAACCCACTATGTTGGTTTTCTCATTGCACGGCTCAAATCATGTAATTGAGGAGCAGCTGCTGCTTTTGTATCCAAGGTAATTAGGTTAAAAATAGAAATGTTGTATAATTTACCAATTTCTTGTTCCATATTGATAAAATGTGAATTTTATGCATACTTAATGTTCTTTGTCTCTGCTTACAGATATTGATCCAGTGTTTGGTTGGTTGCTCATTAGACAAAGAGAGAAAAAACAAGTCACAACAGTGTTAGAAAATACACAAAGGAGGCGAGGGTAGCTGGCAACAGTACAGAGTTTCTACTTGCAGTCCATATAATCTACATAGACATAGATATTATACCTATAATAAACATTTATAGACAACTAGTGACTGGAAATTGCTGGGCAGGAAGAAGAAGCAGAAAATTTGTGACACTATTACCGCTGTTGATTTCTGTGTAAGGTTATTGGTTATTGGTTGGAACATTCTTTGTCTGAGTAAACTGGAGGCTTGTTTATACAGAAATCAGGCATCTGTTAGATAATAAATATTATATAGGAAATAATCGTGATATAGTAGGCTGTCAGTGCTTTGTATTTTGATATTTTGGTAACATATTATTGGAGAACTGCTTGACGTACTATTGGGGGAAAACAAGGTAGGAAGAAGTGTAGCATAGACAGTTGGATTGTTTTCATAGAATGGTTATTCGATCGTCAGGGCATATGAGCATTTATGAGGAAATTATTGCAACATTTTGCTTCAAAACATTTCTGAAACCAGTCAATTAAGTTTGAAATAGTGAAGGAAAAGATTGTTTACATAATTGTGAAACAAGGATCAAAACATTTGAAACCAGGAAGTATTAGGATAAGGCAAAGGGAAATTTAAACAATCCGATATTCTGAAATTCTATATATTATCAGGAAGTTAATAACAATGATTCTGTGAGCACGGAAGAAGTTACTTTTTATCAACTTGAAATGAATGTAGTAAAAGCTTGTGGTAATGGCTTGTCTTTGATAGAAGGTATGCTCTTGGATTGAATTAAATTCAAGAGCTCACAAAAAATACGAAAATAGGTGAGAAGATTTTATCGTTCTTGACAAAATTCTGTGATAGAGGGCTGCTGGAAGAGGAAGAAGTTGAAAGAGTCAAGATGGTTAAGACGTTTCAAGCATATTTGCCGAATAAGTGCCACAGATTGTACAGTTGCGTCCACTGCCGTGCGCATCTGGCGAATCACGATGAACTTATTTCAAAGGTAAATTTATTTTGTTTATCTTCATTAAAATTTTGCAGGTTTTAAAATTTGGAATAACGTTTATTGCATGATAAGTCACAATAACACTAAATATAAATTGTGTTCAGTTTAAGCCTTACCTAAATTTCTAAAATGAAATTGTCCATCTTCCAATTTGGACAGTGCCATTACCTGTCTAAAGAGGTTCTTACCCCTTACCCATAATACTCTTGATTAGGCTGCACAGGTGTGCAGTCTGATCATGATCTACACTGGTCGCAAAGGCAGAATCAATCCTGCCTAGCATGATAAGGGTTGAAAATATTTTGTCTGCAAAGCAAAGAAAAATTTTGAGCTCCAGATCAGTACTGATCTTAACAACAATGTTAATGTTTTTATGTAACGAACATTCTTCTTCCATAATTCTTGCCCCTGAAAAGTTAGATAAGTGTTTCAAATAATACATTCCACCTGTAGTAAATTCACTTAAAAGACTGAAGGTATTTTTTTCACCCACAAAGATTGATAGACAACTTGTTAAGGTACAAAGATTACACCATAAGTATTTGGCACAGTATCAATGCTCTGTACTGTTGTATATATTATTCAAGAATCAGATGAGAAATACAGGCCTGTAATTATAAAGAGGAAGAAAGCTTTATGTTTGATAATGAACTTTAAAGAAGGCAAAGACAAAAAAAGAAAGTTGATCGCAATAACTTAATGTAAAAATTGACACAGAAAATAACAGGTCTTTACATGAAAAGAATGATTCTTTTAAAAATGTCAAAAAGAGTACCTAGCTGTTCAACAGGTTTTAGAAACTTTTTGGAATAGTTGATGACAGAGTATACCAAGAAAAGTAAATTTTAACCCTTACCCTGCTAAATTTCTATAATGGACTGGTCAGTCATTCAATTTGGGCAATACCATTTATTATTCGAAGGGGTGTTTACTGAAAATTTACTGACTGAATAGCGAACAGTGCAGACCATGATCAGACTGCACGGATGTGCAGGCAGATCTTGGTCTGCACTGGACGCAAAGGCAGAATCACTTGCCGCCAGCAGGCTAAAAGTTAAAAGCAACTGTATGATGAAAACTGTCTTCCCTTGAGCATGTTGAGTGGAACTTGAAAAGGCTCTCCAAAGTACATTTTGCTGCACCCAGTCACCTTTTCAGCATATCACAGGGGAAATGAATTTATGAAAAGTTGTAAAGTCCAGTTGAGTACACCACAGTGAAATTGAATTTGCATAATAATTGATAATCAACAGTTCAGTCAATATTAAACAGTCTGTGGGTCCCATGGTGCTGGTATTGATTGTTCATTGGTGGGGTTCCTTAAAGATATTCTATATTTGTTCTGAGTCATCTTGGCTTATTTGTAAATTCTCTCCAATAGCTTATACAAACAGTGCAAGGAAGTGCAGTATTTAATATTGCAGTTTGATGATCAATAACAGGCCTAATTGGAGGAATAAACTTAGATAATCTTGCTTAATTGCAAGGGGTGAGAATCTATAATTTCGTTTACATAGGACACATCATAGGTGCATTTCTTTTGCCAACTATAAAACTAGATCTATAATTTATTAAGGTAATTTTCTCGTTTTGCTCTAGAATTCATGTAATTTATTAGATTTTAACTGATAAATTATTAAGTTATAACTTATTAGTAATTGTAAACAGAAAGTGAAGAGGTCTTGGTTTCATCATCCAATTTCAAACTTTCACCATGCTAAATTTCTAAAATGGACAGGTCTATCATTCAATTTGAGCAATACCATTTAATATTGTTCGAAGAGGGGTTCACTGAAAAGTTACTGACTGAATAGCGAACAGCGCAGACCATGATCAGCTTGTATACGTCCTTGCAGGCTGATCTTGGTCTGCACTGGTCGCAAAGGCAGAACAGGCTAAGGTTTACATTCTGGTCTTGAAACCTAAAATGCTGTGGTAAATGGCCAAAAGGCCTCATTCAATTTTATACAATTATCATTAATACAAATGTATGTAAATTTACTCAAATACAAAAACATTCACAGAATGAATAGCTGTACATGAAGCACCTGTCAATCAGTCCTTGTCATTAACAAATGATGTACTTTATTCATATGAAGTAAGTCAGTAGGTCGCTGATAATTGATTCAGTCAGTCATTTCCTGATGCATTTTTGCCAGGGTTAGAAGAAAGTGTTTGCCAGGGTTAGAACGAAGTGCTTGAGGAGAAAAAAAAACACTAGAGTAATTAGATTCTGTTTTTTTGTTTTGACAGTTTTTTTCTGTAAGCTCAGCCTTAATGTTCTGTTAATTTGGATAAAATGAAACAGATCTGAAACTCCCATAAAATGAAGAGGGTTTATTCACACTTGGCTTGAAATGATCTAGAGACATGGGCTTCATTGGTCAGGGTGAGGCTTGAAATTTACAAGAAAATGTGCAGTCCTGAACCTATCACGAGTCACGTAGGAAGGAGGAGCTGTTACTGATTCCATTAATATCTGATAATATTAACACAACCAAAAATTACCTAACCTATGATATAGTACTGATTCCCCACACAATTTTAACCTTTAGCCTGCTGGCGGCATGCGACCAGTGTAGACCAAGATCAGTCTGCATGTCTACCCTGTTTGCTAATCAGTCAGTAAATTTCTTCGAATAATAAATCGTACTGCCCAAATTGAATGATAGACCAGTCCATTTTAGAAATTTAGCAGGCTAAGGTTTTGTGTGAAAGTACACAGTTCAGTACAATCTTAATGAAAAGGCATGAGCAAAAATAGGAAACACATAATAAGAAAATGTTTCATAACTTGTACGCCAGTATATTTTCTATCTATTAATACCAGACTTACAGTTGAAAGCTGCAGGCATAGCAATATATCACAGACAGAAACTTTGAATATCTCTGACATAAAATTTTAAGATGATTGACTTATTTCTGCAGCTGCTGCTATGTACTGCTGCTGTTTAAATGTTCTCACACTTGCATTTATTCTTCCTGCCAGCCAGCTTCTATAATCTCATAATAGCCTATCAAAAGATAAAAAAAAAATCTGTAAGAAGTGATAAACAACAGAATCATAACAATAAGAACTGTTTTTCTTTTGTAAGAAAAAGTGGGAAGAAAGCATTTTCCTTGCTGATCATACGATTCAGTGAGATTTGGCTCGGTAAAAGAAAAATATTACAAATTTCACAGCATAGTTACGACGGTTGATCGCAATACTGCCATAACTCCTTTATTACGTCTCCCACCACACAGTGGTGTGGGAGACATATTGATTTACTCCAGTCTGTCTGTGTGTCCGTGTGTCTGTGTGTGTGTCTGTCACAAAGCTTGTCCGCACTCTTAAGTCGAAGATTTCTCATCCGATTTTCACCAAACTTGAACAAAATGTGTTTGACCATAAGACCTCGGCCAAGTTCGATAACTAGCCAAATCGGTCCATGCGTCTTGGAGTTGTGGCCCTTGAATTACCAAAAATCGGTCTTTTTTCTCTTGTCCGCACTCTAATTCGAATATTTCTCATCCAATCTTCACCAAACTTAAACAAAATGTGTTTGACCATGAGACCTCGGCCAAGTTTGATAACTAGCCAAATCGGTCCAGGCATTTTGGAGTTACGGTCCTTGAATTATCGAAAAATTGGCCTTTTTACTCATGTCCGCACACTTAATCAAACATTTCTCATCCGATCTTCACCAAACTTGAACAAAGTGTGTTTGACCATGAGACCTCGGCCAAGTTCGATAACTAGCCAAATCGGTCCAGGCATTTTGGAGTTACGGCCCTTGAATTATCGAAAAATCGGCCTTTTTAGCTCATCTGATTTTTTGAAAAAAAATGATGAGTTATTGTCATCACTTGAGCGGTTGTCGGCGTCGGCGTCGGCGTTGCCTGGTTAAGTTTTATGTTTAGGTCAGCTTTTCTCCTAAACTATCAAAGCTATTGCTTTGAAACTTGGAATACTTGTTCACCATCATAAGCTGACCCTGTATAGCAAGAAACATAACTCCATCTTGCTTTTTGCAAGATTTATGGCCCCTTTTGTACTTAGAAAATATCAGATTTCTTGGTTAAGTTTTATGTTTAGGTCAACTTTTCTCCCAAACTATCAAAATTATTGCTTTGAAACTTGGAATACTTGTTCACCATCATAAGCAGACCCTGTACATCAAGAAACATAACTCCATTTTGCTTTTTGCAAGATTTATTGCCCCTTTTGGACTTAGAAAATCAGTTTTCTTGGTTAAGTTTTATGTTTAGGTCAGCTTTTATCCTAAAACTATCAAAGCTATTGCTTTAAAAACTTGCAACACTTGTTCACCATCATAAGTTGACCCTGTACAGCAAGAAACATAACTCTGTCTGCTTTTTGCAAGATTTATGGCCCTTTTGGACTTAGAAAATATCAGATTTCTTGGTTAAGTTTTATGTTTAGGTCAACTTTTTCTCTTAAACTATCAAAGCTATTGCTTTGAAACTTGCAACACTTCTTCACCATCATAAGCTGACCCTGTACAGCAAGCAGCGTAACTCCATCCTGCTTTTTGCAATAATTATTGCCCCTTTTGGACTTAGAAAATCATTTTCTTGGTTGAGTATTATGTTTAAGTCAACTTTTCTCATAAACTATCAAAGCTATTGCTTTAAAATTTGCAACAGTTTTTCACCATCATAAGTGGACACTGAACATCAAGAAACATTACTCTATCCTGCTTTTTGCAAGAATGATGACCCTTTTTAGACTTAGAAAATCATGGGTAGGACAATATTTCTATTACACAAAAAAAATCAGATGAGCGTCAGCACCCGCAAGGCGGTGCTCTTGTTTATTCTTGTCCGCACTCTAAGTCGAACATTTTTCATCCGATCTTCACCAAACTTGAACAAAATATGTTTGACCATCAGACCTCGGCCAAGTTCGATAACTAGCCAAATCGGTCCAGGCATTTTAGAGTTACCGCCCTTGAATTACCGAAAAAATCTGTCTGTTTACTCTTGTCCGCTCTCTAAGTCGAACATTTCTCATCCGATCTTCACCAAACTTGAACAAAATGTGTTTGGCCATAAGACCTTACCCAAGTTCGATAACTAGCCAAATCCGCCCAGGCACTTTTGATTTATGGCCCTTGAATTACTGATTGGATCCACTCATCCAGACCATCTAATTGGATCCACTCGTCTAAAAGATCTAGAGAAACTAACATTTTTCATAGGGGCAGTTGTGGGAGACATGCGCTTTTCTCAAAAGCATCTCTAGTTTAATATGAGTTAGGGCAGGATTGTGCTCATGGATCTTTCTATGTCAGAGTATTGAAGAAAATTTCACTTGATATTTGCTCATAGGTCTGTGGATCCTGAGGGTAGCAAGATACTGATTAACCTTTACCCTGCTAAATTTCTAAAATGGACTGGTCCATCATTCAATTTGGGCAATACCACATATATTATTCAAAGGGGTGTTCACTGAAAATTTACTGACTGAATAGCGAACAGTGCAGACCAAGATGAGCATGGATGCATAGGCTGATCGGTCTGCACTGGTCGCAAAGGCAGAATCACTTGCCACTAGCAATAGCTAACAGTTAAGTCTTAAGTATATAATTATTATGCCACTTTATGGTTGTACAGGCTGATCGGTCTGCACTGGTCGCAAAGGCAGAATCACTTGCCACCAGCAATAGCTAACAGTTAAGTCTTAAGTATATAATTATTATGCCACTTTATGGTTGTACAGGCTGATCGGTCTGCACTGGTCGCAAAGGCAGAATCACTTGCCACCAGCAATAGCTAACAGTTAAGTCTTAAGTATATAATTATTATGCCACTTTATGGTTGTACAGGCTGATCGGTCTGCACTGGTTGCAAAGGCAGAATCACTTGCCACCAGCAATAGCTAACAGTTAAGTCTTAAGTATATAATTATTATGCCACTTTATGGTTGTACAGGCTGATCGGTCTGCACTGGTCGCAAAGGCAGAATCACTTGCCACCAGCAATAGCTAACAGTTAAGTCTTAAGTATATAATTATTATGCCACTTTATGGTTGTACAGGCTGATCGGTCTGCACTGGTCGCAAAGGCAGAATCACTTGCCACCAGCAATAGCTAACAGTTAAGTCTTAAGTATATAATTATTATGCCACTTTATGGTTGTACAGGCTGATCGGTCTGCACTGGTCGCAAAGGCAGAATCACTTGCCGCGAGCAATAGCTAACAGTTAAGTCTTAAGTATATAATTATTATGCCACTTTATGGTTGTACAGGCTGATCGGTCTGCACTGGTCGCAAAGGCAGAATCACTTGCCACCAGCAGTAGCTAACAGTTAAGTCTTAAGTATATAATTATTATGCCACTTTATGGTTGTACAGGCTGATCGGTCTGCACTGGTCGCAAAGGCAGAATCACTTGCCACCAGCAGTAGCTAACAGTTAAGTCTTAAGTATATAATTATTATGCCACTTTATGGTTGTACAGGCTGACCTTGGTCTGCTCTGGTCGCAAAGGCAGAATCACTTGCCGCGAGCAATAGCTGACAGTTAAGTCTTAAGTATATATGCAACTTTATGGTTGTACAGGCTGATCTTGGTCTGCACTGGTTGCAACAGCAGTATCACTTGCCGCTAGCAAGCTAACGGTTAAGTCTTAAGTACCGGTATATATGCAACTTTATGGTTGTCACATTAAAAGTACATTTGATAAGTGCATAAAGAGGCCAGTGCAAGTGTACAAGTTTTGTTTATGACAATTTTCCATTTTTGTTAAGTGTCATGGTCTTACATCTAGGATACTGCATTTCGAGTGTTTGGTTGGCAGACAAATAAACATTGAGCTCAGTTTTTTACTATACACCCCTTGTTTAGTGTCTCCATAATCACTTTATTGTCTATTTTAGATTAGATAGGATATCACTGGGGAGAACTGTATGTTAGATAAATATAGAATTGAAGGCACCTCTGCCAAGATCTATTTTCTGTCAGATAAATAAAATATGTATATATTATATCTGAGCATGCTATCCAGTAATTCTATGATACAGATCTACATGTTTTGGAAGCAGTTTGGTCAGCTATGACAGGCCGGGTTATTATATAGTAACAGTTGCTTGCATGCACTGGGATGCTGTATTTGGATCGAGTGGACTTATATGATCCGGCGAGAGTGGAATACCAGATTAAGCTACTGTAATGATGACCCTTTTGTTATAATATCTCGACCTTTTAAATATCACCATTAGTACAGTGGTGGTTGAACTCCATTGAACATTATAAGTGATTGGTGCTTTTCTTTCTTTTTTTCAGTCATTTCAAGGAAGCCAGGGGAGAGCCTATCTGTTCAATTCAGTGTAAGTGCCCATTTTTCTGCTCATTTCTCTTTGCTTGATGATGATGTTACACTTTTAGTCAAAAATTCAGCTTTGACTGTAGATCCATCAGTTACTTGAAGGGGACAAAAGTTGGCATTTAAACTTAAACCTGAAACCATAAGACACAGAGAGAAGTGTTTAAGGAGTGGGTTAGTTCATGCTGTAGTGTTGGATAGGGGGGACTTTGACATTGGGCCATCGAACAACCGGGCTGTTACCATTCCACCCAGCACCCATACCAGAAATACTTTCTGAAGGGGTTCTTAGGGTTGTCCTTCAGGCTATAAGGTCTACATTACTGCTTAAACACCAAGTCCCCATTTATCATTATACTGACCCCACATATTTCTGTGGAGAGTCACTTAAACAAACCCGATAATTGATTTGTTTAAAGACCACTTATTTATAGCCTAGATTGACATAAACATCTACTGGCACTCCACAGAAATATAGGGGCTCAACATATGACCCCTTTTTAACCAATGAAAACGCTAGAATCTCACAGGAGATAAAACAAATGACCTTAGAAGTTGTGACAACTAAACTAGTTTTATATTAGTACACACTTGTTTTTCAAGATCTTTCGATGAAAATATAAATGCTTGTTGTCATCATGAGATATGCTTTAAGTGTTTTTCAGCCACATTTAAGGATGTAATAGATTATTATCTAAAGTATGTGTTGTCATCTTCTATATATAAATACTGTTCACTATGTAGGGGAAATCCAGCGATGAGAAAGTTACTGGTACATGTACTTCTTTAAAGTTGGCTTTTAATACACTTGATGGGATGTATAATGGCTTTGTCATCTGATTAAGTTTCTCCCCAAATATGCTTTGTGCTATGATCCTCAAACTTGGCAGGCACATGTGATCAGCCCATTGTAATATATTTTGAGGTCAGTGACCTAGATGTAGTACAAACTTTTGAAGTGAAGCTGACAGGCCTAATCATTAACCTCAACATTACCACTTTTACTGGAAATTGACTTGATAACACTGTCATCTACTTTTGATAGAGAGTTGCTCTCTCCCTGTTGGCAACAGGTAGCTGTTTGTAGCTAGGTTAATTGCTGTAACATATGTTACTTGGGTAATGATTTGATTATGGAAGTTTTCATTATCACTTATTTTCACAGATTGGATTATATACTGTTTTGTCATAACGTCACAAAATGTTAGCATAAACTTTGTGAAAAAATGGTCAAATTTCCTCTTCAACAAAATATTGATATTTCATTAATGTGAATTTAATCATGCTTTAAGTTGTCTGAGGACTTTGGTTCTCTCTTCCACAGTAGTCAATTTTTTTTTATGACCATGGAAAATAGATTTTCTTTTTCTCCCATTTATGGTATGATATATATTACACCATTTCCTTGCCTTGCCAAATTTTCTTTCCATCCTGTTTATGATACCATATAATACCCAGTTTCTTTTTCCTGCTGTTTTTGATACCATATATTACCCCATTTCATTTCCCTTCTGTTTATGATACTATATATTACCTAATTTCCTTTCCCTCCTGTATATGATACCATATATTACCCAGTTTCCTTTCCCTCCTGTTAATTATACTATATATTACCTAATTCCTTTTCCCCTCCTATTTATGGTACAATATATTAACAAGTTTCCTTTCCCTCCTGTTTATGATACCATATATTACCTAATTTCCTTTCCCTCCTGTTTATGATACCATATATTACCCCATTTCATTTCCCTTCTGTTTATGATACTATATATTACCTAATTCCCTTTCCCTCCAGTATATGATACCATATATTACCCAGTTTCCTTTCCCTCCTGTTAATTATACTATATATTACCTAATTCCTTTTCCCCTCCTATTTATGGTACAATATATTAAAAAGTTTCCTTTCCCTCCTGTTTATGATACCATATATTACCTAATTTCCTTTCCCTCCTGTTTATGATACCATATATTACTTAATTTCTTTTCCCTCCTGTTTATGATACAATATATTACCAGTTTCCTTTCCCTCCTGTTTATGATACCATATATTACAAATTTCCATTCTCTCCTGTTTGTGATACCATATATTACCAATTTCCTTTCCCTCCTGTTTGTGATACCATATATTACCAGTTTCCTTTCCCTCCTGTTTGTGATACAATATATTACTTAATTTCCTTTCCCTCCTGTTTTTGGATACAATATATTACAAATTTCCTTTCCCTCCTGTTTGTGATACCATATATGACCTAACTTCCATTCCCTCCTATTTATTATACCATATAATACCCAGTTTCCTTTCCCTCCTATTTATGATGCCATATATTACCCAATTTCCTTTCCCTCCTGTTTGTTAAACCATATTATTACTTCAATATTATTACCCAAATTGCGCTGTTTAGACCTGCCACCAATAAGCCCTTTGGTGTGTATGTACATGTGTTCCATTTTAGAGCTGTATCTATTTTAAGAAAGGTTCACAGAATGATTACAGTCATTGTCTTCCAAACGTGATTCATGTCCTGGTGAAATTAATTGAATTCAATTCTCCTAATAAGTATGCATCTTTTCAAACATATATCCCTAATTGGAATTACTAAACAAATTTATTCTTCTGTAGATAGCAGTGGCAAAGATAAATCATGCTGCCTGTGAAGAACTTTCTGTAAAAGGAAATAGTTCATCTCAGCTGCTTTTAGCTATATATTCATTGACGTCACATACAGGTACCTACTAATGATGTTCATTTCTTAGAAAGTTAGGTTTTCTTGTAAAGAAGAAAGCATGTGTGATATTTCTGTACATTTAGGAAATGTGTAGAGCACAAGTGTAATTTAAACTCGAAAGAAAAAATGTATATATCTATAAATAAAGATAGAGATAAAGTTGTTTGATGCTTTGAACTCTTAAAATATTTGTAGGTTTCAGTTATTATGTCTCCCCCATAGGTGAGGGAGACATACTGTTTTTGCCTTCGCCCTCTGTCTATCTGTCTGTCCGTCCTTCCATCTGCATTAAGCTTGTGCGGCTTTCACAGGTCAAACTGTTGGCCGGATTTCAACGGAACTTTACAGGACTGATCAGTACCAAGCCTAGTTGTGCATATCACCGGCACGTTCTGCTTTGCTGCAAAAACTGGCCACAAGAGCTTAAAATAGAAAAATCTTGTCCGGCTTTCACAGGTCAAACTGCTGGACAGATTTTGATGAAACTTCACAGGAGTGATCAGTACCAAGCGTAGTTGTGCATATTGTCGACACATTTCGCTTTGCTGCACAAAATGGTGGCCAGAGCTAAAGGTATGTAGGGGGGAGACTAGACTGGCTCCCGTCCCTATGTTTGTTCTTATTTACATATATCAGTTTTCTTCATTAAGAGGGAAGTAACTCCAGAAGGTTGTTTCTATATTGAGATTTTTTACTGCCCCTGGCTCCGAACATAGGGACTGGTGAAAGTTGGCTACCAGTGTCTCACAAATTTGTGGGACAAATTCCCATTAATTTCTTTCAGTGCTATTACTGTGACATGTTACCTAAGGGTTTCATGTGCTAACCATCATTTAATGAGCCGCACCTAATTTACCGATTTATGGCCTGCCCTCAGCTTGTATTGGCTTATCAGACAAGGGGAATGTGCTTTTACATATTTATCAGAAGATTTATGATCTTTAGATCAAGAATTAAATAATTTTAAACTTCACTTTTAATGATGAAATGGATGAAGCTATAATTAAAAGTTTTAAAATATGAACAAATAAGACCAAACCAAGAGCATGTTGTAAAAGAATATTTAAAAGGAAATTATGTTTTATTCTGCTGACCAACTGGCAACTTTTAACTTTTGAAATTGCCCCATTTGCATTTGATTTTTTTCCATTATGACAGCACACAATGTACCATTATTGTTGAGTCACTTCATGTACCTGAAGCAACGTACATCCCTTACCAAAATTGTGTACATTGTCAGTGTAAATCCAGTTTTTTGACAGTGTTTTACCATTGTATTCCCAGTGTATTTTCAACGAATTTCCAGCTTGTTATTCTGTTATCACCATTTATCACAGTGTGTATTGAGTTTATTATCAGTGTAGTACCAGACCTGGTAACAGCATACATTAATCTGGCATTAAGCTGACAAGTAACTAAAACACACTATATGCAAAACACTATCAAATCATGCATGAATGAAATATTTTTAATTTCAGTACACTTTATTAACGCAGTATAAGACACATATGCCAATAGACAGACTGCAAAACTGGCATTTAACTGAAGAAAGTATGGTAATACACTGACAACAGAGAACAGCTGATAATAAACGACCAATACACTAGGAGTAGGAGAGATTTTGGACAAACCAATATAATGTCATTGTATTTCCAGAGTGATGTCAGATATCTGGCAATAGCTGAACGATTCTGGTAATAGTCTAAATGGCATAGGGTAATACACTGACAATACAATGGTAGTAACCAAGATATTGTCAGTTTGTTACCCTGTTTTTGTCAGTTTTATACCAGAAACTAGATACCAGTTTTTGTCAGGTAAATCTGACATCAATCTTGAAATACACTGACTTGACACTGGTTCGTCTGAATTCACTCCTATTGCTAGTGTATTGGTCATTTGTTATCAGCTGTTCTATGTTGCCAGTGTATTGCCATTAGCTCATTAATAACCCAAAAATCGCTCAATTATGTACCAGTACAAGTCTGTTTTTTTCTTGACCATGAAACAAGCACTGTCTTTCTCTTCTGTTTTCTTTCATTTCTCTACATAAAATACACTTGAACTTTTTTGATGTAAGGGTTAATTTTACCACAACAGCAAACACTTTCTGTAGTTAGAGTTTTCATATTTAACATTTAATTAAACTTAAAAATTTATAATAAAAAAGATCCTGAGTTAATGTTACCTCCAAATAATTATCCACATACAATATTTCACACTTACATTAACTAGTAAACTGTTGAATCATGAATGGGCTCAGTATCATACTCTTCTAGAAAATAACAACATCTGATCTCAAATGACCCTTATCAAATTGGTAAGGAGAACTTTTCATTACATTTGATAGTTAATTGCCTCAGAATTGATAGGGTTCTCATTAGTTAACAGTTTACAGGGTTATTCTAGGGTTATATTGGCCAACTTTCACCAGGCTGTATGGTTCAGCCATCAGATAAAATTGTGCTGTTTTACAGGCGTAAAATTTTCTTATAAAATGTTTCCAGTATTTATATAAAAATAACCATGCAGCCAGGGAGCCAGGCTAGGGGGAGACATACATTTTTGTGACAAAGACACCTTCTAGTTTTTGTTATGTTTCTGTATTCAAGACAGCTGCAAGGTGTGTAGTACACAGCCTCAATGCCATGCCATTATGACATTGTCTAGGTACAATTTGGTGTATTATATAATTGTAAAAGTCATAAGATAAAGAATCATTCAGTTAGGGGTTTATATCAAGTGCTGCAGTTCCGTGGTAGTCATTTCTTATGTCCAGCTATTTATATGCATCTTTTTCTGCTTTGAATGATATATTACGTAAATAATTTGGAACCAGCTTTCGTATAAAAGGGTCAAGTCAGCAAAAATTGCTTTGTTTGCGAAAAGTTTGCTTGTTTTCTTTATAGTAAGGAGAAAATGAGGTTATTTGGCAACATGCTGTCTATTTTGATGAAATATTGGCACAAGTTGCTATATTTATGGCACACACAAGTAGTATATTTATTCTACTGATATATTTTTGTAACT
This sequence comes from Mercenaria mercenaria, assembly GCF_021730395.1. Classification (NCBI taxonomy): domain Eukaryota; kingdom Metazoa; phylum Mollusca; class Bivalvia; order Venerida; family Veneridae; genus Mercenaria; species Mercenaria mercenaria. The sequence continues at coordinate 66,259,961 of NC_069372.1, forward strand.
GTTATCAGTAGCTCCAAGATGCAAAAAGTAACCAGCTTCAAATGCATCAGCTTCCTGATTCAACAGATATGTCAAAGATAAAAAAACTCATATATTTAAAGGAACAAGAAGAAGAAAAACAACAAACACTTTTGAAACGGCTGTTGTGTTTTGTTCTTACTGTTTGTGATATGTATAGGTTACTGTTTGTGATATGTATAGGTTACGGTTCGGGATATGTATAGGTTACTGTTTGTGATATGTTTAGGTTAACGTTTGTGATATGTATAGGTTACAGTTCGAGATATGTATAGGTTACTGTTTATGATATATGTATAAGTTATGGTTTGAGGTAATTATGTATAGGTTACTGTTTGTGATATATATAGGTTATGGTTCAGGATATGTATAGCTTACTGTTTGTGATATGTATAGGTTATGGTTCAGGATATGTATAGGTTACTGTTTGTGATATGTGTAGGTTATGGTTCAGGATATGTATAGGTTACTGTTTGTGCATTCTCATCCATCAGAGGTTCGTCAAAATCCCGAGACGAACCTCTGATTTATTTCCAGCGTTTACTTGGTGAGCATGCGCACTCGTAATTACTATCGGGAGTGGTTTCAGCCAATCATTGTTCGCCATTATTTGGAACTCCGAATTAAAACTTCAAAAAATATGTAAACAAGATACTTGTTTACGATGGATAAAGGCTGTATTCCATGATTGCGATAAATAAAGATTTATTCCTGTAATTCGACGTTAAGAGATTTACATCAAGAAATAATAATATTCGTCGTAAATGGACATCGTATTCCCTCGATAATATGGAAAGGACGCGGTCACGCTATTCACGGACGATTTTGATTGGTTCGCTACGATTTGTCGCGAAACGACGCTGATTGGCTAAAACGTTTTACCTGTAATGTAACTAAACCATAAATATCGGCGAAATGTGCCAGAGGTTCATCCGGGGAACCAGGGTAGACCTCTGGTATGCGAGAATGCTGTTTGTGATATTTATAGGTTATGGTTCAGGATATGTATAGCTTACTGTTTGTGATATGTATAGGTTATGGTTCGGAACAGTAGATACAGCCTGTTTGCATAGCTCAATATGGAGAGTGCATGACCATCTACATGACCATCTACAGATTGTGGAGTTCAAGTTGGGAGTCCCAAGCTGAAGAGTACATTCTCCATAATGATTTGGTGGAAAAAATTGTGTATAAAGTCATTTTTCTCCACCGCCGACTCATGTGGAGAGGTTGACGCAGTACTCAGAGAACAGAATTCAGGAACCATAAGTAAAACTGCCCGTCATTATTCATAACAGAAATACTATTAAAAAATGGCACTTTACTCGAAACAAACAGCCACAATTTGCAATTGCAATCAGTTACTGTACTTTGTAATAAGCTTTGATATTTCTCTGTAAATATTTTAATGTAATTTTCCCTTTAATGGCTTTTTCTTGTTGAGGGAAAATTTATGAGGATGGTGCATGCAGGCAGTACTTTTAATCAGATAGGAAGCTGACTCTGCAGAAATTATCTAAAATTATTGCTTGTGTGAGAGTTGTGATTTGGGGCTAGGTTCATTGTAACCATTGATTTTAAGCATTGATAGATAGATTTGCTCAGAGTAAGAAAGGCATGGAAGTGATGGGATTATAGGTTAGATTAGCAAAATAAATGAAGTAATATATATAGAGAATAATAGGTTAGTGCCGTAGATGAGAAAGTTTATCTGGCGAGGTGGAGGAGGTTATCGGGTGAGCCGAAGGCGAACCTGATAATGTCCGTAGCCGAGCCAGATAAACTTTCTCCATCTTAGGCACTAACCTATTATTCTATTTATCTTGTCATTACTTCATTTTCCGATATTTGGCAATTTGTTTTACAAAAATAAGTGTGCGACAACCGTTTTAATGACGTCATATTCGTAATGACGTCACTTATATAATGACGTAATCACCGACACAGTAATGTGGTTACAATTAAAAATCGCAATAACCTCTTCGTTTTTGAATAAAAACTCATTATTTGACCACTCATTTTCTTAGTTCGGACATTTCCAAAACAGTGGTGATGGTTTCAATGCAAAATTTCTTATGACAACAATATCGATCATAAGGTCACATGATCAACTGACCGTATATCACTGGTCACGTGTCAACTGACGGTATATCAAGAAAGATATACGGCACCCTGATATCGGGTCGAAAAAACTGCAAGTGACAGGATAAATAATACTAATAATGCATGGTTAAAATCTTGTACTTAATTAAGTCCATGCAAAATTTAATTAAGCTAAAATATGAGGGAAAGATAGGCCAGTCAATTGAGAATGTCTGATCTTGGAGGAAAAGGGTCAATATGAGAATGTTCGATGTTGATTGAAAACCTACAGTATAGACTGAGGGTGCTGTATACTGTTGATGGTGCTATATAGAATTGTTTGGATCAATGTTGTACATGATGAAATAAAGAACTGGCTGTCTCAGATATTCTTGAGACTCAGTGGCTGTTAAATTCTTTTCCAAAAGAGAAATTATCATTCTGGACTGCTTCTGCATTAAAATTGTCTGAATTTCGGAACATTTTATTTGACAATATATCATGTGAAATGAATTTATTGTGTTTTATTGCATTCCCCCCTTGAATTGATTATCTCAGGGTGGTGCCCATGGTCCTCCATGGCTAAGAGATTTGCAAAAACATCTAATCACTTGCCCCTCACCACTGTATCGGGTGTAGAATTCATTGGTCATCCAGCTGGCATACTGAGGTCAATGTATGGTTCTGTCATGGTGGAACTGTGCCAGTAGGAGTATCTGGGGTTTTGAAATCCTCCACCATCCAAATCATATATGACCTATAAGCGAAGTGTGTTGATGTGATTAAACACAACAAAAACATAATAAACATCTCAAGGTGACCTACCAGTGGATGGTTATTTTTGGATACAGAGATATTTTTCTTGGCATTTCTGTATTTACTAGAGCAATATACATTGATGACAGTATTCTGCCAAGAGGTTATATCACAAGAATCAGTATTGAATATTTTGTGAGTGTGTCTGGTTGATTTGCTCATTGCATTTTGCAATATTTTGTCATAAATTTCCCTAAACAATAGCAGTGCCAGTGTAGTCATTTTAGTTAGTTGTTTCTATGATTTAAGAAAGGTCTCTGTGACTGCTGGTGTATCAAGAGTTCTTTGGTCAGGGTTCTGCAACTTTTAACAGTAGTGCAGTTAGGACACTTAGCATACCCTTGCATTACTCGATCTCTGTTTGTTTGTTTAATTTCGGTATAAGGTTGTACAAAACAGTGTTTCTGGGTTTGGTTCAAGAGTTCTCCACATGTTAGTGACAACTTCCTCACATAAATCAGTGGAGGCATTGTCTTCTAGATAGCAGTATAAAACTCTTACTTCTCTATTTATAGCTGTGACTAATAGGGTGGGGTATCTTTTTATGTTAAAACAAATATTTAATAATCTTAATTATTTCTCAAATTTCGCTGCTCACTAATCATATGGCTCAAAACCCTTAACTGCACACCACCAATACTTCACCCTTGCTCTTCTAATAAATAAAAAATAAATGGGAGCATAATTATATATACACAGTGTTAAACAGCTTTATTTACGTCTTAACTAATGTAATTTTGGTGTGTCTCCGTATCAGGTTTTCCCTTTGTTATGTAAATGGAGACGATGTTTTGGAGGGAAAATTTAACGCAAGATGATGTAAGAACGTAGTAATGTGACACATATCTTTCCATTTGATGATTTTGAAACTAAATTTAGACGGAAAACCTAAATAAACATGACATTGTAATGCAACATTAGATATGCAACGGAATGAAATTATATTACAAAATTAGAATTAAGGTTAACTTATTCAAAAGGGAAAATGTTTTGAATTTAGAATGTAGACGACTACATCAAGATAAATGTATAGAGGTATTTGTTTCAGTGTTGCAATAATAATAATTCTTTTGCTGAGTGAACACCAGACACAGTATTTTCACGAGCGGTGCACCCTGAGTGAAAATATAAAATATTGCATCCACAAGGGATGTTTTAATATAAGAGATTTCAGTCTTACATGTAAAACAAGCATGTTTTCTTTTATTCTATGTCTTTTCAGTGCAAGGTGTATAGCTTACTGTATGGAACCTCAGTCACACTTCATCCAAAATGACTATTAGTAATTTAAGTCTGAAGAGTGACCCTTGGTCAGTTCTCTGTTGGCTTACTAACTCTGAACTCCTGCATCTGCTCTCAACATTTTCCCCCCAGTATTTTAGACATAAGTGTAACTATGATACTATGCAAGATTAACATTGGTCAGTGTTGGTCAAGGCTAAGCAGCAGTTTGGATATCATACTAATACCGATAGGACATAAGTTTGTTTATCATTATTTACATTGGGTTATATTGTATATTTTCAGTGTGAACATTGGGTGTGGCCCAGCAGAGGAGAGGGTGTTGCTGACAGGGTTACATGCTGTTGCAGACATATTCTGTGAATGTTGCAAAACCACTCTTGGCTGGAAATATGTAAGTATCCATGGTAATACTTCCAATAAACCAGTGACTGTTGTGCTGAAAAGTGTGGATTAACATCCTTTGATACCTTTTACAGTACTTACAGTAAAATTTTCACGTAAATTATAGAACAGTTCTCAAGACAAGAATTAACAATTGCTGCTTATAATTAAGAAAATGCCTTCTCTTAATATGGTTTTAGCAAACTACTGCATGTAACCATATAATTGTGTAGTCATTACAGAAGACAATTTGTTTAAGACCTTAGGGATCGACATTGCTTCCATGGAAAGAAATGTTTGTACTTTTGGAGAATAATTAGCATAATAATAGTCTGCAAGTCTCTGATCCTTATTCAGTAAGATAAATAATTTAGAGTATTATGGGGGCATGTGATTCCAATTAATTATTCCCAAACAAAACATTTCTTGGATTTCTAATATTTTTGAAAGTAATTACTGCTTAGACGTGAGAGTAAATTTTCTTTATTAGAAGTAATTTGCACATGTTGGCAAAAGTGACTAGTTTTTTGTCTCCTGAGGTAATGATGGGTTATATTACTGTTCCTAATGAGCAGTAGTGTGCACATAACAAGCTGGAAGTTTCTTAGAGTTTATTGATTGTCTGTAAATGGTATGCCAAGTGTCTAGAGTTTACCATTTGTCTGTAAATGGTATGCCAAGTGTCCAGAGTTTACCGTTTGTCTGTAAATGGTATCCCAGGTGTCCAGAGTTTACTGTTTCTCTGTAAATGGTATGCCAAGTGTCCAGAGTTTACCGTTTGTCTGTAAATGGTATGCCAAGTGTCCAGAGTTTACCGTTTGTCTGTAAATGGTATCCCAGGTGTCCAGAGTTTACTGTTTCTCTGTAAATGGTATGCCAAGTGTCTAGAGTTTACTGTTTGTCTGTAAATGGTATGCCAAGTGTCTAGAGTTTACCGTTTGTCTGTAAATGGTATGCCAAGTGTCCAGAGTTTACCGTTTGTCTGTAAATGGTATGCCAAGTGTCCAGAGTTTACCGTTTATCTGTAAATGGTATGCCAAGTGTCTAAAGTTTACTGTTTGTCTGTAAATGGTATGCCAAGTGTCTAGAATTTACTGTTAGCCTGTTGATTGTTGGTGTCACTTGTACAGGGGTAGAGTAGTAGACTTCTGATCTGGAGGTCTTTGGTACAAAATCCTGATGAGAGCAGCGTGGTCTATGCAATCCTTAACTGTTGAAGGCAGGAGTACTGTTCGTAATCTATGAAGCAGTCCCAAGTTGTGAAATCTTTCTCTGAAATCACTGTAATACAAAGTGCATGTGTACTAGTTGGAAACTTGGCTTTTGGTGCTAAGAATTCATTTGAGAGAGCCTACCAGCAGGCTTACGGAAGATTAGTGGTTCTATCCCATATGCCAGCACATGCTTCAGATAATTTCCAGAGGGGCATATGGAGTCTTCCTCAACCATCAAAATGTGGATTGTGTTGATGTGAGGTTAAATCCAACCCCCCAAAACATTATATATAATTATGTATAAACATAATACTTTAATACAGTCTTGACTAATTAAAAGCACAATTGATATGGGAAGTCTTGGCTAAAAGAAAGTAAAAATTTATATAAAAAGAAGGATGTTGTATAATTTACAACACGTCACGTTAATGTATTAACATTTTCAGGTGACTCACTGAAGTCACGATTATAATTGTAGAATGGGATAAAGTATCTACTACATCCTTTAAAAATGTACAATATCACAAAAGTATAGTTATTCTCCAGTTGTTTTCTTAAGTGAATCATGACAAAAACAAATTTGATATCGTGTTAAGTTTTGAGCTCACCTGAGCACTAAAGGCTCATGGAGAATTTTGGGCTCACCTGAGCACTAAGGGCTCATGGATAGTTTTGAGCTCACCTGAGCACTAAAGGCTCATGGATAGTTTTGAGCTCACCTGTGCACTAACGGCTCATGGAGAGTTTTGAGCTCACCTGAGCGCTAAGGGCTCATGGAGAGTTTTGAGCTCACCTGGGCACAAAGGGCTCATGGATAGTTTTGAGCTCACCTGTGCACTAAAGGCTCATGGATAGTTTCGAGCTCACCTGAGCGCTAAGGGCTCGTGGATAGTATTGAGCTCACCTGAGCACTAATGGCTCGTGGAGAGTTTTGGTCTCACCTGAGCACTAAGGGCTCATGGAGAGTTTTGAGCTCATCTGAGCACAAAGGGCTCATGGAGAGTTTTGAGCTCACCTGAGCGCTAAGGGCTCATGGAGAGTTTTGAGCTCACCTGAGCACTAATGGCTCGTGGATAGTTTTGAGCTCACCTGAGCACTAACGGCTCGTGGAGAGTTTTGAGCTCACCTGAGCACTAACGGCTCGTGTAGAGTTTTGAGCTCACCTGAGCACTAATGGCTCGTGGATAGTTTTGAGCTCACCTGAGCGCTAATGGCTCATGGATAGTTTTGAGCTCACCTGAGCACAAAGGGCTCATGGAGAGTTTTGAGCTCACCTGAGCACTGAAGGCTCATGGATAGTTTTGAGCTCACCTGAGCACTAAGGGCTGATGGAGAACCTTTAGGGTCTTCCATCATTTCATCATCAGCCATCTGAAATTTGTTTTTTCATTCCCTAGCTTCCACATTTCTGAATTAATCTTTGCAAAGTCTTAAGATGAACTTTACAGGGCCATCAGTGCCCTTGCATTTTGTAAAAGAGAGTGAGTTATTGTTTCGTACCTGAGGCTTTGAAGCTTTTTTACTGCACATTTAACATTAACAAGATTTATGTTTTAGATTGTCTACTAAATAATAGATTGTCTAAGTATTTGAGATGTTTTAGATAACTTACTAGGATTATAAATCTCTTAGGACTTAAAACACTTAATCTAAAATAAAAAAAAAGACACCTAGACACTTAATGGTATTTTTATTTTGGATAACATTAACCACAATTTCATGATAGATTTTTTATTGTGTGTGTTATTGTTTTTCTCAATTTTGATATAGGAGACTTTGACTTGAAGGCAGTTCTGTAGAATTGATTGAACTTTTTGTTTTATTTGTTTACCGGAATAAGGTTCTTATTGGATACAGTAGATAATAGAATGAACTGAAAATGTGTCGGTTATCAGACAGTGGGATTGTCTGAAGCAAGAGAAGTTTCTGTTATTGTAGTCATTGTATGTCAGAAGTTTATTGAGTGTATTTAATGGGGTTATTTCTACTGTCTGGATGTTTTTGTTGACGCAGATCAGGGTATATTATTATTATGTTATATTGATTGCACTGTATAATCGTAGGTGTAGAAATTGCAAATGTCATGGTTGCTAAGTAGTTCCGTGCTGTCTGAGTCCTATATATTGCCCAAACAAACAGTCACTTGCTCAAAGCAAACTAACAATGTTAGTAAACAAATCAGGTAATAACATACTGCATATTTTTTATATTGAAAATAGATACAAATTAAAGGTAACATAAACCCATTCACAGATATAACATGAATAAACAACATAAATCTCTGTCATCATTGAATCTAGGAAAGATCCTGTATTTAAAAAGGATGTATGGTAATGATTGTGTTTTATTTTTCATGTCACTTTAGATTTTGCCGTAATTTTTGCATATCTATACTGCTTAAAGTGATATAAAGAAAACAATAAATAAAGGAAGAACAAAAAATGTTTGGACCGTGCGAAAGCATAAATTCTTCATTATAACATATGCTATGCCATAAAAAGATCACACAGGGTTTTTAATGTGAGCCTGTCATTTTCTTCTAGCAGCTAAGTCTAGTTTTTTGATTACTTTTTACTACTGGAATCATTTTCCTGGCTATAAGATCCTTTGTATCCATGGCAGCTAAGTTTTTTCAAGCAAACTACAGTTTGTTTTCCTGGCTATTGAGTTTTACTTACAGGCTATTTTGCCCTGCCTGTTGCTCTGCCTCTGAGTACCAGTGCCCTGACTACTGAGCTAAGTGTTTCTTATATTGTATTTTTTATATTTTCAGGAGCATGCATTTGAGTCTAGTCAGAAATACAAGGAGGGAAAATTTATCATTGAGTTGGCCCACATGATCAAAGATAATGGGTGGGACTAGCACAGGTTGGAGGTGGAGTCAACATAACAGTGAAGGAGGGCTTATGGGCACAAAATTGGAACTTTTTATCATTTTGCAGAAAGAGAAATTACATTTTACATATTCCAGTCACAAAACCATAGTTACAGGCCAAGATTAAGTATTTGAATGTATGTCGTTTACATGAAATATGAAAACTCCCATCCATCAGATTATCGAGGACTTACTGAAAGTTGGACTGTTGATTCCAAGCAAAGCTTTATGATAGTATTCTTCCACAGAAAGTTTCAAAAGAATTTCCATTACTATGTTAACCAGAAAAAGGTAATTCACTAAGAAGCTGACAAGACGAGACGTCTGGATATACGAGGATGAATAACTTCTGGAACCTCCCTCCCTCCTTCCTGCCATGTTTAAATACAAAATAAATAATGGATCTCTGAACTTACATTCCCACTGTTATATCAGTGATTTGGTGTCTTTCATCTGTATTCACTGTAAGAATATAGAACACATTTGTTTTCACTGAGATGAATACAAAATACTTAACTGTATTCACTGTGAGAAAATATGGAACACATGGTCGTCTACTGGAAAAATATAGGACACATCTGTATTTACTGGGAGAACACAGAATACATGTGTATTAATTTAAGAATTAATGAGTACACCACTGTAGTGTACTAAATAGATGTAGTTACATTTTAAAAATGTTTGATATTAGAAATTAATTTATGATTTCAGTACATTGTATTACATTTCATTCAAAAATTAAAAGAAACCAAACAACTGTACATGCAGTAAATATTGAAATGGGTGAAAATTTGGAAGTGCTGTATACAAAACAGTAGGTTTGGTATGAAGAACAATAAAATATAAAAACTGTGTTGTACAGAAGGAGCAGTGTTATAGATAGATTATGTTGGAGCATGACTTGAGGTGTGTTATGGAGGTTTTTGTGCTAGGGTTATAGCAAATAAGATTTACAATAGATGTGTTCAGTTGTTTAATGTCTGCTATGGAAAAATGTGCTAAATGGATAGTATAGTTAGCAGTTCAGTTAAAATTTCTGAAGCAGTGCTAAGACGCAAACAAGGTACCTGTCCAAAAAGGGAAGCTGGTGCCAGTATTAAAGAATTGGAGGTGTATATATTGGTACCCGAACTACTACAGGGTTTGTACCAGTGTGATTCGGAAGGGGTACCAGTATAAAGAGTGTACTAGTACTTAAAAGTATAGCAGAGGCACAATCAATCACATGTATTCCAAAGATAAGAAGACTAAAACATGAAAAATGACAGAAACATAGACGAAAATTCATTATTTGTAGAGTGAGGAGAAAATATACATAAAGACAGGAGTAATAGAAATGTCAAGGTCACAGGTTTTGAAAGAAGTCCAAAGGTTCTTTGGAGATTTTACAGATACGTGAGAACATGCAGATATCAGATAGTTGCTGTTAACGCATCTTGATCTGTAGCGTGGAACAATATTGTTATTAGGTATTGAGTTGGTTTTTTTGTATGAGCAAGGTAGAAATAATTTGTGTTCTATAGAATATATGAATATCAGAGTAGATGATGTAATACATATTAAGACATTAGAGAGGTTGCAATTTCAGTATACGGAAGCTCATCAGTTTGTGTAGCGATCACTCTGCAAAATGATGAGGATCTGCTAGAAATAGTCCAATAAAAATAATGGCGTTAGCTGGACGCAAATCTAAATTATTTAAACTTCAGATTCCAGTTTTTCAAGAACACTTTGAATGTTTATGGCTTAACTGTGTGAAAAGTAACAATGTTTTAATAATTTACACACCAGAAACTAATTAATAGAAATTAGATTCAAAAGAAATCACACACGCACCTGTAAAAGGATGAAATTGCAGCCTCTATTGTTAAGTGATGGAAGCATGTAATTTTGTGATTTTATCATCTATAATTGTAAAAAGAGAAGTCTTGAAATGTTAAGATATTGACAATGTTGTTAAATATCATTTTCATGGAAGAGGCTACAAATGTCTGAGAAAATCTGCGCTGGGGAATGAAAGAATATGATGTTTGTCAAAGTACAAGGTTTTGTCTATCAGCTGTTCTTGAGAATAGAAAATTAAGAGCTGGTTAAGTATTACAGTATAAGGATTACTGATATATAAATTGAAAATCTAGGGCTTAGGGTTTGTTTTATCGATAGAGTTATAACTGTTTCATACAAAGCCCACAGTCTATGTCTCACTAAAATTATATGAAAGGCTTTCAACCTAAAAAAATGTGTATTGCCGATATAATCTTAAAATATTTTATAAAATATGACTCTGTGTCCATTTCAATAACAGTCAAAAAATCATGTTACCTCTAGATGTAAAGATGTGACCAGAAGAAGAAAATTAGCATTATATTTTGTTCTTGATTTAACTTATGGTTATGCATTTTATTTCTATTTTCATCTAGTTAAATTGTTACAATAATAAAGCAGCTATTTTCTTCACTTTTGAAAACAATAATTTCCTTCACTTTTAAAAGCAATAATTTCCATATCTCTTAAACTATAATTTCCGTCTCTTTAGAACAATATTTCCTTCATTTTTGAATAGTAATTTCCTTCATTTTTGCACAGTTGACTAGTTTGATTTTTTCTGTCATGGGAAAAAGTAACAACATTTTACTACAATGTTTTATAATTATTTTCTGTTTTACTTGAATGAAAATGTACAAGTTTACATGCTAATGGTCTTGTCTTCTATTCCATCAAGTTTTATACTTAATGTAACTGCCATGCAGGTGATACTGATTTTTTAATTAGGGCATTTTGGTGAAATTCATTAATGAAAAACTCTTGTTAGCAGTTTTGATTGAATCATTTGTTTTGTGAGCAGTCCAGGGTCTATGAAGATAGTTAGTGTTTTAAACTAGGAAGTGATCAAATAGTTTATTTTAGATGGATCTGCTATATATTATTTAAATTGGATTTCCTGTAAGTAAAGTGATGTACTTTCAGATAATTTTAGTTATCAGTAAAGACAACTCATAATCTTAGTAATACACATGTGGATCATTTGTTTATGTAAACATTGTCTGTATATTGATACACTCCCATTGTACTCATGATTCTAGAGAGGTTATAAAATCTATCTTTGAGCTTGTCACTTTCTTTGGACAGGAATAGTCAAACTGTTAGTGTACATGACTATGAATAAGATCTGATGTAATGGGTCAAAGTATCTAAGCTGAGTTTTAAGAGCATTCTGGTTTGGTGTGCAATATCAGTTTTGTTTTCTTAGACTCTGTAATACTCCATAAATGAACTTAGGGTACAGCAGAAGGAAGGTGGAATGTTTGCAAAGGAGGGAGAGCAAAACATATTTAGCTGGATTTTGTGAAATGTTTAACCAAAGGGCTGAGTGGTGGTTGCTGACACCACTGCTGGTCTCTGTGGCTGAGTGGTGAAGGTTGCTGACACTGCTACTGGTCTCTGTGGCTGAGTGGTGAAGGTTGCTGACACCGCTGCTGGTCTCTGTGGCTGAGTGGTGAAGGTTGCTGACACCGCTGCTGGTTGGTTAACTCACTTGGGGTGTAAAGTTCTTTCATGTGAGGAATCCATCCAGCTGGCTTGCAGAAGGACAGGGATTTTCACCAGGTGCCTGCAAGTCCTGACATAATGCTTAGGTGGGCTCTACCATGGCAGAAAAGTAACCGTATGACCTATAACTATGTTTATGTAAAGTTAAACCAAAACAAAAACAAAACAAAAGTACACAATGAAGAGTTTAATGTCAAGATTGATAAATGGACACTGAGCATGCTTGTTCCCATGCACATTATTTCCAGACACAGTTTTGGAAGACATTACGATTGTTTTGTTTGTGCTGTTTACAATTTAGTAAATGTGTTTGTATTGAGGCCATCCTTCACTGTGTAAGATGGATTAAACTGATTGATAATGTGTTATAAAACTGTGCTGTTGTTAAGAATATTTTTTGTGCTATAATTGTTGTGATCCTAAGATTTGAAGTTTTGTAAAAGTGCTCGGAGAATGTTGATTGCCATCAATAGATTGTATTTACACACCACCTCTTAAATGATGCCAATGCTGTAGGAATGGTTGGACTTTGTCACTTTCAGATGTACTAAAATTGCTTTTGTCACACAGCTGTCTGAAATATGACCATGTTAACTGTTGGAAATACCACCTTTGCTTTTTTTAATTGACAGTTGAAAATATTACCATTGGCTTTTGTCAGCTAGCTGACCATCTGGGTTTTTTGTTTGTAGACTGTTTGAAGTAGCACCCTTTTGTTTTGTGAGCTGACTGTTGGCAATTCCACTTTTGGCTTTTGTCATCTGACAGTCAAAAATAATACCATTGGCTCTTGTCAGCTTGTCATCTAAAAGAACACCCTAGAATTTTGTCATCTTTGCCATGGAAAGAAGTGCAGACAATCTTAGAAAGGTATTTCCTCTTGAAAATTTGACCCTCTAAATGTCAGTTACTTCAAGAAAAAAAGTTTTAAGAATGGTCTAGTTGTTTTTCTGATTTCTCATGAACATGAATATTTTCAAGCCTTGGTGTTTATTTCAAGGATACTGAATATCGACAAACTTTGGTTGATATTTTCTGCTCTTTTTTTTTGTCGAATGTAAACTCAGGAACCTTTCAAAATATAAATTGTGATAAAAATATAACACTATAACAGGAAGGTGTCCTATGATTGAACATTTTTGTATGGAATTATTGTGAAGTTTTCTCGGTAGAATTGAATTATTATTGTACTTGAATTGATAAAAATTATGCTATGATGATAATGATAATAAGTTTTGTTATTGGTGTTCGCTTAATGTAAGATGTAATTGATAGTAATAGTATATGTTAGGCAATGTTTTACTATAGTACTATAGATATATCATGGACTGTGTATATCATTCGTCTGTGTTGAAGGTTTCAGTATTTTGTATGCATCTAAAAAGGATTGATTTTAATGCTAGGGTTCTAATGTAGGAATTATTAGAAAGATGGTAAAAATTGTTGGGTTCATCAGATGTCCTTTAATATGAAAAAAATGTCTGGTAAACAATGAAAAGTTTTATTAAAATCTTTTGAAATCTGTAGCAGGCATAAAATTTCTGAACATTTAGTTTGATTATTTACAAGAAAAAATAAGATTTAACTTATAAAATTCATAGTTTTGAAACAGATACAGAAAAATATAATTATGTTACAGCTTTGACTCTTTGATTAAATCATGTAACCTTGATGCGTACAAACAAAGTTTGTAATATATTGTATATCGTAAATAGGCACACCTCCTGCTTGACATCAGTTTATAACTACCTCATTTCTAGGTAATTGTAAGAGAAAAATTAAAATAGGGCATTTAAATGAGTTCTATGCAGGATTTTTTATATAAACACTCGTGTACTATATTAATAAAAATTCCCAAATATTATTTAGTAATAAAACACTCTTTATTGTTTGTAATAATATATTCATGTGAAGTGTAAAATTTGTAGAAGACATGAAAAAACATTTGTCATGCAGTAGAAACTTTTATGTTTGATGGAAATAATTCAGCTGCATTTCATGTTATTCCCTAGCAGTTAAACTATTACAAACTTAGGATTTTGAAATATTGCAGACTTTGCTGCTTATTTTAAAAAAAAAAAAAAAAAAAAAAAAAAAAAAAAAAACAGACATCTGGAGGTGTGTCTCTTTAAAATTGTCTTAACATTGATCAAGTGTTTTATTCATAATTTAAGCATCCAGTTATAACATTTTAGGTCTCTCTTCATGCTTTATTTTGCACATCATTATATTAACATCATGAAACCATTACAGTAAAAAAAAAACACTCATCTTCACCACCACATCTTCTAAGATATCTGTCATTTCAGATTTTTCTTCTCATCCTTCATGTTCAGCTTACCAAAATGTCTTTCAATTCATTTATCTTTAATATTTTGACTACTTTTTCATGACAAGAATTACTACTTTTACAAAACAAAAAAAAAAAATGCAACAAATTTGAGATATAGATATAATTATGTTTTTTTATGATTTGTGATGTTCATGTAATTGAGAGTACTGTAGTAGTAATTTTGAGGACTTGAATTCTCAGAAGGTAATTATTTACTTAACCCTTACCCTGCTAACTTTCTATAATGAACTTGTCCATCTTTCAATTCGGACAGTACCATTAACTGTTAAAAGAGGTGCTTACCAAAAAGATACTGACTGAATGGCGAACAGTGCAGACCATGATCAGACTGCACGGATGTGCAGGCTGATCTTGGTCTGCACTGGTCGCAAAGGCAGAATCACTTGCCGCCAGCAGGCTTAGGGTTAAAACGTTTAAGTTTACAGGGGGATAGTTTTGAGTAGTGTAATTTTCTCAAACATCTTGGTCTGTCTTTTCATTACTAGCTACCAACACATTCTTAAAGCATATAACATTCTATGACATATGTATTGTTGAAGAGAGTGTGATAGTTGTCTCCAACAAATTTGATAATGTATTGCCATTATATTATCATTGATGTATGAAAAAATCTCTCGGTGAAAAAAGTGCATATCGCTAATGTTTATGGTAGAAAATGTAAAGTTAGGTGTGTAATCATAGTTGGTGACTTTGATATTTTATACTAGATGTATATTTTGTTTGTTATCACGTGCATCACCTCCCAGGAAATCTTTATATACTCCTAGTTTGAGACCATTTTACACATACATTCTGTTTGTCTGAATAAAGGAGTGAAAAGGTCATTAACAAGAACACTAGGTTGTGCTTTTGCAAATTCAGTTTAAGATTAAGGTACAGACTGATTCGGCAGTCATTAATATTTTCATCTGAGGGAGAGATACTGTGCTAAGCTGATGGGAACATGTTTTTGTTGAGTTGTTAATAGATTTTGACTGATTAGATTTTATTCTTTATTGAGTTGTCAAGCCAACTTTGGCTGATTAATTTCGAGTGAAGTCTTTAAAATTTACCATTAGAAAGTTTACATGGCGAGACAGGAACCAGACAGCAGTGTTTAAACAGAAACTATCAAAAAGGAGTATAGGGTTAGTAGGGTTTCATGGGAAATGATGCACTAGTTATTGGACAATAACGATGCTGCACATTGTGTACTATGTAGTGCTCTAGGTGTAATTGGTAGTCATAGTGTTTTTAAACTAGACACATACTTTTCCTGGCAGACATGTGCTAATTTTGTGATGTTGTATGACTGTGATGATTGAAAAACTGTAACTGTTACCTTTTAAATACACATTTTGTTTTTGTTTTAAAGACCACTGTCTTGATATTCACAATTTGTTTTGGTTTAGAAAATATGCACCTGCATTATGTGTAGTAATTGAAACTTAAATTATAAAATTAGAAAAAACATTGTGAAGAATTTGATTGGTTGTTACATAGGTGAGATACTTTCAAAATTATCCAGTGAATGGGTATGTATTCTTTTTGAAAGTAAACAGCCAATCAGAAACCATGTTACTTTTAAAGTTTTCTTAGAATTGTTGTCTTAGGGTTAGAGGATAGACTGTGATACTGGTAACTGGTGGTAAATATAATAATTTTTTGTACATTTTATTGGGAGCTGATACTTGTATGGTTAAGTTTAAAAGAAATATTTTTGTATGGCTTGGGTTGAAACAAAGCATGCTTAAAGTTTATGTCCTGTCCTTAAGCTTTGAGTGATTTTTTATGGAGAATTCTTTCTTTGATAATTTCACAAATAGGGGAAAAGTTAGGTAGATGAAATGAAAAGATGGTATTTTTATCATGCCACTATATTAAATTTTCAAGTATGTTGCCTTTTTATGTGTTGCTTTAATAACAAGAAATCAAAATAATTATTTGATTGGTCTAAAACAAGTGTTTTAAATATGCTTTTCAATGAAATGTACATATATCTCTAACCCTTTGACACAATTTAGATTTAAACTTTCTATGGTTAAAATTTTAATAATTGAGAAAATGCAATAAGAAATAATGTGATATTTTTGTATGATACAGCATGATCTAGTCATTTCCAATCATTGTAACCATTCATCCACCTTGTTGTCTGGTGTACCTGGAAAATATAGTATCTGTGGCCATGTGAGATTGTTTATATGTTGTTATTTTTTCTTTTATTATAACTATATTTAGTAATTCTGTTGTCAGATCCATAGTTTCTATTGTGATAGTAGCACATTTCTTTTAAATTTTTTTTCTTTTTCCTTTTGAAAATAAATGGATATTTTTGGACAGGTGAGGTTACTTGTTATAAGTGAATTTTCCAATTGGGGATAGCTTTTTTTTCTCAACATGAAATATAACAACAAGCAGAAATGTGTTAAAATACTGGCACACCTCTGGATTACTGGATGCACCTTGGGTAGAATATGGCCCATATGACCATTTGCAGCCAACATCTTGTATCAACATGACTTACAAGTTATAATGATAACATTAGAGGTGATTCATTTTAAATGTGGACTGCAGCATCGCACCCAAGCATGCGCACTATGCACCAGCATCTTTACATGGTGAACCAGAGACCAGCCTGAATTATAATTATTTGAAAAACATTTTATGCTGTGTATGTTGTGCTGTTATATTAAATTGTATTTTCAATATGTATTGTTATTTGAAAACACTTTCTCAAATTAATTTTTTATGACTGTCATTTCATAACATACATTTTTGGTGTCATTCATTTTTTTCTTCATTGAAATGTATTTATTTTTGATTGTACAATTCATTGTGTAAGCTTTTGAGCTTTGGCTAATAAAACAGTGTAATGTCAGATGTGTTGGTATCTGTTTTAGGTAAAACCTATTCTATTTACATTGATAAAATTTCAGGAGAAAAATGGTGCTAAAATGAGTGGATACTTGATTAACCCTTAAGACACAAAGTTTATAGGGACTATATTTGTGTCGCGCATGTCAGCTGGCCAGTCTTTCAGTCCATTGTGTCCTCTCTTAAATCTATCTTAAATGCTGGGAATATTTTTATTTAGCATCAATTATCAACCTTGCGATTCATTCTCCCAAAGGATCTTCATATAGATTTTCTTGTATACTTAACAATCAAGTTGAATCAGCATATTCCAAACCATAACCGGCGAACCTGAAACGGTTGTGTTAGGAAATTGCTGGCCTCGCTTCAACACCTAAGATGCATGAGATTTCGAGATTTCAATATCTGTGGAAAGTGTCGACAA
This sequence comes from Mercenaria mercenaria, assembly GCF_021730395.1. Taxonomy (NCBI): domain Eukaryota; kingdom Metazoa; phylum Mollusca; class Bivalvia; order Venerida; family Veneridae; genus Mercenaria; species Mercenaria mercenaria. The sequence goes on from NC_069372.1 coordinate 66,277,771, forward strand.
AAATATTGCTAGAGCTATCATATAATGAAACCTTCGGTTCTGATGAAATATCACCAAAACACTTAAAGAGCTACACAACAAAATTTCAACAATCTCCACGAAAATCCCTAGAAACAGGTATTGGGGCCGTCTTATCAATATCGTAACTTTACGAGGTTTTTAGCTCGACTATTCGAAGAATAAGTAGAGCTATTCTACTCACCACGGCGTCGGCGTCACGCCCTGGTTAAGTTTTTCGTACCAGTCCACATTTTGACAAAGTCTTTTGAGATAAAGCTTTGAAACTTTCAACACTTGTTTACCATCACCATGTCCAGTTATAGGCAAGAGTACATAACTCTGTCAAGCATTTTGACTGAATTATGGCCCCTTTTGACTTGGAAATCTTGGTTAAGTTTTTCGTACCAGTTCATATTTTGACAAAGTCTTTTGAGATAAAACTTTGAAACTTTCAACACTTGTTTGCCATCACCATGTCCAGTTGTAGGCAAGAGTACATAACTCCATCAAGCATTTTGGTTGAATTATTGCCCCTTTTTGACTTAGAATTCTTGGTTAAGTTTTTCGTACCAGTCTACATTTTGACAAAGTCTTTTGAGATAAAGCTTTGAAACTTTCAACACTTGTTTACCATCACCAGGTCCAGTTGTAGGCAAGAGTACATAACTCCATCAAGAATTTTGGCTGAATTATGGCCCCTTCTGACTTAGAAATCTTAGTTAAGTTTTTCGTACCAGTTTATATTTTGTGTAAAGTGTTTGACAAATGGCTTTGGAACTTTAATATCTTGTTCAGTATTATAGTCTCTATCAATAGGCAAGAGTACATAACTCTGTCATCTTTTTTGGCTGAATTATGGCCCTTTTTGAACTTCGAAATTGGTTCTGTTTTGGTATATGTCCATGTTTTGTCAAGACTATAAAATTATTTTGACATATGGCTTTTAAACTTTAAACTTTTGTTTATCATTATGATTTCCATCTGTAGGCAAGAGTACATAACTCTGACAACTATTTTGGCTGAATTATGGCCCTTTTTTCGACTTCGAAATTTTTGTCAAAACTATTTGAACTGTGGCTTTGAAACTTTTAACACTAGTATATCAACATGATTTCCATCTGTAGGCAAGTGTACATAACTCTGTCAACTATTTTGACTGAATTATGACCCTTTTTGGACTTGGAAATTAGTTAAATTTTTCATACAAGTCCATATTTTGCCTAACATATAACTTAATAACATATTTGCCATCATGGTCACACATTGCCATTTAGTGCCATTTAGTGCAAGACTAATCGAATTCCACAAATACAGGAACATTTTTTGCTGAATCCATTTTTTTCTTTTGTCTGAAAATCTATGGAAATATTTTGACCCCATTCTTCAATCAATTCTTCAAATAGTCGAGCGCGCTGTCATCCGACAGCTCTTGTTATGTAGAAACTTACGATATCGTAGCTACGATAATCTTCATAAGACACCTGTCAGACTTACGAGAACGTTGCGAGCGACTGACTTACGAGAAAGATACGAGAAATATTCTCGTAAGTATCTTGATAAGACGGGCCCATTGTTTCCTCGTATTGGAAAAGGGTAGTCGTCACTCCCATTTATACGAAGTTTCCAAAGTCCAAGACCAGTGCTAATCTGTCACTTGTATTGCTTCCAAACACACAGAGCACATTTTAGTTACATTATGATAATAATGACCTGCTTAGCTGTTACAGCAATGAATTTCTAACTAAATATAGCTGCGAATCTCAACTTATCAGCTTCACACAAGCAGGCCTCCTAGCAGGCCTGAACAAAAATAAATGTTTTTATAAAGGCTCCAATCTATGGAAATAAAGGCCTTTTAGTGTAAAATATTAAAAAATAAAGAGTAAATAAAGGCTATTTTTGTCGGAATTCTCGTTGAAAACACATAATATATATAGGTATTTACTACATGTATGTGGTCTGGTGAACACAACAGCATTCTGAAAAACTCAAGATGAAAGATACACAAGCAGTATCCTAATAACAACACTTAAAAGGTGTGGGGGGGGGGGGGGAAGAAATACAGTAGTATAACCATTATTTGCTTTAAACTGACACGGCAAGCAATCTGAACAAAAATATAGGTTCTGAGTGAAAATTACAGGCTATTTGGCCGTTTTAAAGGTTTTTTCAGAAGATTTAAAGGTTTTAAAGGTTTGCTCTGAAATTAAAGGTTTTTAAAGGTTTTAAAGGTTTCACCAGGAGGCCTGCACAAGAGATCGTTGACAACCCTGAATGTGGTAAACAAACATGCTACTGTTTGGGACTTTTTTGAAGCTGTGTTTGTGGTGCGCTGTGCTTCCGAGAAATCTACCCTTACGATTATCTTTCGACAAGGATGATCACAATAAACTAATGTACATACTTGATCTTTCTTTAAGGACTACACTCAAACTCTACCTGTTCTATTCGGCTTCCTCTTATACATGAGTGATCTTCCCGACTCCATAAAGGCAAAGCAAGACTGTAAACAAATGATACTATTGTATATCTGACAGTCAAATCTTCACCAGGCGCACAATCCTTACAAACTGATCTGCATACCCTTTAACAGTGGGATTAACACTGGTCCATGGAATATTATAAAGAAAAGAAAACTCTCCTCCGCTGTCTCAGTAGAAATGTTAACAGTTAAGACAATGAATATGGCAATTAAAGTAACAGATTATAATACTTAAGCCCGTCTAAAACTGGAATATTGATTAACTATTTTGGCATTCCTAGAAAAAGTCACTGGCATGCGAAATTTAAATGATTAACAGGTCGGCAGCACGCTATATCTGTAACAAGTACGACTACACAAGCAGTTTCTCACATGATAAATACCAAACCCTAAAACAACGTCGTCAACATATTTTACAACATCAGAGATAACCTAGTCAATGGAGAGCACCATCACCTCAAACTACAAGGAACCTCAACTACTCAATTGAACATTCACGCACACAATATAACTCAAACTCATTTTTCTAAGAATAATCCAGCTATTGAATACCCTCCAAATAAAATCTGGAAAGTACATCCCTCGGAAGTGAAAATTGCAGACTCGGTTTGATTGAGTCTGTTCATGAGCAGTAATGGAAAATGCAACACTGCCCACGCCCTGTAGCACCGGCTTAAGCAGTATTCAATTAAGCCATGTACAGTCTAGCCCAAACCGTGGTCTATTTACTGACTAACTGGCTACTGTATCCCTTCTTTATTAAAGGTATTTCTTTTGTTATTAAACAATAGCACTGTACTTTCATTCTTTTCACCTTGCACTTCTTTTTCACTGTTTTACACATATCACATGACTTACTCCTCGAAATGTAATCGAAGTATTTTAAGTCTTTAAAGATGTACACAGGGTTTCATTTTAAATGTACGGAAACTGCAGCATCTGATGTTAAATTGCTTTCAATTGACATCTCTGAAATGCTTCTGTCATTTCCAAACACATGTTCATTGGGTGACACTCTGCTGTCGAAAAAACATGGCCTACAGATGTAATGCTCACCTTTCCTTAAATGTTTTTTTTTTTTTTGTTTTTTTGTGAAAAATCTTCCTGTCAGAAACTGGTGGTCTGATATATTGAAATATTTTAAACTCAAAATGAACATTGAATGATGCGTACATTGTAGTTTAAACAGAAGTTAAGTTTTATGGCTTATATTCAAATGGGAGTGATTATTCAGGAATATGCCTATACAGTAATAACTCTTTTTCAACAATGTCCGAAATCAGGAACAATTTGGAATCAGTTCAAGCTTAGTGTGATACCAAATATATTCGTATTCAGTTCTATTTATGGAACGACATGAACATCTTTCTAATTCCGTTTTCAGGCGTACAGTATCTATGTTTAGAAGTGTTGAAGCCAATGTCGTCAATAACAAGCATCTTGTTGCATGATTCATGTCTTACTGATCGTCAAGATAACTTAATTACTAACGTACGTCCATACTCGGCAATTCAAAATACATTTATAGGTCTATAGATAGCATTGGCAATGATAAAACATATGCCCCCTTTTAAGAATGCTCTAGAAAAGGAAATGTTTTATCTCTGTTTTTTGTTATAATTAGTGACGTCAGACCAGTATTTTGAAAACAGCCTGGAACTGCTTCTTGGCTTTTATACGTTTGAATGCATTAAAGGAGAAAATAAACCTATATAATAAAAACAGAGAAGGATCAATTTGTTTTATGCACTGATGGCTTAAAATAGTTCGAGTTTAATCTTTTTTATAGAGCACAATTATTTATAACCCAGCAAAGTTGATAATGTCACCGCAAAAACATAAACAACCTAATAAGCAAGGCCAAATCACATGTAAAAAACGCAGCCACCCATACTGCCTTCCACACGCAAACCTGTACTTTTAATAACAGTTGATTAATTAATCCAAGACCATATACTTAATATCTCATTCTTCTACAGAAAAGGTCAGTATTTGACACGTAATTACATTTCCATACATTCTTGCATGTAATTTGATTTTTTTTTCTGCCATTACGAGACATGGCCTTCCATGCTGAAATTTGGTACAGAGAAATCATAATAAATAAAATTGTGCCAACCGTTCGAACCTCTAAACTTGGTGGCTTGATTTTAACTCTAAGGAAGCAACAACATTATAAGATTTTGTTGTCTTTCATAAATTTCATACTTCGTATGCTGCCATTGAAGACCCATTTAACATTTAACCCATAAAACAACGTGGAGTCATCTAATGGCTTGATAACAGGGATAGGTTAGCAAAATGTTTTGATTACGAAATGCTAATACACTACTATAGATTTGTTTCCATAAGTTTCCATTATAAGGAATATCTCTGACAATAAATGACAATTAAAATGTTATTCTTTTAATAAGACATCATGTCAGACATAAAATAATGGTAATTTCACATAGGCTTTAACAAATTCTCTTCAAACAACAAAACTATCGCCTTTGCTCAATGACATAAAGAGGTCAAAAGCCCACTGACAACGTTTATTCCAAAGTGACAATTAAAAAGACCTGCATTCAGCATTACACTTGCAGAATATTCCAGATTTCACTGAAAGCATTGTGTTGCTTGAATTTTATTCTTGTAAACATGTCCCTCTATCCAATCAGCTTATGTCTCATTGACTCTTACGGGTTTCCCTAGGCCGCGTTTCAATAAAAACATATGACCGAATGTAGTAAAGTAGAAAAATGTGGTTATTTAGCACTCTGCTTTCCATTTGATAAAACCTTAGCAGAAGTTGCTATATTTATGCATTTACAAGTATGCATTACTTGATGCTAGAACTATGCAGCACCGTTTTAATGCTACTTTATTGTGTCAAAGATAAAACTTGCATTACAAATGCAAAACTTTCAAACTATTAATAAAATGCTCTTAATACTTTAACAGTGATTTAATTGTTGAAAGTCTTAACTTTCTATACGTTGCTGACGAAATTCGACAAAAATTAGAGACGTGATGGTTAAAGGTAAAGTCAGTAAGATGAAAATGATTAAATTCCATTATTTTACTTTTAAATATTTTTAAAGAAATGATTTGACATATATTATTCATGAATAAATTGCTAGATAAAAATCATTGCATCTTTTACAATGTGTACAAATAATGACAGGACACGCTGTTCACTTCGAAAGTATTATTCATGGTACAATTTTAACTAAAATTGCCAAATACACGAATCCTACGGCTTTTTTCCACTTTCAAGATTTGACAAAAAGTACTACAGTGCTCCCCCTCTACCAAAACACCCTTTGGGAGACGGAAAATTTGTTTGTTATTCGGAGGGAGTTGTTGTAGAGAGGTAAAATAAAGAACAATTAGCATATTTTAGCGTCAGTAGTAAGTGTTGTTGCAAGGATGGAATTGTTGTTCAGAGGGCCGCTGTAGAGAGGGAGCACTGACAATGACTTCTTGATACAACCTTAAAGTTTGAATTGTCATAAAGTATTCCACATGAAACAAAAACAAATACCGAAAACAAAACAGGTCAGGTGTTCCTTTAAAGGATTATTGGTCGGATCTTGGTTATATATTTGTTTGAAACCTTTATGGCTGGTCATTTACCCATATCCGCGGAGCACTTGTTCAATGGTAGATATTGACTAGATGGCTTTTTAATTTTTTAAATTTGTTTATTTTCTAATTTGCTTGCCAAACCCATGAAGATAGTTCTTTTTAACGTAAGAATAAACTTAAATTTAAGAAGCTTATTTTGCCTTAGGAATGGGAGCTTGTAAAAATTTTGCCTTGAAAAATATATAATTAGCAGCAATTCAATAAATATATAAGGTCTATAGGTTACAACAAAAGCGAATGTTTTTTCCTCTATGTTTGTGGCTTTTGTGAAATTATAACTATACGACTAAGTTCGACCAAATAATAATAACGCATTTGCAAGTTCAATCAGTTACATTACTTTAAACTCTGATATATTTCTCTGGAAATATTTCACTTTACTTTCACATTAATGGTTTAATTGTACTAAGTCTGTATTCAGAACCTATGTTTTGTTCGCAGAAGATGACTTATATTTGTATAATTATGCCCATTTTCTTCGATAATCAGAGCCAAGAAAGACCCAGTCAGAATGTATAAGAAAAATAATTTAAAAAAAAACTAGAAAAAAGATTCTAGTCAGAATTAAATCAGACTAGTACTTGGTGTGCTGGAGTGTGCGCAGCTAACAGCCAGAATTTTAATGACATATGAAGCTGATTAAAGAAGCTCCTATGCAGAAAATCATCCTTTACATTGTTTATGTAAAAGATTTCAAAATTTTGTAAAAATGAAATAATTCTGTATTTCGTGAGAGCTTTGAATTCAAGAAAATAATGCTGCTGATAATGTTACATTAGACTTAATAAGTCTGTTGAGATCAAGTAATTTGTAATAATTTTTATTTCTTTCTTCATAATGACATTGATAATTTCTAAGAAAACCCCTTTCTCTCTAGGCTCATCTCAACGTTAGAGTCAGAGATAAGAGATTTTTTTTTCTTTCAAAATGTCCTATTTGAGAGGACTTAATGGCAGAGATATTTATGTTATAGGACTCTAACGACTGATGCCCGTCTAATGTTACATGTATATGAAATAATAGGGGGATTAACATTTCAACTTGTCAGATAAGTTAGCCAGAAGTTAGAAATTCTAGGTCGATCAATATAAAACTATCTGATTTGTTAGAAAAGAGTGCGCCATTGACCTTGGATCAATAAAAAAAAAAACTGTCAAGCACATTTTCTTAATTCGTTACTTCTTTTCCACAAGGAAAATATCAGGTGTTAGAGCAGCTGCTATATTTCAGAAAATGTATTCTACTTGTTAATATAAATCAGCTTAATGGTATGAGAAACACAAAACTAATTTATCGTGTCTTATTGCAATGCTGTCTAGTATCGTATTGACATTTCAAGGTGACCTACCACTTCTTGTGATATTTTTGGTTTCAATGCTTTTCTTATATATTAGAACAATAGTCTGATGACAGTTTTCTGGCCAGCAGGTTAAAATACACAGAACTGTATTTGCCTCGCTGTCATTATTTTGTCAGGCTTGCCGATTTATTGACTCATTTCTTTATAGGTTATCTGTATAATTTGGTGATATATTGACTTACCGTTCCAATATAGTTCCATTATAAGTACACTGCAAGCATTTTACTGTCACTTAAAAAGAGAGGTATATATAGGACGTATAAAAAGTTTTATGGTAAGCGTTTCCAGCTTTTAGTACGAAACTAAACGAGTCACAATAATTATGTTTGGTTTCTGTTCAATTTCGGCGTATGCCGTTTTGCATCGGGTATCTTACTAGTGCTTCTGGAGTCTGTACCAGTATTGACTTGTTCTGCACAGTTAGTAAGTAAGTAAGTAAGTAAGTAAGTAAGTAACGACTTTATTTATAGTGGATAACATATTTGGGAGAGCCAGTTTACAATATGGTCCACAATTAAATGACCACTTCCACACATGAATCAGAGAATCAGCATTCTGTCAAATCGTCACGAAGAACACACCCTCCTCTTGGGAATCGAACTCTCTATTTATAGGTTTTGCTCTATTTACTCAGTTTACCGGACCGGATTACCAGAATAAAGAAGTTCGTTGTAGACTTCGGATCCAAATGCTGAAAGAGAATAGTGCAACTCATCATAATACTTATTTCATCTTTCGAGACATATATATATATATATATATATATATATATATATATATATATATATATATATATATATATATATATATATATATATATATATATATAATAGTGATTAATGAACCTATACCAGACATACCATATAAAGAGAGCTACGTGCCGTGTTTATCTTGATCGAAAGTGGCAATTAATAAGAATTTTCAGACGGGTTCCAGCAAAATCATTATTTCTATAGTCATTTATGGACTTCAGTGAGCGTTTTAGCAAGACCCGTATACAGCAAAGCCTTTATATAAACACCCGATGATGCTTGGGAACACCTAAGTGTGATCGATATGGTCTTTATTCACAGTTTAAATGAAAAGAAAATATTTGGCATGGCAATCAGGCTTGTAGTCTACAGAGCCAGCTGAAATCTGTTCGAATGTGATCTTGAGAAAAAAAAAATAAGGGGCATTCTGTTGTATCACTATTTACATTTTTGTAAATTATAGAATTTCATTTTTGTTCGGCATACACTTTGACGGATATAATATGTTCCTGACAAGAATTGGGCAGAAAATTACATTAAGCATTCTTTGTAAACACTCTCTGCGGGAAGATACTTTAAATAGCCAGAGAATAAATCGTCTCACAAGTTTAAACCAAACATGTTGTATACTGTACGCATCCGAACCTTCTTGATTCGTTCATGGAACACTCAAAAATAAAACGAAACCATGAAATAAGCTTGAACAAACGATAACAAGAAGTGAAACTATTTTGCAATATGAGTCCAAACTGAGTAGTTTATGCAGTTGACGGTTGACGGAATGAAAGATGAACATGGTTATGTTCATTAGATAATTTACAACCACAATGAAAATGTTTTATGGTCTTTATCATTACTCCCAGGAGAAGGAAGAAAAGAACTCGGTCAGTTAATGTCTGGCTGCTTAACCATTGCTAGCTGTATGAGTAATTGGTTTGTTTTTCTATCAAGGTTGTTGGTGTAATTAAATAGACAGGATAACAATTTTGTTAATTTACGTAAAAGGAAAATAATGAGTTTCAGCCCTTCTGTAAATCTTGACTATCGGTTGTTACTGAACTTCATTTTGCCTATACTTTCGTAAAGTTATTAGTGACTAGCGGGATGGGGCTGGGTGTGGAGGGGGAGGTGTTGAAACATTGCTAGTGTAGGTACAACGCTTTATTTATTTCTACAGTTAAGTGATTATTTTAGGAACCGTATGATGGCTACTGCATACTCGTCCACATTAACACACGGTCTTTATGTCGTACTAAACATTTTACAGTTTTAGATTGTCTGCCATATAACGGATTGTCTAAATATTTTTTGTGTTTTAGATTATAAATCTCTCAACATGATCTACAATATTTGTCTAAAACGAAAAATGCATACAGAGATTTAATGGTAAATTCGGTTTAGATAACATTTACTGCCATTTCATGATATACTTCATGTTATATTTGTAATTGGCTTACCCGATTTTGATAAAGCAGACTTTGCTTAGCAGGCAATTTAGCAGAATTGATTGTACATCTTATTCAAGGTCCTTTTATAGGATACATTAGATGATAGTACTGAAAATTGGCCATTTATCAGACAATAGGAAGAGAAACTTCGATTATCGTCTACAGTATATGAGTGTGTTAAATGCGGTAATTAATACCTATCTTTGGTACAGATAGAGCGTATCAATCATTTTATATTGGATATGGTACAGAATTGTAAATAATTGCAAATGTCATATTTTGTAAGTGTAGTGACAGTAAAATTTGAGTACTCTTTATTGCCCTTACAAGCACACGTAAACAAATAAATTGATACAAACTGAAAATCGTATTTGTTTATTCCTTGGAAAGGAATTATGATAAGAGTAATGGTTAGGCCGCTAGGCCAACATCTTCAGCAACATATAAAAGTCGCATTTACAAATTATGGCATAAATAACAGTTTAAATCTCTACTGTCATGAAGTCTATTAAATATCCTATATAGAAAGTTTCATTTTATTAGTAAACATACTATATTCTGTTCCCCTATTGATCAAGTCTTAGTTCCTGGGTACATCTTCGTATTTGTCGGCTTCCTTGTATTGTTTTTATCCCCCTTTATAAAGACAACAAGTCTATGTGTTCCGAATTCTATGTCTTGTTTCCCCGACTACCAAGTTTCAGGCTACTTGACTTTGAGGTAATACGGTGGGTGGGGTGGGTAACATTTCAAATTGTCATATTAGTAAACCGGAAGTAAGAAATGATAGGGCGGTCAATATAACATTATCTGATTTGTTAGAAAAGGTAGTGACCGAGAATATCATTGTTTGGATCAATAAAAGCTGCCAAGCACATTCTCTTAACTGGTTACTTTCTTTCTCACAAGGGAAATATCAGGTTTTAGGGCAGCTGCTAAACTTTACAAAATATATTTTATTTATTGATATAAATCAGCTACTGAAATGTGAAACACAAACTAATCTATCGTGTCTTATTGCAATGTTGTCTGGTATAATATTGACATCTCAAGATGACCTACTACTGCTTGATATATTTTGGATTCAGAGCTCATTTTCTTGGTAGTTTACTGAGTGAAGCATTGTATATACTAGAGTAATAATAATCTGTTGACAGTTTTCTATCCAAGAGGATATATATCACAGAATCTGTATTTGCTTCACTGCCATTATTAGTACCCACCCATTTCGGGGACTATAGGGTTACGTTATTTCCGTCCGTCATTCCGTTCGTCCTTCCGACCATCCGCAGTTTTTTATTTCCTTACGGGATTTTAATAATGCTTGACACAAAATATTTCCCAATAATGACACGACATGTCATGATCAACACACTGATTCCTAGCTGAATGGTCAAGGTCACACTTGGAGGTCAAAGGCAATAGGTTTTTTCTTGTCCGGTCTGGAACTTATCATCCATCAAGTGATTTTCATACTACTTGCCACAAATGTTCCCCCATAATAAAACAATGTATCATGCACAACTTTCAGGGGCCTCCGTGGCCGAGTGGTTAAGGTCGCTGACTTCAAGTCACTTGCCCCTCATCGATGTGGGTTTGAGCCTCACTCGGGGCGTTGAATTCTCCATGTGATGAAGCCATCTAGCTGGCTTACGGAAGGTCGGTGGTTCTACCCAGGTGCCCGCTCGTGATGAAATAATGCACGGAGGGGCACCTGGGGTCTTCCTCCACCATTAAAGCTGGAAAGTCGCCGTATGACCTATCATGTGTCGGTGCGACGTTAAATAAAAAAAGCACAACTTTCAAACCCCTAGCTTTAAGGTATTAGATCACTAATAGTAATGTTTACAAAATGGCCTTTGCTTGGTATATTCTGAAAGGTAACCGTGTTTTGCACTATTTTGCAAATTTTAAACAACTTTTACCGTGCCGTTTTTTATAAATTTTGTATAACTTATGGTATCTCCTCAAGCTCAAGTAGAGACAAATTTCAAAGTGATAGCCACTATCCAAAACGTTTGCAGAGAACTCATTTTACCATTAATTGTAATAAAAGAAACATCAAACTATTGGTAAACAATTATAAAACACAAAATAAAAATGTCAGTGTCATTTTTTTCTATGGTGCCTCAAGTAAACGGATTTAATGAGACAGAATTCATACTTCAACACTGAAAAAAATAAGGTCGAATGCTGTTTTTCTGTTTTGAATTTTGCTTACTCCATTTAAAAATAACCTTAGGACAGACGTAAAACCTACCTAATTTTTTTCCACAATATATAATCTAAGAGTGAAAGCAAAATAGAGAACTTTCACCGCGTGTAACTCAATATTTTTAAAGATGTGTAACTCCACCCCTTCTGTTTAAGTAGTAAAATTCTCATTGAACACCAAGAAATCACTTATAAGATTCATCCTTTCCCATGTTTGTACAAGAAATCAATAATAAGTCTTGAAAGAAGTAAAAACTTACTAGAAAAAAGGAAAATAAGGGAAAAAATTGGTCCCAGTAGGGCATGAACCTACGCCCCTCTAAGAATTGCTGTAAAAGTAGGTTTACGGTAGGAATTGAATACTCTTCAAAAAGGAGGTTCTCTATTAGTGATCTAATACCTTAAGGTCAAGCTCTGACATGGAGATCAAAGGTTAACATGGTATTAACAGGGCCTGTTTCGTGTCCTGTCCAGCACAGTGGCATCAATAAAGAGATTAATTATTATTTAACAGAAGTATTCCCAATAATCAGACGACATGTCATGCACAACCCAAGACTCCTAGCAGAAAATTCAAGGTCACAGCTGTAGGTCTAAAGTCAAAATTGATTTTTTCCTGTCAGGTGTGCGAATATTTGAGGTCGCTTTTTTGACCTGTCTTTAACATTTTCGTCCTTGCATGGACAGTTACACAACTTTGTGTAAATATTTAAGATAACACGCCCATGTTATATGGGCCCATTAAAAATGATGGTGTATTTTATTCAGAATTACTTCCCTTTAATATAATCAAGTGTTTCATTACATTTCTTTTCGTATTTTCTGAGCAATTTAAATAATATATAGATATTAATAGATGTTGTAAGCAATTAACAACTGTAATTTTTTATATAACAAAGATTGTGATTTATAACATATTGTATTTATACCACAATACTGTATAAACATCATTGACATGTCAAAAATATCAGATCACTACGTTACACTGCAGTTTAGATCACCTTCTAATTAAGGACTTTGTATTGCATTTATTCACTTGTTGGTTGGTTGAAGCATATTTTATAGGATATGTCTATGATTTGGTGATATACTGACTTACCATTGTAAAAAAGGTTATCTGCTCGAAATATTGATAGTTCTATTTGACAGCGTTTGCCACTTTAAACATCAGTTCTGGTTTGTTTTGTTTTTTTCTGTTGGGGTGGGGGGTTCGATTTTGGTTTAACGCCCACTTGAAACAGTATTACGGTCAGTTAAGTAACAAGTGCTTCCGGAGTCTGTTTCAGTTTTGACTTCTGTACAAATTAATGACAACTTCCAAACATTATTCAGAGAATCAGAAGTAAATGAGTAGTGACTTCCTATACATAACGAATCGTCTGTTAAGTCGTCACGAAGAATTCACCCTCCCCAAGGGGACCGAAATCTTTACATTCATAGTCTTTTGTACTATCTACTCAGCTTACCGGGCTAGATTACCTGAATAAACAAGTTCTCTGCAAACATTGGGCGTATGATTCGAATTCCGAAAAATATTGCCAGTCCATTGTGATTAATGAACATATAACAGAAATTCCATATAAAGAGAACTGCTTGCACGTTAATCAGGTACGAAAGTGACAATTAATAAGAACTGCCAGACAGCTCCAAGCAAAATCATTATTTCTATAGTAATTTATGGAGTTCAGTGAGCGTTTTTGCGAGACACGATTAGGTGAAGCCTGCTTATAATCTTCCGAAACCTAAATGTTGTCTATATGTACAGTTGGTTTTTAATCACAGATTAAATAAACACAAAGTATTCAACATGGCAATCAAGCTTGTAGTCTTTAGAGCCCGCTAAAATCTGTTCGAATGTGATCTTGAGCACAGATCTGACTGTATGTATGAATGAGAAAAAATGTAAGGACCATGTTTACAACTTCTGTAAAGTATAGGATTTCATCTTTTGCCTGATATACAACGTTCCTGGCAAGGAGAGGGCAGAAAATGTCATGAAGCATTCTTTACGCACCCAGTCGATAGGAGGACGTCCAGTTTCACAGATATATATAAAATAATGAAAGGATATACATGTCACAACTGGTTAGCAACATGAGAATCAATTGTCTCAAAGGTCTGAACAAAGCACTCTGCACTGAAGGCATCAAAATATTTTTGCAATTGGACTAGAATCTCCGACATTCTTAAAACTAAAAGTAAAACAATAAAATAATTTGGAACAAAGAATACAAAGACTAAAAGTAAATCAATGAACTCATATTTAGAAGTGAAATTATTTTTCCAGTATGAGTACCAACTGAGTAGTCCCTTAACTCATACTTAAAAAATCATTTATTTTATTCCCCGTTCTCAAAAGAGTACATACTACAGTGGTTAGAGATTGTTACCAATATAGATTTTGAATAATGTTAGACAAAAAGAATCAATTAGAAAACGTTTTCTTCATCCCGTCGGGACAACCTGTTCAACGAAGAGATTGACGAGTCCCTTAGCTGTTGTCTCAAAACCATTTTCACCAGATGATAACCACGGCAATGAACATGCTTAATGGTCTTTGTCATTTCTTTCAGGAAAAGGAAGAAAATAAATCGGTCATCTAATGTATGGCAGCTTAACGGTTGCTCGCTGCATGAGTTATTGGTTTGTTTTTCTGTCAAGGTTGTTGGTGTAATTAAATAGACAGGAGAAGAATCTTGCTTACATATTTAAAAGGAAAACAATGAGTCGTAAGAATTTTCCTCAGCCCTTCTTTGTTGTTGGCCATACATCATATTGCCCATACGTTCGTCACTTTTTTATGTGAAGAGGGGTGCTTGGGCGGTTTCATGTGTATGTGTGTTTTATCGAGGTGGGGGTGGAGGTTGGGAGCTGCTGTGAAAATATTGCTGGTATAGGTACGTTGCTTTACTTATTTCAGCAAATAACTGATAATTTGAGGAACATTAAGATGGCTTACGCTGTCCATGCCCCCTAATAGTACTACACTAACTCACGGTCTTTATGCCGTACTGCACATCCGTCCACACTAACTCAGGTCTTTATGCCGTACCACACACTTTACATTAACAAGATTTATGTTATAGATTGTCTGCTATAATATGGATTATCTAAGTATTTAATGTATTTTAGATAATTAACCAAGATTATAAATATCTCAGGAGGAATTACAATATAAGTCTAAAACAAAACGAAAAAAAAGATACAAATAGAGATTAAATGGTAAATTCATTTTAGATACCATTTACTGCAATTTCATGATATATTTTATGTTATGGACTATGCTATTTCGACAATGCAAAATTCCTATGTAAAACTGAGATTGTCGTAACAACGCGAGAAATGCACGGGGATCAAAAAGAAACTAATAATTATAAAAAAATGTATCTCCGAATAAATTATAAAGTATCAATGACACTCAAAAACATGTCCCAACAGTGCACTAGAAGAAAATGCATAAAAATTTTCGGGGTAAGTATTTGGTACCGTAAGTCTCTCATATATATACAATATATATATTCTTCAATCAAGGATATGTCAGTGTAAATGAGCTGAGCGTTAGTTTTCTAAGAAAACGCCGTTAAACTATGTTACACGAATCACACGTGCACCGCTCTTTTACAAAAATATGTCCGCCATGTTTTCTTCAGTGAACGAAATAAAAGGAGTATTTTACCTTAGATTTCCTTATTGCAGAGTACGATTGACTTTCTAATCTAAATAAAACATCACTTTTTTATAACATCCACTGTCCGATCTTTCTGATCACTTAACGATTACTCACAATTACAAAATAAAACCAACGTGTCATCAAAACTATCACTTTACACGGCTTCATGGACATCACGGCCACTAACATTAAATTTGTAATCATGCGCCAACCAAACAAATGATGAAAGATCGGTACTTTTTCAAAGATATGTTTTATTTCCTGTAATTTTCTGATATTCTAACCTTTAAACAACCGAATTGTCTGCACAGAAATAACGAAACATTTATACAATATCGCTTTTAGTTTAAATTTTGGATCTATCTTTTTCCAGCCCAACAACAGACATGTATATGTCACAAACCCGGCCTGTCCTCGAAATCAGTGTCAAAGGTTACTAGAACATACATTCAATAAATGAACAACCGCTTACTATGTTCTTGTAAGTCCTGTAAGATGAAACGGCTCGTGTTTATACATTCATATATATTCCGTATCGGGAACATTGACAATCACAAGTCGATCCTTACCGCGAACATGAAAACAGTTACTTTTATGCATTTGTTTACATTACAAAAGTAACTATTCACATATACGTTCAAGAACGTAAATTTCGTGCTTTCCGACCCACATGGTGTGTAAACTTTTGTATTTAAAAGTATGGTGTATTCGGCAAACCATTTGTAATTTCCGACGTGGTAAATGTCATTGAGAGTATCAGTTATGTTTACGAAAAGATTTTAATTGAATATTTATGTTTTATACTTGCAAAAGAAAAACTTGATGGTCATGGTCGCTGGCTTCGAATTCCTCGCCCATCACCGACGTGGGATCAAAAACCCACTTGAGGTGTGAAACTTTTTACGTAAGGAAGACATCCAACTGAGGTTAGTGCCTCGATCTAGGTACAGTCTGAGCCTCAAAAATATCTGGAGGGACCCTGGAGCCTTTCCCCACCAACAAAACCTGGGAAAAGTTCATTGTGTCGTTTCGGTGTTACTCTCAATCAAACAAAATAAACATTTTTCCCCGTTTTTGTTTGTTTGTTTTATATAATGAATATGCAGAAAGGGTTGGTTTGTTTCAGTGTAACGTCAAAATATAATATTACAATTATATATCAACAGTGAACGCCACATGCATTATTTTTCACGAGGGGTTAATGCTTTAATCTTACAGGTAAAACAAACATATTCCTATTGTATAAAGGGTAAAGGTAAATATATATGTATATGTGTGTGTACTTGTGGAATTAAATGTTAAGTGTAAAAGATTCAAAGATTCAAACTTTATTTCTTGTAACGTATACATGAAGTATCTTGTTACAAACAGATGTAGTAACAAATTCAACGTGACACATTCAAATAACACGCACGCGTACGCACGCACGCGCACACACAGTATATATTCACAATGCAAATCATCCATGCTAAATAATACGTACGATATGTTTGCTTTCTCACTGTCTAACATGTTCGAAATGATTTATTCGATTTTTATCATAGAGTTCTAGTTTATTTTTCACCTTAAATTAAAGCAAACATCAAAAAAAATTAAAGCAATATCATTGTAAACAAACTCTGAAGTTTAGTAGGTTGTAGCATTCTCTAGGTCAATGGTATTTTTATTACCTTCTGTAGTCAGTCATTATCTATTGTAAAAAACTCTTTTTAACCAAAGTGGAAAAATTCAGGTACTTGAAAATGCAGCTTTCTAAAGTTAGAATTTTCGATGTCATTTGTCAGACATACCTTGTAAATAAATAATATTATTACAAAATTAATACTGCTATTTCTTTTGTTGCACTTCGCGGACTTATGATAAAGTTATTTATGTGCATCTGTTCACAACGAAGCACTGACCCTGAGACTATGTATGGGAAAATATAAGAGTGAACTAAGTGTTGACTGAGAAAGGGCAATATTTATTTTGCCGAACAATACCTTAACAAATATATATTTTCACATATCTGGGCGAAAAATACCGCTTAACAAATATATATTTTCACATATCTGGGCGAAAAATACCGCCTTTGCAAAACAATACTTTAAAAAATATATATTTTTTCACATGTCTGGGCGGAAAATACCGCCGAAAAATTCCTTAACAAATTTATATTTTCACATATCTGGGCGAAACATACCGTCCTTAACAAATAGATATGTTCTCATATCTGAATGGAGTTACAGTCCAATACCATAACAAATATATATATTCACATATTAGGGCGGATATAACCGCCGAAAGCATATCAAGAAATGTAGATGAATTTGCATATTAAGAGAAATCTTTCAAAATTAGAAAATTGTCACTTGAAAGAGGAGGTGGAATGGGATGTGGTGATAAGATAAAAATAAAAATTAGCCAAAATAAAATTAAAGAAAGAAGCGTGCTATTCACTCTTGAATGCTGACGAAGAAGGAAGATGCCGTTTCACGATTGGTTCCAACGGTATAAAAGGAATTCATTGATTGGCTTTTACCGTAGTATATAAATTAACATATTTCAGAATAGGACCGATTTGCTCCAAATGTACAACAATGACATAAATAATTTTATCTACCTATATATATATTTATCTGAGCAGTACATTTCCTGTAAATGACCACTACGTAAGCGCTCAGGCCCCTCTCGCACACCATACCTATAGTTCGGACTTCTTTAATGTGTAAAGGCATGTGCACAAAAATGACAAATTTTGCCAACACCTGGTAAATTGTAATGTGTGTTTTAGAAAAGTAATAACGGAAATAGAAAAATAGCTCTCAGCTCATTTACACGGATAGTTTAGCTTTATTATGTATGTTATAGTTTTTCGCAGTTATGCACGATGACATAGAATACTTACCCCGAAAATTGTGACACGAACATACTGATAACTTTTCCCACTTTTCTTTTTAAATTAAAGTAAGAGCTCAGCACTTCATGGTTTTGATGTATTGTCACATTGGAATAACGTTTGTTTTACAGTAACTTCGAAATTCATCAGAAATACTATCATGTACCCCACCCACCTAATTCATAATTTCAAAATAACATAGGCCTTATATATATTTCATGTTCTGTTGGCTTACCCGATTTTGATAAAGCAGACTTTGCCTAGAAGGCAATTTAGTAGAATTACGTGTACATTTAATTCAACAATAGATGATAGAATGAACTGAAAATTGGCCAATTATCAGACACTGGAAAGAGAAACTGCAGTTATTGTCTGCAGTACATGACAGTAGTTATGGAGTGTGTTTAATGTGGTAATTATTATCAAGATTGTATCATTGGCACAGATAGGGTGTACATTATTTTATATTGATTATGATACAGAATAGTAAAGTAAAAGTTGAGTCCACAATCACACGCGCTCACAAGACTAAACAAATTAATTGATGCATACTAAAAGGAAAAATTGTCTTTCCTTGGAAAAGAATTATGACAAAACATATCTTTTACAAGGAATATCATGAATAAACAGTATAAATCTCTATCACCACGAAGTCTATGATATATCCTGTATAGAAATGCTGTTTCTGTTTAGTAGGAAAACATTTCTTAGGTCATTTATGTTCTTATGCATGTCTATGCCACTGGCACCAGATCAGAAATAAAATGCCTCCGTACGTGTTACACCCTACCCCTAGGTATTCTATAAGAACCATGGTCATGAACGGGAAAATATACTAACCCATTTCAATCGCGTATTTCATACCTAAAACACGCAGGTCAGTAAATGTGTATTACTGATATTAAACAAGCGATAATTTATCTTCAATCGTGCACCAGTCACCTTGTCTCAATATTCCATATTGCAGAGATGCTCCGTATATTTTATGCTTTAGTCAACGTTACAGAAAAAACTTGCGTGAACTTCCCTAATGAACATCCGGTCTAGAGGTCACGACAGTGTGCACATGTTAAGCGAAATGTAAACAAACAGAAACAGAATGCAATATATTCACAGTTTTACGATAAGACTCGAAATGATGAATGAAATTCATCTTGTATATAGTTTTGAATTTGAAATCATACATAGTTATACATCTATTCTGTTTATTTAATTCATTTTGCACATTTATGCTGCATATAAACATTTTAGCGTACACGTGTAGTAAAATGACGACTGACATACATTTTCACATCAGCCAATCAGAGTGTGTCTATAATCTAGAACGGAACTTCACCAGGGAAGTTCAAGCAAGTTTTTTGTGTACCTGTGAAAAAACTGTAAACTACACGTTCTTTTTCTAAGATAAGAACTATTGAAGAAATGTGACCGGTACACAACGGAAGATAAATTACCACTTGCTTAATATCAATAGTACACATTTACTGAACTGCGTGTTTTAGATATGAAATACGCGATTGAAATGGGTAAGTATATTTTCCCGTTCACGACCATGGTTCTTATAGAATACCTAGGGGTAGGGTATAACATGTACAGAGGCATTTCTTTCTGATCTGGCGCCAGTGGTCTATGCCGCTTCAAGATCGTTTGTTTCCAGTGTTCCTCAGCCTCTAAGTTTTGCTTCTCTCTCCTAAAACTATGTCATTGATTTCCTGTATGCTACATTATTTTTCCCTGGTTATCAAATCTTAATTCCAGCTTACTGCCTCATAATCGTCTGCTTCTATGTATTTTGTTTTCCTTTTTCAAAGACACCAAGTCTCTCTTTTGTTTCTGCATACTATGTCTTCTTTCACTAGCTACGAAATCTGCTATTCAGTTTCAGGCATCATGGTTTTATTCCCTCTGGTTCGAAGTATTGTTTCCACTTCCCTCAAATAAGTCTTTCTTTCCGTGCATACGTATGTCATTGTTTCTTGCCATTAGATCTTGTTCCCTGGCTTTGTCATTACACCACGAGAAGATCTTGTTTCTCTTTTCATTTACTCTTATCCTTTTTTGGACTGGATCACAAAATTATACAAAAGCCATATAAATCTCGGTACATTTCTCATTCAACATGTGTTCTGCCTTCTTTTGATTTTGCGTCTAACTGCAAAAGGCCACGTGAAGAAGTCAGCTGCTCCTAAGTATATGAGAACATTTGTATTTTTGGTCTATAAAGACGTCTAGAGATGTTATAAAAATAATATGAAATCACGTTGGATTATGAATACTTATAATTTATCTGCCCTTTATACTTATTTACATCGCAATCTCATAAAAGACAAACTTTAATTGAAAAAAAAAACATTTGCAGGAGGAAGTCTAATAGCTTGGCAGGTAATAACAAGCTTTTTACTTACAGTGAATTTAACTAAAAAAACCTGTGGACCTGTGAATAGGTATGTGAAGCGGATTCTGCTAGATTACACATGTATGTATACTTAAAAAAGCAAATAGCTCAGATTTAGAAGCGTCATTTTTTTGATTTGCATTTAACTGTTGCCAGTGGTAATTCTGAAGCAAAACTATATGATAAAAGAGACGATTGACAATCCACTATCTGGACTGCGATAACCTACGGACACTATATATAACTACTTACTTGTTATGCAAGAGCAACATTTTAGTTATAGAAATCTTTATATTAAAAAAGCTGTCACAGCCTGGTTACTGCCACCTGAAACTAAAGCTGTCATTAAATCTAATCACTGATCCATCGACCATTTAAAGAAAATTTTCAAATATTTCAAACACTTTAAAACAAAACCTGGCCTTACTTGCCCCGTATACAATTAGCATGTTAAATTTATTTTATTTCCAGTCATTCTGCAGTCACCAAAACATCTCAGTCCATGTTTGCGACATGTGCATCTTTTCATGTAACACTTGCTTTAAAACTGAACCTAATTAAAAGTCGTTAGGAAGATGCAGGTAATTGTCAATTTTAAACCAGTAAAACAAACTATGAAAACAGTAGATAGTGAAAATTTATCTTAATTCAAACCTCAGAATAATGGTTTTCTAATGTTATCACTCTCTTAATAAATCATTTGAATGTCTTGAATGATTTTCTCAGAAACTCCAACTATCTCCCTTTTACGTTATATATTGTTTGAGCATTTTTGCAGTCTTTCAGACTGATTTTCCAATAATAAAAAGGAAGGTAACCTTCTTGTATTGTTAAAAACAAATATCGTTAAGAGTTAGGTCCATGTTTCGGAGAAAAAAGTTTGAACATCACCAAATCATAGAACGAAACCATTGTTTTACATGAAAATGAAACAGAATATAAAACATGTATTATTCTACAAAACTATTGTCATTTTTCTCATATATGTATTGAAGTCCGGAAAAGGACTGCATGAAGGGGCCACACTTCTGGACAGTTCAGCGCCTTTAAAACCTCATCATTTTAAAAAAGCTGTTACATGTCTTCGTTTTAATGCATTTGCAACAATGTACCAGTGTTTAAAAATAACATATTTAGGTAAAACATCGTTTTTGACAATTGTTTACACATATATTTCTTTACAAATGGCATTCTTTTTTAAAGGGGGACAACTCCTTTAGAATATTTTCAGTATCCAATTTTATGGGTTTGAACAGTAAAACTTGTATTGGACAGAAAAGTTGTTTGTCAAGATGTTGATCGTTTACTAATAATTTCTGTTGTTTTGTGATATACTGCTAAACCTTAATTCGCCATAAAGTTTTCTTCAAAGTGCAAAACTGAGCAATTCGTTGATAGTGATCTTTCAAAGTTTATCATTTTCCTATCCGTTCTACTGCACACAGCAAAACTGACACCTCTGAAGCCGCAACACCGAAGTTCACAATATTTCGCAGAAACCTTCATCGAATTACCTTCTGCTGACGGCGAACATGACCGCAAGTGGTAGTGGGTTACTTTTCCCTCTATGGTTTAAGTGAAAACTGCTTACCGGATATTAAAATAATCTCTCAAACAAAATGTTCATTGAATGATTTATTTGGGTTATACAGTAATAACCCCCTTCTTTTCTTATTTGTCAACAAATTACAAGTTCAATAACAACTTTATCACACGTGAAAATAATAAATATATAGATGGGTATTCAGTTTGGTGATGCCAAAAATAACATCAAGAATAATTTCTCGTTCTTTCCTGTTTATGGAACGGTATGATACTCACGTTGGAGTTGTGTACTCTTATTGGTATCCTTGTACTATTTTTATTACAAGGCTTGCAGCCTCTATGTTTGGAATTGGTCGTAAATTTATAGAGTAATCAATGTCATCCAGTCTTAGCAACACGTGCTCCTTTTGAAGAATGTTCTATAAAAGGAAACGGTTTATCTCCAATTTTTGTCTTGTACACTGACGTCAGTCGTAGTTATCTTGAAAGAAGCTGACTGCTTCTTCGTTACTGTTACTAAAACAATTAGTTTTTTGTATGCTTTTCTGTATCAAACGGAAAGAAAATGTGACGTTTTTGCAAAGAAATTGAAGAGCATTAATGATTTACATTAGAAAGAAGCAATGGCAAAGGCCCAACAGAAAAAATCCACATTTAAAGATTGCTGACACCCACAGTACACTACACATGAATATGGGTAGTCCAACATTATTAACTTTACAAATTAGCATTAATACCTCATTGTCCACAGTCTTAAATTTGGTACATCTTGATTTTACTTCTTTATATGCCAGTGTTGTTCTACTTTTAAGCTATGCAAATATGTTTTTATTGCCTTGCATCAAAATCATCCTTCATATGCTATTTTGGATGACACATCTAAATGATGTGGAGTCATCTAATGACTTGATAGCTGGGACAAGTCCAAAAATGCTTTGTTTACAAAAGGTTTAAATCGGTTCCTCAAAGAAAATAAGGTTATCAGGCAAAATGATGTCTGTTTTGAAAAAATATTGGCACAATATTCTAAATTTTATTGAACATACAAGTAGTATGTGTATTCTACAGACATATTTATGTAACTGTTATCAGCAGCTGTGAGATGCAAGAAGTATCCAACAGCTTGATAATGCTACTGATATGTCAAAGATAAAATACTAGTAAACATGCAATTCAATCGGTTGCTATACTTAAGGATCAAATGTATTTCTCTGTAAAGATTTCAGAGCACTATTTTACTTTTATCGCTTTTCTTCTTGAGAGGCATTCAGCCAGTACTTTCATGAAAAAGGAGCTTATTAAGGAACCTGAATTGGCCGAATACCTTTTATTGCTTATATACTAGGTTTTGAGGAGTCATACAAAGGCACTGGATTTTGCAGCTTTTGTTTATCATAGAGGCAAAATATTTCGCTAAAGTTGTGATTAAACTCTTGCTTTTTATATTTTTGTTAATAAAGATACAGTTATAAGATGTATAGATGAGGGCAGAGTAAAATTATATTATTATGTATTTTAACTGGAAGTAAGGAAAGTAAGGGTAACTGTACCTTATCCAGATGAAAAGTGTTCAAAAATATTTGTAAGCAAATGAAGGCAATAGAATAATTATTACCTCTTATTTCAATAATACATTTTGCAATAGATAAGTTGCTGCCGATAGCCATGTATACGCAGGGAGGAATGCACGAGAGATAACATTCATATTGTTTAATAAGTTAAATGGAAGTAAGAAAAAGTGTCTATATAACATGTGAGGTATTGACCGAGATTATCATCACTCGGGTCAATAAAACCTGACAATCACATTTTCTTGAGTGGTTATTTCTTTTTTCGCAAGGGAAATATCAGGTTTCAGACCAAATGCTGTATTTCGGAAAATATATTTCAGTTGTTAATATAAATGAACCAACAGCATATGAAACACAGGACAACTACAGTTTGTCCCATTGCAATTCTGCTTGAATGACTGTCCAATATTGACTTATCAAGGTGACCTAGTACTTCCAACGATATTTTCAGGCGGTTTACTGAGCGAATAGATGTATTTATCAGAGCAAAAGTCTGTCGGCGTTGTTTGATGACAGTTTTCTTGCCAGCAGGTTATACCACAGTCTCACTGTCAATATTTTGCCAGGCTTGTTGATTGATTGGCTCATTTCTTTGTAGCTTATGCGCATGATTTCGCAATATATTGACCTTTTCTTTGGTTACATGAATTTCTGTTGTAAATGAAAACGGAAGCGCCTTTGTCACTTTTAAAGAAAGCTATCTTTAGGACATAAATAGTTTCCTGGGGAGTGTTTGCAACTTTTAACATCAATTCTAGTACGACGCTAACCGTTTCTTCCTTTTTGTATGCTTTTGTAATAATCTTCTTGTGCAAAAGTAATTAGCGCTTCTGTACCAGAACAGACATGTTATGCATATTAACCCGACATTAATCAGATAAGGAATAATTACTTACAGATACTCCAGACACATAGCCTGTGGCAAATCGTCACCAAGGGATCAAACTCGAGACTTTTCCAGTTTTTTAAACGAATGTTTGCAAGTTATAAAACTTTTTAGGTTTAAGCAAATAATTGTGAAATCAACAGTTTGCCCAAATGTTCATCAGATAATTTACAGTGGCTATAAATTTGTTTAATGGTCTTTGTCATTACTTTCAGGAAGGAGAAGGAGAGAAATTTGACAGCAAACTGTCTGACAGCGTAACAACTGCTTTTTGTATTAGAAAGTGCCTTGATGTTGGGTTAATTAAATAGTAGAAAGTATTTGCTTGAACTCGTATTTTTGAGAGGAAAATGTGAATTGTAGTAATAATGAGGTTTGGTCTGTCCTGAGTACCTCTGTAAATCTTAATTCTTGGTTGTGTTTTAATTTCAACTTGTCAACCTATTTGTCAGAGTTTTGAGGGATGTTGAAAGATGGTAAGGATGCACTTGCTTATTTCAATAGTTTCCAATAATTTTTCATAAGATGAACATTACAATGAGTTATACTGTCTCTAATCCTATACTATCGTCCCCACACTAGACCAAAGTCTTTACGTGATGTTTGATAGGTATACACTAAAATGTGTCATATAATGTTTCTGACATTTAAGTTTATTATTAAGTTCACATCTGTAGTTGTGCAGTTGCATAATATATCTATTACTTTATTTACGTCTCTATCAATAAAAACATATGTATACCTTACGTAAACCGAGAGAAAATATAGCGACGCAAAATTGTGTAACAACACACCTAGTTATTTGACACATACCTTTCCATTCAATTGTTTTGAAAGTAAATTTAGAAACGAAACATAAACGTTGAAACTAAATTTAGAATCAAAACATAAACAAACATGACATTGAAACATTATGCATTAGAATAAATTAAAACACTATTTAGGTTAAGTAATTCAGGTTCACAGGAAATGAGTAGGGAAGATACCTTTAATTGTATTTTGAATATTGTATTTTGAATTTTGATGTAAACAATACATCAAAACAAATTTAAAACAGTCACGTACTTATAAAATCGTTCCTTATTAATATAATGAATATTCGAAATGAAGCGTGCCTCCGATGTTAATGATCACTTCAAATTAGTGATCTTAAAGCAAATGTTTGTGGCAGTTTTCTAAGAAGTCCAAATATTTTGTCTCCAGTTATAGATTTCGAGGAAAGTCCACATTAAGAAATCGGAAGACTGTAGACGCTTTATATAAACATCATGAATACACTTTTAAAAATCGTTCGTTACTTGTTACAGTAAAAAATAATACTCAAAATGAAGCATGCCCCTATGAATCTATAAACCTCAAATCGATCATATATAAAAAGCAAATGTCTTGGAGGAATCACATGTCTTAGACGTCTAAACAGGTTGTCTCTGTTTAGCGATTTCGAGGAAAAGAGGTTTAAAGTAATATTTGGCCCATCTTAAGAAATAAGAAAATGGTAGCAGCTTTATATAGACATCATGAATTCATTCATAAAATCATAATGAATACTCGAAATGAAGCGTGCCTCTATTGTTAACTATCATGCAAATCTATAACCTTCAAACTGGTCATTTTATAAATAGCAAAATTTTGTATAGTTTGTAGGAAGTACTTTTCTTAGAAGTCAAAATGTTTCATATTCGAGGAAACCAAGGTTTAAGTTTCAAGTTATATTTGGTCCATTATAAGAAACTGGGAGACTGTAGACGCTTTACGTAAACATAATGAATAATTCAAAATGTCAGATTAAGTTTTTGCTGGTAGTTTTGTTTACTTGTTTACTTTATTATTTCACATCTCAAATTTTGTAAAAACTTCGTTCACTATCATTGGCTATTTTATATAATTACATATCCCTATTGTTGCTCATTTAAATAATAAAGAAAAGTGGACTAGCTCAATATACATATAATTAGAAACCATGATCATCTGTTAACTAAATTGTACATATATAATTGGCTGATGAGGATACAAACCATTCTAGATATTAGCAATTTTGAAATGGAATATCAAATATGACAAAAGATAGACGGAATATATATATCAAAATGTTCAAATGGAACTTAGAGAACTATAACGGTAAGGCGCGACGATTTAGTAAGAAATGTGTATCGATGGTAATATTTTCAGTTTCTTCATAAACGATGGCGTTTGTGCAATAGTGTTTTTTATATAATCATATTTTATTGGTTCAAATTTCAATACAAATACAGAAATGGTAAGCTTAACTTAACAAATTAATAAAAGTATGATTAATTCAACACACATAAAAGCAAAAGGGTTGGGCCACAAGTTTTGCCAACATTAGAAGGTTGACCCGTCCCATATGAAATATATTCTTATTCAGTGTCATGTTTCTAGATGCATACTCATCAACTGATACATTTCACAGTAAATTGTGCATACCTATAACCGTGGTTACTCTAAAAAGTCTTTTCACTTTAAAGCACGACTGCTTTAAATAATAATCTGTATTTTTAGGACTCTCGAGTAAAATATTGTCATTGGTGCTTCAAACAAGAATTCTACGTTGAAAATGCATCTTTAAAACTTACACCAATAGCTACCAAACTTAAAGAACCTGTTTTACACATAATTACCATTTAAACTGCAACAATAAAACCCCTCCCCACTCTCCTTCCCCCAACCCCGACTAACGCTGTGTGTCCGACATTTTGCTTAAGATATATATTTCTGTGATTTCAGGAAGGCATCCAGCTGACTTACGTACGTTCATGCACTGTTACTAATGTAATTTCTGCAATGAGTTTGTTTTATAAGCAGATGTATAGAAGATTTTTATTTACGAAAACTACAAGATTTCATCATTTTTTTTTCTGTCATTTTATTTTCTCAAATGGCCCATGCTTCGCTCAAACAG
Organism: Mercenaria mercenaria; assembly: GCF_021730395.1. Lineage (NCBI taxonomy): Eukaryota > Metazoa > Mollusca > Bivalvia > Venerida > Veneridae > Mercenaria > Mercenaria mercenaria. Next base: position 66,305,522 of record NC_069372.1, read on the forward strand.
ATTTTTCAAAATTTTCAGGGGTATGTCCCTAACACCATAGAACATGTGTGCCAACATATTGAATTTTGCTAAGTTAACAATAACACCACTTTCATTATTTATATCTCATTTTATATTTTTCTTTGTTTTAATGCATCAGGCATTATGCAATAACAAATTCAATACTTTGAAGATAGGAGGCAGTTGAGAAGAAGTAATGTTTTACATGAATTAGGTACTTTTATCGATAAACGTGTAACAGAATGAACTGAAAATTGGCCAAATATCAGACAGTGCAATGGGATTGAAACTTCAGGGTACATTGAGTTTACAGCGGTTATGATAGGTGCATATTGGTTAAATACGTATGTTCTATTGAACACGGTACATTGCCATTGTTAGGTGCTTAATGTAGTAATGCTATGCGTCCTTCCTCGACTGCGAAGAAAAGGTCATTTACGTCTTTGTGAAATCCAATAAAAGTGATGACAACATTATATATTATATGCCCTATTAATAGAATAATATGATATAATACGAAAAGCAGCATAACTAAAACCTCGGACGCGAAACCCCCGACAATAAGCGACTGTCCATCTGATGTTAATATGGTAACCAAATTTGTACTGGATGGACGATGAAGTTATAATGTAATTGTGAAGCCCAAAAAGGTTATACTTGGAGACAAACTTGGAGTCTGTGTTACACAGGGTACACAAGAGACTTATTCAGTCTACAGCTTGGAAGCTAGGACGGTTTCTACTAGCCTTGATGTAATTATGACAAAATTTGATCAATTATTTTATATTCAATGAAACATGAACTTCATATTTCGATCTATCCAGATCGTTCAGCGCGACTTTTATGTTGTGTTATTGGTACTGATTAGTTTTTCATCTTGAACATATCGGCTTTCGTGTTCCAGTACTCCCGCTTTTGTACCTTTGGGTATTGTATAATCACCTCCTGGATATGGTGCATGCTTTTTAATTTTGTCGTTTGGCAGTTGATACCCTTTCTAAATCCCATTTTGTTTAGTTCTGCCCATTGTTTTCTCGTTTAGGGCAAGTCCACTATTTTAACTGAGGACCATACGCCGCTTTTCATGGAATTATACACTAACGTATCATAGACGGTTCCATGTGCACCACCGTATGAACACATCTGCAGATGTTTCTAAATTTAAATAGTTTTTGTACTTGTACATGTGTAAATGTTGAATTCTGCTCTACACGTGTCTAGAGGGCGTGGACGGTAGCATGCATGTCCACCTCCATCCATCAATAGGCTCAGTTAAACCGAACCTGCATCATTTTCATTTTTGTCGTGTTGAGCGACCTGTGGAGGAGTTTCCAGTTTTTCTATTTTTACTGGGAATTTTATCTTGATTGAAATTTGAGACTGATGGCTGTTTAAGAACTTCGTTGGTCTCCTGCTCAATAATAAGTCATTTGTTTCAATGATTACGTTTTTTTTCAACTTGAGTCATATTTCATTTCAATTTACATAATGTATACTAAAGTTTGAATAGGGTATATGATACTTATCCTGGCAACAGTTTTAACGAGAAGATTATGTGAAAATAAATCAGATTTACTTTGTGACATTTTTTAATATACATTGTACTAGTAATACCTTTTACTTCCTAAACACACGACCCTACTACTTACCCCCATAAAAAATGTTCTTAGCAATAATGTTTATGTCACCAGAATACATTATCCTCAATGCGGGCTGTTTGACCACGCACAAACCTCGGTCTATAAACATTGTCTTCAAACGACAACTCTGATTGGGACAGACACAGCTAAAAATAGAAAAAAATGTAAATGACATCTCCTGCAAAACCTCTAGTTCCGTGTTGATATAATTTCACAGATATTTTCCTTGGGCGAATATTTACCGTCATAAAACCATGGTCGCGAGATGTGGTGACCACTTTTTCTCTCTATGTATGTAGTGAAAACCTTATAATTTTCTTGTAAGAAACTGCTGGTCCGATTTCAATACAATTTCACATACAATTTGAGTGAGCCTATACCAAGATTTTTTAAATTATTCTGATTAGTAAGTGAGAAGATCGTTTTCTTTATATGTATATATCAGTAACTCGTCGAAACCGCTGGTGCAATGTTGCAATAAGATGACAGAAATGTCTCACCGATTATTTCTAAAAACATGGATGCTACTGCTGATTTTGAAAAAAAGCTAAATTAAATGAACAGGTATCATCGTTTTTTCTTTTACCATGGAGACCATAGCTAAATATGAAAAAAGGTATATCAAACTAACAGGTCTTATTTTCATTTTGAAATTATTTCAAACAAATGCTTCTTGGGTAGCCCTTGGATGATTTTAATCGTTAAAGTCATGGCCTCAGGAGGACGTGATAATCTTTTCCAAGGTGTATGTACTGAAAACTTTCAAAACCTTGTCAGAAAATACCTCTCCAATTTCAAAAATATTTTAAAGAAATGTTTCCGGGTGACTAATCGTTCAAGCTGCCTTTATTTTGTAAAAACAAAAGATTCTTAGATGAGTCTACGAAAATTCACCTTGAAACCAAAACCCTTCTCCACTTCCTGACTTTATTAATATTGTTCCATCTGTGCGATTATATGTTTAGAATACTCAGAAAGCATTTAAAGTCACTGTCTTTTAGACTTAGCATCGTGTTGCCTGAGTCATACCCTGATGAACGGAATGCATGTCATTATGAATGTCAATGCACGCTTATTTACAAAAGTACAACCGAGGTACCAAATATAAAACATAATTATACTATCACTGAAAAATGTTCTATAAAAGGAAATGTGCATCACTGTGTAACGCTTTATTCATTTGAATTGTTGACGTCTGGGGACTTTTTCATGTCTTGCAAAATTAGATTTTCAGTAACATTGCATAATAGATAAGATACTGTGAAATTTATTGTAATCGATATAGTGAACATCATTCTGTAATTTATACTTTGAAGGAGAAAGCAATATAGCTATAGATATATAAGAGACAGGGTTGTTTTGTGCTAAACGCTCTTAAAGTATTAATAGTTTCTACGAATTTTAGCACCTTTCTATTCCCTTTCTATTCTCTCATGACAGCTGGAGTGTGTATTGTACAAAGCCTCAATGCCGAGGCATTCTGGCATTTTCCAGGAAAGTTATACTATTTACTGACTAGAAAACTGTATCAAAGCAAACAGTATATATAAATAAATGTTTGGTTCAGGGTTTACAGGATTTATTTGTTTCAGTTTAAGATCGAAACAATGTTCAGTAAGTGAACATCTAATTCAATATATTCACAAGTGACGTAACAGCAACTTAAATATATAAGAGCTTGTGTTCACAGGTGTAATACTAGTATAGTTTGATCAAACAAATTTTGTTTCATTTCATGTCTTTTCAACGGTCGTAACCAAAGTTGTGAGCATTGTTTTATTCCATACAAGCAACAATATATTTGATATTTTCTGCTGCATTTTTAATTTAAGCATTTAAGTCATCCAGAATAAAGCATTTAAAGTTTGTCATGGGTTGTTGTTTTCCTGGCCGTTTTAAAGAAGGGTTAAATGGCTGCACTTTAGGAAAACCTATTGCAATAATGTAATTGTTTAATTCATTCCGAGAGAGATCCATTTAGATAACACCATTTTAGTTAGATAAACGTTATTTCTAATGTCTAATAGTGTTGTCTGACCAGGCTTTATTGTATTGTATGACTGTCTATGTCAATCACTTATCAAAAAGAACCACAGTTCCTCTTTTTGTGTTATCCTTGGTATGAGTGCGTTTGATATGGTTCTTTATCTAAATCTGTTTATTTGTGTGTTTTTGTTTAAAAACAATCATCATGCTTCATGACAAAATTGAATTTATTGTTTTTATTGTTCTTTTTTACCTAATATCTGTGATATACCATGTAAGAATGCACATATGCCGAAATTAATTATTATTACATGTATTATATTTTATTCTATACCTATTTTATCTATCCAATCGCGAACGTTCATTTGCAACACGTAACCGTACAATACATTTCGGTATTTGGATGCACGTGGGTACAAAAATCCTGTATTTTCTGTATTTGGACGCACGCGCGTACAAAAAAATCCTGTATTTTCTGTATTTGGACGGTTCAACAGTCCCATCTTAAACATACGATAAAGCCCGAAACGCGTGAAAATAATCCGAATGTAAATCGGATGAAGTAGGCGCTCTATGTACAGAGTTTGATTATGCGTCTTGAAATCTGGATTTAATTTGAATTATATTTTGTTTACAACACACACAAACGATTCAAGGGATAACAATGCTATCTGATTTAGATATTAAAACGTTCGTTAATAATCAAAAACTTAAAAATACAGTAAAAAGGATCATCAGATGTTGGAATATTTGAAAAGTCGCTAAAAGAAGCCGTTCCGGACGAAACCTAGAACTTGGTATCAGCCCTGACTGTCTGAATAGCTACCTCAGCAGATTTTATTTAACGGTTAAGAAACAAAATGGAGAAGATTATGAATGGCAGCGGACGGGCGGTCAGCATCCAAAACATGTCTGCTCTATAATTCAGTTTTCGTCGGATCTTCACCAAAGTTGCTGTCAATGTTTGTGGGCATTACATCTCGGCCAATATCGTTAACCAGCCAAATTGTACCAGACACTCTTTGATTATAGTCCTTGAATTACTAGAAAAACGGGGAATTTAGCCTTGTCCGCTCATTTAAGTCGAGCAGTTTTCATCCGATCTTCACCAAACTTGCTGACAATGTTTGCGGGCATAATATCTCAGCCAAGTATTATTACCACCCAAATCGCCAAATGGCTGTTGTAGGGAGGTTGCACCATATACTTTTTTAATGATGATACGCAGAAAAAACAACATTCAATGAATTACGTATATTACGTATGAAGTGAAATAAATATAGAATAAAAAGGTTATTTTAGGTCTAACATTGGTCTGTATAATATATATTTGCACTCATACCAAGCTGGGAAAAGCTAGAAAAAGCAGGAATACAATATTCAGTGAAACATTTTTAATTTAAACTATTATTATAGTAAGATAAAATAGATATAGAATAAAAAGGTTATTTAACATTGTACTGCACAATACGAGATATATTTGGACTCGTACACAGCTGAGAAAACCATATTGAACTCGCCTAGCGGCTCGTCCAACTCGTACCCAGCTGAGAAAACCATATTGAACTCGCCTAGCGGCTCGTCCAATATGGTTTTCTCAGCTGGGTACTCGTCCAAATATATCTCCGTATTGTACAGAACAATGTTAAATAACCTAATAGTATCATGATACTTTAATATCCTACAATTTTATGCATGCATCTTTCTTTTTCTGCTGTGGATAACACATTGAGTCAGCTAAATCATGTGGTGTTTGGTGTTAAGACAAAGCGTGCAACATGCCGTTTATTTTGATATCTATATTTATGGCACACACAATTAACGTGTTCATTCTGTAGATATATTTCTGTAACTGTTATTATAAGCTTTGAAGATGTAAGAGGTTTCCAGTTTCAGTTGCATCAGCCTAATGATAATTCAGATATATCAAAGATAACAATGCTCATAAATATTATAAGGAAAGGATAAGCTTAAAACTGCTTTTTTTTTGTTTGAGTGTTCCATAGCTTTATGTCAAACTTAAGCAATATTGTCTAGTTAAACAACTGAAGCTGTGTAACAGATGAGGGAATATATCAAGTGGGAATGAATTCATTTACCTCATTTTACATAGATAAAAGAAAGATTTAGGATGATAAATTTCACCAGACTAAAACTTGATATACTTGTTTGTTTACAGCGCAAATCAATTTCGATCTGCCCGTTCTAAATATTATAAACATATCCACGCATCCCGCTTTTAATATATGCTGTATTTTGCACTAACTAAACTGTTTTCAGTGTATAAAAAATACGAATTTTAAAAGAGAAAATTGATTGAATTTGATGCTGTCTGGCAATGCGGTTTAGATGAAGTGGCAGTCAGATGAAGTCAGCATTATTGATGACCATGTATTGATGCCAATGATTTTGTGAAATTCATGCCCTAAATTGTTATGTATAATAAGGCAGTAGTAGAACAGAAATTTTAAAGTGTGATCAAATGTAAGCAGTAACAAAAACGCTGTGAAAAGTGTTTCGTTGCTTTGATATCATTAAATATTGGGAATTAAATCTGTTGTTTCATTTTCTTTAAAACAATAAATATGCTATCTTAATGTACGTATCCAGTTAATGGTTTTGTTCTTGTAGAATGCATGTATTTGTCAGCCAGCGCAGTCTCAATTTTATCATCTCTTATATTGTTTATGCACTAGGTTTCTAGAGTGCGTAGAATCAGGTTATATACCAATAAAAGAAATTGTTCTTTGTTTTATATAAAATTCAGCTACATCAGATCAATTTTAATACAGTTTCTAGATTTCACTCCGTCGTAGACCTGTTTTCCACAAGATATCCAAGATATCCATATATTTGTTCAGGAAAAACGAAAAGAAAAAGGGGTGTTGAATAGTATGCAGTGAACTGCAAGTCAGCTGAAGTCAGGTATCCTCATCTTGCCGCATTTCAGAAAGCGGTCCGCAGAATAAACTCGAAAACATTCGAATATAAGCATGAAAATCATTTTATTTTATGTAAAATATATTCCACGAGTGTGAAATAATGTCCATTTAACCCCCGGCTTACGCACAAATGCGCTAAAAATGAAACAAAATACGATCCACAAATTAGGGACCAAGAAAGCACATTTTTGACCGAATTATTACTATATAAAACATCACTAGTTTATGCAGTTTTGATTATTTACGGGTATATGTAATTTTGCAATAGATAATTATGCTAATACTACAAGTGAAAGCATAGCAAAAGTTCCTTCTAGGGCACATCTATATCAATATGTAATGGTCATCTTGTAAAATTTTGGTTGCAATGTCTGTTTTAAATATTGGTCATCAGTGTGTGGAACCCCATGATTGGACGCATTGACAAGACCACTCTACCTTATTGACATATATTGGCTTTATTTTTTTAACACATAATGTAGTGATTTGATGCCCTAACAGTCACAATAAATTTAGATGTCATTGATCAAGTAATTCATGGCTATAATTTAGTAGTATCTGCCCTGATTCTCGTGAGTTTGACATCTCGGCATTCGATGCGCACAATGAGAGGGTCGCAATGGGGTTTGTTTTCACATATTGATCAAGCATTTGAAGGTTACGACGTACGTTAACCTTTGTGACAAGTAAGATGTTTGGCATGTTTCAACAACGCCACTCTTCCATCATCGGGTTTAGTAATTTGAAAACCGCGTAGCGTTCAGCAAGAGAGTTGCCGTCACGGAGTTTGATTGCCCAGCTTGTAATGACAACAGTTTTCGAGGTCAGTTGCTCAGTCAAGTGTGACTTACCAATTCTAAGGAGGAACAATTACAGTTGATAGTGCGGAGAAATAAAATTGTATATATTGACTGGGTGTAAGGAATGGTCAGCCAATATAAGACTTTTTGACGGAAAGGTACCATATGGACGTGGATTATTTGCTTTCAGTCACTAATGTCATGACTTAAAAACTGTAAGTCACTTTTGGCTGTCTAGAATTATATACCGGTATCTCATATATCCTGTGATATATTTAGAGCTTATTTTCTTGGCAGTTTGTAGAATGAATTACTGTGTCTATTAGAGCGATTATCTACTGACGTTGTCTGGCCAACAGTTTATATCACAGAGTCTAGTTACGGTATCGCTGTCAATATTCTGTCAAGGTTGGTCATTGATTGGTTTATTTCGTAATAGATTATGCGTAGGTTTGGCAATATAATGACTTATTTTTCCTTAAATGCCGATGTAGTTGTTTCGTGCAAGTTTTTAACACTTGATAAAGGTCTCTCTGACTACCAAGATATCGAGAGGAATTATTAATAAAGCAATCATACATGTATTGTCAACTTTTGTAATTTTGTAAAAGTAGTGCTGTTATGAAACGAATCTAACTTTACTGTTGTGTTGCTGTTTGTTTGATTCTTCTTTAAGTCTGCTGAATAACAGTATTTCACTTCTGTAATTGTGTTCCTGGATCCTGTACCGCACATTGTACTGATTTTTTATCCTTTAGTAACTAAAAATTTCCATACATGAATCAGAAGCGGAGGATAAATGGCTGACTTAGTCACTTTCGTGTCAGATCAAAACGGATAACTTTCGCCTGACCCGGTGATCGATCTCGTGACCGCTAGAGTCATAGTCTTGTGTTCTACCTACAGAGCTTATGAAGTGTGCAACATAATATTATGTCTGGTCTACTTACCAGAACAGACATATGATCCATTTACTGAAAGAACATCTAAAATATCGCCATATTTGATCCATTTACTGAAAGAACATCAAACATATCGCCATATTTGGTCCATTTACTGAAAGATCATCTAACATATCGCCGTATTTGATTCATTTACTGAAAGAACATCTAACATATCGCCATATTTAATTCAACATTTTATATGAAAGTATTACTGATGGAAAACTGCTTGCCACATTAATCAGACACAATCAATATTTCTTTAGTTATTTGAGGCAATATCCACTCTTACCTTGTCATATTTGTTTTTGGAGAGCATACTGAAACAAGATTTGATTTTTAAAACTATATTTTATTGCTTATATCTACATGCAAGTAGATACATAAAATTACAACAATACAAAAGCAAATGGGTTGGACAACAAGTTCTATCAACATTACATTAAGCCCTTCCTTCTCAAGAATCATAAACACATAAGGAAAACATAAAAGTATGTTATGATATGAACAGCAATTTACAAGGTTTTGTGTGGTATAGAATACCAGACTTGTTGGACAAATTAACGTTTTGCCTTGATATATTAGGTTCATACTAAGAAGTTGGCAGGTTAATTGTCATGTAGCTTCCATTATTGCTTTTTAAGTAGTATTTTAAGACAGTATTTCTAGCTAAATAGGAAAAAGAAAATATTGGTAAAACCCGAAGTATGATACTTGCGTATTAAAAGCACAAAAGTGGGCAAATACCTCGTCTTAGTAGTGAAGCTACTGAACTTTGAACTCAAGCAAGTAGTTGCTGAGAAAATTTACGTACAAGGTATGCGCATCTCCTTTTAGCACTGAAGCATCCTATGAAGTTTCCCTGAGTGTCAGCTAAAGGTTTTTGAAGTTATGCTGAATTCCAGCGAGTGGTAGCTGACAAGAATTGCAGGACGGATGGACACACGGACGAACGGACGGAGCGGCAACTATATGCTTTCCCGATCGGGTAGCAAGAAAAGTGATAGCTCTTTGCATAACCCTTTGCTAGCTCATGAACGCAACTGGTCAGCAGCCTGAGAATCAGTATTGTTAAACTGAAAAGTTTGCATACATTTTTTTGCAAAAGTTAAAAACTTTTATTTCTAAAATCTTTGTGGTTAATTTTGGATTGATTATTTGAAGAGAATCTGTTCATTTTTAAAAAAAAACAAAGCAACATATCTCTTAAGCTGGAATAAAATATTTCATATTCTAAAACAAGACGAAAAAGAAGGTAATATATTTCATTAATAGAGCTGAAAGTATTGTACAGTATAAATAGCAATTTGATATAAACTTACAACGCGTTCACATTGATCCAGTTTAAAGGCCCTGTTGTTTTCGTAGTGAATTGATGTAACGATTAGATATAAGCAGGCAAAAACAATTAGTGCAATACTTTGTTCACCCCATGAGAAATCTTGATGGAAGCGAAATAAATCAAGAAAAAGATTAATGAGCCCCTGGGCTGATGTCTCATAACATTAAATTTCACCACTCAACAAATTTTCGTTGTTTTCGGTTTTAAGAGGTTTTGCATTTTCAAAACGATCTATTATACAGAAAAGAAGCCCATATGTCGAGTAAATGAAAGCTATATCAGTTAGCGATCATTATATTATCTCCAGTGGTTATGAACTTGCTTTTATAGGCTTTGTCAATTTCAACAGCAACAGGAAAAAATGGTTAGTGAATGCTCATATTGTTTTTATCTGCCAAGATTGTTGGATTATCTAAATAGACGGCAGTACAATATTGCTTGACTAAAGAAGACGACTTGCATTAAATAATATTCCTAAAAAGGAGGTACCGAAGTATTTGCTGTCTAAAATATAATTTTTACATAAGGTCTGTCTTAGCCCCCATAATGTACTTAAAGGAAGTATCGAAGTATTTGCTGTCTACAATATAATTTTTACATGAGGTCGGCCTTAGCAACCCCCTCCCCACCCATGTGTGAATAATAGACTCTTGGTTGCTTTAATGTACTTCATCTAATCTGTTTGATGCACCAAGCGTATTTCTCAAGTTTCTCTGTGGGGGACAAACATTAATCAAATTTGAAAAGTGCAGAGTTTATTAAAAAAAAAAAGTAGCTTAAGTTACATCACATTTATTTACGTATCTGCAATGTAAATTGGGTTGTCAGTTTATCACGTTTTCTTTTGTAAAGTAAACAGAGAAGATCTTTTGGACAAGATGATGTCAGAATTCAGTGATGTGACACATAATGATACTGTAACATGTTATATCCATAACTAAATTTATGATTATACTAATTAGTATTCAAGTTCAATGATTAAGTTTACAAGACTGAGCTGGTACAGAGACAGTCACAAACATGGTTTATTATCAGTCATAAGCTGAATTGTAGACTCATATTTGAGCCGTGCCATGAGAAAACCAACATAGTGGGTTTGCGACCAGCATGGATCCAGACCAGCCTGCGCATCCGCGCAGTCTGGTCAGGATCCATGCTGTTCGCTTTCAAAGCCTATTGCAGTTAGAGAAACTGTTAGCGAACAGCAAGGATCCTGACCAGACTGCGCGGATGCGCAGGCTGGTCTGGATCCATGCTGGTCGCAAACCCACTATGTTGGTTTTCCCATGGCACGGCTCATTTATTTTGTTACTTTTTTCAATTTATAAATGCGAATGAATATTCGCTAACACTTTCGTTCTAACCTTAGGTCGGTCATTCAATAAAAGGCCATTATTTCTGGTAGTTTGAACAAAATACTCATTTGAAAAGGCCAACACTTTATCTCTTTGATATTGTCAGCTTCAAACACTTTTGTGCTTTCCGTAAAGTTGGTACCTTAACAAAGGAAACACATTTTTTCCATTGTAGTGCCTATGCAAGTGAAAATGCATCTTCCTCTTTAGCTACTGCTCATAAACGGTAATTTTATTCTTTCCAGTTGATGCATGTTATAAACACCACTTCTATTTTATAATGTCAACTGGTCAAATGTTCCTCTGTGATTTTGTGTAAGATTAATTTAAATGCAATTATTGCATCTAATGGTATACTTTAGGTTTGCGCTATATTGCATATTATTGGTGTGAACATAGAGTGTATTATAACATCAATTGTAAAACTTTGTTTTTTAATCGGAAGGAGGCTCCTTGGCAGTATGGAATAGACTTTGATAACTTGCAGATTCTGTGAGGACCTGGCGGTTGAAATCTTGCATCCCTACCAGACTGTTGTTTGTGTCTAAAAAAAATACCGTCTTTCTCCAAAATATAAGATGTGAAGTGAAAAAGGTCGTTACAAATCTTAAATTTCGTTCTTGTGTCTTAATCAAAAGATGTAAACAAATCTATCTATAAACAAATGACAAGACTTAAAGTATTGAAAATGTGCTTTTTGTCATGTTTCGAAGTGTGTGTGCATACTTCAATACCTGTTACAATAGTAAAGTGTGCAAACATATATTGCTTATTAGAATTCTAATGTGAAAACATCATCAATAATTATTTTAATTAAAACACGACAGCGTTGATTTTACGCCGACAAATCATTCAGCGTAAGCATAAGAATGCTACCATATTTTATCTTTTACTTTATACAAAAAAAAACATACATTACAGAATCAAGATGTTATAGCAAGAAAGTGTTAAATGTTATTCACAAATTCTTAATTGATTATTATGTGAAAAATGTCTACGCATTCCTAAGTTATCCCGCTGGAAATGTTACCTCATCGCTGTTTTTATAATTATTAACATGCTGTCATGTTTACGTCACCTTGTCAATTTTTTTCTATACCATGAATGCACCAAGAATTAGCGTTTTCATATTTCATATATGTTTTATACATACAATCATATAAGAATCACGATAATATACTAGTTGGCAAAACAATGTTTTGATATATTTAAATACACAGAATCGACTACATCTTTGTGAAATTATTCTGCCGACATATAAACTCTTAATTGTATTTAAATACGTTTACACATGATTCTTCAATGGGCATTGATAAAATAACAAATTCATGTTGTATCTTCTTTTTTTTGCAATCGTTAACATAGCACTCATAACTCAAAAATTACTTTAGGAGAATAATTAGCGTTTTTGTATGGAAATTCACTGCAAGACTGTGTTACGTGATCAGCAAAATTAATGATTTATAGTACATGTGCTGGCATGTGATTTCAATAATCTTCCCACATAGAATATTTTTGTATTTCTCATACTTCGATAAATAAAATATAACTGCGTCTTTAATATGCGAAATAATCTTTTACAAATCGGGAAACATGACTAGGTTATGCTTTGGTCTCCTGATGTAAAGAGATAATTAAAACAAACTATTATTATCAATATGCAATTGCACAGGAAGTATTGTCAAAGAAGAGCTCGATGTCATAGAAACTATGTTTACATTTCGTGTTAAAGACACTGATTCTGGTATGCCAGGTATGGGGCCTATGGGAATGATAAGGTCTGCGTATTGGTGGTAATGGCCATACACAAGACTGGACCATGATAACTTGCTTCGTTATCATAATAGCTTGTATAGCACTGTGCAGTACTAAATACAGGTGTATTCTCACCTCATAGCAAATCTTCTCACCTTTTAGCGAGTTAGAAAGCTGATTGAATAAGGCTAATGAAGTGATAAGACACAACATGTTTTTTTCATATTTTTAATATCAAGTTTTAACAATTAATTCATCATTGCTGTTTTTTATAAATATAAAAATGCATTCAGCACATAGCTTTTGAAATAATAAATATGTGTATTTTGAACCATGATATCTCTTTATTGCTGATTTTATATACATAAAAGAATGATCGTTATTAGACAACACAAGGGGATTATGCTTCTAATATATAAAATCCTCTGTCATATTCATTTTATCTAATAAAAATGCAATGAACGCTTATTTCTAATAAAATCCAGCAATTATCTTTTTTTCTGTTTTATTTTGTTACTTTAATAAAAAATCATAATGCAAAACAGGAATCTTGTATATGGGGATTAAAAGTCTGTATTGGGGGGGGGGGGGTGTCACTATATATAGGAAATTGTTACATTTGTCTTTAAGTCATCAACATTGAAACAGTTAATAGCACATTAGTCGAGTTTATAACATTGAACATTGCATGCAATTGAAAATTGGTAAATTTATTAATACTAACATTTTAGCGAAGTAAGAGGAACGCTAACGCTCTAGTATAAGAGGCACAAAGTCAGATATTGTGTGTAAGTAGAGTTTTGAGATTTTCGTTACTGGCCACAAAGTGAACCTCCCTGGATAATACATACAAGTTTACTAACCTTTAGCCTGCTGGTGGCAAGCAATTCTGCCTTTGCGACCAGTGCAAACCAAGATCAGCCTGCACGTCCGTGCAGACAAATCATGGTCTGCACTGTTCGCTATTCAGTCAGTGAATGTTCAGTGAACACCCCTTCGAATGATAAATGGTATTGCCCAAATTGAATGATGGACCAGTCCATTTAGAAAATTAGCGAGCTAAGGGCTAAATGAGTGTTTTATTTGTTAGGTTTGTCTTTTTAAAAGCTATTACAACCACAACTACGGAAGGATTTCATCGTCAGAACATTCAAAGAAATATAACACAAACTTTAAAGAAGTTCTTAAACTTGATATATATAAGGGTGTAGTTTATAAACTGCGGAAAATAAAACGTATCAAATATTTGTAAAATCTCTTAATGAGGTACAATGCCATGATTACGTGTTTGGTGATTGTCCCTTGTACAGTTTATCGCTACATTTTCCTATTTGATGATGCGATAACTATAGAGGATAAAATGACCTTAGCCACAGAGGCCCCCTCTAAGGTATTAAAGCATGGCAGGTGTATAGGTTTGTTAAAGACTTTCAAATGAAGGTTATTTTAGTAGATTTAAAGTTTACAAGATATATATTTGTAGATTAACAACTTCATTGCGGATTGTCTGTTTTTGTACGTTTTAAGATAATATATAGGATTATATTATGTCCCTCGAGAGGAGCTGTAAATTAAGTTTAGATGACATTCACCGCAATTCTAGGTTATATTTAAGAATATTCTTATTCATCGTGACTTCGAGCTATATAAATGCAGTCGTCTGTGGATTCAGATCATAAAGAATTAATCAGACGGGATTGCCGAGGGATATAAGCTAATCTGACCAAACCAGTATTTATTCAAGCAAATCACTAATATGAATTTTCATTCATTCTAACCGCTTATCAAGACCTATAAAGTAACTATGTCAGAGAAAAAATTGCCACGTTTGTTGACCGGGCTCTTTTTCCACCAGCCATTACATGCGTTGACGATATGTCGTAGATGTGTCGCAAACAGGAATTAGGTTAAAAATCACTGTATCTCCAGCCTTCTTCTGTCTAATAGTAAAATGCTTTTCGATCGTTTATAAATTCATGCTTTATTTGGGTCGTTCACTCAAAATCCAATATCACATCAACTGAGGACTAGTTTCCTGCGGTAACCACTACAATTGTCAACAAGGAATAACTGTGGTTCCTTTGCAACTGCAGTCATTGTCTTCAGTGTATGTTAGAAGTTATCGGATGTACTTTATGGTAATTATTTCTGTTTGGATGATATCATTGATGCATATGGGTGTATAATCATATTCTATTGATTATGGTCCAGCATGGTGTAAATTTGAAGAAGAAGAAAATGATTTGCAGAGTGACTGGATGCAATATCAGGCGTGATAAAAAGCTAACTTCATAATAATAACATTATGGGAACTTAATGGGAAAGGTTACCAGAACATGACTACTTTCTTCTTGGAAGCGACTAGTATGAAGCTTGCCGATATATATTTTGCTTATATTTCATAATGGGAGTTTTCTGTGTAAATTATAATCACAGACTGGATAAAGTTTTTGTCATAATTTCAGTTAATATTGATATTTTACAAGAACTGGTCACGCGACGAAACATTAACATTTCGCTAACATGAAATGTAATTAAAATTTAGAATGATCATTCCCTGCCAATGGTCGTAATTATCTTAAATAGTGTGCAGGTACATAATTGTTATCAGGTTTACAGAGGATATTCGACCTAGAAAATTGTGTGCAAGTAATCAGATTAGCTTCCTAGAAATGAAACAGGATGGTAACTACTAATCTATTAATTCAAATATCGATAATTCCGTGTAAACAACCACCCCTTCCTACATAAAGACCTCAACCATATGGCTGTTTGGTAAGAATTCTACAATTTTATTAATATAAATTGGATTTGTAGTATATTTTCACAACAAATCTCGACCAATAGTGTTTTTAACAACTCCATCTCAAATGAAAAGAATCTGACAACATAAAATGTATTCCCAGTTTATTGATGCCAGACGGGTATCAAAAATAAATTTCCTTTCCATTTTTAGTGAATGAAATCGTAACAAAGTGGGAAATGTTTATGTAAGAACTAACAGATAGTCAACATATTATGTTGGTATCCATGCACTTGTTCCATTTATAAGCTCACAGTGTCGCAGTATCACAGTATGTTTGGAAATGTTCACAGATTAATAATTGTTGCGTGATTCATATCCTGGTGAATGTAATTCATGTTCTGGTGAATGACAAGATAAACTTAATTACAAAAGTACATCCATAATTGAAAACGCAGAAAAAATGTATTATGTCTATAGATAACTGTGGCGCTGATAAAACATATGCTGCATTGTTAAAAATTATCTGTTTCTATTTTTAGTCACTGACGTCAGATATCCCGGTAACTTCATTATTAAGAATGATGAGTTTTATTAAACGAAAAGTATGATACATATAGACAGGAGTTATGATTTCCGTGTAAAAGAAGACATTTATACACCTATAAATAAAGAGATATGTTTCGTTAATTATACCCATACAAAGTGTTAATTGTTATCCCCTTACATTCAAACCATATAGAGTTTATATTATAAAAATCATAAATTCTATCCTCTTCTAACTTCTAGGAAAGTTATCACTGGAGAAATTGTTAAAAAGACGCAACACCAGAAGTCATATAAGACTTTCAAGCTATAAGTTTACATTATTGCTTTATTTAATATCTAAGTGATAGGCTCTCTTACCTGTATGCAGCTGCCATTGTCTGCTGTGGATGACAGATTTTAATGCGGTAGAGTCAGCAGAGTGGCCTAATAGGGACGTCGGCAAAATGGTTTGTTTCTTAAGAGTTTGCATATTTTTAAGGTAAGGAGAAACCGAGATTATTTGGCAGCACGTGCTCTGATTTGATGAAATATTGGCACAAATTTCTGAATTTATGGCTCACACAAGTAGCATGTGTATCCTTCAGAAATATTTATGATTACTGTTATCATAGTCTGTGAGATGCAAAAAAACAACAACTCAGTTTTAGATGCAGCAGCTTTACATGCCACAGATAAGTAAAAGAAAAATAATCGTAAACATTGTGGGAGAGGAAATGTTTTTAATAATGTATTTGAACTTTATGTTATAGGTTTGTTAGAATAATTTTTACCTGATTATAGATTTTACACGACGCACTTCATACATGCTTGTTACATATTTACTAGAAGTAATTTTAAATCGATTATTTTCTACCATGATAAAAGCAATTAGCCTATGAATAAATATAATAAACCTACTTTGCCGAAGACATGAAAGGAATAGAAAAATTGATTTATTACATTTGTCGAAAGGTTGCTTTAAAAGTGGTCAATCGCATTTAAGCAACATTATATAACATTTTCACTTCTACAGATTTATTTTAGGAACAACGAAATACATTACATAGAGTTAGATTCCAGTTTGAAATGTATATTTTGTTATTTTAAACATTTTGTAATTGCCTCAAATTTAATATGAAAACGTTTTAAAAGCGGAGTAATTCTTTTGATTTCAATATTTTTTTCTACTTTTGCATTCCTGTTTGATTAATAATGTGATATTGAAACAATCTGCACTAAAAAGCCAGTTTTAAAACTGCATGTAGCTGCGATGTTCATCTGTTTCCAACCTGTCTTGGTTGTGTAATAAAGATAGGAAATAATAATTTCACAAACTATGGTTTCTAATTGATATATAGCAGCAATTCAGGACAAATAGTTTCTTAAGTCATGGAGTCCTGGAGTCATTATTATCCCCCTTTAGTATGTCTTTCTGTGGAAACCAAGATAGGAAATAGACTATATAGTAAACTAATGACAGACATTTGAAAATAATTACATTTTCATCGTAAAGGGAGATAACTAAAACTTTTATAAATGATATTTGATATGAATTGGACATACTTGCATTAAATATATCTCTAACAGAGCATAATGTTATTTTAATGAATTTAACCATATTGCAACACTGTACCAAATATGCACATTGGCAATCAGAAAATGACATCACATACTGTCGAAATATATACTCAAAATTAACTCGCAATATGGTTCGTCAAAAACTGTCTGAACCGTTGCAAAACCGTAAAGTATAAACAATGCTTAAAAGTATAGTTGCCTAGTTACAAATATTTCCTTAAAAGTTTATGCACACCTGAGCACAAAGTATGCAATGTGAGCTTTTGTCGTCAACAATTTAACTTACTTAAAAATTAATATTCAAGATGTTATAAGTTTGTCAACCTTGATGATACTTGGTCAGAATATTTGCCAAAAGGAAATCGCGAAAGAGCTTGAAACTCAGATTTCTGAAGTCAAAAATAGATCGCCGGGTCAGACCATAGTAAGACCTAGCTATTACGCTGAAGGCCATTTTTCTTCAGGTTTGATCATCATGAAATTATGTCAGAATATGTTGTCTTCTTAAAAACTAGGTGAAATTGGAAACTTTGGTTACAACTTCGTCAGATGAACGTCATTGGGTCTTTATGACCCTTTTGTTTTTTAATATACTAGGAAAATGATGCCGGGATGTAAAATACTATTATTTTACCAAATGAGCACCTCTGTCCATTTAAAAATATGGAAATGGATGTTGATGTTGATTTTGCAAACCTATTTGCAAAGCTATACTTATACCATCAAACTCAATCTTAATGACAATGTTGCATTTGCAATTTAAATCAAGTAATAGTTTTGAAGGTTAGATGCTGTAAAGATTGTATTAATGACATTTTCTTGTTAGGCCGGTGCATGCAGCCTCTAGCCAGTACTTAAATAAGAAAGAAAGCTTATTATGAAACCTGACAATGCAGACATGATTTTAGTTTATCATCCCTTCTACTGAGTATGTACTAGGATTAGGGAGTTGGTTAAAAGGCACAATTAATTTTATCATAAATAGACTTTCCACAGAATAATTAAATTTCGTTACAGAGAAACAGTTTCAATACTGAAGCAGAGAAAATTGTTAAAATAGTCGTACTATCTAAGATTCCGAAGAGAAATACGACAAAATGACTGAATGTCGTCCACGACACTTTAGCAATCATAAATGTAGTACAGTTAACCTTGGCACATGCGCTGACATATACTTCCGGATGTAAACAATGTCATGATGTTGAGCCGTTAGAAACCTAGACGGAGAAGGATATGTGTAAACATAGATAATACTTCGAAAAAACACACATACAAATTATGACTACTGCTTTTAAGTCCGGTGATTTTTTCTGACGTATTGGGAAAATATTCTACTTTCAATTTTACGTTAAAAGTTAGCTTTTACATGGTAACAAAATGAAATTTAAATGTAACAGTTGGTATCTGTATAGTCTTAAACCGTATATAAATGATATAAATGCTTGCAACTCAATGGGATGTCACTTTAAAAGAACAGCTTTAGATATTCATATAAAAATTGCATTAAGGCTTCATGGTGAGCGTTAATTTAGATGGATGATTTGATGTCCAACGTCCGTCGTCAGTATTTTTACGTATACATCTTCTCTTTGTAATTACCTGTTGTCAGAATTACACAAACCCAGTAGCATAATGGCATGGAGCTTTATCAAATTTGGTGAAATGGTTCCGCTTGATTAAATCAGGAGTCTGCCTGAACTACACTTCTTCTACTGACTCGTTTGATAGATCTTCACGAACTTGGTCCGTATGGAACATGTTAAAATTGTTTCCACTGGTACCGGTTATTTGTATTTTTCGACTACCAGAGCAAAAATTAAAAACTATTTAATGCTTTTTCCTTAAACAGCTTGGTTAATCTCCTTGGATTGACAATTCTCAAAGTTGTTAGCTCACTTGAACAAAATGCTCAAGTTAAGCTATAAGTACAGACTGATTGTCCGTCGTCAGTCGTCTACATTTTTACTTTCAACCGTTACACTAGACTTGTTTTCAAATCCTATGTATATTTTGCTCATATATTGTTCATTTGTATGTATTCGTGTATGTAAGCGTTGTATTAAAAATAGATACTGTTTAAACCAACACTAGAAGTCACAATTTTGACCCAGTCTTGAAGAAACTTCATGAGAACTGCTGATCCTACTACATAACGCAGGAGTTTAATAATAGGTCATCTTGCATTGGAATCTAAGTCACTAGATCAAATCGTGCAACATATATTTATACACTCAGAGAACTTATTGTCTATTTGATCTAATTGAAACTTGATCATTATATTTTTCTTGGTAATATCTGTGTCAGGTTTAAAACTGAGTCATCTTGGATGGAAAGATAGGCTACTAAATCGGATCATGGAAGAACATTTTTAACGATCCAAAAGCCACATAATTTACCTGATTCACATGGAACTTGGTCTTAATATGTTTGTTAGCGACATAGGATCATCATAGTCCTCTTGTGTAAATGTTGTTAAGACAATTCGTTCTGGTTAAGTGTTATTGAGCTAAAATGTAACAATCACCATGAAAGGATCATATTATTCACTAACAAGCGAATTTTTCTTACACCTTTGACACAAAAAAGGAAAGGTGACACATTGACCGAGAGTGTCCGTTGGATCAATGCTGTAATGAAATAAAAGCTGCCAGGCACAACTGTTCAGTGGTTATTTCATTTCCACAATGAAATATCAGGTTTCAAGACAGCTGCTTCATGTAAGAAAATACATATGTTGTTATGTGTGTCACACACGATTTTATTTTGTTTGTCTTAATGGAATACTTAGTAGTTAAATCGTAAACCAACTAAACGATGATCCGTGGTAAACCGGACGATAAGCCACAAGAAGGTCTTGTATATTTTCATTCAGAGATGATCATTAAAATATTACGACAAAACATTACGCTTGATTTCAGTTAATCGGGTAGTAATGAACTGGACCCAGTTTTTACGAAAGACCCGTGGTGACATTTCAACTCATTATTCACGATTTCTGCTCTGATTTCACGATTTCCACTTCATGAATTCACGATTTCACGATTTCCATTCATGAATTCACGATTCACGAATTCACGATTTCACGAAAAAACTTCACGATTTCTTGATTTCAAGATTCATGATTTCACGATTTCTTGATTTCACGATTTCCACTTCATGAATTCACGATTTCACGATTTCTGCTTCCTGAATTCACGATTTCCACTTCTTGAATTCACGATTTCACGATTCACTTCATGAATTCACGATTTCCACTTTACGATTTCACGATTTCACTTCACGAATTCATGATTTCCACTTCACGATTCACGATTCACGATTTCAACTTCAGAATTCACGATTTCCACTTCACGAATTCACGATTTCCACTTCACGAATTCACGATTTCACGATTTCCACTTCACGAATTCACGATTTATACTTCACGAATTCACGATTTCACGATTTCAACTTCACGAATTCATGATTTCCACTTCACGAATTCACGATTTCACGATTTCCACTTCATGAATTCATGATTTCACGATTTCCACTTCACGAATTCACGATTTCACGATTTCCACTTCACGAATTCACGATTTCCACTTCACGAATTCACGATTTCACGATTTCAACTTCACGAATTCACGATTTCCTCTTCGCGAATTCACGATTTCACGATTTCAACTTCATGAATTCACGATTTTCACTTCACGAATTCACGATTTCAACTTCATGAATTCACAATTTCACGATTTCCACTTCACGAATTCACGATTTCACGATTTCCACTTCATGAATTCACGATTTCCACTTCCGGAATTCACGATTTCACGATTTCAACTTCATGAATTCACGATTTCACCATCGTGAAATCGTGAATTCGTGAAGTGGAAATCGAGAATTCGTGAAGTGGAAATCGTGAATTCATGAAGTGGAAATCGTGAAATCATGAAGCTGAAATCGTGAAATAATGAAGTTGAAATGTCACCACGGGTCTTTCGTAAGTTTTGCTTAGTCACTTAATGTGCATGATTTTTTCAGTGTCAAAGGTTTGAAAACTTTCTACTTATTACAGAAAAGAATCAAATAGTTGCAAAATTAAACCGGAGACGAAATGAACGATGTTACCGTAACGGTTAATCCTCATTAGATGAATAATGATGATGTTGGACTTGTTTTTATGTTCTTTTTTTCATTACTTAAATGGAAGATATCGGTCAGTTAATGTCTGGCAGATAAAGCTCCTGGAAGGCTATTCTTTTATGTTCTATCAAGGTTGAGTTATGTAATGCAAAGTTAATAAGGATATTTGATTGTATTGATTCTGTATTATGAATTGTTATATTTTCTGTGATCCGTCTTTTGTATTTCATCTTGTCCATTTAGACATGATGTCTCATTTTTACGACTATCATATATAGTCTATTAATGATTCTATTAGAACGAAAGGATAACATAATCGTTGTGTTGCACTCCCGTAGCTGCACATCCCACAAACCAACCCGTCTCCACACTTTAGGTTCAAGGCAAACATATGACAATATTCATGCAGTTGTGGGGTCATATATGATCAAATTTACGTATTGGTGTAACACTGAATTGAGTTTTCGTTTGTTATGTAAATGGAGAAGATATACTTAAGGCAAAATATAAATCAAGATCTTATCACCGGATCATCTTTTAAACTGAATCAATAAATGAAATTATAAAAACTAATCAGACATTGTAATGCGATATTATAACATTATAATACTTATTAGTTATTCGCAGGAATTGGGCGGCAAAATGTTTTGAATTTCAACATGAAGCTTTTATAATACAGCCGTTATGCTATTTTTGAAACTTATTAATATTAATGAATTCCTGAATTTGTTAATGAATATGCAAAATGCATAA
Source organism: Mercenaria mercenaria (assembly GCF_021730395.1). Classification (NCBI taxonomy): domain Eukaryota; kingdom Metazoa; phylum Mollusca; class Bivalvia; order Venerida; family Veneridae; genus Mercenaria; species Mercenaria mercenaria. The sequence continues at coordinate 66,328,010 of NC_069372.1, forward strand.
CATCAAGCCTATTTTAAGCTGAAATCGGTCAGCACATATATAGCAAATATTTATGACATTATGGAGAAAAACTTTTCGTAGAAGGCTTGAAATTGACATTTCGGTGGAATATTGCTCGGGGTTTTCTGTCTTCTGTTGTTGCCGTTGGTATCAGCTTGCATTGTATTATAGTGGTACCTTTTACAGTGTGAACATAGAGGGTAAGGCATTGCTGACAGGGTTTCATGCAATTGTACATATATTCTGTAAAATCACCCTTGACTGGAAATATGAACGTATCCTGGAACACTTCAGAAGGTATTTCAACATTTCTGTTAACCAGCAGGGCCGCCCTTGACTGAATAAAGAATAAGATTACTGACTTTAAATCACATATTCCTGACTAATGAGGTTACAAAACCCAGCAAGGAATGTCCAATTCTTTCATTAAAGGAGCCTGTCTGTGGAAGTCTTCTTTTCACCAAAATGACTGTATATGCCTGAAATCTGCGGAAAATTGTCATTTGAACCAATCTGTGTTTTTACACATTTTTGAAATACGCTTATTATCATGTTTCTAGAAATGCCTAAGTCCTGTAATATCAGTAAATTATGAGTAAATTATGTAGGCTTATATCCATAGATACCCTGGTAATGTGTTTTCATACCTTGTAAATTGAATCATTGCCAGGCAAGATAAAAGGTAAAGATAGATTACCCGGAAGCAAAGAGCACCCCAAATACAGCCATACAGTCATGCATCGCAAAGTAGGCCCACAACAAAAAAAAAAAAAAAACTGTAACGTAAATATATTGTAGACGGGTTGCTTAAAAACCCAACAACAAGTACATTTTAAGTATATGAAAAACACAGAAAAAGGGGGAGGGATGGTGTAAGGGGTAGATAAAAGGGTAGCATGTTGGGGGAAAGTGGAAAAAGGCAAGGATGAATATTTAACAGGAAAAGGCACGTTCCTAAAACGCAGTCTCCCTACACCGTAAACTACAGCAGCGCAGACACGCGAGAACATTTACTTAAAGAAGAAGGAATGTCTAAAAATAAGTTAATCTTATTTGAAAGGCATCGTCAAGCCTTCCAATTCTTAAAATTGGAAAACAGTTGACAAAGGTATGATAGTTTGAAAAGTACGAACAATAGCTAACTATGAAGGCAGCCATTTTAGTGTCGTGTTTAAGACGATATCTACAAATTGCTTAATTATTTTTAGCATTTTATCAACAACTCCCTTAACTAGATTAGTTTCTGAAGGTTTTTAGTTTATGATGTAAGGTATGATAAACTCTTTCCTTAAAGCAGAGCAATTACAGACTAAAGGAAATATGTATACCTGAAAATATTAAATAACAAAATATATCCACCATTTTGTTTTATTTTGCCATGGAAACTAAATGGCTGCCATAGTTGTTCAAATATTGATAATTATGTTCACAACTTCTTATTTTTAATGCCGATTTTGAAAATCCTTTCACTTACTAAATGATTTAAAAAGAATTAAAATTATAAGAAGGCTGCTTTTCACATGTAAAATTTTTAGCAACCTTTCTATTTCGTTTCTATTCTCATAACAGCTGGATTGTGTATTGTACAAAGCCTCAATGCCATGGCATTCTGAAATTTTACAAGAAAGTTATACAATTTACTGATTAGAAAACTGTATCCAAGCAAACAGTAAATGTATTAATTCTAGGTTTAAAGTAATCTAGATTTTACTGTATTGAAAAGTTATTGAAGTGTTGGTTGCACGCTTATTTCGTGCAAATTTAAGTTGGTATATAGCTGAGTTGAGTGTGTGTGTGTGTGTGTGTGTGTTCGGGTTTAACGTCTTTTTCAACAATTTTTCAGTCATATAAACGACCGTGTCTACTTGTAGCAGTGAGCCAAATGCCCAACTCTATAGTGCTGCCTCACTGGAATATCACACCGTAGACACGTGGCATGATACCCCACCCAGTCACATTATACTGACACCGGGCTGACCAGTCCTAGCATTATCCCCTTAATGCTGAGCGCCAAGCGAGGAAGCTGCTAGTACCATTTTTTACGTCTTTGGTATGACGCGGCCGGGGATCGAACCCACGACCTCCCGATACCTGAGTTGAATAGTCAGTTAAATCATTCGAGGTTGTCTGCATTGCTTAACACAACACACACAACTTACATGTATACAAACTGGATTATAATGGCTGGTGAACAAACGACCACATGGGAATTCGGTAGCAAATTTAGTTGCAGTGGAGCCGAAAGAACTTTGATTCCGGTGAAAGGGTTTAACCAGCTTCAGTGAACATTCTCAAGAAATTGAATGACAGCTAATGCTCGTCCACATTGACATATCAGCTAGATGTTTGTGGAAAATTGCATTTTTTAGAGTTTGATCTACCCAAAGTTGTAACAAAGACTGTCACAGTGGTAAACTTGTCGAAATTGCTGATGAAATCAGTTACATCAGTATGATAGTCAAGGATGAGAAGATGAGAAATAATTTACGGCGAGTCAAGTGTCGGACACCGTCTAAACAGAGAGTAAGGAGACATAGGCTGACCGACGACAAATTTATCCATATGGTTCAGAGAGAGGCTTAACGTTATGTAAAAGATAAGTATTGTTTTTACGATTTATGTAATTTAAGTTTAAGATGCGATTAGACTAAGCAGCCCGACGTCAATGAAGAGCGGCGTATGCTTAGGGTTGATATCTATAGTTGTTCTATGCCAAACCGATGGGAAAGAGTAAGATTTATGGTTCTATAGTTATTTTGTAAAATGTTATCGCAATTGCACTATCCATATTTATAGGATTATGATTTAGCAAGTATATAGTTGTATGACGCCAAGCCGAGGGCAAGGGCAAACGCCAATGGCCGAGATTTAAAGTTTTATTAGTCAAGCCGATGGGAAAGGGCGAGAATTATGGTTCTATAGTTATTTTGTCAATTTTATCGCAGTTGCAGTACCCATATTTATAAGATTATGATTTAGCAAATATATATTTGTATGACGCCAAGTCGAGGGCAAGGAAAACCTCCAATGGGCGAGATTTATTGTTGTATTATATCAATCCGATTGACAAAGACGAGGTTTATGGTTCTATAGTTATTTGTCAATTTGTATCACAATTCCACTATCAATATTAATAAGATTAGATTATGATTTACAAATATATAGTTGTATGACGCAAAGTCGAGGGCAAGGTAATCCTCCAATGGGCGAGATTGATTATTGTATTACGTCAAGCCGAAAGACAAGGGCGAGATTTATGGTTTTATAGTTATTTGTCAATTTTTATCGCATTTGCACTACCCATATTTATAGATTATGATTTAGCAAATATGTAGTTGTATGACGCAAAGTCGAGGGCAAGGGAATCCTCCAATGGGCGATATTTATTTTTGTATTACATCAAGCTGATGGGCAAGGGCGAGCTTTTAGTTCTATAGTTATTTCGTCATTTTTATCGCAATTGCACTATCCGTATTTTTAATATTATGATTTAGCAAATATAAAGTTGTATGACGTCAAGCCGAGGACAAGGGCAAGCGCCAATGGACGAGTTTTATAATTGTATTACGTCAAACTGATGGGCAAGGGTGTGATTCATGGTTCTATAGTTATTTTGTCAATTTTTATTGCAACTGTACTATATGATTTAGCAAATATAAAGTTGTATTACGCCAAGCTGAGGGTAAGGGTAAGCGCCGATGGGCGAGATTTATTGTTGTATTACGTCAAGCCGATGGGCAAGGGTGAGATTCATGGTTCTATAGTTATTTTGTGAATTTTTATCGCAATTACGCTATCCATATTTATAAGATTATGATTAAGCAAATATATAGTTGTATTACGCCAAGCTGAGGGCAAGGGCGAGCGCCGATGGGCGAGATTTATGGTTGTATTACGTCAAGCCGATGGGCAAGGGTGAGATTCATGGTTCCATAGTTATTTTGTCAATTCTCATCGCAACTGCACTATCCATATTTATATAGATTATGATTTAGCAAATATTTAGTTGTATTACGCCAAGCCGAGAGCAAGGGCGAACGCCAATGGGCGAGATTTATTGTTGTATTACGCCAAGCCGATGGGCAAGGGCGAGTTTTATGGTTCTATAGTAATTTGGTAAATTTTTATCGCTACCCATATTTATAAGATTATCATTTAGCAAATATATAGTTGTATTACGCCAAGCTGAGGGCAAGGGCGAACGCCAATGGGCAAGGGCGCGATTTATGGTCCTATTGTTATTCTGTCAATTTGTATCTCAATTGTACTCTCCATATTTATAAGATTATGATTTAGCAAATATAAAGTTGTATTTCGCCAAGACGATGGGCAAGAACAAGCGCCAAGGCCCGAGATTTATAGTTGTATTACTGCAAGCCGATGGGCAAGGGCTATATTTAAGGGTTCTATAGTTATTTCGTCAGTGTTTATCGCAATTACACTATCTGTGTTTATAAGATTATGATATAGCAAAGAAATACGTTTTTATGCAAACACATTTATTTCTAAATCATATTATTTTCAACGTATCAGACAATGTCATAGTCTGTTTGATAGTGGGGTTATCTCCCTTGTTCAGATATTTTCACACACGTATTATTTAGATTTTCAGTTGCATCAATATTTCCAACATTATATCATTTATCTGGGTATCTTTTGAATATTGAATATACTTGATTAGCAAAATGGCTTCATATAATCACGATATGTTCTAAAAGGCCTCCCATATACTATCTATTAAGTTAATTGAACACAAAATAACACTTGTATCATTTCATAAAGATGCATAAGGTATTTGTTCTGCACTTCATGCAGTCAGTAAATTGGCTATTTGTTAAATCTTTGTTCAGTGTTCAAAGGCAGTCATGCATGCAGAGAGCAAAAGTCATTCAAAATGTTACGTCTGACATTGACTTTTCTTAACATCATTTGCATGTGTATCAATAATGCATTCCAACAACTTAAGTTTTTCTTGAACATCTCAGTTTTACTAACATCAGGAAATATACGTGTTTTGTACTTTTAGGACATTCTGATATATTTTATGAATATAATGACGGCTATGAAGTCGATATTTACTGTATAGAATATCAATTGTTCAGTGATAGTGAAGAGGTCGATTTAGGTTTAGAAACGATTAAAAGTTATCAGAAATGTAACAATAGTTCCATCTTACATAAAAATTATAATATAATCCCTTTCCTTCTTTGTTGTTCGATACATGACAATGTAGACAACAAATCCTAAAATGCATTTATGTATTTGTTCTCCTTTCTTCCCTCGATTTACTTTGATTATGTATAGGATAGACAACGAGTGCCGTTGTCTACGGGATATATACAACGAGCAAAGCGAGTTGTATATATCCCGTAGACAACGACACGAGTTTTCTATCCGACTTAGACCACGCGACATAAAAACTGCAACTATTGAAAACTCTCCCACGCGTTCTATAGAAATTAGGATTAAGGGGACGCATACTTTGAAATTAGAAAAAAGTGGATGGGGTATGATAAAATTTACCTGCAAAAAAGTACAAGGTTTTGGTACATGAAATGGATACTGTTTCAACTGTTATAAGTACACAAAGGATTGCTCACTAAAATAAAAATGAGAAAACTGAAACAAGAAAGTTATTGTTGAATTACATAAGACTTCTTGTGTACATTCAAAGTCAACAATTAAGACTTTTTGGTGCGAAAATAATAGTGCTTCACCTTGTCCAAACATTTATCAATGTCCTACAGATTCTAATTTAAAGAAAGAATGTGAAATATGGTCACTGTCTTGCTTTTCATTTCGCATATGTAAGCTAAAACACATTATTTAGTTTGTTTACAAAGTAGTGCATAAGAAAAGATACGGTGGTCAAGGAATGCCACATTCCAAAACTAAAAGAGTATATTCCCCTTAATACATTAAACATTTATCGTTACAGAAGTCTAGTGGCTTACAATAAGGGCCTAGAAATGTTGCCATTATTAATTTTTAACTTGGTATTCATGAACTACAATGCACTTAAATATCAAAACACATTTAACAAACTTTTGAAAATGTATTGTCTTAAAAATCCCTAAAATAAGGTATGAAATTTGGTTGAGAGGTCCAATCAATGTGTATATGTGCAAAAGTAACATTCTAATCTTGTTCACAAAAGTTACTAATACACAGCAGGCATGTCAATGATCAAAACTGGACGAATATACAGTTATCCCCACTTTAATGTCATTTATAATTTGTCCTTGAATTCTCCACCATACTTTTCATAATTCTGTTTGCACGAGTTGCACGAGAATGCTGTCATTCACGTAAAAAATGGGGTCAAATAAGTTGTAAATGCAATATCATCTAAACGTAATTAATGGATTATGCAGTTCAAGATAAACTTTATCTCATAACGTAACTAACATGTATAATGTTGTAACAACAACTTTACTTACACTGATTTAAGTAGCAGTCGGTTTATAAGTGACTATTTATTCATTTTATGTTTTGTTATTGTTGTCAAAAAGTATAACGGAAGTGCCTCACAACTGAAGCGGAAACCAGTTTGATGCGCAAAGTAGTCCAATGTAAGTAATATTTTTTGACAGATGTCCACAGAAATTAATAATTTTGTAATATTAAAGACGAATATCTGAATAGGATTCATTATTTGATAAGAAATTATAATCATCGACATGTTTTTTTTAAAAATCGTACACGTGCTGACAACTAAGTTGTCTCCCGTTGTTTATTAGAGTTACCTTTCGTCCGGCGCAGTAATACATTTGCAGTGAATCGCCGAGAAGTCGTGGGAAAATTAAAAACCATGTAAATAAACTAAAATTAACCACCTTTTCAAGATGAATTTCAAGTGATCGCCATTATGCATTTAACCCGCCTGACCTGTGTAGCATCTTAGATATCTGTTCTAAGGTATTCATTGTGTAGAATGTCATGTTATGCCCTTGCAATGCTAATCCCACTCTGACTTTTTTTGTTTACATTTTTATCGATGAGAAATATGGCGTCCATCCCGAGCTGAAATGACATGGCGTTAAATTTTTACATGTTTAAGCAAACCTGGTGTGATAGAAAGAAAATCTCATCCCTTCAACATTATTTGGAACACTGTTATTGTAAAAAACCTGTTTTTTCCTTATACAAAAGCTTAATATTTTGTGTTGAATGTACTTTCACAAAGACCTCTGTTTTCCTATTGCATTCATAGTACCACATCCTTACCCACAAAATACTGAATATTACAGGTGTCCATCAGTATTATATCAGTTTAGGAATATGTTTTTTATTTTCCCACCATCGATTTCTTGAATATGCATCCCTTCCGCATTTCTGTATGAACTGTGAATGTAGCAATATGCGTCCCCTTAACGTGTTTTTATGAGTAATATCAACTTTGTACCGTTAGCGCTTAATTGTCAGTAAGGCATATGAAAGAATGCAGGTTATTTGTATAAATTCAGTTTTACTCAAATACCGGATTTACTAAAATTTAATATTCATCACTTTGAGTCATTTGCAATCACAAAATTAATGCTAAACAGTTAATGATGGATTTCTCAAAATTACTCAAAATTGGATTGCATGATGAACAATTAGTTTTTGTGAGGAGTTTGCATGTTGGCGAAACACGATGAAGATACGTTGATTCGTTGATTCACGAAGATAGCCAGGTTATTTATTTATTTAGTTAGTTAGTTATTTATATAGGATATAGTTAGTGCGTAGATGCTCGTAGGACTACGAATACCTTTTACTATATCGTGCCCTTCTTGTAAGAATGATGTAGTTGTTTTACTTTCTAACTGGGCCAAGTTGTTCGAAACTTTAACGGACTGTAATTCAGTTTAGTTTAGTTTATACTAATTTGTTTTAGCTCGATTGTGATGAAAGCTTAAACTGTTTAAGCTTATTGTAACCACTCTCGAGTCCGTTTCCTATGAAAACTAGTACTGGGGTCATATGAGAAGTCATGGTCGTGACCCCAATGATGCTCGAACCCACGACCACTGCATTAAGCTGTTAATCTAACCGCCTGTTAAATTTCTATTTATGATACTAGTCTTGGTGGGTGGGAAACACTTGTATGATGTTTTAATTTTACTGTAAAGATGGTTTAGTGTTTATAATCCTTAACAAGTACATTTGATATTCTAAGTTTTCTAAACTGTCGAAATCTACTGATAAAGTTAATCGACCGTTAACTCACTCGCCTGTTAAAGTTTCGAACAACTGGATCCAGTTGATTGCAAATGTAAGGATCGTGCTGACATGTCTTTTTTATAACAAGTGAACATAAAAAGTTACAACTGTTGGAAACGTTTCAGTGAATGTGTAAATTACGTTTTTACCCAGTTGGTTCTACACTACAAATATGTAGTTTATTGTTATTCATTTTTATTGATATCTAATAACATGGGGTCATTTTTACAATATTAATATTTAGACCTTGTCAACTGAATTTACCTCCAAGTCAGTCTTATTTTTTATCCCATTGATAACTGGTGAGAATATTGCAAGGTCATTTAACTCCGGCGTTAGCCTGTATTGTTAGATGGTAAATTGACACGAAATTCACGCGTTTTTTGCCCAAGTTTCCCCCGATATATATACAACGCTACTGTTGTATATGAAATATAGACGGGTACAAGTCTGCTTTGCGATTGGCTATTTACGGATTATCGTGGTCTAAGGGATAAATAATTTATTTACGTTTGAGCGTAGCGAATTAGGAAATAAATGTATTTATTCTAGGCTTAAAGTAATCGAGATTTTACTGTATTGAAAAATTATTGAAGTGTTGGTTGCACGATTATTTCGTGCAAATTTCAGTTGGTATATAGCCGAGTTGAATAGTCAGTTAAATCATTGGAGGTTGTCTGCATTGCTTAACACAACACACACAACTTACATGTATACAAACTGGATCCCATCCCGCTCACCCATTGGAAGCTTTTTGAATTTCTATAAGATATTGAAGCCTTGAAAAGATATAAAAGTTAAAACAAATAATAATGATAATAATGATAATAACAAATCGGTCGATATACATGTTGTACATTTTGTACACGGTTGGAGTGGCATTTATTTCAATATTTATAACGAAATTATACAATAGTCATGCATAAAGGGAGACAATCAGGACTAGAAAATTCAATAATAGTTTCAATTGAATTTGTATATCAATTAATCATCAAACTCCTGACAAATATTGGAGAAAACAATTATCAAAAGAAAGAAATTAGGAACTAAAAATAAATTATATTTTTATGTTCATGAAAGTGTGACAGCCACGTCATAAACAAATGTAGTACGAGTTTTAACATTATTTCGTATATTAACAGCACATAGCACTGCATGGAAGTTTCCCTCATGTATGTTATGATGTGTTTGGTTAACTTGCTCGGCCTAATTGTAAGAGCTGATTTAAGTATAATCGGTACAGTTTTCAACACGATGTTGATAATAATACAGTTTAGTTTATATTTTACAGATTATTCCAAGAGTTGAGGAGTTTTTCTGGATACATTGTCGTCTAGATTTCTCGGGATGGATATGTGTTTTATAATGATGCATATAGAGAACTTTTCTACAATGGACTGACGTACCACGAATGATACAATCATTTGACTTGTTTAAAGATCTTTTAAAAATAGAAAGTTACTTTTTCTTGTAAGATAGAAAGATAGAGACAGTATTTTACGAAAAGTGCAAAATCGATTTTATCATAGTCTCATTAATATATAAATACATTGTAAGAATTCAAATGAATTTATATGTATTCGTATATTATAAGTTTAATGAAATGATATGTTCGGAAGACATACATTTAATGAATGTGCATGCTTTTGGCTAGCAATTGAACTTCTATGGACTACATTATCTTCACTGAGGATAATGTTTTTCGGCAATAAATTGTGGGGGTTGTCAGGCCGCCGGATGATGGTAGCTGGTCTTGAGACTTGGTATCTTTCTACTTCCCCCTCCCACGACGGAGTTGGGGTTGAGTAGCCGCCTCGCAGCACACTGACTGGGAAAGTATATTCATATATGTAAGTTTTCCGTGTAGGAATTAAAGAAAATTGATATTTTATATGATTGAAGTCAGTTGAACAGGATATAATTATTAAGAAGGTTTATGCAGTTTTTGTACATATTATGTATATAAATATGTGCAGTTTTCGCTCTGTAAAAAACAACAACAAAATAGTATTATAGTTCATGCATGACGTGTTGTGTTAAAGTTTGAAATGTGTTAATAATGTGGATACATGACAATGCAGACAACAAATCCTAAAATGCATTTACGTATTTGTTCTCCTTTCTTCCCTCGATTTACTTTGATTATGGGATAAATAATTTATTTACGTTTGAGCGTAGCGAATTAGGAAATAAATAGAAAATATATGTCTGTATCAGAGTATACAGCATTTATCTGTTTCAGTTTAAGATCGAAACAACGTTCAGTAAGTGAACATCAAATGCAATATTTTCACTAGTGACTAACAGCTACTTAGAAATATAAGAGCTGGTGGGTGTTGATCAAACAAATTTTATTTCATTTCATGTCTTTTCAATGGTCGTAACCAAGATTGTGAGCATTGTTTGATTTCATACCAACAAAAATATATTTGATATTTTCTACTGTGAAAATAAAAGTGCATATTTCAATCACATTTAAAGTATCCAGAGTAAAGCATTTAAAGGTTGTCATTGTTTGCTGTTTTCTCGGCCGTTTTGAGGTAGAATTAAACGCCTTCACTTTAGGAAAAGCTCATGCAATAAAGTATTTGTTTACTTCATTCCGAGAGAGACAGTTAGATAACACCGCTTAGTTAGATAAACGATATTTCTCACGTCTGACCAGGCTCTATTGTATTGTATCATGATACTTTCATATCCGCAAATTTTATGGATCTTTCTTGTTGAGTCAGCTAAATGATGTGGTGTTTGAGAAAAGCGTGCAACTTGCTATCTATTTTGATATCTATATTTATGGCACACACAAGCAACATGTTTATTCTGTAGATATATTTCTGTAACTGTTATTATTAGAAAGTGTAAGAGGTTTCTTGTTTCAGTTGCAACAGCTTAATGATAATTCAGATATGTCAAAGATAACAATACTCGTAAATATTAAAAGGAAAAGAAAACCTTAAAACTGCCTTTTTGTTTGAGTGTTCCATAGCTTTTTGTCAAACTTAAGCAATATTGTCTAGTTTAACAACTGAAGCTGTGAGAATAAAACAAAACTGGGAAAGACTTCGTTTACCTCCTTTTACATTGATAAAAGAAAGATTTAGGATGATAAATTTTACCAGACTAAAACTTGATGTACAGCGCAAATTCAATTTCGATCTGCCCGTTCTAAATATTATATGCATATCCACACAAACATATACGCTATACAATTTTCCCAACTAAACTTGTTTTCAGTATATAAAAATACGAAAAAAAGAAAACTGAATGACATGGCATTTTGATTGAATTTGATGCTCTCTGGCGATGCGGTTTAGACAAAGTTGCAGTCAGATAAAGTCACCATTATTGATGCCAATGATTTGATGAAATTCATGCTCTAATTTGTTATGTAATATAAGGCAGTAGTAGAACAGAAAGGCGTTTTAGAAATGTTTAAAATGTAATCAAATGTAAACACAGCAGTACCAAATACGCTGTGAATAGTGTTTCATCGCTTTGATATCATTAAATGTTGGGAAATAAATCTGTTTTTGTTTTCTTTAAAACAATAAATATACTAGTGGATCTTGCAAGTCTATAAATTGGAGTATATCTTAACGTACGTATCCAGTTAATGGTTTTGTTCTTGTAGAGTGCATGTATTTGTCAGCCAGCGACGGATGAAGGAAATTGACTTGGCAAGCATTCTTAATTTTATCATCTCTTATATTGTTTATGCATTGTTTCTTGAGTGCGTAAAATCAGGTTATATACCAATAAAAGAAATTGTTGTTTGTTTCTTTTTTATAAAGTTCAGCTGTTTCAGATCAATTTTGATACAGTTTTTAGATTTTCACTCCGTCGTAGACCTATTTTCCACAAGATCATCCATACATTTGCTTCGAGAAAATGAAATCCCGCCGTTACATGACTGAAATACTGTTGAAAAACGGCGTTAAACCCAAAACAAACAAACAAGAAAATGAAAAGAAAAACTGGTGTTGAATAGTATGTCAACTGAAGTCAGGTACCCTCATATTGCCGCATTTCAGACAGCGGTCCGCAGAATGAACACCCTACTATCGTTTTCAAGTAATCAAGTCGAAAACATGTGAATATAAGCATGAAAAGTGTCTTATTTTATTCAAAATACATTCTACGAGTGAATTAATGCTCATTTGACCCCCGGTTTATGCGCAAATGCACTAAAAATGAAAAATAAAATACGATCTACTTTTAGGGACCATAGAAGCACATTTTTGACCGAATTACTGCTATATTACCATCATTTGTTTATGCAGTTTGGGTTATTTACGGGTATATGTAATTTTGCAATAAACAATTCTGCTAATACTATTACAGTTGGTAGTGCGGGGAAGTAAATTGTATATATAGACTGGATATAAGGAATGGTCAGCCAATATAAGAATTTCTGACAAAAAGGTACCATATTGACGTAGATTATTTGCTTTCAGTCACTTATGTCATGATATAAAAACTGTAAGTCACTTATGGCTGTCCAGAATATTACACCTCAAGATTACCAATCTTCCTGTGATATATTTCGAGTTAATTTTCTTGGCAGTTACTGTGTATATTAGAGCGATAATCTATTGTCGTTGTTGGGTGAAAACTTTCTGACAAACCGTTTGTATTACAAAGATCTAGTTACGGCATCGCTGTCAATATTTTGTCAAGGTTGATCATTGATTGGCTCATTTCATTATAGATTATACGTAGGTTTCGAAATATAATGACATCATTCCTGAAATGCCAATGTAGTTGTTTAAGCAAGGTTTTATCACTTGATAAAGGTCTATCCGACTGCCGAGGTATCGGGAGGAATCATTATTAAATAATTATATTGTCAACGTTTGTAACATTTGTAAAAGTAGTACAGTTACGAAACGACCCTAACTTAACTTATGTGTTGCTGTTTGTTTGATTCTTGTTTAACTCTGTTGAACAACAGCAATGTCAGTTCTGTAATTGTCGTCATTTACTGTGTGTACCCGGATCCTGTACCGCACACTGTACTGACTTGTTATCAGCCAGTAACTGAAAATTTCCAAACATGAATCAGAAGTGTAGGACAAATGGCTGACTTCAGTCACTTTCGTGTCAGATCAAAACGGAAAACTTCGCTTTACCCCTGCTTTGATCTAGTGACTTACAGATACATAGTCATGTGTTCTACCTACTGAGCTTATGTGGTGGGCAACATAAAATTATGTCTGGTCTACTTACCAGAACAGACAATTCTCTGCAGAAAACAAATATATGATCCATTTACTGAAAGAACATCTAACAAATCGCCATATTTGATCCATTTACTGAAAGAACATCTAACACATCGCCATATTTGATCCATTTACTAAGAACATCTAACATATCGCTATATTTGATTCAACATTTTATACGTAAGTATTACTGCTGGAAAACTGCTTGCCACATTAATTAGGTATATTATTATTATATTATAATGCCAGATTTATATAGCGCCCTTTTCATGATCAATTTCACGTTCAAAGGCGCTTTACATAGTTCAAATGCAGCCACACAGGGCGCATAATTCATCCTCTACTAGTACAGACACAGAGCGATCTGACCAGAGGGACAGAGTAAGACAAAGCCCCCACGACAGAGAGATCAGAAATCAGATACAGGCTTGTCCGGCTAACTTAGCCTAGCTGGTTTCGAATAGACAGCCTGGTTCTTTAACGTGCCCAGTGTATAGCACTGATACACGCAATGATTAAGGTACGAAATGGCAATTAATTAGAATTCTCAGATATCTTCCTGCACAAGCATTATTTCTTCAGTCATATGTGGCAATATCCACTCTTACCTTGTCATATTTGGTTTTCGGAGAGCATATTGAAATAGACGTTTTCTTAAGAATCATATACATAAACATATCATGAAAAAATAAAACTATGCTATGATATGAACAGCAATTTGCAATATTTTGTGTGGTATAGAATATCAGATTTGTTGGACAAATTAACGCGTTTTGCCTTGATGTGATAGGTTCCTTCTTAGAAGAGGGAAGGTCATTATCATGTAGCTTCCATTACTGTTATTTTTTAACTTGTAGGAATATATTTCTAGCTACATAAAAAAGGAAATATTGGTAAAACCGATGGATGCTTCCCTAAGTATGAATACTGCATATTAAAAGCGAAAAGGCCGAATACCTCGTCTTACTCCAGCACGTAGTTATTGAGATACAGCACGCACAAGATAGGCGACATTGAATATCAGCCAGGGTTTGCTGAATACTCCGGGCAATAATTGCGTTATTAGTCTACTAATGTTGAATAATAATAATCAAAGGACAATAACTCAGTGAAAAAATCCGACCGGAACACGAAGATAATAATTATTTGCATCTGCTCTTAGGAATTACTTCCTATGAAGTTTGCGAGTGGTTAATGAGGTATAATCCAGACAAAATTGTGCTATATTATAACACGACCTTATTTGTTTTCCTATTAAACAAAGAAGGCTGAAAACTGTGTGTTATTATTCAACAATTCATATTTCTGACGTCACAATTATTACGTCATTGCGTTAGACGGCATTGCGATGCGCTGAAAAAAAAATCAACATATCAGGCAAATATTTGGTGAATATCGTCAAAGACGTGATTTTTCAAACATTATTCGGGCATTATATAATTACTTCGCATCTTAACTTTAAACAATGATTTTATTGAATGGTAAATGACCGTTTGGGATATATTATTTCTTAAGTATAGTAATGTTTGATAATTAAAGTGCAATAACTATGTGAAAAAAAACTGTCCGATAATATGCGTATCTCCTCTTGGGGTAAAGCTTTCTATGAAGTTTCGCTGAATTCCAGCGAGTGGTTGCTAACACGAATGCAGGACGGATGGACACGATGAAATTTAGTATTGTATTATAACACTAGAATATCTGCAAATTTCAATTAAAACAAAAACATCTCTTAAATTTCATATTCTAAAACATGTAGAAAAGTTAGGTTACTTATTTCATTAATAGAGATATATGAATAGCAACTGAGAACTCTTGTTGATATTAACTTACAACTCGTTTCACACATTAAAAGACCTGTTTTCATAGTGACTTGATGTAACGATTAGATGTAAGCAACATAGATTACTGCCAATGTTTGACAGACAAAAACCATTAGTGCAATATTTTGTTCACCCCCATGGGAACACTTGATGGAAGTGGAATAAATCAAGAAAAAGATTGATGAGTCCCTGTGCTATTGCCTCAAAATATTAAATTTCGCCACTCAGCAAATTTTCGTTGTTTTCAGTCTTTAGGTCTTACATTTTCAAATCGATCTATTTTACAGAAAAGAAGCCAAGATTTGTGACATTAGATGTTGAATAAATGAAAGCTATATCAGTTAACAATCATTATATTATGATCTTGCTTTTATAGACTTTTTCAATTCTAACAGCATTTGGGGGGGGGGGGGAATGGTTAACGAATGCACATATTGTTTTTATCTGCCAAGGTTGTTGGTTTATCTAAATAGGCCTTAGTACAATATTGCGACTATCATTAAATGATCATAACAAGGAGGTATCGAAGTATTTGCTGTCTACAATGTGATTTTTACATGAGGTCTGTTTTAGACGCTGCCCCCGTGTAAATTATAGACTCTTGGTTGCTTTAATGTACTTCATCTGATCTGTTTGATACTCCAAGCGTATTTCTCAAGTTTCTCTGTGGGGGACAAGCATTAATCAAATTTGAAAAGTGCAGACTATTTGAATAAAAGTTCTGTTGATAAACAGCTTAAGTTACATCACATTTAATTACGTATCTGCAAATGTAAATTGGGGTTTTTGTTTTTTGTAAAGTAAACAGGAAAGACAATTTACCACAAGATGATGTCAGAACAGACTTATGTGATACATAATGATACATTTTATATCCATAGATTTAGAAGTTAAATATAAGCAAACATTGTATTTATATACTGATAATTATGATAATACTAATTGGTATTCAAATTCAATTATTAAGTTCATAGGATTGAGGTGGTACTGAGACCTGTATTGGCATTTTACAATACAGTTACAAACATGATTGTCTTATTCAACTTATAAATGCGAATGAATACTCGGTTATTTCATAAATAGCCATTATTTCCGGCAGCATAAATACATTTTTGAAAACGCCTAAACTTTACCTCTTTGATATTGTCGGCTTCAAACACGTTTGTGCTTTCCGTAAAGTTGTTACCTTACGTTTTTCCTATGAAAATGCATCCTCCTCTTGAGCTGCTGCTCAAAAGCGGTAAATTTAATCTTTCATGTTGGTGCATGTTATAAACACCACTTCTTCTAGTAAAATCTATTTTATAATGTTAACTGGTCAAATGTTCCTCTCTGATTTCGTGTAAGATTAACTTAAGTGCAATTATTGCATCTAATGGTATACTTTAATAGGTTTCATATCATAATTATGCGCTATATTGCATAATATCGATGTCAACATAGAGTGTCATATACCGTAAGAGTGTACATGCTGCAGCAAATTAATATATTCTGTGAATGTTGCAAACCTCTGCGTTTTAAGTATTTAAACAACAATTGTAAAACTTTGTCGAGTATTTCAACATTCCTTTTAACCGGAAGGAGCTTCTCTGTAGTGCGGTTGAGACTTTGATAACTTGCAGGTTCTGGGAAAACCTGGCTTATGGAAGCCTTGCATCTTTACCAGACTGTTGTTTGTGTCTGGGAAAATGCTCCGAAGAGCGCCTTGGGTCTTTCACCAAAACAAAAGCTGTGAAAAAATCGCCACATATCTTAAATTTTGGATTAGATTTTTGTCTTAAAACCTTATAATGTAAATAGTATAAACCAATAACAACTCTTAAAGTGTTGAACATGTGCTTTGTGTCATGTATCTAATAAGTGTGTGTGCATACTTCAATTCCACAACAGTAAAGTGTGCCAAAAATTCTTTATCTAATACGAATTGTTATGTAAAAACATCATAAATAATTATTTTATTTAAAACACGACAAAGTTGATTTAACGCCGACAAATCATTCAGCGTAAGCATGGTAACGAGAAAGAATGCTACCATATTTGGCCTTATACTTCAAACCAGACATTTCAGAATCATGACGTTATAACAGAAAGGTGTTTAATGTCTACGCATTCCTAAATTATTCCGCTGGAACTGTAACGTTATCGCTATTTTTAGCTCACCTGTCACGTAGTGACAGGGTGAGCTTTTGTAATAGCATTTTGTCCGTCGTCAGTCGTCCGTCCATCCGTCGTCCGCTTACATTTTCTTGTGAACATGATAGAGACCATACAATGTTAATGAAACTTGCACATAACTTGTATTGGCATAAGATCTCGGTTCTTTTCGAAATCTGGCCAGATCCAATCATGGGTTCCAGAGTTATGGCCCCTAAAGGGCCAATATTTGCTATTTTTGGCTTGTGAACACGATTGAGACCACATTTTGCAATCGACTTTAATCAAACTTGCATACAAACTTGTATTGGCATAAGATCTCGAATCCTTTCGAACATTGGCCAGATCCCATCATGGGTTCCAGAGTTATAGCCCCTTAAAGGGCCAAAATTTGCTATTTTGGCTTTTCAAGCCTTAAAGAGACTTCATTTATGGTTTGATTTGATACAAAAAAAATATCTTAAATAACAATAAATCTTGGATTCCATGATGAATTGTTAGATCCAATCATAGGTTCCGGAGTTACGGCCCTTGATTGACCCCTGAAAGAGCCAAAAATTGTTAATTTTTACCTTGTGAACATGATAGAAGTGACATTTTATACTTGGATTTAACCACATTTACACACAACTTAAGTCAAAATAAGATCTCAGTTCCTTTCGAAAACCGGTTAGATTCCATTATGGGTTCTGGAATTACTGCCCCTGAAAGGGGCAAAATTTTCTAGTTTGGCCCTTTCAGCCATACAGAAGTTTCATTTATGCTTTGATTTGAAACAGACTTGCACAGAATGATTATCTTGATGATTTCCAGGCATGGATCGAAATTCGGTTATGTCGGGTCAAAACCTAGATCATCAGGTCAAATCAAAGGAAAAGCTTGTTCACAACCTATAGGCCACATTTATAACCCTATTTTCATGAAACTTGGGTCAGAATGTTTGTCTTGATGATTTCTAGTCAAATTTTAAACTAGGTCATATAGGGTCAAAAACTAGGTCAACCAGTTTAATGAAAGGAAGAGCTTGTTAACACTCTTGACCCTATTTTCATGAACTTGTTCAGAACGTTTATCTTGATGAGTCTTAGGCTAAGTGCGAAACAACGTCATATGGGATCAAGAACTAGGTCACCCGTTCAAATCAAAGGAATAGTTTGTTAACACTCCTGTTCATTTGATGTGCATGAAACTTTGTCAGAATATTTGTGTGCATGAAATATCGCATGAATTTTTATCTGGGTCTTGTATGAAAAATTGTCAGAATATTTGTCTCCATGAAATCACTAGATAAAATATATTTACACTGTTATTGTGTGTTACTCAGGTGAGCGACTAAGGGCCATCTTGGCCCTCTTGTTTATAATTATTATTTCATGTTAACGTCACCTTGTCCAACTATTTTATACCATGAATGCACTAAGAAGTAGCGCTTTCATATTTCATATATGTTTCATACATACAAATATACAGTCAAACTCGCTTTATACGAACTCTTCGGGACCTGGGAAATGTGCTCGTATCAAACGAAATTCGTATTAACGAATGTATGACTCCCGGGTAATTTGCCCGAGCAAGTTGGGCAGTATCACCGGTATCGCCGTTGAATAGCTTCCGATAAATAAAAATACAGTAGTGAATAGATGCTCATTAGTAGTTTTAACTGATTAAGTGAGTGTGTTCAGTTTACAATGAAATAACTCAACAAAATGCATACTTAAACAAGTAAAAATGTATGAAAAATAAATTTTAATGTACAAATGTATTGATTCATTAAGTGTTTATAGCACATATAGGAATACGGAAACGTGTATATGTCAATGCATTTTTGCAACAGGTACTTTACACATGGTATTTCAAACATTTACTTGAAAAAAAAAAACAAAAAAAAAAACTGGTAATTTTTGGTTATATTTTCATGGAGAGGTGTACAAATGAAAGTAATTATCGCTGAACTGCTAAAGACATTATTACTTGGACTCGATTGTATTGAATAAAATAACTGCATACATAGTGTTAATCTCTTTATTATGTATTTATCGAATACAGGGGATAATCACTTCGATTAAATATCAGCACTGTAGAGATTCAAACTGTTAAAAGATCAAGCGTAGCAAAAAAAAATGGCCACCGACTTCTAAAATTAGTTCGTATCAAAAAATGGAAACTTATAACATTTTAGCTCACTGGGACTTCCAAAATGTGTTCGTATCTTCCGAAAATTCGTATGAAGCGAGTTCGCTATTATTGAAATAATTTTACAAAGAAATAGAAGGGCTGAACCGGGGAATCCGGATTTTGTTCGTTATAGCCGAAAATTCGTATCAAGCGAGTTCGTATTAAGTGGACTCGACTGTATAAGAATCACGATAATATACTAGTTGGCAAAACCATGTTTTAATATATTTAAATACACAGAATCGACTATACCTTTGTGAAATTATTCTGCCGACATATAAACTCTTAATTGTGACATAATTCTTCAATAGACTTTGATAAAATAACAAATTCGTATTGTAGCTTCTTTTTTTTGTAATCGTTAACATAGCACTCATAACTCAAAAAAATTACTTTAGAAGAATAATTAGCGCTTTTGCATGGAAATTCACTGCAAGTCTGTGTTACGTGATCAGCAAAATTAATGATTTATAGTACATGTGCTGGCATGTGATTTCAATAATCTTCCCACATAGAATATTTTTGTATTTCTCATAAATAAAATATAACTGCGTCTTTAATATGCGAAATAATCTTTTATAAATCAGGAAACATGACTAGGTTATGCTTTGGTCTCCTGGTGTAAAGATATGTTATTAACAATAAGCAATTGCGCAGGAAGCATTGTCAAAGAAAGAGTGGGCATATTTCGTAAGTGTTTTAGCTCGATATAGAAACTGTGTTTACATTTCGTGTTATGTCATCAACATTGAAACAATTAATAGATACGTTAGTCGAGTTTATATACATTGAACATTGGGATTTTTGCAGGCGTTTATATATGATTCCCATGCAATTGAAAATTGGAAAATTACTAAAATTTTAGTTAATGCAGAGGAACCTTAACGCTCTAGTATAATGGGCACAAAGTCAGCTATTGTCTGTAAGTGGAGTTTTGAGGTTTTTCATTACTGGCCACAAAGTGAACAGCTTTGTATAATACATACAACTTTACTAAATGAGTATTTTATTTGTTTGGTGATATGATGATGCGATAATTTCAACATCTACATAATTCATTCGCATGACGACTTTCCAATTTAACTTGAGGAGGCAGATCCCTGGTGAGTATCCAAGCATTAATACAAGGGTGGCACCTGGGTAAAATACACTGACAGGCATAAGCCAGATGGAAGACTTGCTCATACGACAACAATCTATGTAAAGGGTGGGTGTTGGGCCGGTTTCACAGCAATGAGAGGATAAAATGAGCTTTGCCACAGAGCCCCCTCTAAGCTATTAAATCATGACAGGTGTATTGATTTGTTAAAGACTTTCAAATGAAGGTTATTTTAATGAAGGTTTATCTTAATTGATTTAACGTTTACAAGATTTATATTTGTAGGTTAACAACTTTATTGCGGATAGTCTGTTTTTGTTACGACAGGATTATATGTCTGTCGAAAGGAGCTGAAAATTTAGTTTAGATGACATAAACCGCAATTCTAGGTTACATTTCATGTTTTCCTTTGGTATACGTGACTTCAATGCAATATCAACTACAATGTAGGTAGCAATCGTCTGCTGGAATAAGATACAATACATAAAATATGAACTGAATCAGACGTTAGGATTGCCTTACGGAAAGACAAACTTCAGTCATTGCTGAAGTTATCAGGTGTACTTTATGCGGTAATTATTTCTGTCTGGATGATATCATTGGTTTATATGCGTATATAATCATATTCTATTGATTATGGTCAAGCATGGTGTAAAACTTCAGTGAATATTGATATCTTGCAAAAAATGGTCAACGAAACATTAACATTTATCTAATATGAAATTTAATTAAAATTTAGAATGATCATTGCGTAGGGACTTAATTTTTCCCTGCCAATGGTCGTAATTATCTTAAATAGTGTGCAAGTACATAATGTTTTATCAGGTTTACAGTGGATATTCGACCTAGAAAATTGTGTACAAGTAATCAGAATAGCTGCCTAGAAATGAAAAGGATGGTATCTACTAATCTACTAATTCAAATATCGTATAATCCCGTGTATAAAAACACCCCTTCCTACAGCCGTATGGCTATTTGGTAAGACCTGTACGATTTTATTCATAAAAAATGGATTTTTAGTTTTTTTTCGAAAAGGGAAATTTATTTGGGAGTATATAAAGAATAAAATATGTAAAAAGATCCTTTGGAAGCAAATAATGCAGCCAAGAAGAATAATAGCAGACTCGGTTTGATTGAGCCTGTTCATGAGAGGTAATGAAATGTGTAACACCTCTCACGCCCCCTAGCACCGGCTTAAACGGAACTCTATTACACATATGTTGACAACAATAACAACAAATCTCGATCAAAAGTGATTTTGACAACTCCATCTCAAATAAAAAGAATCTGACAACATAAAATGTATTCCCAGTTTATTGATGCCAGAAGTCTAGCACAAATAAATTTCCTTTCCATTCTTAGTAAATGAAAGCGTACCAAATGTAAGAATTAACAGATAGTCCACATTATCTGTTGGTATCCATGCACTCATTATAAGCTCACAGTATCTATGTTTGGAAATATTCACAGATTAATAATAGTGATTGTTTTCCAAACCTAGCATCTTGTTGCTTGATTCATATCCTTGTGAATGTAATTCATGTTCTGATGAACGTCTAGATAAAGTTAATTACAAGAGTACATCCATATAAAATTATCATTTGTGGCACTGATTCTCTGTTTCTGACGTCAGATGCGGATATTTCGGTAGCTCCATTGTTTAGAATGACCAGTTCTATTAAACGAAAAGAATGATATTTAAAGCAAATGAAATAGACAGGCGTTATGACTTCCGTGTGAAAGGAGAAGAAATTTATACACCTATAAATAAAGAGAAATGTTTTGTTAATTATACGCATACAAAGTGTTAATTGCGTATCCTCTTGCGTTCAAAATGTGATACTAAAAAAATCACCAATTCTATACTGTTCTAATTTTCTTGGAAATTAATGTAAAATCTGGTCGATATTTTAATATGAAAGTAAAAGCACAGAGCCTACGTTGCATTTCGATTTCCGAAATGTTTCGGAAACAGCCCTAAAATGTAACACAGTTTATCCACTCCTACAAGTAGATACACAGAAGAAATTGTTAAAAAGTCGCTAAACCAAAAGTCATATAAGACTTTACATTATTACTTTACTTAATACCTAATTAATAGTCTTTCTTATCTTTATGCAGCTGCCGTTGTCTAGTGTGGATGACAGAATATAATGCGATGGAGTCAGCAGAATGGCATATTATGAAAAAATCGGCAATACGGTTTGCATAATTTCTTTAAGGTAAGGAGAAACCGAGATTATTTGGCAGCATGTGATCTGTTTTAATGAAATATTGGCACGTATTGCTGTATTAATGGCACACACAAGTAGCATGTGTATTCTTCAGAAATATTTATGATAACTGTTATCATAGTCTGTGAGATGCAAAAATACTCAGTTTAAGATACAGCATGTTTTAATACCACAGATAAGTCATAGATAAATAATCGTAAACATTGTGAGAGAATAAATGTTTTGATAATGTATTTAAACGTCATGTTATAGGTTTGTTAGAACTTCTTTACCTGATCATGAATTTTAAACTTGATACATGCGTGTACGATATTTACTTGAAGTATCTTTATATTGATTATTTTCTACCATGATAAAAGCAATTTGCCTATGAATAAATATAATAAACCGACTTTGCCGAAGATATGAAAGGAATAGAAAAATTTATTTATTACATTTGTCGAAAAGTTGCTTTAAAAGTGGTCAACATTATTTGACATTTCACTTCTACATATCTATTTAAGGAACAACCAAGTGAGTTAGATTCAGGTTTGAAATGTATATTTTGTTGTTGTTGTTTTTGTTTTTTTTATCCCCCGACGAAAGTCGGAGGGATATAGTTTTGGCGTTGTCCGTCCGTCCGTCCGTCCTTCCGTCCGTCTTTCCGTCCGTCCGTCCGTCCGTCCTTCCGTCTTTCCGTCCGTCCGTCCGTCCGTCCGGAGCCATATCTAGGAAATGGTTGGGAATATTTATTGAAAACTTCATAAACATGTTCACCACAATGAGTTCTTGCGGCCCGTCAAGTTTCAGTCAGATTGCCCAAGTAACACCAGAGTTATGGCCCTTAGAAGTTTCTAGTGTTAACTATATAGGGTACTATAAATATGGCAATTTCTGCATCATAACTTTTGATATATTTGACCTAGAACTATGAAACTTAAACAGAATTTAGATCACCATAATGTGGTTGTGTACACACAATTTCATTTCGATTTATTTGTAAATTAAGAGTTATTGCCCTTTAATTGTATAAAAATCCACATATTTGTACATAACAAACTTACCATTTTGTAGAATTTCATTAAATTTCTTTCATTCTTTTCCCACACCTGGTCACCCCCTTACCTTGATCACACACCTCCCCCCCCCCCCCCCCCCCCCCCCCCCCCCCCCAAAAAAAAAAAAAAAAATTCATTCCTTATTTTAGATTTTTTTCAAACAAACTTCATATATATGTTCACCACTATGAGGTTATGGGGCCCATCAAGTTTCAGACAGATTGCCAAAGTAACACCAGAGTTATGGCCCTTAGACGTTTCTAGTGTTAACTATATACGGTACTATAGATCTATAGATATGCCAATTTCTGCATCATAACTTTTGATATATTTGACCTAGAACTATGAAACTTTAACAGAATTTAGAGCACTATAATGTGGTTTTGCACAGTCAATTTTGTACGGATTTCTTTTTGTAACTTCAGAGTTATTGCCCTTTAATTGTCTAAAAATCCACATATTTGAACATAACAAACTTACCATTTGGCAGAATTTCATTAAATTTCTTTCATTCTTTTCTGTGAACATTTATTATGAACATGTGAAGTTGCGCACCCACACCTGGTCACCAAAGTAATTCTTTTGATTTCAATATTTTTTCTACTTTTGCGTTCTTGTTTGGTGATAGTGTGATATTTAAAAAAACTGCACTGAAAGGCAAGTTTTAAAACTGCATGTAGCTGCAATATTCATCTATTTCCAACTTGTCTTGGTTGTGTAACAAGATAAGAAATGGAATAAACATCTGTTATAATGATTTTATAATCTAGGGTTTCTAACGAATATTTAGTAGCAATTTAACACAAATAGTTTTTGAAGTCGTGGAGTCATGGAGTAGCTGATGACGGCACTCTAAACCGTATTGTTTGCTATCTTTTCATTATTTCCAATATCTAAAATGGAGGTCAATCATACGTCATTGAGTCCCATCCCGAAAACTGACTACACCCAATCCAAGATGGCGGCTTTATATAGACAAAGAAGGGAAAAAGTGGTCTAGAGTGCCGTCATCCACTACTTCCTGGAGTCATTATTACGACCCTTAAGTATATCTTTCTTCGGAAACGAAACCAAGATAAGAAATAGACTATATAGTATACTAACGACAGAATGTTGAAAATAATTACATTTTCATCGCAGCTAAAACTTTTATGGATGGTATTTGATATGAATTGGACATACACGTACTTGCTCCTTAAGTATATCTCTAACAGAGCATAATGTTATTTTAATAAATTTAACCATATCTCAACACTGTACCAAATATGCATACTGGCAATCCGAAAATTCAAAATTAACACGCAATATGGTTCATCAAATACTGTCTAAACCGTTGCAATGTCGTCAAGTATAAACAATCCTTGAGGATATAGTAGCCTAGTGACAAATATTTCCTTAAAAAGTACTCAAGGTGAGCTTTTGTGATCACGCTGTGCACGTCGCCGTAGGACATGTGTCTTCAACAATTTAACTGTTTTAAAACACTCAAGATGTTATAATTTTAAGTCAACTTGATGATGCTTGGTCAGAATATTTTCCATAAGGAAATCGCAAAAGAGGTTGAAACTCACTTTTCTGAAGTCAAAAAGTAGATCGCCGTGTCAGACCATAATAAGACCTAGCTATTACGCTGAATGTCATATTTTCTACAGGACCGATCATCATGAAATCATGTCAGAATATTTTGTCTTCTTGAAAGCCAGGTGATGTTGGAAACTTTGGTTACAACTTGGTCAAGTGAACATCATAGGGTGTTGCTTAACTATACTAGGGAAATCTATACCGAGATGAGGAATACTATTATTTTGCAAAAAGAGCAGCTCTTTCCATGTAGAAATACGGAAATTGATGTTGATTTTGCAAACCTATAATTATACCATCAAGCTCAACCTTAATGATTATTTTGCATTTGCAGTTTCAATCAATTAATAGTCTTGAAGCTCAGATACATCTTTGTAAAGATTGTATTAATGACATTTTCTTGTTAGGCTGGTACATGCAGCCTCTAGCCAGTACTTTAATAAGGAAGAAAGCTTATTATGGAACCTGACAATGCAGACATGATTTTAGTTTATCACCCCTTCTACACAATGTATTAGGTTTGGGGAGTTGGTTTAAGGGCACGTTTTAATTTACCTTGAATCGACTTTCCACAGAACAATTAAATTTCGTTACAGACGGGTATGTGTAAAAATTGTTAATACTTCGAAAACAAAACAACAAAAAAAAAACATACAAATTACGATGGAAATCTCCGAACTACTGCTTTCAGTCGCTATTGATGAGTTTTTTACGTCCGGAGATTTATTTCAGACGCATGGGGAAAGAACACTACTGTCAATTTTACGTTTTAAAACAGGTTTCAGTAATCTTTGAAAAGTTAGCGTTTTCATGGTAACAAAATGAAATTTAAATATGACAATTGCTATCTGCATAGTTCGAATTCGTAAATAAATGATACCAATGCTTGCAACGCCATTGGAGGTCACTTTAAAAGAACAGCTTTAGTTATTTATATAAAAAATGGCATTCAGTCTATCATATTTTAGCTCACCTTAACAAAAGATTCATGGCAAACTTTAATTGAAGATAGATGATTTGGTATCCAAAGTCCGTCATCAGCATTTTTATGTATACATCTTCATTTTGTAACTACCTGTTTTCAGATTTACACAAACCCTAACAGTAGCATAATGGCATGGAGCTTTATCGAATGATTCCGCTTGATGATCAGCAGTGTGCCTGAACTAAGCTTCTTCTCTTGACTCGTTTGATAGATCTTCACGAACTTGGTCTGGATGGAACATGTTAAAATTTGGATAGAAAATGGTAAAATTTGTTCCACTGGTACCGGTTACTTGTATTTTTCGACTATCAGAGGTTCAATAAATCTCTTTAAATGCCTTTTTTTCTCAGACAGCGTGATTAATCTTGCATTGACATTTCTCGAGTTTTTTCTCGGATGGAAAGGTAGGTTTCTAATTCAGATAATGGAAGAACGTTGTTAACGATCCAAAAGTCACATATTTCACCTGATTTACATGGAATTTTAAACTGTTTGTTTGCGACATGGGGTCATCATAGTCCTCTTGTGTAAATGTGGTTAAGTCAATTTGTTCCGGTTAAGCGAACAGCTGTGTTATTGTGTAAATGTGGTTAAGTCAATTTGTTCCGGTTAAGCGAACAGCTGTGTTATTGAGCTAAGACGAACAATCACCATGAAAGGTTTTATACGTTATTCACTAAAAAGCGAACTTTTCTTACACCTTTGATACAAAATGATTCGTCAAAGCTTTGTTTTCAATAGTGACTTTTGCAATAGATGAGGTGCTGTCTGTTATGGTGGCTGATTTCTGCCATTTCGTGTGTTCGTGTCGGCGAGGCGAAATGTCGAAGTAACGAAAACACGAAAGGTCGAAATAATGCATATTTGTTCGTGTCGGCGGGTCGAAATGTCGACGAAACGAAAACACGAAAGGTCGAAAACTGCTTATTTGTCGTGTGTTCGCCTTTCGACATTCGGGGCGAATACACGAAGTAACGAAACATTGAAGGCGAAATAACGAAATTTCAGAGGCGAACACACGAACTTTTGTATTAATCACTTTTCGTGTCGGCGGGTATCAAAACTTCGTGTTGTCGACCTTCTTTTGTCGTGTCTTCGTGTATTCGCCTCGAAAGTCGAATAGCGAACACACGAGAAATAAGCAGTTTCGACCTTTCATGCTTTTGTATCTTCAACATTTGTAGGCACATGATGAATGTCACAGCTGAGTAGACTGAGCTTGGGAATTAATTAAAAATAGGCACATGATGAATGTCACAGCTGAGCAGACTGAGCTTGGGAATCATTATCAAGAATGTAGGCACATGATGAATGTCACAGCTGCGCAGACTGAGAATCAACCCACTGAACTTTCTGAAAATTCGGAACATGGAACGCGGTACTGAACATACTTGACAGCTTCCAATTTTAAAAGAAGAAAGCCGATCTACATATACTAGTATTTTAAATTTGTGCATAGTACTTAAATCTCTAAAATCTTTAAACAATACAACATCAAGTTTAATTCTCCGAAAAATTACAGAAGCAATCACTGAGCGACTTTGCAGCTGTCACTAAGGTGACATCTTGTGTCATTTCCTAGCAATATATGTGGAAGTAAAGTTAGCGCTGAAAATATGTTGCTGCATGAATTCCAATGATAATCGCTTATATTAAAACCTACTGTTGCAATTGGCAGTTTACAGCTTCATTCTTCACTTAATACATCCTGTTTTGATAGCATGGAACCAACATTAAGATAGATTTTGGACAATGTTAGATAGACCAAAACATTTACAGCAAATAAATTGTTTGTTTTCCCCCTAAGGATAAAACTTGGTAACAACGGAATCAATCAAGTAGGAAATGGAAGAGCCAGTTGCCATTAAATTCTACACTTTTTGTAACATAAGTCAATTTTGCTTTTCCGCCGTTTATCTCTTTAGTCATTAAACAGCTACGCTTAGTCGTTTTATTATACTTTTTCAGTGATTAAGGTATTTACAAGTAATAAAAAACGTACTACTTACTACACAAAAGAAGCAAGTATTTGTAGTATTAAAGTGTTGACAAAATGAAAGATGTTACGTTAATACTCATTAGATGATTAATAGCGGTAATGGAATTGTATTTATGTTCTTTGTCATTACTTAAAAGAAAGATATTGGTCAGCTAATGTCTGACAGATACGGCTCCTGAGGTCATTATTTTGTATTTCTGCCGAGGTTGTTTCAATCTAAATACGAGGTAGAAGTGCAATATTGCTTATGAAGATAAATTGCAGTATTGCTGTGTATGTAATGAATTGTTAATGAATATTCCTGTTATCCGGTATTGTTTTGTATTTCAGCTTGTCCATTTATGCTCTGAACGATTGGTCAGTCACATATTTGGTGGGTGAGTACGTAACTTATTTATTTCATTAGATTTTCTATTAACTGATTCTATTTAGAACGAAAGGACAACATAATTATAATGTTGTGTTGCTCTCCCGCAGCAGCACATCCCACATACCAACCCGTCTCCAAACTTTAGGTTTAGACCAAACATTTAACAATATTAATACTGTTGAGGAGCCATATATGATTTTATTTACGTATTGGTGTAACACTGTATCTGCCAGTGGTTTTGCTTTGTCATGTAAACTTTCAAGTCAAGACGATATAAGACACATCCTTCCACTGGATGATTTTTTAAACTGAATCAGTAAATGAAATGAAAAAAAAACTAATAAGACATTGTAATGCGACATTATAACATTATAATATTTACTAGTTATTCGCAGGAATTGGGTGGATTTCAACATGAAGCTTTTATAATACAGTCATTGTTATTGACTCTTGTATCACATATTATGCTATTTTTGTCAACTTATTAATGTAAATGAATTCTTGAATAGGTTAATAAATATGCAAAATACATAACTTCAAGCCTATTTTAAAATCGGACATCTAATATATAGCAAATATTTATGACATTATGGAGAAATACTTTTCGTAGAAGTCTTGAAATTTATCTTTCTGTCTGTTTACAGAGTTGTTTGTGTTTATGTATGTTTTGAGTGTTATATCTCAGACAATTTTGTTGTTACGGCTAGTATGCAGCTTGAATTGTATTAAAACGTGGTACCTTTTATGTTGTGAATGGAGAATATACTGGTGAGAGAATTTCATGCAGTTGCACAAATATTATGTGAACTCTATAAAATCGCCATTGACTTGAAATATGAGCGTTTCCATGGAACACTTCGTAAGGTATTTCAACATTTCTGTTAACCAGCAGGGCCACCCTTGACTGAATAAAGAATAAGATTGCTGACTTTGAATCACGTATCCCTGACTAATGAGGTTACAAAACCCAGCAAGGAATGTCCAATTCTTTCATTAAAGGAGCTTGTCTATGGAAGTCGTCTTTTCACCAAAATGACTGTAAGTGTCTGAAATAATGCTTAGAGAGGCACGTTAGGTCATCTTTTACCATACAAACTGTGGAAAATCGCTGTATGAACTAAATTATGTTGACCTGAAATCAAAGAAATAAAACAAATCTGTGAATCAAACAGGTGTTCTTCCAAATATTTTTTTTAAATACGCTTATTGTCATGTTTCTAGAAATGTGCTCATCCATTAATACCAGTAAATTTTTATTAGTAGTACTATCGGTCCAAAACTGTAGAATGAACTGCCGTTAGCATTACGCAAAAGTAAATAAATTCTGTATTCGGAACACGTTTTCGTATATAGCTCTTTTGCACAGAGGAGCTGTACACGAACGCAAGCATGTACGAACCCGAATATGACTCCCTATACATGAAAATTAAAATACTATAACAGTAATGTTCAAGTAATACAAAACTTGATTATTTGGCAGAGTATCATTTTGGACACCACTTGGGAGACAGGGGGATTTATAAATTTGATTTCTCGAGCCATTCGTACGTATGAGCTAGAGAGCGATAGTGTGTAGGTACATAGTCCCAAAACGGATACAATTAGACCAAGAATCACCAACCTGTATAAAATAAAATAATGACTGGCAATTGAAGTTAGGAACATAGGTTTAAAGTTTAGTATCTGGACTAGCAGTTATGACCCTCGAGTCCAAATTCATACTTGATCATACTGTGACAGGCACTCATCTTCTGTACTATGTGTCAGAATATCAAATTTGGAACAAACGTTAATTAAGTGTACCTGAAGATGTTTGTTTTTCCGTTTATAGGTCCAGTTTTAGGAAGGGAACTATATACGGAGAATACAGCTTCGCAGAAGCTATATACGAAAACATGCCCCGAATATAGCTCCCCGAGGAGCTATAACCGAAGGGAGCTATATAGGGTGTGACAAGTCAGCCGTTTTAGTGCCGTGTTTAGGGCGATATTTACAAACTACTTAATTATTTTTAGCATTTTATCAACTATCCCTTTAGCTAGATAAGTTTCTTAAGTTTTTTAGTTTATGATGTTATGTATGATAAACTATTTCCTTAAAGCAGAGCAATTACAAAATATAGGAAATATACCTGAAAATATTAAATAAAAAAATAAATCCACCATTTTGTTATATTTTGCCATGGAAACTAGATGGCTGCCATGGTTGTTCAAATATTGATATGTTCACAACTGTTTGTTTTTAATGCCGAACATCCTTTCACTTACTAAATGATTTGAGAAAACCTAGCACATAAAATTAAATTTTGAAGAAGGCTGCTTTTCCCGTAAAAGAATACATTTTGTAAAAAGAGTTGATTTAAGGTGTGCGTGTATTGCAATATCATGTAGTATTTGCTGAGATATAGTCTTAATGATCAACTTTTCCTCCCTGGACAAAAACGTTGACTATTGTAGGAAATAATTACAGCCTTAACGTGATAATTTACTGCAAAAGTCTCCGTTACATAATCAGCAAAAATATATGATTTATAGTACACACTGGGGTAACTTCCCACGTAAATATTTTTGGATTGAAATAAATTGTGAATAATTAACTATACCTGCTTTTTTTACATGGAAAATAATTTTCTTTATTAAGACTAATTCTATGCATGGTACTAGATTATTTCTTGTCTCCTAATGTAATGAGATAGTAAAGAAAATTATTATTCTTAATTAGCAGCGATATGCACATTATGTCTTGGGAATCTTCAGAATTTACTGATAGTCTGCTTTCTTGTTTGTAAGAGGCAAAGTTGTACCGAAGTATAGAGTATCGGATATCAGCTTCTGGTCTGGCGGTCGCAAGTTTGAGTCCATGTCAGAGAGACTGTGAAATCTCTTGCAAAGGCGTATTGGCCGGAAATCGCGGAAGTTGTCTTCAGTGATTTTCTCTATTTCTTGTTTTGTCCATTGCTCTGACCTCAGCATCTACTTTCTATTTTACGGTTCTTGCTTCCCAGTTTAATCTTCTGTCGTTTGGGGAAATATATTATAAAACGTTATACAGATTACGAAATAAAAACTCGCTGGATCAGTTTTGAAAATCATAATACACTTTTCTTTTCTTCATATTTGCAATGAGATTTCATTTGTTTTTCGGTGGAAACATTACAGTAAAACAATATTATTTTACCGAAAGTACTATTTTTTCCAGGAAGCAGATTCAAGAGTGGTTCAAATATGCTTGAAGCTTTCAAAACAATCGAGCTTAAATGAATTAATACCCAATCAACTATTTCCAAGGAAATTGTAAATAGTAAGGAAGAATATGAAGAACAATACATACCAAAGACCATAAGTATATTATCTGGTATCCTTATTCTATGAATTGTTCCCTGGCTTACGCTTACGATTTCACTTTAAAATTTTGAAGACCTTTCATTCTATTTCTATCTCTGTATTTACTAAACGGACACAATTGTTTAAAAATATCATACAAGGTACACAACTCTGGCAACAATATTTTCATCACTTTTAAGTTTTAATGCACATTCACTCTGTCTGTCATTACATAATTGATTTACAATGTATTTCAAACTTTAAAAAAAAAAATCAACAAAATCAGACACATCATATGGCACAAGGTCCATTACTCTGGTCTGGTAGAGATATTCTATGCATTTTGCCCTTTTATACACAGAATTTTAGACATTTTGATACATTCTTACTTTGTTTCGGTTTTTTACTAAATAATTTGATTCAAACTCAGTGTTCCGCGTCACACCATTTATGACAAAAGTAAATGTAATGTAGATATTTGTTACATTCCTTTACTGGACTGTGCACCCATCCCCCATTTTTCTTCCTTTATTTGAGTTTATCTTGTCAATTCAGAAACTTCACACTCAAAACGTGTTTCTCATTGGACAATTAAATATTGCGAGCGTATTAAACGACTATAGAACAGCGCGTTGTCTCCTCTGACAACATTTGTTCTGTGATAGGTCACGACTCTACTTCTGTTGCAGGAGTCAAGACAGAAACCTGATTCCGTCTGAGTTTATGTCATTCTAGCTGTTCCCACAAGTTGGTAAAATTTTGTCCCTTGGCGGATAGCTCATCGGACTACAGTCTTCTATCCTTTGAAAGGCTTTTTATGAACACTAATAAATGCCTACCAGAATGATAATATGTAATCAATCTGAGTTTGTATTAGATCTTAGAAGCCCATTGATTCCTGTACATTTATTAAGTGACTGTGACTTTGGTTTACGCAACTACGCTCAATGTATCCTCTTTATCGTAAACCAGAGGCAGCTGGGTCAAAGTACGATTGAGCATGCTTATCCGTCAGTAAACATGATCTAGTTACACAAGTAGCTTATTCATGTCCTTACACATGCACATTAGGTGATCCAGGGGAGATATAGCTAATTTTTGGCTGTTTCTCTGAATATAGTGTGTACGATTCCCTCGGACAAGGAGCGAGCCGTTTGCCTTAGGAGAAGGGGGTCCTAGATGTTGAGGTACCCTAGCACCCTGAGAAGGTGGTGCGTGTTTGTTTTCACTTGAGTGTGAGTACCAATACACATCCTTGGTCTGTACTTCGATGTAGACCATTTTGTGGTCGTTTTGACCAAATATGACCAATCGGCTAGTCATAACAAGTCCTAAGAAACCCACTTTTACGCTTATATCTTTTGACATGAGATGAGACATTTTTCTTTGTATTTCTGGACGATATCTGTAAATCATATATACGTAAATTTACTGACTTGTAAATCACGCGTTTCTATCCTGTCTCAGGCTGTAAATTATGAATGACTTATTTTCACAGTAAAGTCAAACTTGTCTATAAAGGCCACCCTTCGGTTATGAAAAAAGTGGTCTTTGTTCACAGGTGGTCTCTGAAAAAATGTAAAATATATACAGCTAAATATATGCTAATTTTAGTTAATACACGGGAAGATTTATAAACAGATGTTTTAGGAGGTGGTATGGAGCACACATGTAAGTTTGACTGTGTTTCTTTTTTCATTCGTCGTTGTATTGTCAATGAAATGAAGTAATGGAACAAAAAGAAATGGCTTAATAGGCTTGATTGAGTCTGAGTCTGTACATAGGAGGTGATGAACTATGCATCCTAGGACCGACAGAAGCAAAACCCTCTGATACAGAAATATTAAATCAACTCTATGAGAACATATAATGACACTGTGTCTAAGTACGAGAAACGTGGTACTTAAATTACTTTGGTATCAATTACCTCCAGTGATTGCTTTTTGTATCCAGTACCGATATATTTTATGGGTCGGTTTCTAGATTTATTTTGGCTAAAGTCATCTGCAGTTATGGTTATGTTAAAGTGGATATATATATTCATCATGTATCTGATTAGAACTATCATTTGAAAGTTATGCCATTAGTGGATCTTATCTTAGTTGAAGAAATGAATATGTTTAATAACATTAATATGCTCTCAAATACATTTGTAAACGCATGAACTCAGAAATTTATACGTATTAGCTTGAAATTGAAGAACAAATTGAACGCGTCTTAAGAGGGCGAATATTAAGTTCCATCCATTTGAATATTCATAATTTATATTTAAGAAATAATTTATAGCAAAAGAGTGTTTTAACACTTTTTATGCACAATGGGCGGTTAAAAGTCGGGCGTAATAATTTCAAGAGGGTGCAGCCCGAGTGAAATTATTTGTACGACATATTACCGCCCGAGTGTATAAATAGTGTTA
This sequence comes from Mercenaria mercenaria, assembly GCF_021730395.1. Lineage (NCBI taxonomy): Eukaryota > Metazoa > Mollusca > Bivalvia > Venerida > Veneridae > Mercenaria > Mercenaria mercenaria. The sequence goes on from NC_069372.1 coordinate 66,362,630, forward strand.
AAACACTCTTTTGCTATAAATTATTTCGATTCTAATATGTCTTTAATCTAAAACAGTAGATATAGTAGCGCTCTTTCTTGGTGGCAACAAAAATATTGACGCCACCGCACGTTAACGTGAAGTCATTCTAGCGTAAGTTTTTTAACAGAGAAAAGCACATTAGAATTTATAATATAACTATATCAAGGCATTGATTTTTAAGCCCACACTTTCACACGTTAAATAACTACTTGGTGGAATTAAGTGTAGGTTACTATTCAGCCATTACTGCTTATCAACAGTGAGAGGGAAGAAAGACAATGACTTACATAATCTCATATGTTAACTAAGATCTCAATATCCAAAATTATCGGTTTCGAAAGTTCAAGTTATCTTCAGTTGGCAAATTTAACCTATTAACCTATTAACTGCATGTACGTAACATTAGTTGTGACTGACTTTGTATTTAAAAGCAATCATGTTTCAAAATATTGACCAAAATGAGAAAAGATTTGTAAAGCTGTATGAACTGTTTTCTTATTTTGTACAATAAAAATGTCACGTTAACTCTTTCGTTGCCTTGAAAAGTGCACGCCTTCTTGCTACGCGTTATTAATGTTTACTGTAACCGTTAAGTTTTTGATTGTGTACCCAATTTTGACATAACTAACTTATTGTAAAAACAAAGACATAGACTATGAAGTGAAATGTTAGACATAAACCAACCGAAAGGAAGGGAGCGTAACGAACGGCTTTAGTTTGGTTTCTAATGGTTCAAAAACACACTTGATAGCCTTTATTCGGCTTGGCATTCTAAGTGGCATTCTGGTGATTTCATCATGTATGTTTTTGCTTGAAAAGGAAGCGGAACAGGAGGTCATTGAGTACAATCATTTATACTTTATGTTTATTTACCGTATTATATAGATTATATAGAATGGAATGATCTGAATATAAGCTAATTATTAGACATTGTGATTGCTGTACGGAATGAGAAACCTCAGTTATTGTCTTCAGTGTTTGTCAGAGGTTATCGAGTGTGTATAATAAGGTTATTTTTATTACAAATGTATCGCATTGATAGTACTATAGCAGGAGGGATACATCATAATGTTCTATCGCCTACAGTACATTCAGAGTGGTTTTAATAGTTGTTTAGTGCAATGACTGTAAAGATCAGTTCATTCAGTTAGAATACTGTTCTATGCTGTTCAATTAAGCTGGGTGAACAATTGCCAAATGTGTTATGAAACAAATCCATTAAATCCTTTATACATACAGATGTTCATGAATCAATATAATGAGAAGACATAGGGTGTGTTAATGTAAATGTTGTATCAAAAATATGGTAGATCTAATAGACTTTAAAGATGAACCAACTGCTTTTTTGTCAGCATAGTTTTGCTTTCCTGGCTACATCTTACGGCTTGCTTTACGCAAGTTGTGCGTTGTTCTTTGTCTACCAAGTTTTGTTTCCAGACCAGACTTTTTCTCGATGCATGTAAGTTATACATTGTTTCCTGGCTGGCTACCAAGTCTTGTTTCGAGGCTCTGTTTTACATATTAAAATGGTTGGACAACGTTCAGAAAAGTGGCTACAAATTCGATCATACATTCAAGCCAGGAATAAAATTGGAATAAGTGCAAAAGTTATTTTTAATGAAATTTGTAATATATATGGACACTATGAAGTTTCATATAGTACAGTGACGAGATGGATATCTCGATTCAAATCGGGAAGGGAGCAAGTAGAAGACTTTCGACGTTCTGGACGGCCAAAGACAGCAACCATCAAGAAAAACGCCCAGTTAATTAAGGACTTATTACATCAGGATGCTCGTTTAACTGTGCATCATTTAGCTCGTCGATCAGGAATATCATCGGCACGAGTTCATTTCATTCTTTGCAAAATCCTGCTCGTGAAAAAGAAATGTGCACGATCGATACCACACCTTCTGACAGCCGAACAAAAACAGGAGCGCGTTCGAAAGGCCAAGAAACTGCTTAAGTTAAACCTTGAATTTGACAATAAACGATTTTCAGAATTAATTACAGGTGATGAGACATGTGTTCACTTCTTTGAGCCCAAACGGAAGTGTTCAAACCGTGTATGGGCAACGAAACATGCCAATTGGCCAGTTATTGCCAAACGTATGGCAACAGTGAAAAAGGTGTTGTACTGCATTTTCTTCTCAATTCACGGACCTGTTCCCAAGGGTAGGAGTGTAACTGCCAAATTCTACAAAACCGTTGTTCTTAAGGAACTGAACAGATACTTTAAAGTGCGACGACAACAAAATAGTATGAAGTAAATTTCACTTCTTCATGACAATGCATCCTCACATAAGGCTCAGATTGTTAAAGATTATTTGAGCAAAGAAAAGGTTCGAGTTTTAGAACATCCAGCCTACTTGCCAGACTTGGCACCATGTGACTATTTTTGGTTCCCAAAGCTGAAATTAATGCTCGCTGGGAGACGCTATGCTTCGCGAAAAGCCCTTGGATCAGCCATTTGCCAGTATATTAGACTTATACCTATTGAAGACTACCACAAATGCTTTCATAACTGGATAAAAAGACTAAACTTGTGTGTGAAGTCGAGAGGAGATTACTTCGAAGGAATGAAATGAATTTTGTTGTAAATCATTGAATAAACGTATAATAGCACGATGAATTGCATTATTTATGAAACACCCCTCGTACATGTATAGTAAAGAAATGAACCAGTCATCAACACCTATAGATATTAATACGCACTCAGCCCCTCTAGTCCTACGTACGTGTATGGCGTATGAATACCAAAACTGATTCTGTGTTTTATCATTTATTATAGTCTCATTAATGTGCAGTATACATAGAATAAAACATGTTCAAACATAAAAACATTTTATACTTAAAATATACATATAACCAAAGTACATTGCCATTCATCTAAAGTGAATTATAAGAGACTTTAAAGCAATTTATAGTCATTAAATCACTGTATGAATATCAGTCACACTTTATAGCAACTATACACAATTTATATTATATATAACCTAAGAACTATATTGATATTGCCAATCCAAGGGTTAAATACTTCATTAAAATACTAAGAATAAAGGCACAACTGCGTACTATCGAAAAACAATGGTGTAAAATATCAAATATTTCTTACTAATCAGATCATAAAGAAACTAATTAGTAATACCATTCTAAGATTATCATTGAACTTTTGTATATTTTACAGAAAGAATGTACATTTAAATTGTTTAAATATTCCAACATATCCCTATTCAATAAAAGGTTTAAAAAAAATCCTTTATATGATCTTCTTTTGACATACCAAACTGTTGAACTGGGTTTGTTAAATAAGTCAGCTCTAAAGTCTTAGTACATGTGACAGTCCAAAAGTACATGGCTTTTTGTATCTTCAATACAATCACAAACATGGCATTTTCTGTTTTCAATATCTTTACCTTCATATCTTCCTGTTTCAGTCATAAAGGGAGCTACATCACAGCGGAATTTAATAAAGACTGCAAGATGTGTATTAGGATGCATAATTTTAAACGGCAGCTCTTCACTTATTTCTACCACTTCGACTGATAATATTTATCTGATTCAGTTTAGAATTTCATATATACGCAAAGACCTTGCTTTAATTGTTGCTAGAAATGTATGTTTTGGTATTGAAATATTAATATTACAAAAATTATTCAGATTATGACTGACTTAACTTTTACTCATAATGCAACACGTTTGTTAATTCTAATATTTTGATAGAGGGAAGTTACAAACAGGTTTTCTTTGCCATACAGTCAGGAGACCCCATTCCATTCCACCATTTACAGCAACGACTCCAAGTTTTATTTTTTATACCCTAGATGACCTGTCACCTCCAGCTGTTTTATACATAGCAATTAAAAAACCTAAGGTGGTTTACACACTTGGCTACAGCTTTTAAAGTGCAGTAACGTTATAGTCTGTATGACATACTAATAACCTCTGTCCAAAAAAAAAAAGGTCACCCAGCAACGTCAACAGACTATTGTTCTAACAGACAGAAATTCACTCTGCCATCCAATAACGTCAATAGACTATTGAATCCATATATACAGTAAGGCGCGCAATAAACTGCCAAGAAAATTAACTTTGAATCCATCAATATCCCGGTAAGTGTTTTGGCAAGGCACATTATACTACACGCCCAATCAAGATTACAATAAGTTACAATAAATTCATAGTGTACAAGTATGACGTGCCGTTAGTTCATCTATAAAAAAAATATTTTTACTGAATCATTTCTGCAAAAGAAATTAACACTAAAGGATGTGTAGATCTAACTGATAGCTTTATATGCTGGTGCTGAAAACCATGTACATGTTGGCCAGCATGTTATTATACCAATGCTCTTGCATTACGTGTTTCATATTCTGATATCTATGGAAAGTGCAGCACCCGATAACCTTCTGGGTGTATACATACATCATGACTAGTATTAATACTTACCTTAATACTATTAGTCAGAAAAGAACAGGTAGGCTGTTTACAGTACACACTCCATATGTCTTTCACTTTGAAAAGTGCCAATTAACTAAATAATATTGATCTCATCTCCTTAATTGAAGCTATGTGAATTTTTCCATCATATCTATAGGCTCCAAAGAGTTCCTTGCTATAAATATCACACTTTCTTTCAATCAAGCCTAACATATAGAAACCTGATTTTCTACGTAATGGATTTGCACTCGGCATCCTTCAAGACAGACGTCAATGGATCAAAGTAAAATACAGAAATTAAACATATCCTTTTATAGAATATTCTTCACAGAGTTGGTAATATGTTTTTCTTTAACAGTGCAACAAAACATTCGGTTGGCATTTTTAATAATGGATGTACGTTATCTTGACTTTTATCAGGACATGAAACATGCGTCACGCAACGGGATTCTAAGTCTGGAGACAATGATGAACATTTCAGCCTCAAAACGGAACAAGTTCAAAGAAACAGGATATGTTTGAAGTTGTTCCTGGACCAAACAATTCTAACGTTGGTCTGATATCGCTCCAAAAATAGAACGACAAAGAAACCTGTTTTGATACTATCTTAACAAAAATTTAAAGGCTCATGTTCACATTATCCAGTTGGATGGCATTACATAACGTTTTATATTGATCATCTTTTCACTTGAGGTGATTTTCCCCGTCGTTAACTTTCTTTGAAATATAAAATGTTGAGATCAGTTGAGAGCTATTTTCTCCATGTCGGTTATTAGTAGAAACAGTAATTAAAAAGGGAAATTTTCTCTTTTTTGGTTACTTATCCAATAAAATCTATAGGAATATCTTTATATCGATCTTTTCAACAGCTGAATAGAACTTGTAATTCGCCTTCCGATAAAAATACAGTTCCTTGTTTATATTTGAAATATCGTTAAATCCAATGAAAAACTATGCAGTAGTGCCGATTCAGTTGTGATCTTAACCGTCAGAAAAATAAGTTGAAGCTATAATTTAATGTTGTTGTTTTTTGAAATTTTTGCTCTAATTTTGAAAGATTTTTCCAAAAGGCCATTATGATCATGTCTTTATGTTGTTGTTTTGTTTTGTTTTTTTTATGAATAACCAGATTGCGCGTGCAATACGTGGAAAGGGTCGTCCTTGATATTATTACACCAATGTTGTTTATACGAAAATAAACATTTTTCTTTCTATGCAAAATGTATAGTGAATGGAAATATCATTATTTAAAACTCAATATCCTCGCGACAGCAGCAGAAGACAGCTTATTTGCACACTATCAAGTACTGTCACCAGACGTTGGAGAATTATAGGACGACATGTCCACGGTTGTCTAGGTTTTTTTTCAGCCAGCTTTATTTAAAAAATAATTTATAGCAAAAGAGTGTTTTAACACTATTTATGCACGATGGGCTGTTTTACGTCGGGCGTAATAATTGCACGAGGGCGCAGCCCGAGTGGAATTATTTGTACGACGTATTACTGCCCGAAATAATTTATAGCAAAAGAGTGTTTTAACACTATTTATACACTCTTTTGCTATAAATTATTTCGATTCTAATATGCCCTTAATCTAAAACAGTAGATAAAATATAATAGCACTCTTTCTTTGTCGCAACAAAAACATTGACGTCACCGCACGTTAACGTGACGTCATTTTAGCGTAAGAATGTTTTAACAGAGAGAAGCATATTAGAATGCAATTTCAGCCCCCAGTTATTTTCAAACAACCCTAACCTGAAACTGTTTAGGGAATAAAGCCGGTAAACATTCCCCGCCATATCAGAGTGACATTGACCTTTGAGCCGGAGTTTTTATCTTTCACTTCTGGTTATTTTTGAATGTTTTGCGCGAAGTTATATAAATATACATCCGTGCATACAAGTTACAGCCGGGGCAAAAAATAGTGCTAGATATTTTCCCATAAGTGTGACCTTGACATTTGACCTATGAGCTGGAATACGATGTAAGATTATGGCAAATGTTGATGTAACGTAATATGAATATTCATCCATGCACAAAAAAAAGACATAGAACGACAAGAAAATTGACCGTTTATCTTTGACTTATTAGTTTGGTTTACGTGCACTGGTCTTGCTGTCGACAACAGTCAATAAATAGGTTAATTGCTTGCGGTCAGCAGATAACATGTTCAATTCAAAAACAAGAGGTAAAAGTTCTAGGTCCTACTTAACATGGTTTCTTACCAATAACTAGAAGATTGCTCTGGTCTAAACGCAGTGTTTAAATAGGACTATGGTATGCTTGTTTTGGGTTTAGAGTCATTTTCAACAATATCTCAGCTACTCAACGGCGGGCAGTTGACCAAACCAGTGTTCTTGGATCTTATACCAGTACTTATCTCCTCTTCGCAAGTTGTCTCTCTGTCAACGTCTCTTCATGACTCAGAGGTTGTATGCTAGATATTAGTTCTGATCGATCATAAAGAATAGTTAATTTGTTTGTTCGTTTTATTTTAAGTCACTACCACAAAATTTCACGTCATATGGCGACTTTCCAGCTTTAAATGGCGAAGGAATTCACCTATGTTCCATCGGTCATTATTTCAGTCACGGTGAGCACCTAGATACAACAGGTCGGCTGGGTGGTTTCCTCATGTGATCAACTTGCATTCAAAGGTTCGAGCCCACAGGTGCGAGTTGTAAGTTAACTTTAACGACCCGACCTCGGAGGTTCCTAGACTTAAGTTATCAAACATCATAGACTGACGAGTATTGTTTTACCTCGGTTAAGTGTTCAAGGTTACACGGATTGTTTAACTTGAAAATATAACTAGATGTGTTAGAGCCTAATAGGACAGTGATTGTACCTCTGAACTTACAACACGATAAGCATCATGTATGGAATACATGTTTACAAACGGTCATATGTTTTCTTATCCTACTAATTAAATTACTGGCAAAATATCCGGTATGAAAACTGGTATGAGCAGGCGTCAAAGTCTGGAGATTATTTTCTTTCAATAATTGAATCAAGGTGTTGTTTGTTTTGTTGCGTAAGAGTGTATCTAATGTATTAGACACATGTTCCTGTCACTGAAAAGGAATGTTTTAAAATCTTATAATAATACAAAGCCAAGCTTGCATCATATATTTATTGTTTTATTTTTCAAATTAGCACCAAGTTAACAATTAGTTACAGACAACTGGTATCAATATAAACATAACAACTATAATACATGTACAGTTATAGGATGGTAATTTGGCAACTAATGGCTAAAAAGTGAATGTTATTCATAAATAGGACATTGTTCTCTTTCTTCTCCTTTACGACAATCCTAAAGCATATTTGAACTGAACTTAAAAGATACTTAAACCTAATTATTTTCTTGTTTACATCATTGGACTTCTGCAAGGTACACACCTGTCAAGTTATTATCAAGGATCTATTCATGGAATGCTTAATGATATGCATACCTGGCAGAATTGTGTAAACATTCATTACTTCAGGAGACATGCATATCTGACAGAACGTAAACATCAATACAGTTCTATTCATTATTCACAAGGAAAGGGAAAGGTTAAGAGCGGATAACGAACTATTAAAACTCAAAGGAAAAAGCAAATTAACATTATAGTTATGTAACAATAGAGCAAATATAACAAAAAGTGTGGAATAATATGAAACAAGACTGGTGTTAAGATCAAGTAAAACCCACTTTCTCCAAATGTAAACAAGAGCACCGCCTATGTGTGTCATCGCTCGTCTGTAAGAGCTGGTCAGTATGTAAGAAAAGTGTTACAATTCAGAATTACAAAAAGAGCTATAATTCTAACAAAATGCAAGTCAGAGTTATGGTTCTTGGCCTACACAGTTAACAAATGATGATAAATAAGTGTACAAAGTTTCAAAGCTGTAGCTCTTGTAGTTTAGTTTTTGAGAAAAGGTGGACCTAAACAAAACATCTAACCAAGAAACTCAAATGTTGTAAGTAAAACAAGAGCACCACCTTGAATTTTTTTTTGTCTCTATAATAGAAATATTGACCTACCCATGATTTTTTAAGTCCAAAAGGGGCCATAATTCTTGCAAAAAGCAATGCAGAGTTACGGTACTTGCTGTGCAGTGTCAGCTTTTAATGGCGACTAAATGTTCCAAGTTTTAAAGCAATAGCTTTGTTGGTACAGGAGAAAAGTTGACCTAAATGCAAAACTTAACCAAGAAATCCGATATTTTCTATGTCCAAAAGGGGCCATAATTCTTGCAAAAAGCAGGTTGGAGTTGTGTTTCTTGCTGTACAGAGTCAGCTTTTGATGGTGAACAAGTGTTGCAAGTTTTGAAGCAATTGCTTCGATAGTTTAGGAGAAAAACTGACCTAAACACAAACCTTAACCAAGAAATATGACTTTCTAAGTCCAAAAGGGGCCATAATTCTTGCAAAAAGCAGGATGGAGTTATGTTTCTTGCTGTACAGAGTCAGCTTTTGATGGTGAACAGGTGTTGCAAGTTTCAAAGCAATAGCTTTAATAGTTTAGGAGAAAAGTTGACATTAACGCAAAACTTAACCGAGAAATCTATTTTAAGTCCAAAGGGGCCATAATTCTTGCGAAAAGCAGGATGGAGTTATGGTTCTTGCTGTACAAGGTCAACTTTTGATGGTAAACAAGTGTTGTAAGTTTGAAAGCAATAGCTTTGATAGTTTAGAAGAAAAGCTGACCTAAACATAAAACTTAATCATGCGACGCCAACACCAACGCCGACGCCGATCAAGTGATTAGAATAACTCTAATAATTTTTTTTTTTCAAAAAGTCAGATGAGCTAAAAATGGCCATAATTTTGACAAAATGGATATCAGAGTTATGGTTCTTGGCCTACTAAGTCACTTAATGATGCCAAACAAGTGTGCAAAGTTTTAAAGGTGTAGCTCTCAAGGTTTTTGAGAAAAGGCGGACCTAAACAAAACTTTTAACCAACGCTTTAACCAATGTATGTTAATCAAGTGAAAACAATACCTCGTAGATTTTTTTCAAAAATCAGACACGCTAAAAATCTAAAACTGAAATCACTAAAACTTTAGAATTCATCATTAAATAACCTTCAAGTTGGTATTTCTGGTTTTAGCGTGTAAATAGCCGGTTATCAGAACCTCTTACCTATACTAATCTCACTAAAATACACTATCAAAACCAACTTAAACTTCTAAAAAGCATGTAAAAACTATAAAAGAGATGTGTTCATCTAACGTGAGCAACAGGAACAAGCTGAATAAATTAGAAATAAGAAGTCCTGTGTGTGAGCATAAAAGTACATAGCAAAGGAGTAAAAAGATGAAATAGGAACACCACTTGAAAACATACATCTCTACCTATATAAAAAGTAATATCAAAGCAGTATGAAATATCTCATAATAAACTAGTAGGAAAGATATTTATATGTCCTATACATGTACATACATATATACATACAACACTGTCAAACTTATTTAACCTGAACGAGTAGAGCATGCACTCCTTTCCAATGACAATTACAAATATTTCAAAGATGACAAGGCATAATTACGACTAAGCTTTCAACTCTGACATTAGTAAGGTCATATGGTAACTTTTTCAGCTTCTCCAGAAGGAAGAAGACCCCAGACGACTCTCCTGGCAATGTTTCAGGAATGGATGGGCAGCTGATTAGAGCCACTGGTCCGTCTGTTAGTCAGCCCGATATCTTCCATACATGAAGAATTCTACACCCTATGAGAGGTTTATAATCCACACAGAAGTAGGGAAAGTGTTTCAAAGTGTGCAACCTTAACCACTTGGCAACAAAGGCCACTAATATTTACACAGTCTAACCTAAGTCACAGACCTTGTCTGAATACGGGACATCTGGCTTTAGAAAGACTGTCAATTTCATTGTAAACTTAATTATTTGCTAGGTATTTTAATCTGTGCATTGAAACAACCTGTAACAAGTAGCTGCATTCAATAAACGCTTGATGCCTCCGGTGGCATCCTTGTCGATACAAAGCAACCTAAGTCCAAAACGAGGTCAAGTTCAAGGTCAAGGTCAAACTGAGGCCAGGTGATATTTGAAGATAAGCAATTGTCACAGGTTACATCTGCATTAGTATCAAGTCATTCTAGTTAGGGGTATTGATGCTAGACGAAATGGTCCCATTTGGTTAACCTCCTACGGACGGACGAACGAACGAACAGACGGACAGGACAATCACTATATGCCTCCCGCATCAGTAGATGCCGGGGGCATAAAAATGACAACATTTCTGTATATTTCATTGGCCAAACTGGAAGTTAGGCAGATCCGGAAAGATGGACGCCAAAATTAAATACTGTAAAATCATTTTTGTTTGTAGGGAACTGATATTTATAGATTTCGTAGTTATATTGTTCGACGAAATTAAATCGCTATGGAAGTATATAATATCTATAATCCATAAAAGGTAAAATCTACAAATTTTGGTCTGCACGATATTGCTGTTTTGGCTGAAACCATAAAATTGTATGCCCATGAAATTAAATGATTTTACAGCAATGATATGTTTGCCTTATCAAACGTCCTGAATCCAGACCACAGGTCTACCTTTGTTGATATGGCGAACTGTTTATATGTTATTTCTTGTATGTAAAAACAACTATTTGTTCCTATCAAAACCAGCCATAAAACATAATAAATGCAAACACAAATTATGTAAGAATGTAACAACCAACTTGATGTTAATGACCTACTCATCACAACAACCTGCTGAAACTAATGTATGAAGGGAGGTAACTCTAAATAATGTCTATTTTCCAGATGATAACAAAATCTGACACTTGTCTGGTACATTTAGTTCAAGTGATGCATTCTTAATGATGACTTACTTACAGTATACTATCAGGTTAAATAAGCAAGACAAATTATACATTGACATTGGTATATTATGAACAATTAACAAATAATACTGATATTATTTTGATTCTAACATCTGTCATGTTACCATCTTGCTATATTATTCTATTTTCTTGTTTATACTGGTAGCAACCGAGATTTAATGTGTATCTGGGTTACGTATAGTTATTACAAGCTAAAAAATATTTCTTTTGCAATTCTATCCTATTTGGTTATTTAACATTGCTCTGTACAATACGGAGATATATTTGGATGAGTACCCAGCTGAGAAAACCATATTGGACAAGCTGCTAGGCTGGGTACGAGTCCAAATATATCTCGTATTGTACAGTTCAATGTTAAATAACCTTTTTATTCTATATCTTATTTTATTTTAGTTTAAATTAAAGATTATTCACTGAATATTGTATTTCTGCCTTCCTGATTTCAGAGACGCATAATCAAACTCTATGCATACAGCACCTACTTCACCCGATTAACATTCGGAACATTTTCTCCAGTTATTGTATATTTAACGTGGGACTTTTTTAACTGTCCAAATATGGAAAAAAACAGGATTTTTGTATGCACACGAGTCCAATAAGGTAATATATTGTACGGTCACGTGTTGCTATTGAACGTTCACGATTGGATAGATAAAATAGATATAGAATAAAAATATATAGCAACCAGTCTTATATTTTATATATTATACCAGATTTATATAGCTCCCTTTTCATGATAAAGACATTCCAAGGTGCTTTATATTACAGTGTTAAGTCTAAGTCATAATTTATTTCTTTATATAATTTTCTGAAACTGTGAAAATGTGTTAGAAACTTCAAACACAATTTGTCTCCATATCTATTGCTAAATATAGTTATTTGGTAATCTAACAATAAGTCACTAAAATATATGTCTACATTAATCATGGCTGCTTATACCTTTATAATATATTCTGAACAAAGAGATGTGAAATAGAAGTTACTTGTATCAGTTTTTCATACATCATAATACCCATGTTTTACAGCATTGCGTATGAAAATACCCTTTTTGGAAGAACCATATTCATGGCATACATTTGCTGAAAAAGGCTGCCTCTGACTGCAACAATTTATGTTCTAATGGTTTCTAATCTTTATAAATAATCAGCTGGAGAAAGACACAGAATTCATGAAAGAAACTTTTTCCTTTGATTACAAAATTTATCTAAAGACATCTCTTTTAAAGCAAATGTATGCCACAACTTTTCACAGATATTGCACAAAAGAAATTTCAGATCTAAATAACTTACATGTGATAAACAAAAATATGTACAGTATATATCAAAACAGAGCAGAAATGTAAAATGCTTTGTAAAATAATTTTATTATTTTTTTATTTAGGTTTTACGGTGCACCAACACAGTATAGGTTATATGGCGCCAAACACGACTACAAATTTTGGTTTCACATCTCATTTACATCGAAATAAAAACATGAGGTATGGAATCAAAATTTGCATACCAGCTGGAATCACACAGTTACAGCAAAACCAAGTGTTAAGACCCTATTAGTTGCCTCTTATGATTATGCCAGGGTAAGGCAGTGGTTCCAATTCTTTTCATACACAGATCGTCCCAGAACTACATGGGGCTTGTAAAATAATTCAGTAGCAAGGTTTAATTTGTCATGCTAAATGTGACCAAATTACTAAAATATTACAAAATGAAGTGACTTGTTATGATTAATACTGCAATTTATTAATGTCATTTTCCAGTCCTTAGTTTGCTTCATGTTTTAAAACTAAGATTCATTTTCTATTTAACAGTGATATTTTGTCTGTTACAGAGTAAGTCAAACTGTTTTCACTGAGTGAATACCAATAATATTCACATTTTGAAGCTCAGATGTTGCATATGTGACATCTTTATATTAATATTCAATTTTTTCTTTCATACTTTAATTCAAAACAGCATATTTTTTATGGTTTTGTACCTAAGTCTTATCTTTAATATTTTAGTTAAGTTTTTATTATTTATAATTTGTATTCCTCCTCTTCCGTTTGTAGTTGTCCACTACAGAAATTATGCTGTACTAGTGGAATTATGTACGATAATCTTACTAGCAGTTTGAAACAGTAAAATTATTATGATATAATCCACTTTTCTTTTTCAATAAACTGCTAAAAATCACGATATATACAGAAAGAAAAAAACTTCTTCAACTCAAAACTAATGCAAAAAGTACAAATTAAACAAGACTGCCCCTTTGAACAAGAATGCATGTAATTCATAACACCATGTATTATTAATATATCACAACATGAAGTAACTAGAACTGTAACAGGAGTGACTCATACCCCCACCATACGGTCTTGTCACAGAAGCTTAAAAATACTTAGTCTTTGGAGTACTTCATTCTGGGCTTCCACATATAAGTAGTACTAGTATAATACTAGTATAGTAATACAAGTAAATATAAAAAATCTCTAATATTAGAGATACACTAAAAGTGAATACAAAAAAAGTGTCTTACCGACCCATGTTACTACAGAAAAATGTATTTACTTTTTACATAGGACTTATAATAAAAAAGTTAGAAAAATACCTACAATATTGAAAATCTAAAAATAGACTAATTCCTGGAATTTAAGGGGAAGAAACTCAGTACAAAAGTTAAAAAAAGGTTACTTCCCTTTGGCTCTAAGCCAATCAGAATGAGATATAGTGAAAATACATCAAAATTAACCTTAAATTCTAGGTAAAATGGGACACAATTCAAGAAAAATTAGTGTCAGAGTTATGCACCTTGTGTCACATGATGTGGGTGATGGGGTGGAACATCTATTATAAGTCTGAATCAAATCCATTCAGTAGTAACTGAGATATAGTGGAAATACATCAAAATTAACCTTAAATTCTAAGTAAAAAGGGGCATAATTTATGAAAAATTGGTGTCAGAGTTATGCACCTTGTATCACATGATGTGGGTGATGAGGTGGAACATCTATTTTAAGTTTGAATCAAATCCATTTTGTAATAACTGAGATATAGTTAAAATACATCAAAATCAACCTTAAATTTAAAGTAAAAGGGGACATAATTCATAAAAAATTTATGTCAGAGTTAAGCACCTTATGTCACATGATCTGGGTGATGAGGTGGAACAACTATTTTAAGTTTGAATCAAATCCATTTAGTAATAACTGAGATATAGTGAAAATACAACAAAATTAACCTTAAATTCTAAGTAAAAGGGGACATAATTCATGAAAAATTGGTGTCAGAGTTATGCACCTTGTGTCACATGATGTGGTAGATAAGGTGGAACATGTATTTTAAGTTTGAATCAAATCCATTTGGTAATAACTGAGATAATAGATTTCGGGACGCAACGCAACGGGACGGGACGGGACGGGACGCGACAAAACTGACTCCTATATACCCCCCTCAAACATGTTTGGTGGGGGTATAATAAATGCATAGTTTTATGATCAAACTCCTAAACTCTCCAAGCTGTGTAAGCAAAATAACCTCCATTAAACATACATATGTACCAGTAATAATTCAAGGTAATATAACAAATTGTGAGTTGTACTCAACCCTGTTGAACATTGTACAAGAACTTATGACAATATGTAATACAACAAAGTTATATTTTGGTATCTTTAAAAGATGCAATGCCACTCAAGCAGAATAACTTATACCCTTACTTTATCTACAAAATGACTGTGTAAAGTTTAAACTACTGAATATTTCTTTAAAATGTTTTTTTTTTCTAAATTTTAGAAATGTTACTAATACCATATTGTTTCACCCAGATGTGTCAAACTGACAATGGAATGAGAATTACAATTTTTCTAAATTCTTAGGCTCAAAATAGCTGAAACTTACAAAGGAATATATCCCACCAAAACAGATATTTACAAAAAATTTGAAACTGTTATAGATATCACAAAAACATTTTTTGTATTACCTCCCTTGGATTTCCTAAGAATGTATCAATATCAAATAGACAAATATTTGCCTTGATCAACATTGCATTTAACACAGCCACCTTAATGACTTGTTTATGGACACTGTTATCAAAATATGTATCTATCAAATGACATACAGTACATTCATTTATAAAAAGGCAACAAAAAAAGCCAACAAGAGGGCCATGAAGGCCCTGTATCGCTCACCTGACCTACTGGCCTAAAGATCATCAAGATTAACATTCTGACCAAGTTTCATAAAGATATGGTCATAAATGTGATCTCTAAAGTGTTAACTAGCTTTTCCTTTGATTTGACCCCGTGCCCTAGTTTTTGACCCCACATGACCGAGATTCGAACTTGACCTAAAGATCATCAAGATTAACATTCTGATCATGTTTCATGAAGATAGAGTCATAAATGTGGCCTCTAGAGTGTCAACAAGCTTTTTCTTTGATTTGACCTAATGACCTAGTTTTTGACCCCACCTGACCCAGATTTGAACCTGACCTATAGATCATCAAGATCAACATTCTGACTAAGCTTCATTAAGATATGGTCATAAATGTGGCCTCTACAGTGTTAACTAGTTTTTCCTTTGATTTGACCTGGTGACCTAGTTTTTGATCCTACGTGACCCAGATTCAAACTGGATCTTGAGACCAACAAGACTAACATTCTGACCAAGATTCATGAAGATATAGTCATAAATGTGGCCTCTACAGTGTTAAAAAGCTTTTCCTTTGATTTGACCTGGTGACCTAGTTTTTAACCGCAGATAACCCAATATCAAATTCGTCAAAGATTTTACTGAGGATAACATTCTGACTAAGTTTCATTAAGGTTGGGCAAAAATTGTGACCTCTGGAGTGTTAACAAGCTTTTCCTTTGATTTGACCTGGTGACCTAGTTTTTGACCCCAGATGACCCAATATCGAACTCGTCCAAGAAGTTATTAAGGGTAACATTCTGACCAAGTTTCATTAAGATTGGGCCAAAATTGTGACCTCTTGAGTGTTAACAAGCTTTTCCTTTGATTTGACCTGGTGACCTAGTTTTTGAACCCAGATGACACAATATCGAGTTCGTCCAAGATTTTATTGAGAGTAATATTCTGACAAAGTTTCATTAAGATTGGGCCAAAATTGTGACCTCTAGAGTGTAAAAAAGCTTTTCCTTTGATTTGACCTGGTGACCTAGTTTTTGATCCCAGATGACCTAATATCGAACTCGTCCAAGATTTTATCGAGAGTAACAATCTGACAAAGTTTCATTAAGATCGGGTCAAAATTGTGACCTCTAAGAGTGTTAACAAGCTTTTCTTTTGATTTGACCTGGTGACCTAGTTTTTGACCCCAGATGACCCAATATCGAACTTGTCCAAGATTTTATTGAGGGTAACATTCTAACCAAGTTTCATTAAGATGGGCCACAACTGTGACCTCTAGAGTGTTAACAAGCTTTTCCTTTGATTTGACCTGGTGACCTAGTTTTTGACCCCAGATGACCAAATATCGAACTTGTCCAAGATTTTATTGAGGGTAACATTCTGATCAAGTTTCATTAAGATTGGGCCAAAATTGTGACCTCTAGAGTGTTAACAGTCAAATTGTTGACAACAGACGGACGATGACGGACACAGGGCAATCACAAAAGCTCACCTTTGAGCACTTTGTGCTCAGGTGAGCTAAAAATAAAAATCACACAACTGATTAAATAAATCTGAAGTATGGCAGTAACATTTTAGTACAGGAAGACTTATGGGTACAGGTTTTTCTTCTTTGCAGACCAAACATGCAACACAACTGAAGTTCTCAAGCCATCTCTGCAGACATGAAAATTCCATGCAAACTACAGGTATGTTTATTATGCAAAATAATATTTAAACTTTTAAAATATTACAATCCATAATGCTGTAACACTAGCTTCACTCTAAAATATGAAAGATATGATTGCAAAGTTTGCTATTTAAAACCACCATAGACATATTACTTCACTGACTTCTGCATCAGGTAGAATTTCTACTGACTACAGTTCTAAACTGGTGTCAGGAATTCAAAATTATTAACTATTAAAATGACAAAGCCTATTGGTCTATGACAAATTTAACTCACTGTACTATAAACAGAATATAAATTAGAAATATTCTGCAAACCAACATCTTTCACTCAAAGCTTTTACAATGCAGCTGACACACTGGAACTTTGGGATAAAATGAACTTGAGTTCACACCATTAAAGATCACATGGTGTTTAAGAGCCTCTTTTAAATCATTTCAACTGGCCTCAGGAACACAGCCAAATCTCCAAATTATCACTTTTGTCTGCAGAGAAAATTGGAGAAATTTCCAATACATTTATGTATGGAAATATAGAAACATTCAACCTTAAACTCTGATATTATATCATTTATTGTTATTTTTATTCTTGGTGGTCTTTCCACTTTGAATTTTGCCAAAATCACAGGTGTTACCAAGGTCTAGTCCAGACAATACTCAGTTAAAACCCTTTTTTGCACATTTGGTTTTCAGGATAAACTATTCATGTCCTCACGATAAACCTGCTTAGGGATAAACCTGTACTAATCGTGAAGCTGATCTTTAGGCAAGTATGCACAGCAGTAATATCAACACTTCACCACTGATCACAGACAATTTACTGGTTACACAAAGCCAGCACAGTAAAATATTCCTTTGTGGACGGTATCTGCTTTCAAATCTGCATAGACTGGCTTAGTTAAGCAACATTAAGTCCATTTTCTTTTTCCTATTTCATAATGCTGTTTTCTTATCATAACTGTTCAAACAATGTCACTCTCGACTGTGTGCTTGTGGTTGTTGCCTGAAAATAGAAAAAAAAATACTACAAAATCATTCATATTTGTGGGGGAATAATTTTCAAGAATTTCCTAGTTGAGTCAATCCATGAAATAAAATCTTGATGAAAAAGTAAAATTTCCATTCATTTTATATTAAACAAGAGCTGTCTCTATAAGATGACATATGCCCCCGATGGCACTTTGAATGAGTAGTTATGGCCGATGTTAGAGTTTAGGACCTTTGACCTACGGAGCTGGGTCTTGCGCGCGACACGTCGTCTTACTGTGTCACAAATTCATGCGTAGTTATTTTAAAATCCATGCATGAATGACAAAGATATGGACCGGACACGCCCATCAATGCACTATCATGAAAAATGACCTTTAACGTCTAAGTGTGACCTTGACCTTTGAGCTACGGAGCTGGGTCTTGCGCACGACACGTCGTCTTACTGTGGTACACATTCATGCCAAGTAATTTGAAAATCCATCCATGGTTGACAAAGATATGGACCGGACATGCCCATCAATGCACTATCCTTTAAGTCTAAGTGTGACCTTGACCTTTGAGCTACGGACCTGGGTCTTGCGCGCGACACGTCGTCTTACTGTGGTACACATTAATGCCAAGTTATTTGAAAATCCATCCATCGACGACAAAGAGATGGACCGGACACGCCCATCAATGCACTATCCTTTAATGTCTAAGTGTGACCTTGACCTTTGAGCTACGGGCCTGGATCTGGTGCGCGACATGTCGTCTTACTGTGGTACACATTCATGCCAAGTTATTTGAAAATCCATCCATCGATGACAAAGATATGGACACGAAAATTGCGGACAGACTGACAGACCGACAGACTGACAGACGGTTCAAAAACTATATGCCTCCCTTCGGGGGCATAAAGTTAAATCAACCACTCCAGATCCCCCCAAAATGGCCACTTTGGTCAAACCATGAAATTTCTTGCCTACAAAGTTAAATGACTTTACAGTAAATATACAATATCCTACTGCAAGTACCGCCTCGGTAGCCTAGTGGTAGAGCATCCGCTTCGAGTGCGGGAGGTTGTGGGTTCGATCCCCGGCCGCGTCATACCAAAGACGTAAAAAAATGGTACTAGTAGCTTCCTCGCTTGGTGCTCAGCATTAAGAGGATAGTGCTAGGACTGGTCAGCCCGGTGTCAGTATAATGTGACTGGGTGGGGTATCATGCCATGTGTCTATGGCATGATATTCCAGTGAGGCAGCACTATAAAGTTGGGCATTGTGCTCACTGCTACAAGTAGACACTGTCGTTTATATGACTGAAAAATTGTTGAAAAAGACGTTAAACCCAAACACACACAAACACCTACTGCAAGTCTTCTCACCATTACTAGCATGAACTCTCACCAACAAAGGGGTCCAGTACACTGGTTCATTGTGTTTAGATGATATTAAGTGACCTGCAGTCTAAACGGCTACTGCCTAGAGTAACTGCCTAAACAATAAAAACTTCCCTACTTAATGTATGAATAAAGTTAATGAATCATTCTTTCTATGGTACAGTTCAATATACAGTTTCATCAAAAACTTCCTTTTTTCATTTGGATTATTTTCCATGTACTGACACAACTAAACAAGAGCACCGCCTATGGGTGCCATCACTCATTTGCAAGTACTAGACAATATGCAAGATGAGAGCACTGCCTATGGGTGACATCGCTTGTCTGAAAGTGCTTGTCAGTATGTAAGAAAAAAGTTATAGTTCAGAATTTCTAAGTATATAAAAGGCCATAATTCTGACAAAATGCAAGTTAAAGTTATGGTCCTTGGCCGACATAGTCATCTAATGATGATAAACAAGTGTGCAAAGTTTCAAAGCTGTAGCTCTTAACAGTTTTTGAGAAAAGGTAGACCTGAACAATAATTTTAACCAAGAAACTCAAATTTTCTAAGTACAAAAAGGGCAATTATTCTGACAAACTGCAAATCAGAGTTATGTTTCTTGGCCTACACAGTCATCTAATGATGATAAATAAGTGTACAAACTCTTTTAGTTTTTTGAGAAAAGGTAGACCTAAACAAGAGGGCCATGATGGCCCTATATGGCTCACCAGAGTTGATCTGGCCTACTGACCTAGTTTCTGACCCAAATAACCCTGATTCGAACTTGACCTAGAGGTCATCAAGACAAACATTCTGACCAATTCTTATCAGTTTCAAACTTAAACTGTGGACTCTGGAGTGTTAACAAGATTTTCCTTCGATCTGACCTAGTGACCTAATTTTTGAACCCACATGACCCAGTTTCGAACTTGGCCTAGAGATCATCAAGACAAACATTCTGACCAAGTTTCATAAAGATTGGGTCACAAATGTGGCCTCTAGAGTGTTAACAAGATTTTCCTTTAATCTGGTCTAGTGACCTAATTTTTGACCCCACATGACCCAGTTTCGAACTTGACCTAGAATTCATCAAGACAAACATTCTGACCAAGTTTCAGAAAGATTGAATCACAAATGCAGCTTCTAGAGTGTTGACGCACGATGCACGCTGACGCACGCAGGACAATGACCGGTCACAATAGCTTACCTTAAGCACTTCGTGCTCTGGTGAGTTAACAAAAATTCTAACCAAGAAACTCAAATTTTCTAAGTACAAAAAGGGCCATAATTTTGACAAAATGCAAATCAGAGTTATGGTTCTTGGCCTACTAAGTCACCTTATGATGACTAGCAAGTGTGCAAAGCTTCAAAGCTGTAGCTCTTATTGTTTTTGAGAAAAGGTGGACCTAAACAAAAATTTTAACCAAAAAGGGCCATAATTCTAACAAAATACAGGTTAGAGTTATGGATTTTGGCCTACGTAGTCCCCTTATGGTGATAATAAAATGTGCAAAGTTTCAAAGCTGAAGTTCTTTTAGTTTTTGAGAAAAGGTGGACCTGAACAAAGTATTTAACCAAGAAACTGAAATTTTCTTAGTACAAAAAGGGCCATAATTTTTACAAAATGCAAATCAGAGTTATGGTTCTTGGCCTACTAAGTCACCTTATGATGACAAACAAGTGTGCAAAGCTTCAAAGCTGTAGCTCTTTTGGTTTTTGAGAAAAGGTGGACCTAAACAAAAACTTTAACAAACGCCAATGCCGACGATCAAGTGACAACAATACCTTGCAGATTTTTTTCAAAAATCAGACAAGCTAAAAAAAAAGTTATAGTTCAGATTTTCTATGAACAAAAAGGGCCATAATTCTTACAAAATGCAGGTTAGAGTTATGGTTATTGGCCTACATAGTCCCCTAATGATGATAATCAAATGTGCAAAGTTTAAAAGCTGCAGCTCTTATAGTTTTATTCGAAAAGGTGACCTAAACAAAAAATTTAACCAAGAAACAAAAATTTCTAAATAAAAGAAGAGCCATTATTCTTACAAAATGCAAATCAGAGTTATGTTTCTTGGACTCCACAGTCATCTAATGATGATAAACAAGTGTGCAAAGTTTCAAAGCTGTAAAATGTAACCTGTTTAACATACTATGCAACTTACCTGTTCTAAAACTATTAAGTTTTACTCACAGTACAATTTCCTTATGTAACTTATTTGACATCTAACCTGTCATAAAGCTGAGTATTTGGTTTCCCCTTGCAGTTAGCTTTCTTCATGCAACCTGTCTAAAATACTCTATATCTTACCCGTCATAAAGTTGAGTATTTCATTTCTCCTCGGAGTACACTTTCTTCATGCAACCTGTCTAAAATACTCTGTATCTTACCCGTCGTAAAGTTGAGTATTTCATTTCTCCTCGGAGTACACTTTCCTCATGCAACCTGTCTAAAATACTCTGTATCTTACCCGTCGTAAAGTTGAGTATTTCATTTCTCCTCGGAGTACACTTTCCTCATGCAACCTGTCTAAAATACTCTGTATCTTACCCGTCGTAAAGTTGAGTATTTCATTTCTCCTCGGAGTACACTTTCCTCATGCAACCTGTCTAAAATACTCTGTATCTTACCCGTCGTAAAGTTGAGTATTTCATTTCTCCTCGGAGTACACTTTCCTCATGCAACCTGTCTAAAATACTCTGTATCTTACCGTCGTAAAGTTGAGTATTTCATTTCTCCTCGGAGTACACTTTCCTCATGCAACCTGTCTAAAATACTCTGTATCTTACCCATCGTAAAGTTGAGTATTTCCTTTCTCCTCGGAGTACACTTTCCTCATGCAACCTGTCTAAAATACTCTGTATCTTACCCGTCGTAAAGTTGAGTATTTCGTTTCTCCTCGGAGTACACTTTCCTCATGCAACCTATCTAAAATACTCTGTATCTTACCTGTCGTAAAGTTGAGTATTTCGTTTCTCCTCGGAGTACACTCTCCTCATGCAACCTGTCTAACATACTCTCTGTATCTTCTTTCTTTAACACTTCTATTTCTGTTTTTAATTCTCTTAGGTGGTCTGACAGGTTCTTTGATTTTTCTGTGTATTCAACTCTGTTTAATAAAATAAGGCATAATATTTCTTACAACTTCAAAGCTGTAAAATATTTTGTCATAATTATGGTAACAACATCGGGTTAACTGCGTTAAGTTTTTGGCACATGAAAACTTTGGAAAGAATTTTTCTGACATTTTTTTACGTGTATGCTGAATTTACTCAAAGATATTTGGAAAATTTCATATGAACGAACAAGAAATGCTGTTAAAATCTTATGGCCCATAATGGCCTGAATTTGTAATGTTAAATACCCTATCGAGATCTATTTTGATGATATTTTCAAAACTAACCAAGAAACTAAATTTTTTTAAATGGTCCAACCACCAATATTTGAATTCTCTTGATTATTAATGGAACTGTCTTACATTTCAAGGCAAGGCAAGGAAATCCTTGTTACAAAATTGGTGAATCAAACAGTAAGTGCCTCTACAGGTCTTTATACATGCCATAAGGTTAGAATTATAAAGAATAACAACAAATAAATGGATACTGAGTTTGACATTAACAAGAATACAGAACAGACAATAAAATACCTTTCTTTTTCAATTTCAAGAGACAGTTGTGCCATATCGGTGGTTGCTAAGAGATCACAGCTTGCTTCAGTAGTAGATTCATTAGGACCAAGGTCTGTTGCTAGTGTCAGATGAGAGGCAAGGTCGGACGATAAGTTTGGTATCGAAAACATTTCCTGTAAACAATGTGCAAAGGTATAGAAATAAACAAGGTATTTTTGAACTTTTCCCATGCCTTTTTACATTATTACGTTAAAGGTCCACAACCGTTATAAACTGACACTGGAATCACTTTCTTCATTTGTACTACAGTGGTTTACATATTAACTGATTAGTACAAACTTGACATCACAATTATTCATTTTAAGAAATATTTTGATGACTGGTGTGTCTGAGACAAAATTAAAATGAATGTGAGACTAAAGCCCAAAATTATGAAACTGAGTTTGCATGGTTATGAAACCTGAAACCAGAGACTGAGTTCAGAGAATTACAACCAATTATTATCATTCTGTTGTCTTTAAGCATAATTCTCGCTGACTGGTCTCCAAACTCAGGTTTATAACTTCGTAGCCTTCTCACAGGTCCAAATTCTTGAGCATAACTACTCTGGCTTGTCTACTTTGTAGACTGGTACATTGTATATGTCAGAATTCTCATCACATACATACCTACATTTACCTAAAAATGTAAAGCACCTTGGGCTTAACTAATATATTCATCTTAAACATACTGTATAGAACAACAGCCAGCTGTTTACTGACAAAGCACTCAACTTTTTCAAACCTTTCCATATAATATTAGCACACATAAAAAATTGTACAAGTTGAAAAAGGAGCATAATTTCATAAACTACAAGTCAGAGTTATTGAACTTACCTGAAAGTGGTCATTTCATAATGTTGAAAACTTATGAAGAGTTTGGGAGCATTCAGTACACTAACTCCTGAGAAACCTGCTTACATGAAAAACTTTCACTAAAATTCTTCAGTTGAACAGGTGCATAAATTGCCAAATTATTAAGTCAGAGTTATAAAGCCTGCCAGATCATATCACTACCCAAAAGATGCGTGTTGGGTTTGAAATCAATCAAGTAGTTTCTAAGAAACTTGCTTACATGTAAATTTTTGTTCAAATGGAGTATAATTTTTAAAATGTAAAACAGCCCTATTGACTAAATCTCTGCTGAGTTATGTAACTTATCCTGTGAGGTAAACTCATGACACTGATGACATGTGTGGAGTTTGAAGGCATTTAGTATGATTCTGTTTGAGAAACTTGCTTACATGTAAAACTTGCTTCATGCAGTTGCCGAGGCTAGAGTGGCAACAACAGCTTTACTGTTAAAAAAATCAAAGTTAATACAAGGGTGTACCACAACTTCCAGGAAAGTAAATCAGAAAGAAAAGTCCTTGTGATATTGAATAGTTTAACTACATGTAGGCATTTACATACACAAAGTTTGGCAATAAACTTACTGGGTATGCTACAGATCCTCTCGTTATTTCTAGAAGTTTCTCTTTTGCCAGTCTCTCTTCTAGTTTTGCCTGCCTCAACTCTTCTCTTAACTGCTCAGCTTCCCTTGCCCTGAAATCATTAGAATGTATGCATGCCAATCTGTTTTAAGATCAGATCTATGCCAAATGGTCATCAAAATGGATATTTGGTCCAATCATACAATTCTTTGATAAAGATAACTGTTCTAAAGAGATATGTGATGGGAAAATATCTAATATTTGTCTTCAGGATTGTCTAAAAACTAAAATGAAAGTGAGATTATTATGATGCGAGTTACACATTACTCATACAATCATCCTGGTTTGACCATGCAGCATTCCTTAACAATATCATCCCTATCCCTACAGTATGCATAACCACAGACACTTAATTTTCTACTACCACATGTACTAAAGTAAAATGTTGGCTTTTCATCCATATAATCAAAGGCCTGATGGGCCTGAGAGTCGGCTAATGATTGATGTACTGGTAGTATAGTCTGCCAGTTTCAGTTTGTTTTTAGTTGTTGTTTTTTTTTTCCCAACTGAACAGAGATTTTGTTACTGTAACAATAAATATCAAATGTAATGGACATTCCATTCGATGTCTAGTAGAAACTTGGTTGAAATTATACAATATTTAAACCCAATCCCAAGGTATATTTTCTCTAAAATTGAAGGGTGGTTCCCAAAAACAAACAAAAAGTTGAAGTAACCAACTACAATTTGACAGCTTACACTAAGATACTTTGCCCATGACTCTATAAATATTTATTTTTCCAGTAAACATTTGCCCTCCCAGGCATTACCAAAACAGGCAATTACTGCTGGTATTTATTCGCCCATGATCAAAATTGAATAAAAGACTATTTGTAATATTGAAATTTCATAGCGCAGATTGCCACATACAATTTGCAACGGATGGACGAAAGAACTGTTCAGATATTTTACAGATGAAGGTGCTGGCGATACTCCAGCATGACAGGCCCATACTGGGCTGAAAAATGTTGAGCCATTTTTCGTTGTCAGTACAGGCTGGTTGTGGGAGGGTTGTTCCTTCCCCGCTTGAATTTCAGTCATATTTTGAATGGGCATTGTTGCACTGGTAAAAGGGCGAAATGTACAAACAGAAAGGGTAATAGGGGGAGATGGTGTGGGAGTACCCGCTCCTGCAATTAGGGTTTGGGGTATCACCACAAGAAAATTTTGAAAATGTAGACCCTTGATACAGCCTTTATCAGGTAGAGATAGGTCAAAATATACATAAAAATTGGATGTAACATGCATGTTGTACCACAGAAAAGTGGTCTCGATTTTTCCCTATGTCCAGTAATAATAAAAAAGTTACAAAATATTCTATTTATAGTAACAAACAACAAAGGACGTAATCAACAAAAGACTCATGATGGTCTGATCAGTCACACTCTTCCCACATGACCAAGTTTGAGTATGACGTTCGTTTTTTTCTATTATTTGACATAGTGACATCTAGTTTTTTGAGCACATGGACCCAGTTTTGAACTTGACCTAGATATTCTCAAGATAAAAAAAAAAAATTCAGACCAATTTTCATGAAGATCCATTGAAAAATATGTCCTAAAGAGGTCACAAGACAAGGTTTTCTATTGTTTGACCTATGACCTATGTTTTCGAAGATATGTGATCCGTTTTGAAATCTTTACCTAGATATCATCAATTGAACAATCTCGACGCAATTTTCATGAAGATCACATGAAAAATATGGCCTCTAGAGAGGTCACAAGTTTTTTCTATTTATATACTACTGGCCTAGTTTTTTGATTGCACGTGACCAAGTTTCCTAACTGACCTAGATATCATCAAGGTGAAACATTCAGATCAATTTTTATGAAGATCCATTGAAAAATAATGCCTCTAGAGATGTCAAAAAAATTTTTCTAATTTTAGACCTACTGACCTAGTTTTTGACCGCAGTTGACCCCAATTTCAAAATTAAACCTAGATATCATCAAGAGAACAATTCAACCAACTCCATCCAATCCCATGAAAAGTATGGCCTCTAGAGAGGTCAATAAGGTTTTTTTATTATTTGACCTACTGACGAGTTTTAAGGCACGTGAACCCCTTTCAAACTGGACTAATATCAACAAGGCGAACATTTCTCTTGACCAATTTTCATGAAGATCTATTCAAGGTATGCCATTTCAGAAGAGGTCACAAGGTTTTACTATTTCAAACCTACTGACCCATTACAATCTTGACCATATATCATCAAGATCAAACATTCACCGAACCGACTATCATTACAGATCCCATGAAAAATATGCCTCTAGAGAGGTCACAATGGTTTTTTCTTATCTTGACCTACTGACCTACTTTTTTGAGGGCAAAGGCGTGACCCGACTTTCAAACAGAGACCAGCACGGTGATGGGGTCATCGCGAGATGAAGCAAGTGTGCTAGGGAGTATGGGATGTTGGGGGGAGTGATTAGGTTAGTAGATCAGTGCACATCATGGCACCTACACATCTAACATATAAGTTGGGCCGTCCTAGAACAGAGTAGTATTATCACGGCGACAGCCTTTTTCTCAATCGTGTTACCAATAATATTTGATGAATGGAGAAAGAACCTACTATTAATACTGCTCGGTTCTACTAAGATATTTGATGGGCATGGTTCTATGGATGAAACTTGATGATCAATACATTGAACCTTTACTTTCGAACTTGACCTAGATATCATCAAGGTGAACATTCTGACCAATTTTCATGAAGATCTCATGAAACATATGGCCTCTAGAGAGGTCCACAAGGTTTCCCTATTATTTTGACCCCTACCCCCTGACCTCGTTTTTGATGGCAATGTGACCCACTTTCGAACTTGACCTAGATATCATCAAGGTGAACATTCTGACCCAATTTTCATGAAGATCTCATGATTATATGGGCCTCTAGAAGGTCACAAGTTTTTCTATTTTTAGACCTACTGACGCTAGTTTTTGACCGCACGTGGAACCCATTTCAAACTTGACCTGGATAACATCAGATGAAAATTTGGACCAACTTTCATACAATCCCATGAAAAAATATGGCCTTTAGGAGAGGTCACAAGTTTTTTCTATTATTTGACCTACTGACCTAGTTTTGAAAGGCATGTGACCCCGTTTCGAACTTGACCAAGATATCATCATGGTGAACGTTCTGACCAAGTTTCATAGAAGATCTTGTGAAAGATATGCCTCTACAGAGACACAAGGATTTTCTATTTCAGACCTACTGACCTAGTTATTTGACCGCACGTGACCCAGTGTTCAAACTTGACCTAGATATCATCAAGATAAAAATTCAGACCAACTTCATACAGATCCCATATAATATGGCCTTTTGAGAGAGTCACAAGTTTTTTTCTATTATTTGACCTACTGACCTATTTATTGAAGGCACATGACCCAGTTTCGGAACTTGACCTAGATTCATCAAGATGAACATTCTGACACAACTTTCATAAAGATCCTCACAAAAAAATAGTGACCTCTTGAGTGGCACAAGCAAAAGTTTTAGCGACGCACGGACGGAGACGGACGCCGCGCAATCACAAAAGCTCACCTTGTCACTTTGTGACAGGTGAGCTAAAAACAAGGGTGGTGCCACATGGTGGTGAACATTTGTGCCAAGTTACATCAAAATCCCTCAAAGCATGAAGAAATGCTCTGGACAAAGTCATTCTTGAATTTGACCATTTACCTCTATGTAATGACCTTGACCTTAGACCCTAGGCCCATGGGTTTTGCGCACACATGTGTCGCATCCAGGGGAATATTTGTGCCATCTGATATTCAAATCCTGTTTTGGGCCATGACAAAGTATAGACAGACAGGAAAAAAATCTATAGAACTTTTGATCTCAAAGTGTGACCTTGACCTTTAAGCTAGGGTACTAGGTGTTATGCATGACATGTCGTCTTTTCAATGGGAACATTTATGCCAAGTAATATTGTAATCCCTTGATGGAGACAAGATCTGACCAACAGGAAAAAAAACCCAATTGACTCTTTGACCTCCACATTTGACCATGACCTTTGAGCTAGGGGTCCGGGTTTTTGCCTGACATGTTGTCTCATCATGGGAAACCTTTGTGCCAAATAATAATCAAAATCCCTTCATGAATGGCAGAGTTATGGACCGGACAGGAAAATAGCCCTGTTGACATTTGACCCCCAATGGTGACCTTGACCTTTGAGCAAGGGGTCCGGGATTTGCGCACGACACGTCGTCTCATCATGGGGAACATCTGTGGCCAAGTGATATTAAAATCCCTTAATGTATGACAGAGTTATGGAGCCGGACACGAAAACAGACGCCTGTTCCCATTGCCAGTGGGTACACATTGATTGTCAAAGTGTGCCCTTGACCTTTGAGCAGGGTTCTGAAAGTTTGTGCGTGAACATTCCATCTTATTATGAAGCTTTTTGTGCCAAGTGATATTAAAATCCCTTCATGGATGGAGAGTTATGACTGGACAGGAAAAAAGCCCTGTAGACCTTTGACCTTCAATTGTGACCTTGATCTTTGACTAGGGGACCGTGTTTTGCGCATGACAACGTCGTCTCATCATGGGAACATTGTGCCAAGTAATTTAAAATCCCTTAATGAATGACAAAGTTATGGACCGGACACGAAATTGTGGACGGACAGAATGACAGACGGACAGAAAAGCGCATTCCTATAGTGCTTGAAACTGGTTTTCAACCAGTATGTCACAAATTGACATACGGGCCTTATTTTATCTGAAGTGTAAATGCAGGTATTGCATCATCTTTTTTAAATTTTTGAGTTATTGAGGTAAATGTCAGATTCACGCATGAAATACCTTTCATGTTTTTTCTGTATTTCATAACTTAATTTCCATGTAAATTCATTAAATTCTGTTCAGTAATAAGAAGTTGATATTTATAAACTTCAGTATTTTATGTTTTATCCCCAAAACCACTATAATGGGCCTCAAATTAGTGTCATTAAATTCGCGCCAAAGTAGTTTAGATTCCCCGCTATATCGTGAATCCCGTGAAAATGACAATAGTCCCATAGCTACACGGCTTAGCCGTGAATCCTATGAAATTTTAGTATTTGGCGGGACATTATCCTTTAAATAGAACTGGACTAATAGCCTTGCGCACACCACCTTACGACTTTATAGACGAATCTATGTCTGAATTATTTCTTGCTAGAAATTTCAGCTCGATCGAGTAAGAAATTTATTTGTTAGTTTTTTGGTATGATTTTTGCATTACGATTTTTATTTGGTAAATTTTTGTTCATTCTACAGAATTCTGTAACATTTACTTTTCGCATATGATTTAGCTATTTCGGTATGTCAAGGATGATTTATTAAATTTTTCAGACTTTTTAAATTATTTCGAAAGAGGAATCTAAAAATGTTCCAATTATATAATAAAATAAAAGAGTAAACTTTTTGAACTGAAATTTGTAACATGATAATTAATAAAGTACTTTTGTTTCAAAAACTAATTCAAACATTTCGTTATTAATGGAACGCCATTACTGGCATTGTATTGTTATGTATAAATCTATATATGGCAAGTCTAGTGCCATGTTTGTAATATATTATTGTAATTTGTAATTGTGTGCCAGTCAATAGCCCATCTAATTAATGTCCGTTGTAGTGTATGGCATTAGATATTATATGGATGCCAACTCTTCAATAAACGTTTGATTTACATTGAATTTTGTTAATTTGAAGTTGTTCAAAATGGCTGCAGTTTATCATTTCCGATTACGATAATGTTTCATCATATACCTTTTCCTACTTTTCTATACTTTAACCTTAGTCTTTTAAGTAAGTAATCTTTGTAATAATGAAGTAATAATGACGTATTTTAATCATGTGACGTATGAACTTAGTTAGCACATATGGTTTTGGTATAAGTAGCACGTATATCATGGGAGCCTACGGAGGTATGGTGTACCCAAAGAGCAGCTTTTTTGCCCTGACTTATTTGTTATGATTATGTGCTTACCATAGTGTTATATATTTTAGCTTCTTCCCCAGACGATTTTTCCTGGTGATGTCATAACCCGGAAGTACAATGCCCGAGGTTCAACTTGTCTCACTCGCCTGGATTGATATTCCCAGCGCAGAGCTTACTCCCATGGTTGGTGCCCTAAACCGCAAAGACGATGATTTTTGTTACCTCTGAAGTCACTCACGATGGCAATCAGCTAAACCATAGGGAGCCAACAGCGGAATCAACGTATTCACGGTTTAAAGGAAAACTGACTTAATTTAGAAGAATCTTTTTGTATGTGCTACTTAAATTCCAATTAACATTAAAGACCTGTGTCACGTCAGATTAGAAAGGACTATAAGAACTTTATATCTAGAGTACTGAACTTCTTTTTTTCTTGTCTTCAATCAGTTTTTTTTTTTCTTTTCATATCTATTCATTGTTAACAATCATCTTATGTAAAATAAATTTGTAAATATTGTAAAGGGTGTTGATTTGTTCTGATGGTTACTGAGTCGCCGGTACGCATTCCTGTCCACAGTAGGAACTATAATTCTACAATCCCTTTCTGTTATCAAGATCTAACGTGTCCTGTTAACTGAATGTTAAAATTTCTTAACACAGCTTGATATTTATCCAAAATATTATATCCGGATACAATTACACTTTTCTAAATACTGCCAAAATTTCCATTTTCAACAGTATGTTTTACAAATTGTGATAATACGAAGACAGTTTAGCAGCAGTTGGCAGTACCTGACATTGAAGTTGATGGTGAAATTACCTCTTACTTAAATCATTTCATAAAGAAATTGAGTTGAGCTGAAAATTGTTTCATTTCATCAAAACAGTCTAACATAGATGATCTACTTTCGATTTCAAAAACTACAATTAAATGTTTCGCAGATTTATTTCTCGAAAAATAAGAAATAAAATCATTTTTAAAATCAGTAGTAATTAAACAAACCAGTGAGAGCTTCTTCTCCCGATAGTTTATCCACTTACTGACCAGCAAAATTCAACCTATGTTCATCATAAACGGCAGAATGATGACCAGTTTCATTTTTTTTTGCGACCTGAATCGTAAGCAAATTATCCAACCATAACGAATTCCAAACGGTTTACATTTATAATAAGTTGTCAGCAGATGTTTGTATTTTCGCCACTCCGATTTTGCATCCTTTCGATCTTGCCACTCTTCGTATATTTTGTTCTCAAACCAAAGGCCGTATTTTTCAAACTCAAAGTCGTAGAAGGTTGTTATAAACAGTCAATGTGTTCGCCGACAAGTCCCCGAATGTAATTAAGGATTCATCCGCGAAGTCTCGCGGAAGAATTAACGTACTTGGCACATATCTTATTCAGTCATTAAAATAAGCTGTCATAATTTAATTCAAATCGCTGTAGTCAACTCTTTGGATAAGGACATTCCAATGTCTTTCAGAGATAAACCCCACTCATAAAATACTAGTAGTATTCTGGAACTATATTTGTCTTTCCTAGATGTTAACGCAAGCTTGGTAAGCCTGCGCAATTTATGAAATTCACAGCGCAATGAATTTAAGGTTTAGAGTATATCACCAAACACAAATATATTATAAAACGAACAACATCGTTACCAATATTTTAACCTGACCATTACCTGTTCTGCCGTACTTGTCCCGTAACTGAAAATAATTCTGAAAAGTTGTCCCCCTTTGAAAATGAATGCCATTTGTAACGAAATAAAAATAAACAATCGCTGAACATTGTGTTCCGAGTTATGTGAAAATTCAACACTCTCACGCTATTACAAATGCATCAAAACAAACATGTGTAACATTTCCTTGAAAATGGTGAGTCCTTTAAAAAGCGCTCGACTGTCTGGAAGTGGGAGCCTGTTTAAACAGTTCTTTTTTCGGAATTCAATTCTTATTATCAGTATACTGACACTTGTTTGTATGTAATATAAGTAATATACACGCTATCTTCAAAAACAACAAAACAAGTGTCAGTATACTAATATAAACATTGAATCCAAAAAAAAACTGCCTAAAAGGGACCCACTTCCGGCAGTCAAACGCCTTCAAAACCCACCATTTTCAAAGAACTGTTACACATTTAGTTATGATTCATTTGCAATCGCATCGAGTGTTGAAATTTCACATAATTAAGTGGGAACAAGTTTTTCACCATGTTTATTTATTATTTCTTACAAATGGCATTCATTTCAAAAGGGGGACAACTTTTTCAGAATATTTCAGTACGGACAGATGGCAGACATGTAATGGTTAAGTAAATATTGGTAACGATGTTATTCGTTTATAAAATATTTCTGTGTTTTGGTGATATACTCCTAAACCTTAAAGATTATTTTTTGAAATGGACAGGGTAACAAATGGATAATATGGCTAATAAGTTAATAATGCAAGATTGATTTTGAATTTTGATAACATCATATTGCATTCTGTGATAAAAGGGGCATAAATTAGTCATCATAATCATATGCGCAAATGTATTATCGAATCCTGCAGAATCGTTATTCGTATTTATGCTTAATGAGTTACCGCGGAAGAAAATACGTGGCTTTATTTAAGTATTTCACAATTACACTTCATAAATTTGACAGATTACATTTTATATTGGTCATAACAAATGGGATTGACATAAATGAACTTAATTCGATCAATGAACTCTTTGAAATTAGAGACAATCTAATGGAACTACATCAATTCGCTGTGTTGTAAGGCCATTTGATGAGAATGAGAAATCGGGCGATAGCAAGGACTCGTCAAACGCTTTCAGCGTTTAGCCGACTCAAAAAATGATGTAGACAATGTTTCTAGACTTGACTTTGTAAAGTTTTACTCAACATTAAAAAGATGAAACTTTGAGAACATTATTTTCTCTGTCAATCAGGCAGACCACATGCTAGGATTATTATCAGAGGCGGTGGAACAAAATATTAGCAATCAATTAACAGCACGTTTATAATTAGGATTCAACCCAATGTTGTAGCTAAATTTTTTTACTGTAATAATCAATAAACTTTTATAGTAAACATTTTAGCAGGTTTAACAGACTTTTGTATTTAATGAAATAGGCTTTGACAAAACATTCAGGACTTTTCTGGCTCAAGTGAGCTAAAGATCCATCAAGTAGTTTAAAAATGTTTTTTTTTATGATAACTACAACTTGATTCAAATAGGTAAAATAATTCTTGCTGAGACAAGTTCTCAATACAACGATTAGGTGATGTGATAATATTTCTTATGGTCATGACATGGATTTACGACAAAACATCAAAAGACAAAATATCGCCAAATTAGGACTCCATTCAGAAGATTATACAACAATTTAGGTTCTTCTCTTCTATTTAGTTCTAGCCACAGAAAAGGCATACAAGGCAATCATACAAAACATGACAGAATGTAATAAAGCTGAGCTTATATTTCTCATTGCATGATCTAGACCTACAATTCTTACATAACATTTTTACTTGTTACCCAATATCCTGATCTGAAATGATTTAAATATATATATGATATATTCATTTACCTCTGTTCAGAATCTTCCAGTAATCTTGTAGCTATAAATTCAGCATCTCTGGCCCGTAGTTCCATAGTTAATTTCTCTTCCTCAGTCTACAATTACACTAAGACATATTTACATTTTGGCTCATACAGAAGAAAGTTTCAGCTGAAATGTTTCAGTAACAAAAGGGCCATGATGGCCCTATATCGCTCACCTGTTATCATTGCACTTGAGGACAAGAAGGTCCTCAGAAAAAATATCTAAGTCCAAAGACATGAACAACAAAGTAAGGAATTTAACCAAAAAGAAAAAAAAATCTTACAATGTATAGAATGTTTAAAATACACCTAAAAATTGGGAGGTACCAACCATGTTGTACCATAGAAAAACTGGGTCTCATGTTTTCTCTATGGCAATAATAAAAAAGATACTAAAATAAGCTATTTATAGTAACGGAAGGTAAGTTAAATTAAAAAAAATATTGTAAGTGGACAAAAGAAGATCTGCCAAATAAATCTGTTGACATAAATGAAATTTCAGATCATTATCTTCATTAGTTAAGAGATATAACAATTTTAATTGAAAATAAAGGGAGTAATTGACATAAAATCATCCCATGTGTGGGAGATTTATCTACCCTGATTGTCTCAGTCCAACTAATAAACAATAATGAAATTACCATTAAGTCCTGTAAGTACTTACTGATATAAATCCATTTTGATTACAATCAGGGGAGGTAATCAGAATATAAATTACTCTGGAACCTATGATGGATCTGATTTGTCAGTGGAATCCAAGATTATTGTTGTTGAAGATATTTTTGGAAGTTTGTATCAAATAAAACCAAAAATGAAGTCTCTATATGGCTGCAAATGCCAAAATAGCCGATTTGGACCTTTAAGGGGCCCATAACTCCTGAACCCAAGATGGAATCTGGCCATTCAAGAAAGGAAGCAAGATTCTTGTGGTGATACAAGTTGTAAGCAAGATTGGTTAAATTCAAATCATAATGAAGCTGCATTGTGCAGACAAGTCCAAAATAGCTAATTTTGCCTTTTCAGGGCCATCACTCTGGAACCCATATGGAATCTCGCCAATTCAAGAAAGAAACCGAATCTTATGGTGATACAAGTTGTGTGCAAGTTTGGTTAAAATAAAATCATAAATGAAGCTGCTATTGTTCAGACAAGGTCAAAATAGCTAATTTTGGACCTTTAAGGGGCCATAACTCTGGAACCCAAGATGGAATCTGGCCAGTTCAAGAAAGGAACCAAGATCTTATGGTGATACAAGTTGTGTGCCAGTTTGGTAAAATTCAAATCATAAATAAAGCTGCTATTACGCAGACAAGGTCAAAATAGTTAATTTTGGCCCTATCAGGGGCCATAACTCTGGAACCCATAATGGGATCTGGCCAGTTCAAGAAAGGAACCGTGATCTTACAGTGATACAAGTTGTGTGCAAGTTTGGTTAAAATAAAATCATAAATGAAACCACTATCGTGCAGACAAGAAATTGTTGACGGACGCACGCACGCACGGACTGACGACGGATGAAGGGTGATCACAAAAGGTCACCTTGTCACTATGTGACAGGTGAGCTAAAAACAGAACAAGCATTCAGTGACAATGGAAGTACAGAAACAATATTGAACATAATATCTATCTTTGTAAAGGGAGATACCCATACCTACCACTTAGAAGTCACACACCATAATAGAAGAGATACCAGAACAAAACCTTATACTAAATTCTATGTTTAGCAAATACAGGATAGTATATGAGTTACTTTTCACATTATTTATCAAACCAGTTGAATAAAATAATAAAATGTGAGGCTGTGCAGAAGCAATTTGACCAGCGTCTCCTTTACTTAAAACAACAACAACCCCAAAGCTTTATTACCTGAGGTAATTTCCATAGTTATGTAATGGTTAATTTCACTCCCCTAATGTAAACAATGTGATAAAATAATTCTTTCTCAAATATGTTGCTAATTATCAGTTTTTGTTTCCTAAGTTACCTTTATTGCAGACAATCGTATTCTATTTTTCTCATTCTCTGCCTCGTTGGCTTTCTGTGAAAGTAATGATGCCTCCTCCTCCGCAATTCTTGCCTTCTCTGCTAACAATTCTGCTGTCTCCTCAGACCTTAACTGTCAATCAAAATATTGTAAACTAATTAGACCTGAAATTTCATCTATTGAATAGTCAGTAAATGCTAAAATTTTGGAAATTCTGTATGTAAAAATACTTGCATTGAAACTGAGGATTATACTCTAAAATAAATGCCATAAATGAACAATTTAATGAATGTTTGTAATAAATATTTTGTCATCACAAATTTGAATACAGGAAAAAGTGAAGTAAATATACATTAATATGGGGGGAAAAAACACTGTCTTTTGAATAAAATTATTAATTAAAACAATGGTGGTATATGTCACTTTTCTTGTCCAGTTCAAACAGTTTCTATTAAGACCCACCCCCATCCCCACACAATGAACTGGAGCAGTATGTGGCTATATATATTTTTTTTGTGTTTAACATCACACTAACACAATTACAGGTCATATGGCAACTTTCCAGCTTTGATGGTGGAGGAAGACCCCAGCTGCCCCTCCGTGCATTATTTCATCACAAGTGGGCACCTGGGTAGAACCACAGACTTTCCGTAAGCCAGCTGAATGGCTTCCTCACATGAAGAATTCAATGCCCCAAGTGAGGCTTGAACCCACATTGATGTGGGGCAAGTGGTTTTAAGTCAGCGACCATAATCACTCGGCCACGGAGGCCCCTGTATGTGACTATATAGACTGACATAACATATACCAGAGATTCCTGAGCTATTCTAACATCATCTTGTAACTGAGACAATCTTCTTTCTAATTCCTCTTTCTCTCTCAAAGCTTCCTCCTTCAACTGCTTCTCCTTGGTATAACGTGTTCTCTCAATCTGAAATTCAGAGAAACATCACAGCTAGAACATAACACAAAGCCTGTGGTAAAGGACATGTTGTATGAAGATTTCTATATTTTTAGCTCTTAGGACCGTGTTTCTTATTAATCAGAATAATTTGAAAAGTCTTGATAAAGGACAGGAACATTTGTATGAAATTATTTCAAACTCAGGCAGTTTCTGACAAAAAGATTTTCTAAAATTTCCTCTACTTAATATATAAAAGGCAGAGTGACCAAGCCATCTTGTGGCACTGTTTTTCATGAATCTGAATAATCTGAACATTCTTAGTAGAGGTTAACAGCAGGTGAGTTTGTGTGCAATTATTTCCAGTTCCTAGTGGACTTTTCTGAAAATAAGCTTGTTTATGAGTTTCCACTATATACATACAGGGAATCTGGTCATTGGTGTTTGACAAGAAGATTTTTGAAGTTTTTCAATTCCCTTACCATGGTAACCAGAGTTCTTGATATCAATTTCTTGAAGAAAAAAATGTGGTAAAGGGCCATCAAAGGAGCATCCATGCCAACTTTTTCAGTTTCTAATGGTTCCAGAGGAGATGTCATTTAAAGAAATATGGCTAATGACAGATGGAAGCCGAGTGATTCCAGTAATCCTAAGAATGTCCTTAAGGTTGGACAGAAGGACACAATTTAAACTAACTCAGCTGTTCACATCTGGATTTCAATGAATGAACTTCCATACCTGCTTTCTAACTTTTTCATCTCTAGCCTGGGCCTTCATCTGTTGGATCTCCATAGAGTCGGGTCTACGACGTCTCATAAACAGCTCATGGTTACCAACACATAACTCTAAAATCTAAAGGGAAAAAAACGCAATTATTTGTAAATGTTTAGCTTTCAGAAAAATAGTTTTTTATGCTGTGATCTAATCATCTTAAAAGAGATTTTCTATTTCGAAAAATGAGAAATCTACATATTACTCTAGTGCATAGAATATTTGCTAACACAATGGAAACTTCTTAAGTCACTCAAAAACAAGTGAAACTAGTGTTGCTTTTAGTAAGAGTTAAAGAGATTTTCATTCAACAGTATGTACATTTTTATATTACTGTATTATGAAGCTGCTTTTCCAACAGCAAAATCAGATTTTCTGTACTTCATGATTACACAGTATCAGCGTCACATTTGTTAACTACAGTTAAAAAGTTCAACAATCATTCATCATGGTCTTTTAAGTAATTTTCTATACATTGGCAAAAGTCTGACAGCCTTCTTAAACAATCATGGCTTTACAAAACATTTACAGCCAGAAAATTTTCATTACCAGTTTTTGTTTCATCATTAATATCAACATTCATTTTTACAAGAGGAAAATAAGTTCCATCACATCAGACTATAAAAAAAAAATTCACTGTTGTAAAAACTAGGCGTGTCACAATGAAGATGGTAATACGAGAATGAGGTAAAATACCACACCTGTCACTTACTTACCAGTTTATTAAGCCGGATCTTTGGTGCATAAAACACAAAATCAGGTGCCTTCTTATCAATTGCTTTGATCACAAACTGAAACAAAATAATTATACACACATTTTTCACTCTGATATCTTTCTTTCAGTACATTATGTTCCAATCCAAAATGACCTTTCTGGTAAGAGTCATTTACCCATCATAAGGTGTTTGTATTGAAAGATATTTAGGGCTGTGTTAACAAAATTACAAAAATAGCCTATAATCCTATAAATTATAAAAATCATATGCGGACTGTACAGCCTGCTCAATCCATTTTGCAATGCACACATGTATGCCTGTAATTTTTAAATCTGACTAAATAAATTGTGGAAAAGCAAAAAAGTAAAGTAAAATGTTTTCATTAAGCATCAAATACAATAAAGCACTGGCACACACACATAATCAAAACAAACAAGAGGTATTTTAAGTTTCAAGTCAAAATCTTTGATAGTAACAGAGATATTTGACTTTATCAAAAACTTTAACCAAAAAATTCTAAGTTAAAAAGGGGCATAACTCTGTCTAAATTCAATCCAGAGTTATGGGGACTGTTTCTCCTGGTGTAGACTTTGATAGTAAATAAC
Organism: Mercenaria mercenaria; assembly: GCF_021730395.1. Taxonomy (NCBI): domain Eukaryota; kingdom Metazoa; phylum Mollusca; class Bivalvia; order Venerida; family Veneridae; genus Mercenaria; species Mercenaria mercenaria. The sequence continues at coordinate 66,401,749 of NC_069372.1, forward strand.
TATTTTAAGTTTCAATTCAATAGCTTTGATAGCAACAGAGATATTTGTCTTTGTCAAAAACTTTAACCAACGGCGACAGTGACGCCGATGCTGGGGCGAATGCAATAGCTCTTTTCTTTGAAAAGTCAAGCTAAAAATGAAATAAAGCAATTCATTTCCTCTTTTCTCAGTTCTTTTATCATCAAGGATAGTCACCTCCATTTTGTATAATTCTGAAACAAAAGCAACTTACCTTTTTATCTTTAAATGAGATGTTTTTTATTTCATTCCAGGGAAATGTGACATTTGGGGATAACCTATTGTCTCTCTCATAAATATTCAAACCTAGTGCATTAACACCTAGCCAGAGATCTGTGTTCCTCTTGTTCTGAAAAGATGACAATAACAGAATGTAAATCTGTATTCTACCGGTACATGAAATACTGCTGAAAAGTAATGTAAAACCCAAACAACATCATAAACATTGTCTATCAAATCACAGCAGCAATTATCTCCCCTAAGGCTTCATTAATCACTGCCTTCACAAATATCAGGTGACTATGAAAATCACATGTCTATTGAATTGTGACGGCAGGTGTCTCTGTACAGTAAGGGAAGAGTTCAAGGATTTACAGTCTATATGGTACAAAAGAGACACTTGAATAGAACATAAGAGAGACTTGTTTGTTCTGGGTTTAGCACCATTTTCAACAGTTTTTTAGTTATGTAATGGTGTGCAGTTAACCTAACTTTCTGGATTCTGTACCAGTTCTAACTTGTTCTCTGCAAGTTAGTGCCAGCTTCTCCACATGTAGCAGAGGGAGAGCAAAATGACTTCTGACACAATGTCTTCTATCAAATCATCACAGAAAACATAAGCCTCGCTCAGAGATAAAACTCACAATCCTGCGATCCATAGATCTGCACTCTAAAAGCTACATGTAGCAGGCTACTGGGGACAGACATTTCAGTTTTTAAAGAGACTGACAGAATAGAAATAAATACACCTGAAAATCTCTGTTGACAAATTCCACATTTATTTGAGAAAGTATGCCACTTCATCTAATCAAAGATCTTGTTTATATTTCTGCAATTATTTCCTGTAACATATTCTTAAAGTGTATATCAGTAAGGTTACCCAGATATTGAAATGTTTTTTTCTGTGCCAATTTGACCATAGTCATAACCTTGGAAGATTACTTGTCTTCTACTTCTTTTTTCGTGCAAGAGAAAACTTATCACTACATGCAAATGATCAGCCCTGGACATGATAAGGTTTGAAGATGTTAAATAACTGGAAGAGAATTTAACTCGAAAGTACTATCAAATGTACAACAAAACATTGGACCTGCTTTACATTGGTACCTTGCAAGTAAGTAAGTGGCTAGTTACCATGTAAGTATTTTTTTAAATATATATAATCTGCAACAACAAAGAGACTTACTTTAATTTGGAAATAATTAACACCATACATCTCAAATTCCTGTGCTATCTTTAAATATTCCATCTCTGCTTCACTTCTGTAAAATATGGATAAATACAAATCAAAATACAGGAAAGAAACTTCACAGTTCTTTTAGTAGGCATACACAACATACAGACGAAAGAGATTAAGAGTCATCAGCTACTAAAATTTTAAAAATGTTGAATGTTTTTGACTTTAAGAGATGATACATTAATGAGTTCACTGGCTATAATACTGTGAAAACTGTTTGTTTTCACTGGCATAATAATTCATGGTATTGACAAAACCTACTGCCTGGTATTTTGTGGGAATGTGAATTTATTCATTTTCACTTTGAAGATGCAACAATTTAGATTTTTTGTTCATTTGGATTAAATTTCATGGGCTGATACAAGAAATAAATCTATGAAAAATTGAAATTAGCCTATCATGAATATTAATGATTTCAATGAAGCGTATGAAATTATCAAAATGATAATAGATAACAGGACAAGGTACATGTGGGTTATGAATGTTGCAATAGCTGACCCCCAGGTACACTCTGATAAGAAACTGGAAACACAAGTTTGGCAATATAAATATGTTACTCATCTTTATGATGGTACAGGTGCCTTAGTGCAACTTAACATTATTCCTTTATCATTCTCTGGTCTAATTTGTGTAAATATAAAATGTCTATCACAGTCAAAATGGAAATTACAATGGGACCTCAACACAAGTCAATACACTGTCTGTGTATCATAATACTGGTCTGTTGGTGACTTGACATAGGATCTACCATATCAAGGAAATCGGTACCAGACAAGTACAAAACCACCATATATTTCTGTTTACAGAATCTGGACAAAATTAACAAAACTTCAGATTTCATATCTGACAACCACTTACTCACTATGGAATTACTTACCTGATACAAAGTATATTGGGTCATCAAGAAAGTTTTTTGACCAAAGTAAGTGCTGGAAACTTGTAGATGTGACAAAATTTATAGTGATATATTTTCACGCTGATCTGATTTTTCTTAATCAGTACAACTGTCTTCTAAGATTTTCCAAAACTATATAATACAGCAACTTACCTTGTAAATCCTCGTTGATCAGCGTACCATGTTTTGATTCTCTCCTCCCACATTTCAGATGTCATCTGATACTGGTCTATAACTCTCTGAGGTAGCAGGTCTTCACTGGCTAGCATTCCTGGTTTATATGTTGTCTCATCATAGTCTCCATACTGGAGGGAAAATAAAAGATAATTGATGAATTCATTTAAAGAGCTAATTTGCCAAATAATATCATTTAAGGTAGCTGACCTGAGATGGCAATCAGAAATTATCATAGTTTTCATATGTAACTTCAACATTCTCTGGTTGTAAGTAGCATTTTCCAATAGTAAAGGAAGTCATGTCCTTGTACGAGCTGTAATAACCATAAAAGATCGAAATAAATTAAACAAGAATACATAATTGCACAAAAAGTGCCTAACACCACTACAGGTTCACTACCTTAAAATCTTTAACATCTATCATTATCACTTTCATTCGAAGTAATCTTATCTTACACTCGTACTACACTGTAACATGTTAAATTTACTTAATATACCATCATGTATCATAACACATAGTAAGATTTTTCAAAGGATAAACAATTCATTGTTCATGTAGTATGTACCTGCTTGGTCATTTCACTGTTGAGGTTTCGTATGACAGAATAATATATGCCATAATCAGAGTAAGGGATTGAATGGTCTGAATCATGTGAAAATAAATCTATCATACCGTGTTGTGGAATTTTTGTTTGTTTGTTTGTTTATTTTGGGTTTAACGCTGTTTTTCAACAGTATTTCAGTCATGAAACGGCAGGCAGGTAACCTAACCAGTGTTCCTGGATTTTTTACCAGTACAAACCTGTTCTCTGCAAGTAACTGCCAACTTCCCCACATGAATCAGAGGTGGAGGACGAATGATTTCAGACACAATGTATTTTATCAAATCGTCACGGAGAACACATGGCCCGCCCGAGGATCAAACTCAAGACCCTGCGATCTGTAGATCGCCGCTCTCCCTATTTAGTGTTATTTCTAGCGCTCAAAAAGGGCAGGGTGAGGCCAAAAAGGGGCAGGGTGCTGTATTTAACAGAAAAGTTACCGTAGTTGCGTTTCTAGTCTATTGAGCTAAGGGGGCAGTTAAGGATATCCCATCCTTTGAGAGGTCAGTAAAGTTGGTTGTGAAAAAAGTCAACCTCGGATAGTGTTTCCATATCCTTAAAAATCTTTGGCATTGATGATTCACTTTATGCATGTATTAAACTTATAAGAGGAAAAGAAAGCATTAAAATTACACCTTTGCTTGCACAGCGTAAGAAGCTAGTAGAACTGAGGCCTCTGGTGGGCAGTATATATCCATGTTGAGTATGGACTGTTTCACTTGCAGGAAGAATAAATGTTGTGTAATCTCTTGTATCAACTCCTCGGACACATCCTCTGGATAAAACTTGGCAAGAAACAGAAATGTTACTGGTGACTCTTTTGGCACATCTTGATCTAACACCTGTTAGTACACAAAAAAATGTTAAAAAATGATCATTCTTTAAAAAAAAACGTAATTAAATATACAACAATAAAGATGTTAGTTAAACTGAAATATTAAATTGATATCAGTATATGGACCACAAATCTTGATTTAAAACACTGTTCTGTAATCAGGAAAAAAAACTTTTGCCACAAACAAAAAAAATATTTTTGCAGACTTTTATCCCACTATCCCACAAATCCACCTGTAAATACGAGCAGAAATTGACTATGGGTGGTGCAACTTGCTTTAGTACTAGTCCTGCAGGGTGAGTGTAACTTTTGACCAAAAATGAAATAAATTGCAACATTAACATTTCAAAAACAAGAGCTGTCTCCATAGGATGACACATGCCCCCCAGGCACTTTTGAAATGAATAGTATGGCCTAATGTCAAGTTTAGTACCTTCTGACCTACGGAGCGGGGTTCTTGCATGCCGACACTCGTCTTACTGTGTCACACATTCCATGCATAGTTATTTTAAAATCCATGCATGAATGACAAAGATATGGACCGGACATGCCCATCAATGCACAATCATGAAAAACGACCTTTAACGTGTAAGTGTGACCTTGACCTTTGAGCTACGGACTGGGTCTTGCGCGCGACACGTCGTCACACCTACTGTGGTACACATTATGCAAGTTATTTGAAATCCATCCATCGATGACAAAGATAATGGACCAAGACTCCCCATCAATGCACTATCCTTTATGTCTAAGGTGTCCTTACACTTTGAGCTACGGACGCTAGGTCTTGCGCGCGACACGTCGTCTTAACTGTGGTACACATTCAGCCAAGTTATTTGAAAATCCACTATCGATTGACAAAGATATGGACGACACGCCCATCAATGCACTATCTTCCTTTAATGTCTAAGTGTGACCTTGACCTTTTGAGCTACGGACCTGGGTCTTGGTGCGCGCGACACGTCGTCTTACTGTGTACACATCCAGGCCAAGTTATTTGAAAAACCATCCATCGATGACATAGATATGGACTGGACACAAAATTGCGGACAGACCAACAGACGGTTCAAAAACTATATGCCTCCCTTTGGGGGCATAATAACATGATTTATTGTTTACAACTTAAAAATCTTTTCCTGTTCTTTTATTTCCTCCATTCATGAATAGCATAATGAATGTATTAGCTAGACACTTGATAATCCATGACAAGATTCCAGTATCTAGCTTTTCAATGAACTTCATAAAGCAAAATAGAAGCTGTCAATACAACTTGTTTTTCTTCAGTGAATTACAGAACAAGTAAGTATATATTGCAACAGGAAAAGCGAAAATTCTAAGCACTAGTCCTGCAAGAGAAATTGCTTTCAAAGAATATGTCACGCCCTGTATTCTACTGCACACTGTCACAGAATTATACTAACCTTCTTATCAAACTTAAGCCAGGCTATATAACCCTTTGAATCAATGTACTGAAGGCCAAAATACCAAGTCTCCCGGAGGCCAATAGTCTTACAGACCAGTTCAAACAGCTCCTTTCCTGATGCCTTGTGCTGTAAAATATATAAGAAAATATACAAGACTGACATACAACAAATATTTGGTGTGTAAGACTGGAAAAATTATACATATATTTCTTAAATCCTAACACAAAGACCGACCCGAAGCATACAGAATTAGAAACTTCAGATTTTTTTGTAGGAAAATCTTCGATAACTTGCTATTCAGTTCTATCAATATGTCAATTTTAACATAAATTATTTCAATGATACAAAAAGTGTGACTTCACATAGTCCATATCCTCTATACCTCAAATTTACTGGATGTTTACAAATTGTATAAAACACATAGATTAAATTTTATCATTGGCATCATCACATGGTATGTAGTGCACCGCATGTCATCTACTCAGTGTTGGCAAAAAGCCAGTCAATATGAGCAAGAAAAATTCAATGGTGTTTGAAAATCTGTTCAGTTACTTAGGAGGACCAATTCTGGTATAACCCTAAATGTTTATACTGAAAGATAGTTGTTGTGACGGATGGTACATTAACAGGCCATGTATCTATGGTGGGTATAATTAGTGGTGTTATAACTACTTCTGGAACACGATAGAGGACAGGATTTTCCAAAAACTGAAGAGCAGACTTTACACAGATGCCACACAGAACAGCGACTTGAACAGACGTATGTAAACTTCTTCTTACATCTCTGTGGGCAAGTCCCAGTCCTCTCCCAGCCCAATAATGTATAACTGACTGTGGCTTGATTCAATGATGACTGTGGCTTAATTCAATGATGTTACAATGTAGTATTTCTATTACACTTGCATTTATTTTTCTTGTCAACTAAATTTGGGTACTTTTGCCTTCAATTTCAGGAAAAGACGTATTGGCGGTATGGGCACTGGCACCAGAACAGAAAGAAAAATGCCTCTGTACATTTATACTTACACCTAGGATATTCAATAAGAACCATGGTCAAGAAATGGGAAAATATACTAACCCGTTTCAATCGTAATTTCTCAACCTTAAACGCGCAGTTCGGTGAAATGGGTACCTAGTAAATTGAACAAGCGATAATTTATATTCCATCATGTACAAGCACATGTCTCATTCACTCTCATATTCCATATTGCTGAATTATCAACATAATTTTACGCATTCATCAACGTTAAGAAAAAAACTTGCTTGACCTTCCCTAATGAACATTTGGTCTAGAGGTCATGGCAGTGTGCACATGTTTGGCGAAATGTAAACAAACAAAAACAGAATTTGAAAAAAATCACATTTTACAATAAAACCCGAATGATGGAATAGAAATTCATCTTGTACATGATCTTCAATTTGAAATCGTACATTGGTCAGGCATCTGTTCTGTTTATTTAATTCATTTTGCACATTTATGCTGCATTTGCACATTTTAGCGAACTTGTGTAGTAAAATGACGACTGACAAACATTTGATATCCATAGTACACATTTACTGAACTGCGTGTTCTAGCATGTTTAGGTATGAAATTCGCGATAGAAACGGGTTAGTATATTTTCCCCTTCATGACCATGGTTCTTATAGAATACCTAGGTTTACAGGTTTATGTTATTTCCTGAAATGGAAGGCAAAATTTCCCCAGTACCACCAATATTCGATCAAATAATGTTAGTAAGTAAAGGTCAAGTATGAAAAATATAAAACATTTCCAGGGCAGATCAAATTTGTTATCGAATTTTGGCAGTACGAGGATACTTTTTCAGCTTGGGACAGACTCTGGTTGCCAGAGTCATTTTATGAAGGAAAGAAATCCCAGATATTATTTACCATATGTAGTCAGTGCTTTATGACATTTGAGCACTATTTACTCACTTCAATATTGGCAAACTCTAGTTCAGCGTCCATTGTTTGCACTCGAACTGAAAAACTTTTTCCGGACGACTTTGCTGCCGCCTTGCTGGCCTTTTTCATATTTACAAGCGGCATGTTGAATTTTCATTCGAGGATTTATCTATTTGTAACTTGAGAGATCTATTTCGCTTTAGATTAAATAATCAAATTTCAAACTTTTCAGGCATTTTTACATTTTTTAAAACTTTTTGCAATTTTTTCATCAATGTTATTTGGAGGCAGTAAACAGTTTTCTGAGCTTCTCGGCCTAGAGTCGCCTACCCAACTTTCAAAACCTCACACAAAAGTCTGTAACCACACACCTGGAATAAAGATATTGCAACATTAACATCACTGTATGTCTATCGTTACAAACCATCTGCAATACATCTCTAATATCTAGTTTTCTGTTTACAAGACCTGAATTTTGTGCTCTCCCGGTCGCGGAAACTGATGACGAAAAAAGCTAAATTTGCCATTTTTTCAACCGCTGCAGAAAATTCCCTGAAAACGATAGCCCCAATTGCTACACTGTTCCATACTCCAGTAACACTGTAAAATCTGAAAATAAGCTGAAATATATGGGCCATCCGTACCGTTTTTTCACTATTCCACTTTTCCTGAGGCCCCTGCTAAAATGACAACCCCACTTTAAGCTAGCTCAGAGGAAGCATGTATACGCTCCTGCAAGTCATTACGTCATACTATCAAGATCAAGGCTACTCAACTGATTTTCTTTAACAGTGAAACTCAATTCTAGCCGCTGAAACTTCAATTCTAGCAATTATTATTATTTAGAAGTTCAAATATGCACTTCATTCCGTAAATTGCCTCTTATTTGTAAATTTCACCCCGGCCAATTCGACACTAACAGCTCAAAACTGTTTACTGCCTCCTTAAGGGAGACAAAAGTGACCCCAATAGTATGACATTTGCTGTTTATTTTGTAATTTAATCAATTCTGACCAAAAGAAACCCAATTTCATACATATCCAACATATGCTGTTGAAAATTTTGACAACATGGAGTACATCATGTATGCAAAATTCTACCAGGAACGCGTACCGAAATTAAACTAGTAACATTATAGTTTCATTTAAGGCCCATTGCATATAAAAATGAGGTCTCAACCATGTTTTAGTATCTAGATATGTTCAGCTGCCAAGCTGGCTGAATATTATAGCAATTTTAAGTCACTGGTACTGTGCTGGACCTACTCCAGGAAGCTACAAGCACATGCATGAGCACCATATGTCACCCTCTTAACGTTTCACAAAATATACCACTACATGCTAATTTGTCTATTCCATGACACTAAATGGTGTCTATTTGAAGATAATTATCTGCACTGTGATATTTAGCTATGATGTACATGACTTTCAACCCATAGAACTGACTGCATCAGACCACGAGTCCATGTTAAGACCTCAATTTGATAATGATCACTTTCCGCGAGTGATGAAATATGAGAAAAACGTTACTTTTGAGACAAACCTTTCAAAGCCCATCTATTTCAGGGAAAAATATGTCTATTCTCTAAACTTTGTGTGCTGTGACTGGAGTCTATGTTATATGCAATATGTACATAAATTCTAAACTGAAACGAACAACGAAATACTGATTCAGGGGACATACTGCCGAAAGTACCCCCGAGGTCTGTTCCGCAGTCCGAGCCGCTATTTTGCTGTTAAAAGCTTACTGAATTAATAGAAATCAATGAATTTGTATGTAAATGCCTTATTTGACGACTTTAATGTCACAGTAAGCATATGTCTAAGTAAAATGGTGTCATAACAGATATATCTTTCATTATATCGGCTCGGAAAACACTATAAAACTGACTTTCATGTCTGAATCGCGGTTATCTCCCCTTAGTTATTGCTCTTAAAAACTCTCATTTTGCTTCAAAATTAACTTTAAAACTCATATTCCTTCACAAATCATACTGAAAACCCTCTAAGACATCAAATAAATGCACATGGAAGAACTTACAAATTTTCAAGATTTGCTCTTAAGGAGGCAGTAAACAGTTTTCTGAGCTTCTCGGCCTAGAGTCGCCTACCCAACTTTCAAAACCTCACACAAAAGTCTGTAACCACACACCTGGAATAAAGATATTGCAACATTAACATCACTGTATGTCTATCGTTACAAACCATCTGCAATACATCTCTAATATCTAGTTTTCTGTTTACAAGACCTGAATTTTGTGCTCTCCCGGTCGCGGAAACTGATGACGAAAAAAGCTAAATTTGCCATTTTTTCAACCGCTGCAGAAAATTCCCTGAAAACGATAGCCCCAATTGCTACACTGTTCCATACTCCAGTAACACTGTAAAATCTGAAAATAAGCTGAAATATATGGGCCATCCGTACCGTTTTTTCACTATTCCACTTTTCCTGAGGCCCCTGCTAAAATGACAACCCCACTTTAAGCTAGCTCAGAGGAAGCATGTATACGCTCCTGCAAGTCATTACGTCATACTATCAAGATCAAGGCTACTCAACTGATTTTCTTTAAACAAGTGAAACTCAATTCTAGCCGCTGAAACTTCAATTCTAGCAATTATTATTATTTAGAAGTTCAAATATGCACTTCATTCCGTAAATTGCCTCTTATTTGTAAATTTCACCCCGGCCAATTCGACACTAACAGCTCAAAACTGTTTACTGCCTCCTATAGATTTCTGCTCTAACAGTTTAAAAAAGTCTCAAATCAAGGAATATTGCATTTGGAATGGAATGTTATTGAGGAAAAAGGTATCTATTTTTCTATCAAGCAGCGTTATGGCTTGTGTGATAGATGTAAACGGGCCTTACAGTTGCTTGGTAAGAATGGGTATTCCAATTGCAACTAGCAGAACTTCGGATACAAGTTTGGCATCAAATTTAAAGAAGATTTCTACGTCATTCATGTTCAGCAGGACACAGATTGACAGAAGGTTGTTAGCCATTGATTTTTCTGCTTTTATTTCATGATATTTGGGATTTTTGTCGGAGCTATTTTATGAAGGTTAATAATTTGTAGGGTGTATTGATTTTAGCAAGAAGTATAACTATAAATATACAGAATCGCAACTGGAGATCATCTCCCACAGGCACGTATCCCCGCGATAACTGGTGTTATCATCTTGAAGGGTTAATTGCTGACTTGATCACTCCTGATCAAATCGATAGACGCTTATTAATTTAAAACTGGTGATACATGTACGGCCGTCACCTAATAAACCGAATCGGGTCCAATTTTCAAACGAGCACTGTTGATTTCTCAGACTTCCAATCTCATTTCTTCCCTGTGATCTTACAGAAAATACTAACAACATTAAAAAAACACCATTAACATTATAAACAAACGATCTTAAAATAGAAAGTTTTTCACGATACAAATTTTTATCCTTCTGCTTTCTGTTTCATACACTGGTAACGGCTGACCGAATCAGGTCCAATTTTCAAAAGACCACTTCGGAAGTTTCCAGACTTCCAATCATAATTTATTCCTTCCTTCCCTGTGTAAAAAATACTAACAACAATATATATATAGACAACAGGGCTCCGGAAATTTTGATAACTCAATCGGTCCGAAACGAAAATCCTGACATCGGCGCTACCCCACCCATGCATTCCCAATATTACATATTTGTAAAACGTGATAGAGTAAAGATATAATCATGTCTGCATTAAAACTGAGTTACCGGTCACCGCGTGTTTCCATACAATGAAGACAGTTATTCAGTGTTATGTGTGATTGTTACTTTGTTTAAATTTCGATTTTTTTCTGAGAAAATACTTGTAAGGATAAAATTACTGAGGCATTGACACCGTGTGCGTAACTAGTCTAAAAGCCAACGCACGTGACCGGTACCGTATACACGGCAGATACTTTGTGATGTTTCCTCATTCTTTGGCGGAATTCTATAAAATACAATTACATGACACTATTCTCTGCTAAACAGTCTCGGTATTTAAGAATACTCTGCCGCGGACCAAATGTGTACGTTATATGAACGCTGAGATCTTATTTCCCGCATGTATAGTACCAAAAGGTCACGCGTGTTGGCCACGGAATTTCATTTCACTTAGTGTGTACTTCAATAAGCAGCTACATTTTAAAAGTTATATGTTCTCTTCTGATGTAAACAAAATTTCATTTTGAAACGTTTTTTAAAAGACCGATTTGATAAACAGCACCACTCCGATTTTCTTTATCATTCGTGTTTGCCAGTCCATTTTTTTTTTCTTTTTCTTTTTTGCACCGTCGGGTTGCAAAGACGATTTTCTGCACTTGTTTCAACTGGAGCCCCAACAAATGAATCTTGTAATTTTTTCAAATCAAGTAATTATAAAAAATATTTTGATTGGTTTTCCGTGTGATGTCTCATTAAATCAAAGACCTATAATGTACAATTATAGCTCTTTGTTTAAAATGCAGTGACCATTTGTTTTTACCATGATGAAACATAGCCTTTTGAAAAACACCATCCATCGGATTTTAAATAAAAGAAGTGGATCCCAGTCGAAATGATTTGGAATCCAGTCAGACATATTTGGAAACCAGTCAAAAATGTTAATAAATTGCAGTCGGCTGTCTGCAAACATTAAAGGATGTGCCGCGCTAGTACTGATTGCGTCACGTGCTAATTTACGGACCGATTAATCAAAGTGACAGTCAGACTGTTTGACACGTTTATTGATTATCTGAGGGTGGCGACCAACAATTTCCTGCTTGGCTGTAGATGGTGTATTGAGATATCAGACAGAAATTTATACTTTTCTCCATTTTTACGGGACCGATTTTTTTTTGTTTTTCACTATGAATCGGTCTGAAAAGTAAAAAATCGTCCAAAACCGACAAACCGGCAATTTCCGAGCCCTGATAGTCAACATTAAAAACACCATTATCATTATAAACAAACAATCATGACAATCTAATAGAAAGTTTTTCATGACAAATTTTTATCCTTCAGTTGTATGGTAAAAATTTCATACATTGGTAAAACACGTGATGTTTGCGAGATTTGCTCTATGTGCCTTTCAAGTTGCGGGTCTGTTTATTCTTATAGGCTTAGCGCTTTGTTTTTAGGCAATGGATTAGGGGTCAGACTCCAGTACCAGACATCTAGACACAGTTCCATTTATCTCTGGACAGATGAATTAAAAATAAAATAATAAACAATGTTTTCTTTAGTATTTAAGACATGGATTGTGCTCATGAATTGTTGAATTGGTTTAAATAATGGTGACAGTCGTTAATTGCTGTTAAATTTTCTATTCAATATGCCTCAGACCTTCGAGTGAGAGCAACATACATGTAATTATGATTATAAGATAAAAAAAAAATAAATGAAGGCAACTTTAGGCTAGGCTTAATATACTCATTTGGTATATTGGGATGACTTTATTTTATGATATGATATTTTTTTATCCCTCTAAGCCTTACCCATATCAGCATTTTAATGTTAGGAAAACGAAGACATTAAAAAATAAAAAAAATGTCATATATACTGGTCAGACTTACTGCTACAGTACATTAAACATTAATATATTCATGTTGAATTTAACTAATAATTTTAAATAACAGACATAAATCAATATAGACATAATCTATATAATAAAATGTAAACAGGTGTGAGGAGATATTTACACCGACACCTGTTTCAATACGCAGCGGACGCGAACAACACTAACTTGCAGAAAGAAACACATATACATTAAAAAAATGTCAGTGATGCAATTTTATGCTTTAATGTCGACATAAATTCATTATCAGAGATGTAATCTATACAAATACATTGTACATGTACCAGAAAACATTCACAACGGATTTCACTGGGATTTCTTAAGTTTGGACGTGACGGGACAGCGACAGTCAGATTTATGTTATCACGCTGTCCCAAAACGTTCTGCTTTATGACAAGAAATCAGAACTTTTACCAGCAATTACCTTATACACAGTAATACAGTACATAATAAATTAATAGTACATGTATATGTGTATATTGATGCCCGGACTAGGGGTGTAGCGATCAATGTTGGGCGGTTAAAACGCCCCCCGGTTTTAACCAGCGGTTTTAAAAACCCGGTTTAAACCGCCCCGGTCAATACTCCCTGAAGTGGTCAATACCAGTCAATTGGTCAATACTGGTCAATTAGTCAATACTGACTGTTAAGATATTTTGCAAAGTTTATGAACAATTAAATAATGACTGTTTAAGAACATCTGGGGCTTGATTATGGTAATGCAGGCATTAGTATTTTGTTAAAGCAACCAAATCAATACTCCAAAATGGTCAGAAGTGGTTGATTGGTCAAAACTGATTGATAACTGGTTATTAAACATTTTCTGTTAGATTAGATTACAAAGATATATAGTTTTGCTGACTTCATTTGTAGAAAGTATTTCATAAACTGTAGCAATAATAGTGTTTGATTCACAAGTGATAAATCTAATGATTTTTTATATTGGTATAAATGAGCCGGTATAAATAATTTATGAAAAACTGCTGCAAAACACCTGGACCCTTTCATGGAAGTGATTTAATTGTGTTTTGATAGCAATTGTCACATTGCCTAATTGACACCATGTCTTACAATATACAATAGATGTTGCAGACCTGTCTGTCTAGTCAATAAGTAACTGTCAAGATCAATAATCCCACTGTATTATTGAGATGCTTGAACATGGTAAAATAAGTCATTCAATCAAAGTATTCAACTGACCAATATTGACCACTATATGTATTAATCAGGAATATTGCGTAGGACCAGAATTTGAATTGACAGTACTGTCCATTTCAATGAGTGTAATTTATATAATAAAATCTTTAATTAATTTAAAATAAAGGCTACTGTAAGAAGATAAAACTAATTAAAAGCATTGAATAAACTAGTATTGACCACTGACCAGTCTAAATATATTGTCCAAAACTGAGCCTGACCAGGACACATTGCCACAGACCAAAACTGAATCGACCAGTATTGACCACTATACTTTTTAATGAACAAAATTTTATATTATTCAAAATGTTTTATTATTTTTATATTACTATCACAGCCTGTGCCAATCTGTGAATGTGCATTATGTAAAAGTGTTGAATAAACCAGTATTGACCACCCAAAGTGACCATAGTATTGAATCGACCAGTATTGACCGGTTTTAACCAGTATTGACCGCCGGCCCGGTCAATACTCATATTGACCGGCTTTTTGCCAACATTGGTAGCGATATGCTTAGTCTCACAATACACTACATATCATGTGACAAAATTAAAAGAAAAATAATGTTCCTTCTCTTGGAAAGTACTTGAAATTTTGCTTTAAAGTTAAAGAAATTGTAATAAATGATACATTTGTTTAGTTGCTATCTTCAACAGTGATTGTATGGAAGTTTTCATTCAGTGTCGATCTCTACTTTCCACTGTATCGTAAAACAGACCTATGATACGATACGCCAGACTATACATATATATAATGTATCGTGATACAGTGAATTTCGATATGTCGTTAATTACACCCTTAGCCCGGACCTCTAGACCTTAATGTATTTATTGTGTGAAGTTGTGCATTTCCGTTTTGCTAAATGAACATGTACTATGATCCATAAGACATAACGTGATGAAAAACAAAAAACTTAAAATATCATAAAAAATGAAGTTTAAAGGTAATATTAAGCATGTTATACTAAGCTTACTTATAGAAGTAACACATACCTGGATACCAGCTGCTAGTTACTCTGGTTGTTGGGAAATTTTATATTAAATCAGACGATAAATAGAACAGTAGGTTTTTATAGTCCCCTACAGGTGGAACACCGGAGTGGATTAATAGGAATGATGCCTATTAGAGCGCAATAAGTAGATATGCATGTACTTGACTTATGCTTATAGGTCAAAGGTCAGTGTCACTATTGAAGGTCAAGAAAAATTGTTTCTGCTGATGGATTATCTAGTGCTACACAAAATGTTCCCCATGATGAGACAGTGTGTCAATGCTTGATCTATGCTTGTCAGTTAAAGGTCAAGGTCACTGTTCAAGATCAAGTAAAAATTTGTTTCTGCTACATCTAAATCTCTTGTTTGATATTATTGCTATATCAGATGCACATATATCTTCATATTCTGGTCGGATGATTTTTCAAAGTTATTGTCCTTTGATTACATAACATAGTATACAAAAGTTCCATTTCCTGGAATTCATCAATCTTTTATCGAAGATTTACTCCGAAGAGGAAATGTGCATATTTCTTGATGTTCCAACTTCCAGCCAGATGATTTTTCACTGACTTATTGCCCTTTGGTAATTCAACTTAGTTTACTATAGTACCATTTCTTGTCCAGAGTATTCCTCAGCAACCACTGGCTGGAATTTATAGTAGCTTTATAGGAAGCTTCACTGCCAAGAGGAAATGCGCGTTCGAGTCAGATGATTCACTGAGTTACTGCCCTTTGATAATTCAACTTTAGTACACTATATACCATTTTTTTGTCCTGGACTGGAATCCATAGAAACTTCATCGGAAGTTGCATATTATCTTCATGTTTGGTCGAATGATTATCACTGAGTTACTGCCCTTTGATTGTTCAACTTAATGAACTATAGCGCCATTCTAGTCAGGATATTTCTTGGCAACAAAAGGTGGTGCACATTTTTAGCTCATCTGGGCACAAAGTGCTCAAATGTGAGCTTTTGTGATCGCTCTGTGTCTGTCATCGTCCGTCTGTCTGTCAGTCGTCCGTTGTCAACAATTTGACTGTTAACACTCTAGAGGTCACAATTTTGGCCCAATCTTAATGAAATTTGGTCAGAATGTTACCCTCAATAAAATCTTGAATGAGTTTGATATTGGGTCATATGGGGTCAAAAACTAGGTCATCAGGTCAAATCTGAGATAAAGCTTGTTAACACTCTAGAGGTCACAATTTTGGTCCAATCTTAGTGAAATTTAGTCAGAATGTTACTCTCAATAAAATCTTGGAAGAGTTCAATATTGGGTCATCTTGGGTCAAAAACTAGGTCACTAGGTCAGATCAAAGGAAAAGCTTTTAACACTCTAGAGGTCACAATTTGGCCCAATCTAATGAAACTTAGTCAGAATGTTACCCTCAAAATAATCTTGGACGAGTTCGATATTGGGTTCATCTGGGGTCAAAAACTAGGTCACCAGGTCAGATCAAAGGAAAGCTTGTTAACACTCCAGAGGTCACAATTTTGTTCCAATCTTAATGAAACTTAGTCAAATGATACCCTCAAAAATTTTGGACGAGTTCAATATTGGGTCATCTGGGGTCAAAAACCAGGACACTAGGTCAAATCAAAGGAAAAGCTTGTTAACACTGTAGAGGCCACATGTATGACCATATCTAATGAAACTTGGTCAGAATGTTGATCTTGATGATCTATGGTCAAGTTCAAATCTGGTCAGGTGGGGTCAAAAACTAGGTCAATCAAAGGAAAAAGCTTGCTAACACTCTAAATGCCACATTTATGACTGTATCTTCATGAAACTTAGTCATATTGTTAACTTGATGATCTTTAGGTCTAGTTCGAATCTGTGTCATGTCACTTCAAAAACCAGTCACCGGGTCAAATCAAAGGAAAAACTAGTTAACACTTTAGAGACCACATTTATGACCATATCTTAATGAAAACTTGGTCAGAATGTTAATCTTGATGATCTTTAGGTCAATAGGTCAGGTGAGCGATACAGGGCCTTCATGGCCGTCATGTATCTTCATCTTATGGTGGGATAATATTCCAGTGAGGTTCTAATATTTTATTAATTCAACATGAGTATTTTTTAAAGCTATATCTGCCCAGTCAGCGGATTCCACCTTTTAGCTCACCAGAGCACGAAGTGCTCAAGGTAAGCTGTTGTGACCAGTCATTGTCCGGCTGCGTTCGTCATGCGACATTCATCATCCGTCAACATTTACCTTGTTAACACTCCAGAGGCCACATCTGTCACCCAGTCTTATGAAACTTTGTCAGAAAGTTTGTCTTGAAGATCTCTTGGTCAGGTTCGAAACTGGGTCATGTATGGTCAAAAACTAAGTCAGTAGGCCAGATCAAAGGAAAATCTTGTAAACACTCAAGAGTCCACAGTTTAAGTTGGAAATTCATGAGAATTGTTTAAAGTGTTTGTCTTGATGTCCTCTAGGTCAAGTTCAAATCTGGGTCAGGTGGGATCAAAAACTAGGTCACCCGTCAAATCAAAGGAAAAGCTTGTTAACACATCTAGAGGCCACAGTTGTAACCCAACCTTTATGAATCTTGGTTAGAATGTTTGTATAGATGATCTCTAGGTAAAGTTTGAAACTGTGTCAGTTAGGATCAAAAAACAGTTTAGCAGGCCAGATCAAAGGAAAATCTTGTTAACCTCCATAGTTTAAGTTTGAAACTCATAAGAATTGGTCAGCATGTTTGTCTTGGTCAAGTTCGAATCTGGGTCATGTGGGTTTAAAAACTAGGTCTACCGGTCAAATCAAAGGAAAAGCTTGTTAAAACTCTAGAGGCCACAGTTGTAACCCAATCATCATGAAACTTTGTCAAAGTGTTTGTCTTGATGATTTATAGGTCAAGTATGAATCTGGGTCATGTGAGGTCAAAAACTAGGTCAGAAGGCCAGATCAACTGTGGTAAGTGATATAGGGCCATCATGGTCCTCTTGTTTCTTTTAATATGCAATAATCTTATATTGGTGAGCATCCATTGGGTTTACCATTATTTTCTTGTTATTCTATGCCTTTTATTCTCGGTAAAAAAGGAAAAAGACAATCAAACAGACATGAACTCATCTTTTAGACGTATGTAACATTGCATTAAGTTGATATTCATGCGGATACTTTCATCGGTTTATGGCTTTTATCGTTTTGCTAACATGCAGATTAGAAAAAAAAAATTGTCTAGTCAAATACAGAATATATAATTGATCCAATACAGTAATATATTGGACAGTCACGTGGTACAAATGTGATTCGCTGCGAAAAATATGTATTCAATGATATGTGTATATTCTAGATGCAAATTTATAATTAAAATTCAAAATCTCACTGTTTTGAGAAAGAGAAATTTTAAAATATAATCTTCCATTATATTTCATGTCTTCTATTTAAGCCCGCCGCATTCAGCACTTCTAGTGCTTTGATTTGGTAAATTTAGCAGTAATATAATAAATATAGCAGCTGAGGCAGCTGAGGACTTTGACACTGATCAGTTAATATCTATGTATAAGAAAAAAATTAAAATTTATTTAACACAAGGAACAATGTTTGATATTCACCCGTATGAGGATTCAACATCTACAGAAGTAACATTTTCACTTATGAGGGACAGTTACATTAGATTCTACATATCGGATGAATCTATACCGGACGGACGTGCCGATATAAGCAAACTTTTGGATTAAAGGTTTTAATTAAAAGTTTAATTAAAGTTTTAATTACTATGTGTACCCTAATAATATACTTACTAATTGAAAATAAGATCAAATATCTTACATTTTATTAATAAATATAATCTGCCAAATTTCTGCCAAAGATTCGGCCAAAGATTCGGCCAAAGTAAAAGCAAATGACAGTTTGCTGCCAACTTGGCAGAAAAATGGCAGGCTTTTGATTGGTTGAATTTGTGGTTTCCCACATAGCCATTTTCAGAAAATACAACGTAAATTCCAATATAACATTTTCAGAAAATATGTCAGCTATTTATAACCAGGTTTTCTGAAAATATGAGAAAATGAAAGTAAAGTTAAAACCTGTGGATTTTTAATTGTCCGGCATTGGTCAGTTTTTTAGAAGCGGTCAAAAGGTCAGGGGGGTTAGATGTCTCAAAACAAACAATTCTTATACTACTAGTATGCGTGTGCGCGCGTGTGTGTGTGTAACGTCTTTTTCAATAATTTTTCAGTCATATAAACGACGGTAGGCTCGCTTTGTGAAGTGGAGGTTCGGCATTCTTACGTTATCAACATATTCAACATTAAAAGTATTTTGATAGTTGTTTTGACTTGTTTCCCTCTGACAAAAACAATATATTATCTTTATTTAATCATAAACTATTATTTTTACTCTGATTAAATATATCATCATGCGCTCATTATCCGGGCTAAAATTTGCACTACGATACCAATCGTCTATTATCCAGTATTGTTCACGTAATGATATTAAAGCAGTCACAGAAAGTTGCATCAACGAAAGTCCATATAAACTGCATTATTTCTGTATATTAAAACAGATCACTCAAGGCCCCAAGAGCTGAATAACTATAGTAAAAACTGAAAAACAAACATGTTTCGAAACACATTAATGTCTATGTTTAGTGAAATAAAAAAGTATGTCATATTGTAATGCATAAAAATATATTCCATGTGGGTTTTTGAAGAGCCTTCTCGCATCGCATCTACATGTATTTATGTATAGGGAAGCCAGTGATTTACTATGTTTACATATACAGTTGAACATTTCTAATACGTACCTTTCTAGTCTGGAATCCTTTCAAATTGAAAGCCTCCTACGAGTACCGGTCAATCTACACATTACAAATTACCTCTGCAATAACTTTGAACAATTAAAACATGTCCTTTACGAACATGGCCATAGTTTATCCCTTTCTTTATGATTTTAACTTGTTTTAGTGGATTAAGGGTTTGTCTTACATACTTCAAATATAACAATATATTTCGTGCTTAGACTGGTTTATTTTTAGCTGTAAGTGGGTAAAACTGTGCTGATTTTAATACGTGATAAAAAAATTATCCGTATACTGTCGTCATGAGTTTTGAATTATAAAATTATTGTGTTCAATTATTTCCTGTCAAATTATTGTACTAATTTGTTCATGTTCATTGGCGTGATCACATCACCTTAAATTTTAACGTGTTTATTTCAAATGATGTCATGCCTAATGGTTGTACTATCTTGTAAATTGAAATATTATCTTTTCCAAATGTTTTATTGTCTTTTAAAATGAAATGTTAACTATCATGTGCAGTTGAAATGATACTGTGACAGGTATGTATGCACTATATTGTTAAACGGTGTGCTGTCTTTTTAATTAACTGTGAAATTGTTATCATGTGAAATGGATTCTCTGAATTGACTGCATCTTCATGTTATATGCTATCTTCTTGTTCTGTTCAATATGTTGTCATGTTTAACTGAAATAAGCCCGCCCGCTTAGCTCAACAGGGAGAGCGCAGATCAACGGGTCGCGGGGTCGTGAGTTCGATCCTCGGGCTAGGTGTATGTTCTCCGTAACGATTTGATAAAAGACATAGTGTCTGAAATCATTCGTCCTCCACCTCTGATTCATGCAGGAAATTTGGCAGTTACTTGCAGGGAACAGGTTTGTACTGGAACAGAATCTATAAACTCTGGTTTGGTTAACTGCTCGCCGTTACATAACTGAAATACTGTTGTAAAACGGCGTTAAAATCAAAACAAGCAACCAAATTAACAGAAATGATATTGTACCAATCAAGTAAAACGTACTTTGAACGGATTTGCTAGATAATGAATAAAAAACAAGACATGTCAATGCAGCTAATCTCCCATAATGATATTTTGCAAATATCTTAAAATTACTGATAATACTTCTTTGAAATTAAGCAATACGGTTATTGATAATATGTCAAAATGTCGACAAAATAAAGCAGTGGTTTTGTATAAATTTACATATTTTAATACTTCAACCCGTTTTTGAAAAGTCACAAAAGTATACTAAAATGTCTACAATTTACAAACCAGTGATAAACGCGGTTATTAAGGGGCACTGACATAAAAAACAAGATAACGTCATTGTCATACCCTCTCGAAAAAGACAATTTAATATATATGTGTATGATATCTAACTATTTTCTATTCTCTCTGATAAAATTGAAAAACTATTCTTATACACGCCATTCCACACCCCTCCCGCTCCCCCACCCCCTTCCTAAACGCACATTTTTACATGTATTTTTGTAACTTTTAAAAATAGGACCAAGGTAATAAAATAAATAAAATTACATCTAGTTTTGAAGTTTTAACCTGATATTGAGCACACATTGATCTACATGCATGCATTAAAAAAAAACAATAAAAAAACGTATAACTAGTATTTTAAGATATTGACAAAATTGCAAATGGCGTGTTTGTTCAGTATATTTTGATATGATACCGCTTTAACTGAACTTGACAAAACAAGTCACATGTAACGTTTCAAGCAAACAAGGCAGAGTTTCGATCATCAAGACAGTTTATAATAATGACTTTAAATGGTGGTTATTAACAAAAATGTATATACATGTACTTCCGGATTTCTAAGACTGATATTGTGGCTTTCAGCATCCGACCAAAGCCTGGGTTTCCAGTATTTATTTTTATAGCTAGCCATTGTTAAGGTATGAAACTGTATGATATATAAGTTATTTTCGTATTCTGTTACAATATTTGATAAGAGCTGTTTATATTCCCGCCAACCTTTTCTTCAGCGCACCGGCACAACGCCTTTTATGTAAATACGACAGGAAATTATCTCCTTTCCATGACAATATAGAGGAAAAAAAACTTTACGGTACGAACAAATAGATGAATAAAAGATATGCACAAAATATACAAGGAGAAACAAAAACAAGGAAAATAAATTTTATACAAACAGAGAATTGCCAATCTGTGTACTATATCTACCCATTTGTGCATCAAGGTATTATGTACCTTCTATTGTCATACACAAATACCACCTTAATTCACCAACTGGTAGCTCCTGTAGAGTTTTATTGCATCCAGTCACAGTTGCTTTGTCAATTTCTGTATACAGCTATTGTCTTTTAACAGACAGTAAGTTTTGAAACCAAAACCAGACATTTCATTTTGAATGTTAATACATGTATGCGTAATCAAATAATCTTTGTTGTGTAAAATCATGAAAATGTAAGAATCGTAAGTAAAATACACCAAAATAAAACAAAGAACACAGTATCACTTATACGAAACAGCAAAGTTATACCTTGATATACTTTAGCACAAATCTTCACCCAGGAAACAGAGGTTACTTTGATTAATATACATGATCTCGCTCCGTTTCAGAAAGAGCAGAGATAGGTGCTTTAATTAAATGTGTTACCAATCGTTTTGACATGGAGAGACGTCATGTGATTTTATTGTAGGATAGAATTCTGTTTTCTGGGTTTTATGTATCTATAAAATAAAAAAGTGGAAGCTCCACAGGTCGCTCAACATGATAAAAAATGAAAATGTTGCAGACTCGGGTTGAATGAGCCTGCTCATACACTTACAAAAATTGCATGAAAATTGGATAAAAAAAAGCATGAAAGAATGCACCTTATTTTGAAAATTATATAGCATGCATATACAAAAATCTATCCTTAAAGTTTCAATAAACCCTATTAGAGTTTAATTTTATTGACTCTCGACATCAACACTTTTTAGATGAACAGTTTCTGGATTTCTGGTCAAAACTAGGACCATCGTATAGAAAACTATCTAAGCACATGTAAGCAGTAACACGAGAGCTTATTTTCTGTCTTAGCTGTTTAAATTGTTTCTGGTTCCAACAAATATTATATGAAAACAACATAAAAGGTAGTTTAAACAAAAAGTGTATTATTGCATGCTTTATTATAAATATTACTATAATAGTAATAAAATTGCATCCGCCACGGAGCCTATGGAAGTATATATTGTTAAAAACCTACTTTCTTTCGTCCAATCAGATTTTTGTAACAACTATGCACATAGTTGAAGTTACAGTTCATGAGAAAAATATTTCCCTGCATCTTTTCAAAGTATATTGCTATAATTACGGATGAATTGCAAGTACTTCTTGACGACATGTTTACTTTATAACAATGTTGATAACAGTAAATCAAACCTATTAAAACAACATTGCACAAGTTTTCAAACAGCTAAATCATCTATTTTTTACGGCATGACTAACGCTTTTGAAACTTTTCTTCATATTTACCAGACTACGTGAGACTTTTCATACATGTATCTAGGTTCTGCCTAGGACTTAGAGAATCGGTTTTTAAAACATTTTTCAATTTGAGTTTTACAGAAATCTGAATGCATACCCCTTTAAAAGGCACAGTTGAGGTCCAGCGATTAGACTGTAGAATTTCCATTCATGGATCAATATTTGGTTTTAATTTTTGAAAATTAAGTAAATATATTTCACCACTTAGATGAAATTTCCATCTATATACTCGGCAACTGAAATTTGAATTATTTTTCGGTATACTAAGACATGTACTACGTTAATTTAACAGTATGTATGTGTTAATTAAATCAAAGAAGAAGTCAATTCTTTTTCCCTATATTATTCACTGATTTATTGAAGTCTGAACACAGTAAGTTTGTCTGACATCCATGACGTCACGATAAGTTTATCGTCTGATGCACGAAGACATAAATTGAGCGGTTGCTGTATTCCATCTCTTTCGGAGAGAAATACTCGTTGCTCAGTCCCGTCTTTTGATATCTGGTGTATATTATTAGAGTCTCTCCCACAAATGAACACATTTTCGTCCGGATCACGACACATTCCTAAGGGGCCAACCAAGTTGCTTTTTCTATATTTAGATAAAGGGATACCGGAAGTGGTGACACCTTGCACTAAATACGTGCCCCAGTCTGATACGAACATGGTGTCATCGTGTCCGTCAATAAACCATGGAGTATGAAATGGCTGACTTTGAACAGTTACAATACGACGTTTCGGTGTTCCGTTCGTATCTAGAATAATTACTTCCTTTATGTCACGTGACCAGCACGTAACGAATATTTGTTCATTACTGTAAGATACACCCCAACAGTTTTGCTCAAGAGTGACCGTCTCTTTCATCGAGATTCTGTGATGAAGACCAATGAAATGAAGTTGCTTGCGATCTGGAATGGTAACAACGGCACGTTCTGCATCAATTACGGCCACATCCCACGGCAGGGAGTGTAAAGTATGAGCAGATATACACTTGAACTTCTTATCAAACAGTTTCACCTTTTTATTTCCATTGTCACAAGCGAGCAGCTTCCCGTTGGGTAGAAACTCACAACCGGTAATACAGCATCTTTCTCTATCAAACGACAAGCCGGACAGACGGACAGATACCTCCTTCTCCTTTACTGCTACCTGAAAATATAACAACCGTATTTCGTGACACCTCATCAGCTCATAAATTTGTAAATTAAACTCGTGTATCTGAATTTAGATTCAATTGTAGAACATCATTATTTTTTCGTAGTATTTAGTTTAATGTATCTGTTTAAACATTCCCACAATTACAACAGGTATTGTCGGAAAGAAGTGCACTTTATTAATATCGTCTTCACTTATCTTCTTTACTTTATACTAGTATAATATATACAGTTTATATTATAGTCTATATACATGTAAATTGTTTCGTTGTACTTCTGTCATTGTGACCCATATTTGCGCATGTTTTTTTTTTTTTAAAGAAATAGGTCATACATAGCGGATGCTGGGAAGTGCTATTTAGTGCGATGTCAAGTGTCACGTCTCAGTTTGACAGACTAATTAATGATGTTTTACAATACACTGGTGCATGTTAAATATTTTCACGACAAGGTAGACAAAGCGCATTAACAATATTCACCTTATTTCTGTATGATCTGTCACATGAACATGGACGAGGGTATGTACAAGCTACGGTCTCCTTCTTCGTAACCTTCCAGAGTTTTTCAAAGTTGGTTAACGTTGCTAACATATCCGCTGAGGGCTCGAACTCGAACTGAACAATACTAGTTGACTTATGGAGATCTCGTACCATCGCTTCGTCGATTCGAAGCTGCTCGGTTGCTCCTTGTAGCTCATACACAACTGAATTTTCATTTGCTGTCATGCACTGCTCAAGAATGGTAATATAACTTTCAATATCTGCGATTTCTCTTTCAAGTTGATTTAAGTTTTGTTCTATTTTGTTCTTTTCCCGATTATACACAGCATCCATCTGAGATAATGCTTCTTTCTCTAGCTTATCAATGGCTTCTATAATTGTATTTTTATATTTCATTACAGAACGTAAAAATGTTCTCCGCGAATCTTTCAGTTGTTCAATGTAATTTTCATTTTCGGCTTTGACTTTGTTAAACCTTTCTCTAACCACTCTTAGTTCTTTCATTGCTTCACCGCATAAACTTGTTCTCATTTCTGGTGGGATTTCTGGAATGTGTTTTACATTTTCTTTACAATGGAAGTTGTGAACTTGCACACATACACTACAATAAATCTCATTATCTTTCAGACATATATAACACGGTTTTTCAACATGTTCTTTGCCACAAAGTTGAAAGCTGCCTAAACTTGTTGTTGATGTTTTCCGAGTATCTGTAGTGACAACTGACAAACTGTCTTTAGATGAATTCGCAGAGCTTTGGGGAAAATCGGTAGAGTTATTAGGATCATCATCATAAAATTCAATATTATCAAAGTCTAGTATATCCGGTAGGGAACACGATCTACGCGATCGAACTGTTGTTGCTTCCATAAATTTTCCTAAATCAATATTTCTTTGTTCATGTTCGTCCATAGACAATCTCACTTTTGGTTTGGCATCTGTAATATCTTCGCCCGCTGTAGTAATATCAGCCATTTCTTCCTCACAAACACTTCCTTCATTACATATAGAGCTGACCCCACTGTCAGTAGTCACTGTGGCAGTTGAAATTTTCCTGTTTTGCATGGTTTCGTCTGTTAAATCCATCACTCAGTTTTCAACTTCTTTCCTTTCTTCAAAATAGAATTAAAATTATATTTCAAGCTTTCAAATAACAATTATATAGTTACTCTAATGGCGATTACGTTTTGTTGTAATTAAATTTCAGATGTTTTTAAACACTTTATCCAAATCTCTTTTGATGATGAAAACATTTAAGTATATATCAAAATAAATGTATTAAATGTCCTACATAGGATTTTTTAACTTAACTTCCTTTATCGGAAAAAAAGCAAATTACTAATGTTAAACATCCGTCTCAGAATAAAGATTCTTGTATCTTGTATCCTGTACCGTTTTTTTTTTCTTTTCTCTTCACATCTACATGAAGTACTTGTTAAACCTCAATGCTTTTCATGATGACAATACGTTTTATCTTCCGAATCATTTAAACTTTAATCCTCTTAATGTCATCCGATATTTTCAACATTGTTTTATGAAATTTAAATCCCCGATGAGTAAAGTCTTTTAAAAACCCAAGAAATTATAGGAACAACAGATAAGTAAGATATCCAACAGAGACAGTATCACACTAATAATCTGATATATGCAGACTCTTGTCCGTGGAAGTGAATCACAAGAAAAACATGCAGTTATAATCAGCTGATTCCTTATCACTTGTTTTGGCCACTAACATGGAAACTGACCTGTAAAACCCACATACCTTTAGTCTTTATAATTGGAAAAGAGCAGGTGGCTGATCTCAGTTACACATATATACGCCAAACACAATAAATCCTTTTGAAACCTTATATTAAATGATTATTTGAAACAAGAAGATAAATTTCAAAATATCATGTCAGGAAATTGCATCACAGTGTCTGGCGTATTCACAGAGATCTTAATCACTGGACACGTAATTAATTCAAGCCGAAAGTTGAAATGTAATTGTACTGGTGAGATTGGGTAAAGTCCATCCTTGCATCCTGAAATATACAGAGACTGACATAAATATAATTGTTGCGATCTGTTATTATGCACGTACACATGAAAACTTATTAACACTTCCTTCTCCGCTGCTTTAATAATTTGCGTTCATAGCGGAAGTTTAACTTGACGCGATTTTCATTTTTTAGACAACAATATTTTTATGCAAATAAGAATAAATGATAAAACTTATATATAAGGAAAAAATGTGCAAATACGTACATACAGAAAGCTTAAAAAGCGGGGGCACTTGTTGTTATAGTCTGTATCCTCAAGTATTACACTAACTTACTGAGAGAAAAAAACTGATACCTTTGTAAACTTTAACAAATATTAACCATAGGCGTAGGAGCGGGGGGGGGGGGGGGGGGGCAGCGGGGGCCAGGCCCCCCAAAACTAGGAGAGGGAGGGGGGGGGCAAACTATAGTTCGGCCCCACCAATAGTTTGAAAAAGAGATATAACTTGCAGTCTAATATAACATTTACTTAGCAACATATAATTCTTTTCAACCTGATTTCTGATTTGCATTTGGCCTTCCCTTGTATTCTGACTTGTCTCAGACTCGGTTTGATTGAGTCTGTTCATGAGCAGTAATGGAAAATGCAACTTAGCACCGGCTTAAGCATGAGTATTCAGTCTTCAAATCTAAATGAGTTGAAATCAATGATCCCGAAGAATCAGAAAATAAAACAGCACTGAGATGAAGTCGGGGCGACTTTTTACGGCCACCACACAGCACTTAACACCCGCTGTTGTGAAGTAAATAAACAGCGAAATAATATTATAGTATGCGCATATGTTATGTATATTCTCAGAAAATTACTTATCTATAAGGCGCAAAGAGGAAACAATATATATGTACAGCTTACACATTAATCTATGTTTGTATGTAACGCATTGTTGGGAATAAGTACATGTATGTTTAAACCAAAATGTGTTTACAATTCAATGTTCACCACGCACAGGTTAGAAAAAGAATGAAAATACCACTGTTATCTGAATGGGTGTCCTTGATAAATTAATAAACCACTGGTGCGTAACATACATACCGAACAATTTTTCTAACTCCATACTTACATTTTTTTGTTCGAATATTGACATATTTCAATGAATATAATGATTGAATCTATATGAGCCGCGCCATGAGAAAACCAACATAATGGCTTTGCATGGATCCTGACCGGTCAGGATCCATGCTGTTCAGTAACGGTTTCTGTAAATACTATAGGCTGGTCTGGATCCATGCTGGTCGCAAAGCCACTGTGTTGGTTTTCTCATGGCGCGGCTCATATAATGATTGAATCTATATATTATTTAACGATCATTTTATGTCAATTAAACATATCAAGGACATTTAAGCAATAAGATGACTCGCATCATAAGTGTATAAATATGACTTATGATTTAGGATTGTCTTTAATATTGCAACTGTCACAGCAACGGAAAACATATATCTAAACATTTGCATATTTTGTGCGCATTGTCACACGACACAATACAACAGAGTTGAACTTTAGTTTATCATACCGCTTGAGTACAGTTGAGAATATGTTTATTTATAATACAACAATTTGTTCTTAGCTTACTGAAACAAATAATAAAAAAATGAAACTTATCCTCTCAGCCACTCATATACAAAACAAAATAATAAAATGAGCCGTGCCATGGGAAAACCAACATAGTGGGTATGCGACCAGCATGGATCCAGACCAGCCTGCGCATCCGCGCAGTCTGGTCAGGATCCATGCTGTTCGCTTTTAAAGCCTATTGGAATTGGAGAAACTGTAAGCGAACAGCATGGATCCTGACCAGACTGCGCGGATGCGCAGGCTGGTCTGGATCCATGCTGGTCGCAAAGCCACTATGTTGGTTTTCCCATGGCATGGCTCAAATAATATGAAGCCGAATAAACATATACACGAGATTTGTAGTGGCAGGTGTATTCTTAGAACCCATACAGTTACTTTTTGAGTTACGAGTTCAAACGTAAAATTTCGACTAAACAACATTCTTTGTGCAAACATAAATCAGGAACAGGATGTATAAAGCATACATACATGCAAAAAAGGTAAAACATCTTACATATGTATACGACCTTTACAGTTCGTATCTACAAACAAACTGATTTCTTTGTAAAACAAAGCATTACTTAGAAAGTTCTATAAAATTTCAATGAATGCAACAATGATACTTAAGAACAGCAAGTTAATACTATATACCGTTAAACTATCCAAGTATTTCATTTTTATTTAGCTCCAAACTACATCTGAATAACTAACATTTAACATGTGTTAATAAACATGTTCCTAAAGAATGCCATTTTAATATTTACATAAACGTCTGATATAATACACGCTGCATGACTAAAATGTGTTTTACAAAAAATATGCTCCCTAAGTGCACGCTGGAATATGAACGTAAATTACCACTCTTATTCAAATGGATGTCCTTGACAAATTTGTAAACTACTAGCGCATAACATATTCATTGATAAATTGCTCCCATTACACTTACAGTTTAAGTTCAGAAATGAAGACTGAAAAAAATCTAAATTGACAAAATTATCAATTTTAAGCAATTATCATAGTTGACAATAATAATAATAATATCAATGGATAACATATTTGACTATAGCAAGTCTATCATATGGTCCCATAAGATAGTGGTTTTAAAATCATATACTTGGTATGTAACATTGACAAAACTGAAAAATATTAATTGAAATAACATATTTTCAACAATCTAATCCTTTGTGACATAAACAGTATGTACTATGATAAAATGAATTTTATATATGGGTACAGAGAATTTATAATTATTATTATGAACCAATCACCACCACAATATACCAGTCAGACCACGGCAAAAACACCTGGCAGTACAAACGAGCCTGCATCCACTAACCCAATATGATTCGATTCGATGCTGCTTTATATACATGCCCAAACATGTACTACACATATTCGCACTGGTGCACATTTTAGACATTTATATCAAGTAACTGCTAGTGCATGAATAACACATATATCAGTTTGTGTTGTTTAAATTATATAGGGAAACGTCTTGTCATATTTTATTTGTCCTAACCTCCCCTTGTTTTAATTACGTTTAGATACACCGCCATAAAGCCTTCTATGATCAATAGCATAAGGTGCATATTTTAGGCAAAATACAAAGACATTCATGTCAAGTTTAAAGTGTTTTCCCAGCAATTAACGAAATACCAATTCCTACAAACCACACTTATCTGAAGTACTTTTTCTAATTGTTCATTCATACATAATATAGGATTTTCTACACCTCGGGTTTATTTTAGTCCTGTATAACAAAGTGTATTGTAATATAACAATTGAAAATATATATAAATAAATAGTTTCAATGACGCATGGTATTTAAGATCGAATCCCACCTCATATTTTTGAAGCACGGTACGTCATGCATGTTTGTTTGTCAAAAGTACTTAACTCTAAAATAACTGGTGACAGAGTTGTTTATTGTAAATTTCTACATAAGTAGCAACAATGCATAGAGGTTTCATCTGGAACAGACTCTGAGTCATATCAGTTTTAAATGATCAGAATAATTAATGTATTTCTAAACATTCACAGAATATGTAGCCGACATTCCAGTGCAAACGGAAAACCACAATCGTTGTAAATTAATTTTCCGCATAATGACAGATCCTTAAGTGATCCAAACGCTGTTCCCCCACCAAAAGGGGTTAAGAAAGTTGATCATCTTTCGAAAATTAATTTGCAAATACAGACCTTCACTTGAATAATCATTGGTGGTACTTGAATTAACAGCATGTCAAAACCCAAGACGAAGAAAGAAAAGCCACTAATAAAAAACTTAACTTTATTAAACTTAACTCAACCTGAAGACGCAGTTAAGATACATTTATTACATATTGAGGCGATAGTAATTATTGAGAGGTTACGAGATATGGTAGCGGACACGATTTTTTGTAAAGATATCTTGATATTTAACTTTTATGTAAAAACAATGACTTTGCTAAGATGTTAAGGTAGAGAATAATTTATTTAAAGTCACACATAAATATCCTCTAAAATGAAGAAATTGACGTTCAGTATGAGGAATGAACAGGCGGACGTAAGATGCTTGTCCTTAATTCAATCACTGCCGTGACAGAGTTTCTGAAAACCAGAAACATATACATGCAAGTAATTAAAAAGGGTGCAAAAATATAAAATGAATATACCTTTATATTGCAAATCCTAAGTCCGCAAAATGCATCGAGGTTAGAAACCAACGTTCATAATTATAAAACTACAACAACGACGAAACCTTTTTCATGGCTCAATTTATTTTACTGACACCTTAGTGTCACTTTGTATAGCAGTATATGAGGTTTTATGTCATCTAAATACCCCCGTCTCTTTTTCAAACATTTCGCATTTACTTTAAGCAAGTAAAGGACATTTGACCGAGATAAACATCACATTCTTTCAAAACTAGAGAAGTAATTGTTTGCTTATGCATATTTTATCATTTAAATGTAGGTTCAGTACAAGAGGGCATTCAAGCGAAGAAAATTCGTAATTTGTAAACATTTTGCATTGGTATATTTTTATTATAACATACAACAGAAAATTGACGACACGTGCAATATATATAAACAATGTATACGTAAGTATTATCATGGTATCTTGAACAATGATGCGATTACTTATTTATAAAAATAAAACAGAATTAGACAATTATACAACTGAATAACATGGGACAGGGGTAGATAAATTAAACTTTGAATTAAATTTTAGATAAAAAGAAATTTAAACATTAACGTAACAATAAATAGCACTATCACGACTGGTTATAAAAGTACACGATGAAGTACTAAACACCAATGGTATCAAAAACTGACTACAATTTTTATGCAAGCTTTAGGTAGTCACCAAAAATAAGCCTTATTTGTCTCAGTAATCAGGCTTAATCTTTAAT
Source organism: Mercenaria mercenaria (assembly GCF_021730395.1). Taxonomy (NCBI): domain Eukaryota; kingdom Metazoa; phylum Mollusca; class Bivalvia; order Venerida; family Veneridae; genus Mercenaria; species Mercenaria mercenaria. The sequence continues at coordinate 66,433,719 of NC_069372.1, forward strand.
CATATGAGCCGCGCCATGAGAAAACCAACATAGTGGCTTTGCGACCAGCATGGATCCAGATCAGCCATCCGCGCAGTCTGGTCAGGATCCATGCTGCCTATAGAAATTAGAGAAACCGTTAGCGAACAGCATGGATCCTGACCAGACTACGCGGATGCGCAGGCTGGTCTCGATCCATGCTGGTCGCAAAGCCACTATGCTGGTTTTCCCACGGCGCGTCTCATATATTCTTTTGATTAATTTAATCATACTTAGTTCAGTAATAAACAAAATATATCCTGCAATTATGAATATCTTATGTCTTATTTATTATTCTTTAATGATTGTTGTAAAAAGATTACTTTGAATTTGTACGAGGTGGACATTTAAATAACTATATACATATAGTAATTCACTTGTTATAGGACTGGCGCTCAGCATTAAGAGGGTAATACTAGGGCTGGTCAGCCCGGTGTCAGTATAATATGACTGGGTGGGGTATCATGTAACGGGCCTATGGCATGATATATCAGTGAGGCAGCACAATACAGTTGGGCGTAGTTTATACGGCTGAAAATTGTTAAAAGAAAAGCTAATTCCGGACGCATACACGCACGCACGTACACAGTCATAGACAAAGGGTTTTAATTAGGTCTGTGAAACAACACATTAGAATGTGGCCAAGCATTCCCCCAGCTCAATATTTGTCCAAGGTGCTACTGTGTTTTTTTAACATAATGTTTAAACTGAGTTCGTTTTAAAATGGATAATTTCCGTCTAATTGTTATGCAATTTACGCCAATGAATTTATTAATTTTGAACTTTACGGACATTGCTAAAAGAGAGATTCTGTATGCCTTTGTCAAATTAAGCAAGAGGATTTTATCTGAAGAAAATAGACCTACATTTCAAACGAACAGTTTGAAATTGAGCGACCTATGGGTGTCCACCTTTTTCTACTGTATCCCCTATATTTAGGATGCCTGCCCGAAAACGTTTAGAACGGTGAAAGAACGCATTCATAATAAGCAATGTTAAACAATCCTCTGCAATGTTAACAGTACTGCACTGTTGAAAGAATAAATGACTTCCACAGTTACGTGTTAAATCCTGTCGTACTCGTTCCTTTCCTTGAATAAATATAAGATTAATTAATTACTATAAAAGTATGAAGACGTTAGACAGAACGCAACCGATCAAATTAATAGTGGACTCAGGTTGATGTAGTCTATTCATAGGACGTAATGAGGTTGAGAGCCTGAGGTGAAAAGGCAAGACATAGACGTGAAGTAAATACAACATTTTGTAGAAATGAAATTATCATACACTTGAAGGTAAGTTATACATAGTTTTATGCTGTCCGTTGTACAAGAGCATACGTGAAAGATTAATTCTAAGTTCATATCATCAACCGCTATTAGCTGATGTTCAGATTTATTCAGTATAGAAAATCCTGTAAGACAATTTGACCTCGAAATATGTATTTATTTTCGTCCGTATAAGGTTCTGTCAGTAGAGAACAGGTTTCTCATGTTCTATTTTAAGTAACGTAGTTACTATGTAATGGCCTAACGGTTCGTTGTGGTCATTTGAAGTTTTGACGGACTACGTACAAGATATATCAACCCACCCTTTGTGCTTTTTGCCTATCAGTTGTGTACATATTCTAACTGTATTTTTTCTTTTGCAGACTGGCGATTTTTGTTGCCTGTTTCATGTTTTAAAAGAGAGAAAGAAGTGTGCTTTGCGCAGGAATTTCACAATGTGTGTATAACTTAGAACATGGACTGGAGAGCGTGGAATAGTTCCGAACAGTTTAATTAATTGGAAAATCATTAATTCCAATTATGTTTTTTCCAGTATATAATGTAAGTAACTGTGAATGTCCCAAGTTAAAAAGGGGCTATTTTTGTGGAACTATTTTGTGTGACAGAGGTTCATTGAAATGATGTATTATGAAATGTTTATGAAATACAGAGTAATCCGTCATACCACTCCTATATTGTGTTCAGTGGTTTTTCTAGTAGAATCTGGTAGTCAAGATATTAAATGATTTATGTTTGGCTGAACGCAATGAAAGAATACATAAGACCAATTATCCATGCTAGTAAGATTCCTTCTCCATTTTCGAATTTTACGCCTAGGACATAATGGCCGTGTTATACTGTATACTACTAATAGTTGAAATGACAACGGGTGACATTCTTTGTATTATGTATATAATGGAAAACATGTGATGACACTTTATTGTAAATACGTTGTTGCCTTTCGGACAAGAATGGATCTTTTCAGATTTGATTGAAGAATGTGTCCACGAAAACATTTACTAAGTGTTTTCTGATACTGCTGTATACAATTGTTATGTATGTATTAAGCAAACAGCACATCTTCTGTTTACGTATATTTATATTAACGCTCATAATTGAACTCGATCTGTAGTTTACATTTATGTAAAAAGTGTTATGGAAATGAGAGGAAGGCTACGCAGAATGACGAAACACAAAATAAATAATACAACAAACACAACAACACTTGCATGGAATTTTAATTTACTACAACAAAAATGTCCCAATTTATTTAATTTTAATTACGCATCAGAATGATCAAACAACGAGTCATATGATTCGATAAAAAACTAACAAGGTTGACAGGCTAGACCTGTTGTGGTTTCTCGGTCCTCTCTGTACAGTGTACAGAATTTAACCGGCGAAGGGTATCGATTACTTAAGACATCTCAACTGTTCTTAATAAACCTAATGGCAATAAATAACATATTTACGGGATTAACAGCCACCATTTACTAAGGGATGAAACCCCAGAAGAATGAATACAAATACTTTTTAAACGTTACTGTATAAAGAACAGACAAACCATCTCTCTATTGTGTTACTAACGCTTTTGAAGCCGTCCTACATATTTGAAAAAAATACTGCTTAAACACTTCCTAGAAATTTTTATTTCTAAAATGAACTACTGTTAAGTTTGACTTTTACAGACATCGTGTGGCAGGCGCATGTTATAGGCACAGTTTAGGTACAGCACTGCGACAGATATGGATTACGCTTATTTCTAATTTTGTTACTCTAGTAAATTATGTACACATGATAGTTCGACACTGACAAGAATTTTCGACAGCATTCTTATACTCGGAACCTGTAAGTTTTAGTTCCTTTCGACATATTTGGATATAAATAGTTTTCATTTCGTATCATTGACGTATAAATTATCAATAAAACATTACTTAAACAGCGTATTAGTACCATATCCAATCAAAATTATTAAGACATTGTCATTCTCTTCTTTTCACTGATTTACTGTAGTCTGAACACAGACAGTTTGTCTGACATCCATGACGTCACGATAAGTTTATCGTCTGATGCACGAAGACATACATTGAGCGGCTGTTGTATGCCGTCTCTTTCAGTAAGAAATACTCGTTGCTCTGTCCCGTCTTTTGATATCTGGTGTATATTATTTGAGTCTCTCCCACAAATGAACACATTTTCGTCCGGATCACGACACATTCCTAAGGGACCAACCAAATTGCTCTTTCTATACTTGGATAAGGCGATACCGGAAGTGGTCACACCTTGCACTAAATACGTGCCCCAGTCTGATACGAACATGGTGTCATCGTGTCCGTCAATAAACCACGGAGTATGAAAAGGTTGGTTTTGAACAGTTACAATACGATTCTTTGGCGTTCCATTTATATCTAGAATAATTACTTCCTTTCTGTCACGTGACCAGCACGTAACGAATATTTGTTCATTACTGTAAGATACACCCCAACAGTTTTGCTCAAGAGTGACCGTCTCTTTCATCGAGATTCTGTGATGAAGACCAATGAAATGAAGTTGCTTGCGATCTGGAATGGTAACAACGGCACGTTCTGCATCAATTACGGCCACATCCCACGGCAGGGAGTGTAAAGTATGAGCAGATATACACTTGAACTTCTTATCAAACAGCTTCACCTTTTTATTTCCATTGTCGCAAAGGAGCAGGTTCCCGTTGGGTAGAAACTCACAACCGGTAATACAGCATCTTTCTCTGTCAAACGACCAGCCGGACAGACGGACAGATACATCTTTCTCTTTTACTGCTACCTGAAAATATAAATATTATATGATATAAAATACAATCAACTCATAAAAATATATAAATGCTTGAAAGATTTCGAACTAATCTGATTTGCATCATAACTTTTTTCTGCGTCTACAAAGACACTTTTCTAGCATTTTCACGTCCCGCTCGGAGTCGGACAAAGTCTGGCTGATTATTAGATGATACGTTCTGCTAAAATTAGGTCATTCATATCAAACGCTGTAAAATGCTTTTTAGTGCGATGTTCAGTTTGAAAGACTAATTATAAACGCCGAGCAATATAACAGTGTTTGTTATAGAGACAGTCTAAGTACATCAACAATATTCACCTTATTTCTGTATGATTTGTCACATGAACAAGGACGAGGGTATGTACAGGATAAAGTCTCTTTCTTTTCAACCTTCCAGTGCTTTTCAAAGTTGGTTAACGTTGCTAGTATATCCGCTGAGGGCTCGAACTCGAATTGAACGATACTAGTTGACTTATGGAGATCTCGTACCATCGCTTCGTCTATTCGAAGCTGTTCGGTTGCTCCTTGCAGTTCATACACAACTGAATTTTCACTGGTTTTCATGCACTGTTCAAGAATGGTAATATAACTTTCAATATTTGCAATTTCTCTATCTAGTTGATCTAAGTTTTCTTCTAACCTGATCTTTTCCTGATTATAAATCAAATCCATTTGAGATAACGCTTCTTTCTCTAGCTTATCAATGACTTCTATAATTGTATTTTTATACTTCATCACGGAATGTATGAATGTTTCTCGTGAATCGTTTAGATGTTCAACGGAATGCTCATTTTCGGCTTTGACGTTTTTAAACCTTTCTCTCATCACTGTTAGTTCTTTCATTGCTTCATCGCATAAACTAGTTCTCATTTCTGGTGGGATTTCGGGAATGTGCTTTACGTTTTCTTTACAATGGAAGTTGTGAACTTGCACACAGACACTACAATAAATATCATTATCTTTCAGACATATATAACACGGTTTTTCAACATGTTCTTTGCCACAAAGTTGAAAGCTGCCCAAACTTGTTGTTGATGTTTTCCGAGTATCTGTGGTGACAACTGACAAATTATCTCTAGATGAATTCGCAGAGCTTTGGGGAAAACCCTTCAAATTGTTAGAATCTTCTTCATAGAATTCAATATTGTCAAAGTCTAGTATATCCGGTAGCGAACACGATCTACGCGATCGAACTGTTGCTTCCATAAATTTACCTAAATCCATATTTCTCTGCCCATGTTCGTCTATAGATAATCTCACTTTTGGTTTGACATCTTGAATGTCTGGGATGTCTTTGGCCGCTGTGGTGATATCTGGTATTTCGTCCTCGCACACATTTTCTTCGTTACTTATAGAACTGACCCCACTGTCTGTAGCCACTGTGACAGTTGACATTTTCCTGTCTTGCATGCTTTCGTCTATTAGATCCATCGCTCGATTTTCAACTCCTTTTTGTCCATCAAATTAGAAAGATATCAGTAACTAGTATTTCCAGTTACCGAATATAAAAGTTGTAAGTATTTATAAAAGTTGTAAGTATTTATAAAAGTTGTAAATATTATAAATGAATGTATCCTGAAAGATCTCTATCGTAATAACCGAAAATCAAATGATCGCAGATGAAAACGTTTTAATATGATTCAAACCTGTTCCGATGATACATGATTAAAGGACGCATTAAAATCCAGGTATTAAATGTTTTATATAAGATTATTTTCCTTCTTATCTCGACCGGTTTAACATTTTTCTTTCCTCCGTGATAAATAAAATGGTATAAGTTTTCACATTGTATTCACAATACATGTTTCGGATAACTTAAATGCTAAACTTGATATTTATGTATGATAAACCTGTTTCATCTTCCAATTCAGCTAAACTTTAATCCTTTACTGTCATCAGATAGTAAACGATAACATTTTCAAATTAGTTTTTGGTTTTAGTCTGGTATATATCATTTCAGAGTGCATATGTTGTTCGATACTAGAATTCCGGATGAGTAACTACTGTTGACTATCAAGAAATTGTAGAAAGACCATCAACAATCCATTAATTATCAGCTGATTCATTATCTCATGTATCGTTGGTTTATTGCCGCAAAATGGACACTGACCCATTTAACTCGAACATTTGTATTTTTGATAACTGGTCAAGAGCAGGTGCCTTGTTTCAGTTGTATATATTCTTGTTGAATAGAATAAATACTTCCGAAATATGATATTAAATGGAAACCCCTAAGCAACACGATCTAATCAGGAAATTGCATGTAAATGTAATCACTCCAGAGTGCCAGACGCATTCACGTAGATCTGAAATACTGCAAGTAATCAATTCCAAGCGAACGGTTGCACTGGGTAAGTTCAAGGATGCGAGCTGAAATATAAAGAGACTGACATCAGACACGAGATATCAAATTTAAAACATCTTTTATTGTAAACTAAATTCTCCTTAAAAAAACCACCCATATAGTTGATCAAATGTCGACACTGCTGTTTGTTTTGAGCCCATTGACAACTGAATTTACTGACCCAAATTAAAAATATATAAATATTTGAAACCTATCTAACCAGCCGCTTATAAGGAAGTAAATGTCAAAAGTTATGACATACACGAATTCAGTTGATATGATATTGGGAGTGATTAGAGCGCAGGGTATGATAAGAAGGCATATACTTCCTTTAACCCTTACCATTCTAAATTTCAGTAATGGACTGGTCCATCTTCCATTTTAGGCAGTACCATTTACCATTTGAAGGGGTGTTTACTGAAAACTTACTGACTGAATAGCGAACAGTGCAGACCATGATCAGACTGCACGGATGTGCAGGCTGATCTTGGTCTACACTGGTCGCAAAGGCAGAATCAATCGTATCCATCATGGTAAGGTAGTTTTCTCGCTGTTTTAACTCATTTGCGTTTTCTTTGCGGAAGTTTAAATGCAAGTTACGACAAAACAACATTCTTTGTACAAACATGAATAAGGAAAATATTGTATGAATATATACAAACAGTTCGCAGCACGATATATACGAGTTAGAATTTAAACGTCGGTTTCTTCTTTCACGTGTTTATATAATATACATACTGAGATGTTAATATGAAGTAAGGCAATGCCTCAATCGGGAATCGTTACAGTCCATCAGCTTGCCCAGAAATATGCGTTTGTATCAATTTAAAGGTAGATTTTGGAATTAAAAAAAAACAATACTGGTACTGATGATAAACTCGAACAGAAAATAAGTTTTTTTACCTGTAACTTTTTTATTTCTGCAATGAAATCAATGGTCGGTATCAAAATAAAGCTTAACCTTTGCTGAAAACTTTACATAATTCAAATCTATATTAGTAAGCAAACTCACAGGAAGTGAGGACCGAAAGGGTATGTAAAAAGGGGACTGTATGAGCGTTGACTGATGTATAATTCGAACACTTGTCATTTACAAAATGTTCTTGTATATTATATTGAACTTTCCGAAAGATGCAACAGTCATTCCTGATCAAGTAATGAAAGTTAACAATGTCAGCCTCATGTTTCGACAGTGAGCATGCGCAAAAAACAGCCCTCTTCCCCAGTAATTTTGGATAATATTTTTTATACAAATTTACTAAGTCATTTATTTATACAGAATATTTACCAATTTTGTTTTTGTTTACACAGTTGGTGTTGGAAGTGGAAACTATTGATGGTGTGTTCAATTTTATAAATAACCGATTGCAATCGAATATTTCCAAGGTGGTCGACTTTATCATCTGTCCGGGTTTATCATCAGTACCAGTGCTGCACATATTTGTACTTATGTGCAAGACGTTGCGGTTCTGACAAGTTATGTGGACGCTTATTACGTACAAGGAAAAAGCGTATTCTTCCAAAAAATCCGAAGTCAGAAACTCTCTGCACGTGCCGGAAGACCACTTTTTTTTAATTCGATAGTATATCTCATCCGGTATATATCGCATGTTACCGTAGAGGGATCGATCCCGATTTTCGTCGCAAATCATGTTAATATAAACTTGGAAAAAACACATAGAATAACCTGCCACTTTTTTTTAATTCGATAGTATATCTCATCCGGTATATATCGCATGTTACCGTAGAGGGATCGATCACGATTTTCGTCGCAAATCATGTTAATATAAACTTGGAAAAAAACACATAGAATAACCTGGCAGCTGAGTTGTTCAGATTGATATAATTAAAATTATGACTTGATACGAGTTTATCACATTTTTGACGTCGTGGGGGTGAAATAAAGCCATTATATAAATAGTGTAATAAAGCTGTAACGATGACGTCATTTTAGTATAGGAGACGTTATTCGAATTGACTGGCAAGACGAAACTTTTGATGTTTCAGTAGAAAAGTTCAATGAAAAAGAAATTTCACATATGAAAAGACACTATTGTAATATTCTTATTTATACTGTGACATTCGTTGTAGAAGAGCTGTACTTGAGATATCAACGACCTTTCAGTTTTGTCATCTCACGTAACTTCATAACAAAGAGTTAAAGAAAGAAAGATACTGACATTAAATAAAAAGCAGGTTGGATTATAACTATTTCTAATATATCAAAACTTTAACCATGATTAATTACCTTTTAAATTTCAGTTAATTCCTTTGTAGTTAGGTTCACCACAGCTTAATTACACACTCTCGTTAGAAACACGTGTTTTCACTTAATAAACATTTCTGTATAATTTCAGCTTATTAACCAACAATCCTTTTAACGTTTAACATTATATTCGTTACATGACTAAAAATATGTTTAACACAAAATATGCTACTTAAATACTCGTTGCAGGAAGAGTGTATATCTTTAAAAAGTGTTTTACCACTGTCATTCAAATAGATGTCCTTGTCAATTAATAGAATACCACACGTAATTTATTCATTGATAAATCGTCAACATCAAATCTATTATTCAAGCTCAGAAGTTATATGTGAATCTTCTTCAGGTTCACGTTTGATTTTAGTTAGATACTGAAATATTTCAGTGATTTATATATGGTTATTTTTCAAATATATTTTTCACTGATATGAATCTAAAAAAAGGAAATGCACACGTGTTTGTTTTACGTCAAAAATGAAATGTCCTTCATCCATGCATGAACACCAGATAACGTGAAATTATTGTATCCGATGTGCACTTGGTGAGAAAGCTATAATGAAACAAATAAATACACTATATATGTTTCTATTTTTCCTCACCTCCCACCGTTTTTCCGTTTACACTGACGTACATGATGTAGGATGCAGAAATAAGGTGCATGATTTAGATAAAAAACAAAAAAGTACAAATTAATACTGTTTAAATGTCTTTTTTTTATCAATCAAGGCAATGGCGATCTTATCTCTAATTGTCCATTCATACATTTAAATATAGGATTTTCTATACTGCGGATGCGGAAGTGTTGTGGTCGTACGGAACATAGTGTATTACAATGTAACACATTTAATGGTAAATCCCACATGCAAAAATAAAGAGCACAGTTTAGATAAAATACTTTAAAAAAGAAGGTTCAAGTGTTTTTTTAGCAGTTAAGGAAATATCAATATGTACAAACCTCTCGTATCTGAAGTATTCATTCTAATTGCCCATACAAATTCTACACTACGGATGTGTTTTGTGCGCACAGGACAAAGCGTATATAAATATATACAACAATGGTTATCATGAGACATAACATTTAATAGTAAATTTGAAATACAGTCATTTGTTTATGTAAGTTCAATCACGAACTGAAAACAATACTTAGGACTATAGTAACGTATTAGCAACACTTAGAGTCACAGCGCAATTTCTAAATATTCATTACATCTATGTACAACGATTCAATCAGAAGACTACAACTAACGTAATATTAATCTTAGTTTCAAATACGTACAACAGAAAAACTACAAAACATCTGAGCTGTATAACTAAACTATCACTAACTGGGATTAATACCATAGCTAAAACATTATAATGGTAATAAATGATACTCACTGTATCTTCCTGAATACTACTCACTGCGGCTTTAATGTTTCTATCTCTGAGATAATTTTATCTATATTCAAGAAAGTTACAGTTCTTGTACTTTTCAGTTAATTTTATCTATCATTATATCTAGGTACATGGAATTTCCATCATTGGCTTTAAAATTATTGTCTTAAATCGTAAGTACAAAAAGTTTTGGGTTTTTTTTAATTAAAAAAATGCAATAAATAGTCATAACAGAGTTGTTGTTTTTCTGGTCTTCCTTTTCGTTCATTGTCATCATTCACTTTACTGGAGTCAAATTTATTTCTTTAAAAATTATTGAAAGGAAGCAAAAAAGGGCAGATGGCTTTCCCGTATTGCATTCAGTGTTGTTACATTTTTGCCCTTTGGGATATGAGTCCATTAATGATGTGTAATAGAGTTCGATTAGCCGTGTGGGACGTGAGATTGTTGCATATTTCATTCCTTCATGGCAGAAATCAAACCGGTCTGATTATTCTGCTTGGTTGCATTCTTTGCTTTCAAAGGATCTTTTTACATATTTTATTATTTATCATTATCCATGCATTATTTTTTACGTCTTTCAATTTCTCTTTATGATAATGTATCACTGTATCAAGTTATATCAAAATCCATTCAGTGGAATTAATGTCATTCACTCCAATACTGAAAGTGAGAAAAAAGGGAGACAACTTTGGACTAAAATCAGATATGGGATTTGTTATATTCACTTTTCTTTCTCTGTGACAAGTTATATTCAATTCCCTTCAGTAAAGTCAAAGTTATTTTTAAATTTTTAGAAAGAGTGCTAAAAGAGAGATGTCTTTATCATTATTCAGGATAGAGTTATGGTTACTGTGCCTCTCAGACCATCTTCAAACTGTTACATTAAATTCCCTTTCATTCTCTTAAATATCAAAAATGTGTAAAATTGGAAAGTTTTTGCAAGAAACATGAAGACATAGATATGGGGTTTGTTATCTCAATACAGGTTTATACAAAATTCCAATGAAATACCTCTATTTGGTTTCACAGCTATTTAAGGAAGACAATTACTTTGCCCATAACCACATTGAAAGACCGAAAGGGGTATAATTTTGTCAAACTAAAACACTGAGTTCGCGAAGAATTTGACTTGAAATATGTGTTGTTGCATTATGATCCAACATTGAAAAATGATGCATAGGCTTTACTAAAGGAAATATCACTTTATGACATGTTTGGTTTTAGAATGTATTACTGAATTATAAATTCCACATTGTGAAAGATGCGTAGGTTTCATTGGAAGGACTTTTTGCAAAGTGCAAAACTGGAAATAATCCTGTCAAAAATAAAAGTCAGAATTATGGGACCTCGAACATAAACTTACCTTATGACCCTTACAACCTGTTTTGAAGTCCAATGCAACGCCTTCATTGTTTTCAGAGATTTTAAATAAATCAACTTTTTTGCTTTATTTTCTAGGTAAAGCGTATTGTTCCGCTTTCATTAATACACGGATACAAATATTTGTAACGTAATGTTCCCATTATATCAATACACCAAAACAATCAAGAAACCTATTAAATTAATGAGTCACATCAAAGTCTCATTTTACGACACCTAGTCAAGTTAAATGTCTATGCAAAGTTTTGAGAAGACAAACCGTTGAACATTTTTGTGAAGATACTTTATGTACCAGTTGTTTTAGGGGTGAAGGAGTCTTAGCAGCGGAATTGCTATGCAGAAACAAACTTGTTTTATTCTCCCACAACACTAACATTTTACTGGTTAAAAAGTGGTCACATGTTGACACCCTATATGTCCGTATTTTCATGCCCAGTAAAGATAGAATTAAGCGTTCGATTAAAACCATGCAATTATTGGGTTCGTTAGTGACCCTTCACGTAAATATGTTGTCAGTATGATTAATATGGGGACTCGGCTCTTTCCAGTCCCTTCACATTTTTCATTCTGACCCTGACGTTCAATAATAAGATTATTATATCGATACGTCTGAAACGTGTAACAATTCACATAAAATTTATGCTAAAACGAGAAAATACGAAGTCGTAGTGAAGTTAGAGAGATGCATTTATCATAGTAGGGGCAAAACACTATTACCTTACCCATGCACCGCCAGAAAGGGTTCATATAAACAAAACCCAACGTTGACCGTTATATTTAGTGCATTTAGATCAGGATATACCACATTCAGAATTCTTATAAATCAATGAAACGCGCTAGTAATTCTTGGATGATTTGCAAGAAGACCCAATGCGGTTTGCACCCATCTAAACGCATAAAATAACACTTGCTCGGTTATGTGTACATTCTTAAAGTAGTCTGGTACCAAAGTAAGTCGTTTCTTCCGCGAGTATCAGAAAATTGAAATAAGTATCGGACAACAGTTACTGATCTTCACAATATCTAGAGAGAACAGCCCGTAAAATTGTTCGATGAAAATACAGTTTATGATTTTAATTTAAGATACATTTTTGTCCAATGATAAATCTCATGGTCATGACGATTCAGTTTTTAGCTGTTATTTAATATTGCTTTTTTAAATTTTGGTTTTCATTTCTTAAAGTAGTTTTTTGAATGGCGCCATTCTACGATCCCAGATCGCTCGTGCAATCTCGCGGAAAAGGGAAAATTGTTAATGCGAAAATAAACGTGTTTTTTTTTCGTTCTATACAAAACGCATAATTGTAAATATTTTTAGATAAAAGTTAAAAACAAATGAAAAACACTTTAGAATATATATACCTATATATGTAGTGAATCCCAAGTTCAATATACAGATTTAGATCAACAAACTAACACTTTTATGTCATGAAACTACAAAAATGACGAAACTTTATACGTGGCTCAGTTTATTATACTGACACTTCAGTGTCAGTATGTGAACTTTTATGTCATCTTACATGTCTCATTTGTTTTGTTCAAGTATAGGACATTTGATCGAGATAAACACCGGGGAAGTAATTGTTTGTTGAATCATATTATATATTTCATTACCTAAATGTAGGTACAGTACAAAGAGGTATTCAAGCGAGGTAAATTCGTAATTTAAAAATGTAAATTGTTATCAGCTTATGAAAGAAGATTTTTAAAGTACGATACAGATTATAGTTATAATATCGCAGCATACGAATGAAATATAACACAGTTGACAGACAAAATTAATGGAGATTCATTTCCAAATATGCATTGCATGCAAACATATATTAATGCCATAGGATTGAGGAGTAAGATATAAGCTTGTAGTTTGTACAGCGCTTTTGAACGTTTATTTTATAGACGCAAAAAGTCTGGTAAATAATAATAATAAGTATTCATTAAAACCTCTTTCCAATATATTAAAAACAAGAGGACCATGATGGTCCTGAATCGCTCACCTGTCCCCACACAACCCTGTTTTGAACTGAGTATGGCATCGTTTTTTCTATTATTTGACATAGTGACCTAGTTTTTGAGCTCATGTGACCCAGTTTTGAACTTGACCTAGATATCATCAAGATAAAAATTCCGACCAATTTTCATGAGGATCCATTGAAAAATATGGCCTCTAGAGAGGTCACAAGGTTTTTCTATTATTTGACCTAATGACCTAGTTTTTGAAGGAACGTGACCCAGTTTTGAACTTGACCTAGATATCATCAAGATGAACATTCAGACCAATTTTCATGAAGATCCATTTAAAAGTATGGCCTCTAGAGAGGTCACAAGGTTTTTCTATTTTTAAACCTACTGACCTAGTTTTTGAACGCAGTTGACCCAGTTTCAAAACTGACCTAGACATCGTTAAGATGAATATTCAGACCAAAATACATACAGATACCTTAACAAATATGGCCTCTAGAGAGGTCACAAGGTTTTTCTATTATTTGATCTAATGACCTAGTTTTTAAAGGAACGTAAGCCAGTTTTAAACTTAATCTAGATATCATCAAGATGAACATTTAGACCAATTTTCATGAAGATTCATTGAAAAGTATGGCCTCTAGAGAGGTCACAAGGTTTTTCTATTTTTAAACCTACTGACCTAGTTTTTGACCGCAGTTGACCCAGTTTCAAACTTGACCTAGATATCATCAAGATAAACAATCAGACCAACTTTCATACAGATCCCATAAAAATATGGCCTCTAGACAGGTCACAAGGTTTTTCTATTACTTGACCTAATGACCTAGTTTTTGATGGCACGTAACCCAGTTTAAAACTTGACCTAGATATCATCAAGATAAACATTCTGACTAACTTTCATGAAGATCCATTGAAAAGTATGGCCTCTAGAGAGGTCACAAGGTTTTTCTATTTTTAGACCGACTGACCAAGTTTTGGACCGCACATAACCCAGTTTCGAACTTGACCTCGACATCATCAAGAGAACATTCTGACCAACTTTCATAAAGATCCCATGAAAAATGTGACCTCTAGAGTGGTCACAAGCAAAAGTTTACGGACACACGGACGCACGCACGGACGACGGACGCTGCGCGATCACAAAGGCTCACCTTGTCACTTTGTGACATGTGAGCTGATAATAAATATTTAATTTAAACAAACTTTTCAAAATAATTGCAAAATATTACATATATGATGTTGTAAGCAGTAGCTCTAACCAGGTGATATAGTACTGTATAACAAAACTGTAGAACATCAGACATACATTTAGAGAGAAAGGAGAGAACGATACTTATTGTTGTACTAGAAATTATTTAAATATTATTTCAATATCTAGTGAATAATAGATTGAATCTATTAGAGCAATCAGACATAAATAAATATAAACATGATACAACGTTAAGATTCAGAGAAGAGCGAGCGATACTTTTTATTATTCTAGAAATGATTTTAAATTATTTGATATAAATTCTGTACTTTTCTGTACAAGTGAATAATTCATCAAAGAGAGCTGTTAGGAAAAGGAAAGGAGATGGTCACATTATAACCGAGACTGAAGTAGGTTCGCAGTCGATTTGTGTTTATTTCAGTTAGGCTGGTTATTTAACTTTTGGGGTTGAACTTGTTCTTGAACTTTTGGCGGTGGAATAATTTAGTATGCAAGGAAATAAAACACAGAAAAAAGTCCTAAAAATACCATGGCACATTTTTGAGATTTAGAATTAACATCTAATACGTATAAATGTCGTCTCTGTGGACCACATGCTGCATTGTTCTACTACTGGTATACTTTAGCATAACAATTTGCTTTGAAAATCAGAAACAAAAGATATTTTAAGATTTCTAGCAAGTACCTGTCCGCTACGTTTAGTATTTTGCGAGAACTACAGTGTGTTCTAAGTCGTGTATGCATGATTTGAAGTGTCCGAGCTCCAATATTGTAATATTCAGGAATGTTTGCAGTTAAACCTTTTATTCTGTTTTTGAAAATAGCTATACCCTCGGAGTATAAGTTAGCAAATGTGTAAGAACCTCAAATTACAGACTTAGAACACACTGTAGTTCTCGCAAAGCAATAAAAGGGAACCAATAATAGACTCTTGCGGGACACCAGGAAAGATAAGAACAGTATCGGAAGAAACTCCAGGTAACACACTTTTTTTATTTACCATTTGAAAAGTAATCATTAAACCACAAAAAGTGCTGACAAGAAATTCCTGTTGCATTAAGATTATGCAGAAGGCCTCCACGTCAGACTCTGTCAAAAGCTTCAAATGGATCTCGTCACGAGCTTTGCAGAATGTATTATATATAGTAACTTTAGTTTAATTAACGTCCAGTCCCCAGAAATAAAATCAGATTGCAAAGAAGTTATAACAGTATTAGAAACAAGAAAGTTGGATGCATGTTTACTAATAGTTTTTCCCCCATCACATTGCTAATTGCACTAAGCAATGAAACTGGTCTGTATTTGAGGTTCTTAAGCATAAATTTTGCTAACTTTCACTCCGAGGGTACTTTGCCAATCGATACGAGTAGTTGAAAAAGTCACAGAGGGCTTGGTTAATTCTTTAGATGATTCTTTAAGAACGTTATTGTTATTTTTCTACTCATATATTGATTGCATTCAATAAATAAACAATGTTGATTATTCATCTCTTAATTTGTAGCTCTTCATATGTACAAAACATGAACAGTTTTACTTAATTTTTAAATTAATTTTTGTTAACCTAACTTTCAGTAGTCTTTTTAATCATCAAATATTGGAGAATAATGCTTTTCATTGAACAATGGAAACAGTATCTGTATAAATCAATAAATTCTGAGCCTGCCCGCTTAGATCAGTAGCGAGAGATGAGTTCTGAATTACTTTCACTGGTATGCGTATCAGTTTTCTGGCGCTGCCTCTCAGTCAGGTAGGTTTGTTAGGCAAGTGCCCAAAACATGTTCGAAGGCTCCTGTAACACCAAACACTTGTCAACAGCCTGAAACTCGCCTTTCTTGACAAAGACAGCATTGTCGTTGCTTAGGTCCTTTAAATAAAAGAAAAGATACAAATGAATATTAAATGCATTAATCAGATAATAAAATCTTGAAATTATGAAATATTGTTCTTTAAAATATTACCATTATTCAAATGAAGTCATTACTGAAAACTGTAGGCTAGGTATCATTTTATTGTGAACCTTAAAATCAATATCATGATTGTTTGGAACTATCGCAGAAGTTGAGGTGTGAGGAAGTATGTTTCCCCTGTTATTATTATCCTGAAATTTATTTTCTCCATAGATGTATTAAGCTCATTTTCATTGTTATGGGTAGTGCCTCTCTTCATTTTTCAGGAATCATTTTGACATATAAAGTGCCTTAATATTTTTGGAATTGTTTTTGCTTTATTGTTGTTATTTAGAACAATAGTAACACAAGAGCTGTCAGTATTAGTGTCAAATGCACATGAAGCGCGCCTAAGAAAGACCCAGGTCATAAGTTTGATGCACCGTCTCAATAATTATAGTTAACATTTGTGTCAAACTATTTTCAGATCCCTTGATAAATGGCACCTTGACCTGAAAGACTGGTCATAAGTGTGACACACCTTCTCAATATAGTTAACATTTGTGTCAAATTATTTTCAGATCCCTTGATAAATGGCAGAGTTATGGACCAGAAAAGAAAACAAGAGGAACATGATGGCCCTATATCGCTCACCTGAGTACCATTGCTCTTAATGATAAGATCAAGTTTTGACATAGATCACATAGGCATACACATTAAATATCATCAGGATAAATATTTTCTTGTAACAGTCCCTTTTGACCTATGGATCACGTACTAGTCAGGGCCAATCTCCATAACAAGTTTGAGGGTCCTAGACTCAAATGCTGTATTTTTGTACTAGCATGACTATTCCTTACCCTGGAAGGCTTCAATAACATTTAAAACCAATCTCATTAGATGCTGCTGAGGTATATTCATTTACATAAAAATAAAGAGAGGTATTTTGTCATAAATTCAGTCAAAAGTTATCTACCCTGATTGTCCGAGTCCATCTGATGGCATAAATGACATTTCAAATCAGTATTTGCATTAGTTATGGAGATATACCCATTTTAATTTGAATGAGTCCTATAAGTTCTTACTGATATAAATCCATTTCGATTAAAATCAGGGGAGGTAATCAGATATAAAATAACTCCAGAACCTATGATTGGATCTGACAAATTCATCAAGGAATCCAAGCTTTATTATTGTTGAATATATTTTGCAAGTTTGTATAAAATCAAAACATAAATGAAGTCTATATAGGCTGCAAAAGCCAAAATAACAAATTTTGGATCTTTAAGGGGCCATAACTCTGGAACCCATGATGGAATCTGGCCAGTTTTCGAAAGGAACTAAGATATTATGCCAGTACAAGTTGTGTGCAAGTTTGATTAAAGTTGATTGCAAAATGTTGTCTCGATCATGTTCACAAACAAAAATTAGCAAATTTTGGCCCTTTAAGGGGCCATAACTCTGAAACCCATGAAGGATCTGGCCAGTTTTCTAAGGAACCGAGATATTATGCCAATACAACTTGTGTGAAATTTTTATTAAAGCTGATTCCAAAATGTGGTCTCTATCATGTTCACAAGGAAAAAAAGAAGCAAATTTTGGCTCTTTAAGGGGCCATAACTCTAAAACCATGATGGGATCTGGCCAGTTTTAGAAAGGAACCGAGATATTATGCCAGTACAAGTTGTGCGCAAGTCTGAGTAAAGTTGACTGCAAAATGTGGTCTCTATCGTGTTCACAAGCCAAAAATGGCAAATTTTGACACATTGTCTTATTATGGGGAACATTTATGACCAGTAATTTCAAAATCCCTTAATGAATGGCAGAGTTATGAATCGGACAACTGTTTATCTTTGACTTCTAAGATTAGTGTGACCTTGACCTTTGAGTCTGGGGTCTGAATCTTGTGCATGAGACATTGTCTCATTATGGTAAACATTTATGACGATGTATTTCAAAATTTCGTAACTGTTAAAAGGGGTGCTTACCAAAAAGATACTGACTGAATGGCGAACAGTGCAGATCATGGTCAGACTACATGGGTGTGTAGGCAGATCGAGATTTACAATGGTCGCAAAAACAGAATCAATCTTGTTTAGCATGATAAGGGTTAGAAGTTGAAAACTTACTTTAACATGTCTGTCATGCTGAAATTAGCTGTATCAAGACAGCATGTTTTCGGGCCTCTCCATCTGTAGTTTTACGACACACATTTTCTACGTCAATTGCAAGTAAAGCCACCTCTTCAGCTGTTGTTGGGTCATCCCAAATAAAGGGCATGGTTGAGCTGGTTACCTGGGCAGTGACATATGATAAAGTGCATCTGAAATGAAATGTACCTCAGGGTTACTGTTTTGTCATGCCTGTAGCATGGGAGGAGACGGTAATGGTCTGTAAAAAGTTTGCTTTCAGTCATTATTTACTGTAAATAAGTCTTAAAACTAAGTACACTAGATGAGAGTCATGTTGGGTTAGTAAACAAAACACCAAGAACATAAGTGTAGCAAAATAAGGCCCGAGTCTTACTCTCCATTTTTGGGGGTGTGAGCAATAACATGACATCACAACATGGTGGAATAAAACCTTTGCACAACTCAGTCTTACTAAATTCACTGACCTCTTGTTTATATGAATAAACTATGCACATGCATATTCAGAATGTGTGTGTGTGTGCGTGTGTGCGTGTGTGTGTGTGTGTGTTAATCTTTAAGTGGTAGAAAATAATTTGCAAATGTCCAAGAACTGCTAAAAGACTGCGAAGGTCAGGGGAGAAAAATCGAGAATTCATGATTCAAAGTAAACATCCACTTGTGATGCCTTCACTAGTAGAAAGTTAGTAGAAAGTGTGTGAAACCTAACTTGTATTTTTTGTTTTGCTTCATTAAAAAAATATAACAGCTAGTGATAAAGTCTACACTACTTTTTATCAGCCTTCGCATTACATGTTTGAAACAAATGCACATTGTTTATTGACTGACCTTCAACGTACTTTTATAACTGAATGGTTGCCTCTGAACTTGTTTCTTTGTGATCCATACCAGTACAGTGGCATACACACGATAACTGTTTATATTCTAATAATCTCATTTTGCCATGATAATGTCGCCTTAAACTGAACGACCTGTTTGCCATTCATAATTTGAACATGTCCGAAACATTGCGGAATGATACTAATTTCACTTGGGTAATAATTACATTTTACTCAGACTTTATCCTAGACATCCTGTGTAAAATCACAAATTTTAAACTAAAATCAAAGTACTAAATCCATATAATATTTCAACGAAACTTTTGTAGTTTGTAGCATCATCTTGGGAATGTGCAGTCAAAATTCTAATTTGATTTCCGAAATAGTGTGAATATTTATTTCTAAGTTCAAGTTGTATGTTCATTGTAACAAGAGCTGTCTCAGGAGACAGCGCTTTCGACTATTTCGATGCTGGATAGTGAGACTGGGCACATCTGAGGAAGCTGGAGATGTCACTGGAGTGTTCAATGACTCCAATGGTAGATGAAGATACTGCTCAATAGCTTGAGTCTGTCTCAAAAATACTAAGTAATAAGAGAGATAAAGATAAAGTGTATCAAAACACAAATAAGTATTATTCCAAGCAACAAGAGCTGTCTGTTGACAGTGCACTCAACTATTCGAAGAACTGATGGAATATTACCAGAGATTTTAAGACAAAAGACAAATAATAGACAAAACAAACAATTTACCTGTATTTGTGGATTTGGATAAGTATTGTACTACATGTATATGGCAATGTGTGACCATGATGGTAAGCAAGTGGTCAAAGTTTCGAAGCCATATATCAAACAGTTTAAAGACAAAATTTCGAATGGTATGCGAAACTTATTTCTATGTCAAAAAAGGGTCATAACTGAGCTAAAGTCCTTGTCCTAGTTATGTAGTCTTGCCTACTTATGTAGATTATGATGGTAAACAAGTGGTCAAAGTTTCAAAGCCATATGGCGAACTGGTTAGGCAAAATATGGACTGGTTTGAAAACTTCAACTTATTTCTAAGTCCAAAAAGGACCATAATTCAGCCAAAATAGTTGACAGAGTTATGTACTCTTGCCTACAGATGAAAATCATGACGATAAAAAAGGGCCAATAGTTTTGACAAAATACTGACTTGTATGACAACTGAACCAATGTCCAACTCCATAAAGGGCCATAATTCAGCCAAAATAGTTGACAGAGTTATATACTCTTGAAACTTGAAACTTGAGAATTTTCTTAAACGCCTATTTCAACACTCAAAGCATCTTCAATGGCGTTGTACACTCATGCATTAAAAACAGTAAAAACAATTCATCAGTATTAACACAAAGTCTTGATTTGCTTCAATGTAATTGCTGTAGTATGAATTTTAGAACAATGAATAGTAGTCTTTGAAGAAGTGAGTTTTCAACTGCTTTTTGAAGATTTTAACTGATTCACTTTGTCTGAGATTTAATGGCAGTTCGTTCCAAAGTTTTGGTCCAACCGTACTGAAGCTTCTGTCACTGAATGTTTTTTTCTTGTTATAAGGGACAACGTAGCATCCTACTGATGATTCTGACGAACGTAGTGTACGTTTTGAAATTTTACTAGACAAAAGTTCTGTTAGATATTGAGGAGCATTACCAACAAAGCAGTTGTACATATAAGTAAGGATCTTAAAATTGATTCTTGCCTTCACAGGTAACCAGTGCAAGTCATATAATGCCTGTTTTGAACTATCACGCATCTTACGGTTGAGAACAAGTTTGGCGCACATATTCTGAATACGTTGTAATTTACCTACTTCACAATTAGCAACATCATAAAGAATAACATTGCAGTAATCAAAGTGAGAAATTACTAATGACAAAACCAATATTTCAGTGGCTTCTTTGGTTAGGTATTTACGGATACTTTTGATCTTGAAATAATTCAACATTGCAGTTTTACATTTCCTTTTTATATTCTCCTTGAAATTAAGTGTGTCATCTAGAAAAGCGCCTAAGTATCTAATACAACTCTGCACTTTGATTTTATCACTGCATATTTCAATGTCTGTGGTGGAACACTTATTCAACTGTTGGCGACTACCAAACATTATAAATTCTGTTTTAGATGTGTTAATTTTTAGTTTGTTACTGTTCATCCAATCATTTAACAGTAGCATAATTTTGAAGGTCTTGAATTGCAGTCTTTTCTGCGATGATTGTTGGCTGAAAACGAACGTTCGCAGTATGGTCATCTGCAAATCCAAACACGGAAATAGATGGGGGTACAATGTCAAAGAGCGTCCCGGCATAGGTCAAATAGAGCCAGGGACCCAAACAACTTCCTTGCGGAACACTACATGTTAGATCACGCTGAGATGATGATGTTTTATCAACCCTCACACTAC
The DNA here is from genome assembly GCF_021730395.1 of Mercenaria mercenaria. Taxonomy (NCBI): domain Eukaryota; kingdom Metazoa; phylum Mollusca; class Bivalvia; order Venerida; family Veneridae; genus Mercenaria; species Mercenaria mercenaria. Next base: position 66,455,624 of record NC_069372.1, read on the forward strand.
AGCTACGAGGTCGTAGGCACGAATCCACCCATTCCAGTGCTGAACCACAAACACCATATTGATTTTTCAGTACGTCGACTAGGATGTCATGATCAACGGTATCAAATGCCGCACTAAGGTCTATAGCTATTAAAGCTTTTACCACCTGATGTTCCATCCCATCGAGCAAATTGCTCACAAGTCGGAGTAAAGCAGACTCACACGAGTGAAACTGTCTATAAGCAGACTGGTTCTTTGGGAGGAGGTTATGCTTATTGATATGATGATTTAGTCTATAAAGTGCTGCTTTTTCAATTAATTTTGATAAGAATGACAAGTTGCTGACAGGGCGATAATTGGCAAATTTCAGTTCAATGCCAGACTTTTTCAAAAGTGGTCTGACAGTCGCCTGTTTCCATTTTATCGGAAACACTCCTTGTGTCAAGGAAAGATTCACAAACCTAGTGATTGAAGGCAACAGCTCATTATGGAATGACTTTTAAACATTCGTAGGGAGAATGTCAAATTCTGATGATTTTGTTTGTAATTGATTGATAAGTTTTCTACATTCCTCATTTGTGAGTTCTTCAAAGTCTTCAAAAGTTGGCACATTTTTCCCAACCGGACTGAAGTTTTCAAAATTTTTCAAAGACTCTCGTATTTTCTCTATTTTATCCATAAAATAATCAGCAAACTTATCAGCTAAGTTACTACCGTCCTCCACAGTTGGCATGGGGTTCTCAGACTTGCTTCCAGTTAAGTCTTTTACAAAGCGGTAGAGTTTCTTTGAGTCTCCCTTGGACTCGAGCACTTTCTGGTAAAATGTAAACTGATGACCGACAAGCTATTAGATGAGAATAAATGCTCACTTTTTTAAGGTTTTTATTTCAGAATGTACTAAAAAGTCAAATAGAATCAACTATGGACCGGTGATGTATGTAATCAATATACGCATATTTTACATCAATATCTGCACAAGAAATGCATAATGTCATCTCCACTGTACTAGGCGAACATTATAGTTCAGAAATTCTTAGACAATCACATGACTGTGCCTATTACAACTACGAAAATGTATAAATAAAGGTACTAAATCCAAGGCATACGGTTATGTAAATTATCACTCATTTACACATTTTAAGCAATTAAACCAATTACTTACTATGTGTATAATTACCAATCCGTTCTTGAGTATTAAATTTTGAAACTGAAATTCGGAAAAATATGTAAAAGAACTTGAAGATTTGATTTCTGACTTTTTATGGAACGGAAAAAAGCCACTTGTCGCTGAAAAAGAGAAATGGCAAGGGGAAATAAATTCATATGAGCCGTGCCATGACAAAACCAACATAGTGGGTTTGCGACCAGCATGGATCCAGACTAGCCTGCGCATCCGCGCAGTCTGGTCAGGCTCCATGCTGTTCGCGTTTAAAGCCTGTTGGAATTGGAGAAACTGTTAGCGAACAGCATAGATCCTGACCAGACTGCGCGGCTGCGCAGGCTGGTCTGAATCCATGCTGGTCGCAAAGCCACTATGTTGGTTTTCTCATGACACGGCTCATATAACATTTCAGATATACGGGACTCACTTAACATTAAAATGATTGATAAAATCATACACTCAAAGGTAGATAACTGCAACTCAATTGGTAAATATTATTTACAGTAGTTAGATAACATCTATTCACAGACATTCTTTCTTTGCAGATGTTCATACTTAAATATTATCGATTATGAGAGAAGAGTGTCTTCTTATTATGCACTGGCAATAAAGCACTGGAGCAAACTACCAGTCACGGTGGAAGATATTTTAGATACTTCTTTATTTGATAATAGTGATATACTTTTTCAAATGAAACCTATTCTCATTAAACCATTTATAGAAAGCGGTAATACATGTAACAGACATATATGGGATTTGGAAAAAAAAAGCAATTTATATCAAGTAATCAGATCTTTCAAAAGCTAAAAAGAAAGGCAAATTGGATATCTGAATGGTCAGTTGTAAGAAGTAGTATTCCAGCAAAGTATTTATCTATTTTAAAGTCAAATGAAAATTCAAAAACAGCAAATAAACCCTTTTTTAAGTTTAAAAATCTTGAACTTTTGAAAGATTGATGTAAATTGGGATATTATAATAAAACAGTTAGTTCACTGTGACAATAAATCACCTTTAAAAATCGAATTGAAATGGGAACAAAATTTAAGTATTTCCTCTCTCGGTTGGGACACAATTTGGATGAACATTTACGAATTATACTGTCTTTCGAGCACGAAATATTTTCAATGGAGATTTGTTCACAATGTTATTTACATGGAACAAAAATTATTCTTAATGAACACTTCTAACGGGCTATGCAACATATTAAAAACTAAGATGGAAACATTAAAACATCTCTTTTGGGAATGCTGTGATATTAAACGATTATGGATTTTTGCAAACGAAATGTTTTATTCAATTCTGCCCGAGGAGCACCGTACTCGATTATTCCAAGATAGCATTGGGTATAAGTACAACTAATTCGAAACACTAACGTTTTAAATACTTTAATTTTTGAAACGAAATTTATTATCTGGAAACACAGAAACGAATTAAAATTTTCAAATGTTAAGCAAGAAAGTGCTGCCATGGAAAGAAAAATCATTTCAAATGTAAAAGAAAACTTGTTTAAATTTTAAACTTTAAACAAAGACAAGAGGGTCATAATAACCCTGGATCGCTCACCTGAGTAATATGAGCTACATGTTTCAAATGTCAAACTGATGATAAAATATTAAGAAAGTCAGTAGGTCACATTCATGGTCAATGAAATTCAGTTTTACGATTTGTGTGCAAAACTATGTAAATAAAATCTGGAAAGTAGATCCCTCGGAAGCACCGAGAACAAGGCAAACAGTGAAAATTGCAGACTCGGTTTGATTGAGTCTGTTCATGGGCATAGTCATCAAAATTTCAAGGCTGTATATTAAAAAAAGAAGAAAGTAGGTCAGAAGGTCGAGGTCACAGTCAAGTTACATCATATTGCTTGGGGCATCAGGTAATTATAATTAAACAGTCTTGGAAATAGGATCAGATGATTTTATAAGTATGTTTCCTATATAACACACACCCCAGGCCGGGGCCTCTTTTAACCCCAGGGGCATAATTTGAACAATTTTGGTAGAGGACTACTAGACAATGCATCATACCAAATATCAAAAGCCTAGGTCGTATGGTTTCAGACAAGAAGATTTTTAAAGCTTTTTCCTATATAAGTCTATATAAACCTTTGGACCCCCAGGGCAGGGCCTCTTTACCCAAGGGGTACAATTTGAACAATTTTGGTTGAGGACCATAAGACAATGCAACAAACCAAATATCAAAGGTCTAAGTGTTGTGGTTTCAGACAAGAAGATTTTAAAACTTTTTTTCCTATATAAGTCTATGTAAAACTTGGGACCCCGGGCGGGGCCATATTTGACCCTAGGGGGATAATTTGAACAATCTTAGTAGAGGACCACTAGATGATGCTATGTACCAAATATCAAAGCCCTAGGCCATGTGGTTTTGTACAAGAAGATTTTCAAAGTTTTCCCTATATAAGTCTATATAAACCATGTGACCCCTGGGGCGGGGCCATATTTGACCCTAGGGGTTAATTTGAACAATTTTAGTAGAGGACCACCAGATGATGCTACACACCAGATATCAAAGCCCTAGGCACTGTGGTTTTGGATAAGAAGATTTTTAAAGTTTTTCCTTTCGGTTGCCATGGCGACCAGAGTTCTGCATGGAATTCAATTCTTTGAACAATTTTGAAAGGGGGCCATCCAAGGATCATTCCTGTGAAGTTTGGTGTAATTCTACCCAGTGGTTTTCAAGAAGAAGATTTTTTTAGAAATTTTCCTATATAAGTCTATGTAAAACTTGGGACCCCCGGGGCGGGGCCATATTTGACCCTAGGGGAATAATTTGAACAATTTTGGTAGAGGACTACTAGATGATGCTACATACCAAATATCAAAGCCCTAGGCCGTGTGGTTTTGTACAAGAAGATTTTCAAAGTTTCCCCTATATAAGTCTATATAAAATAGAGAAGTGGAAACATCACAGGTCGCTCAACACGACAAAAACGAAAGTGTTGCAGGCTCGGTTTGATTGAGCCTGTTCATGGACGGTAGTGGAAATGCATTTACTCACTCTGTGTCGTGAGTAAATCAATTATTCACTAATTTCATGTTCCTAACTACAAAAACAACAAACACAAATATAGGATACAGGTCTTAGTATTTGACAGCATTCCAATGTACAAAAAATACGAATATATTTGTCTTGCAAATGTCAGACGGTACGATGTTGTGCGATGTGTTGATGATCGACCAGTAGAAGTGGGGTACATGTGGTTATCTTTATCTTTGTATACCACTCAGCCTGAAAACATACTATCAAAATTTAAGGCAAACATACAATCAGATGTACATGAAAATCTAAACTGTAAAAATGTGCTTTCTATTAGGTCCCGAATGAACCAAATGTAATAACTTGAACTCATCTTATCTAGAATTATAGTTAAACAGCATATAAGATGGCAATTCTGGTTTCTCTCAGCTTCGTTGAATAACCACAAAATAAGAAAAATGTGCAGTGTGTAAAACATAACATTCTTTCAAGGCAAAATCAAAAATAAAATGAAAACTAGCTCAAAAGAGGATAACGGCAATTTCCATTTGATAACGAAAGAATAACATTGCATGGGAAAAAACAGCATAAAATATATAGATATAGAATTAAATGCGTACTTGTGAATGCTACTTTTCTAAATGAAGATACCGAGTCTGGCATGAAGAATTCAAATGTTCTCATATAATGTTAAATGTATATCTGCCATTAAAGTTCTAGTAATACATGAATACTAAACAGTAATAATTATCAAGGAACTGTTCATGTCTAAAGACCCTTGAAATATAAGGTACGTACCTGTGAACCTTATTTTCTATCAGAACATAAAGGAGACGTAATGTCTGGCCTGAGGAATCTCTCTAGAACTAAATTATTACTCCTGTTTAAATCACAGTCAAAAAGTCAAATCTGTCTTTGATATTCGAATACAGTTACAAGCCATCAGCAATAACTATTAAGAAACTTGAAATGTCTGTTAGGGTGGGTGGGAGGGAATAAACAAATAATCAAAATACTTGTTATGCTGTCAAATATTCAACCTCGAGTGAAGAATATCAATTAACAATCACTTATATAGTGCACTGAAAACATGAGAAAATCGTGAATTGCAAGCAGAAAACGCGGTAAAATAACTACCGGGAACTGGAGACAAAATAGTTAGCAGACGATGAAAAACGTGAATAATTTTATTTACTCACTCTGTGTCGTGAGTAAATCAATTATTCACTAATTTCATGTTCCTAACTACAAAAACAACAAACACAAATATAGGATACAGGTCTTAGTATTTGACAGCATTCCAATCGAGCTAAACAAAGAAGGTAATTGTAGTGTAATAAATTCAAAAGATTCTTTTAGAAATATCCAAAGTTTTCAGAACGCTAGCCAAAGTAAACACAGCACGGCCTAATATTAATGTATCATAGACAAAGCATTCAAAAGACAGTCAACGCAATAATGCACGACTAAAATTTACAGCCAATGCTTTCTCAGCACAGACAAAGCAAAATATCACTTTTTACAGCAAACGCTTTCACAACACGACCAAACGGTCACTTTTTCGATACAGCCTACGCTTCAACAGCACTACCAAAGTAAAACGGTCATTTTTTCCAAACACCCACCGCTTTCACAGAACAGCTGAAGTAAAATAGACACAGCTTGATACTCAAAAAGTATACTTATCTTTCATTACAGTTCTCACCAAGTTTTATATGAATTACATATCCATCTTACTATCTACATCTGCACACCATCTGAAAATATTAATTCACATATTAAATATTTCATTTGGAAAGAACTCGGCAAAAATAAATTACAGACAACATTTCAAAGTTTAGCAGAAATGAAACGGCTAATGTTTTCGCATCACGGACACGAAATATAAAACAACAACATCATGTCTTGTTATCAAAGTTTCGCTAAAACGATATACGTTAAACTATTCACAACATCTAAAAGTAACACTTACTGCAGAATTTAATATAAACACTTGTTTGGCTAGTCAGCTCTTTTGCGTTATAACCAGTCAAAACAGTAAAACCTTTTACAGTACAGTTAAAGCAAAACGGACATAAAGCAAAACGGACATACCTTCCTTAGCAAATTGAGCTTGAACAGGTAACACTTAGCCGTACAAGCACAATGTAAAAAATCAGTGCTTTCGCGTATCCTTTTAAATTAAGTTTGAAGCGACTCCCTATATTACAAATGTATACTTATCTATTCATTGTTGTTCTTAGCTCAACAGAAATAAATATCCACCAAACAAGGTAACACTGATCACTACATCTGAAAAGAACATAATAAGATTAACGATTGATTTAGATAAAATAAATAAATATATATATATATCACAGCACAATTAACGCAATTGAATATGTCAAAAATGAAAAGACAAAATCACTGTCGTTTTTAAAACAACTTCATTTATCAAAATATAATAATCATTCATTAATGCAGTACCCAATGCTGTAGCTAAAGACTTCACAACACAGAAATTAAACGGTCAACAAAATGATACACGACAAAACTAAAACAGCCAACACTTCCATAGCACAGCCGACGTAAATTACAATACCTAACGTTTTCACAACACTAATAATAAGAAAGTCAACGCAATTATGCACGACTAGAACAAAGCATCCCACACTTTCAAAATATGGCAAAAGTAAAAGTGTCATAGCTAATGTTTTCAAAACACTGACTATAAGGCAGTCAACGTAATAATGTACGGTTAAAATAAACAGCCAACGCTTTCTCAGCACGGCCACAGTAAAATGTTCCTTTTTCACCAAGAAACGCAAATGCTTTCCTAGCACGACCAAAGTAAAACGGTCACTATTTCCGCATTATAGCCAAATACTTATCTTCCGTCGCAGTTTTCACATATTTTTAATTAAAATATCTAAACAGTATATCAATCAAACAATCTCTTCGTTAAGCTAATAACTACAGTTTGAAAACGTCTGAAATTTATGTCAGCCAAACAATGTTACGGTTATCACATCTAAAATAATTAATGGATTAATGATTATATTTTATTGTAAAAGCCAAGGTAAAACGGACAGTAGCCTCATATTCGAAAAATTACAAGAACAAACACCATCACAGCACGGTTGTAAAACTACTGAATATATCAAAACATAATAATCCGTCATTGAAAAGAACATTATATATTAGATATTTCATATTTTCATAGCAGAATTTCGTACATTGTAGTTTTTTGTTAGCCTTACAACTTCTAAAATAAATATCTACCAATCAACGTTTTCCTAATCACGACATCTGAGAACAACAATCAACAGATTGAAGATTGATCTACATGTAAAACTCTCATAGTATAACAAAGATAAAACGGTCAGTGGTCTCAAGTACTTCTTTTTGTAGTTGAATTTATCACACAACTGCAATAAGACAGTCAACACAATAATGCATGACTTAATGGCAGAAAACGTACTAATGCACGGAAGGCTAAAAGCAACATAGCTAACTCAGTAATAAATTGTCTCAAAAATCCATAAAAGTACTCTGAAATGACTAGTGGTACAAACTTATAGGCATAAGAGTTTTGCACACATTTTACATTGTTCTTGCATTTTTCCCAATATCTAACTTTTATTTTCACCCACTTCATTTTTCAGTGTCATATGCAAAACATGACAGAAATGAACATATTGAAAATTTTCACCTACACTATGGCCGAGTAGTCTTAAAAACCAAATTTATCTAAAACATATACTTATCTTTTCACTGCAAATTTATTCTTGAAAACATATTCACCACGTGGTCTACAATTAACCAAATCAAAGCTTCTGTGCTAAACACAACATCACACGATTCCAATTCAACATAACTGACGTTTTGGTGACTTCATGTTACAACTAAAATATAAGAACAAATACTAAATTTTTATCATAGTTCTAACCAATTCTGAATACTGAATTGCAACAACAACAACAACATTACCTTTATTAAACTCAAATCACAAAGTGACACAAGAGTATACAGTAAAACATTACATATCTGAAAAATGCACATCAATAAACGAGCTCTACGTTAACGGCTGATCATCTCTAATAATTTTTCTCAAAATTCCATAACAAGAGGGTACTCTGAAGTGACTAGTGGCATAAGATTTTTTGAAAGATACTCTTAAAGACCCACCACGACCTAGTGACCTACTTTTTCACCAACAAAATCTTCATGAAAATCATTCTTAAAATACAGCTATACCACAAGATTTTAGGTGGACAATTTAGGCCTTTCCTGAATAAATGTGTTTTGACAACTTCATCTGAAAAATTATTCAGGAAATCTCTTTTCAGCATAGTTTCAAAAATATATATGAATAACTATCTTAAACTGTTGAAACAAAATGTGATCGAAATTTAACTAAATACACTGATTTATGTACATATTGCTACAGTAATTCAATAAAATCTTAAAACATTACACACATTGTCTTGGCCATATATATGCCCCTGTCAATTTGTAACTAGATACTTGTTATTTCTCATTTTCTCATGTATAATTACCATCATGGAAATACAAAAGAATACAGTTATTTTGTGGTGCCTCTTTAAAAATAACCAAATATAGAGTGCAGAAGGAACAAACAGTTTCAACGCTATTGAAGTAATGCAGCCAATTTACATTATTCTTGCATTTTTTCCAATATCTAACTTTATTTTCACCCACTTCATCATTTTTTCAGTGTCATATATACATTCTATGCCAAACATGGCGGAAATTAACATTGAAATTCATTTTTTTTTGCCTAAACTATGGGCAAGTAGCTTTAAAAACCAAATTTATCTAAACATATACTTATCTTTTCACTGCAATTTAATTTATGAAAACATATCCACCACGTGGTCTACATTTAAGCAAGTCAAAGCTTCTGTGCTAATCACAACATCACACGATTCAAAATCAATCAGAAACTTTCTATTGTTTTCTCTGATTATGCTAAAAGCCAATAGCATCATCTTGTGCACATGTGCCATAAAACTAACTTTCCGAAATTGCTACCTTTTTCGCAGAGTATTACGTTGAGTGTTCATTTCCAGATGCAAATGATGTCCAAAAACTGAATATTCGTCTCAGAAGGGTTTGTCAAGTTTTCTTACGAGAATAAACAAATAATCAAAATACTTGTTATGCTGTCAAATATTCAACCTCGAGTGAAGAATATCAATTAACAATCACTTATATAGTGCACTGAAAACATGAGAAAATCGTGAATTGCAAGCAGAAAACGCGGTAAAATAACTACCGGGAACTGGAGACAAAATAGTTAGCAGACGATGAAAAACGTGAATAATTTTATGCTACCGTCCACGCCCTCTAGCCCCGGGTTGAGCAGAACTTTACACATGCTAAAAGTACAAAGAGCAATTTAGAGACATCCGCAGATGTATTCAAACGGCGGTGAACATGGAACCTTCAATGATACACGTGTTGAGGCGTGTAATTCCATGAACAGGGCGTTTGGTCCCCAGATAAAGTAAAGGGTTTGCCCCAAACGAGGAAACAATGGGCAGAACTAAACAAACTGGAATTTAGAAAGGGGATCTGAGGTTATGGAGCCTGCGTATCACAGGAACTGTCAAAAGACAAAATTAAAAAGCAGGCACCATATCCAAGGGGTGATTAAACAATACCCAATGCTATGAAAGCGGGAGTATTGAACCACCCAGGCCGAAATGGTCATGTTGAGAAACTAAACAGTACCAATAACACGACATAAAAGTCGTGCTGAACGATCTGAGAAGATCCAAATATAACAGCCCTGATTGAATGTACGGGGAGACTTTTTACGGCCGCCACACGGCACAAACAACGCTGCTGTGACGATAAAATAGAGAAGTGGAAACATCACAGGTCGCTCAACACGACAAAAACGAAAATGTTGCAGGCCCGGTTTGATTGAGCCTGTTCATGGACGGTAGTGGAAATGCATGCTACCGTCCACGCCCTCTAGCCCCAGGTTGAGCAGAACTCAACATTTACACATGCTAAAAGTACAAAGAGCAATTTAGAGACATCCGCTAATAAACCATGTGACCCCCGGGGCGGGGCCATATTTGACCCTAGGGGGATAATTTGAAAAATGTTTGGTAGAGGACCACTAGATTATGCTACACACCAGATATAAAAGCCCTCGACCCTATGGTTTTGGATAAGAAGATTTTCCTTTCGGTTGCCACGGCAACCAGAGTTCTGCATGGAATAAATATCTTTGAACAATTTTGAAAGGGAGCCGCCAAAGGATCATTCCTGTGAAGTTTGGTGTAATTCTGCCCATTGGTTTTCAAGAAGAAGATTTTTTTAGAAATTGTTGACGCACGACGGACGACGGGACTGACGACGGACGACGGACGTCAAGCGGTCACAATAGCTCACCTTGTCCCTTCGTGACAGGTGAGCTAAAAATATAAAAGTTCTCAATAGAATCAAATTGTTATGATTGAAGGGGGACAACTCAAATAACTTGACAACTGCCTGTTGTGTTGATCTTACATTCTTTCGGGTAAATATATTTTTTACTTGTAAGATCCGTACTTTAAAACGCAACAGGTCAATAGATTCTTTTAAAACTATCCTAAACACAGAGATCTTGTTTCAAACTTCGGTTGAACTCTATGTTAGGGAAAAGTTTGTTTTTTAAAGTACACAATATAATGTTATCTATATGTACGTGTAGTAAGACATTTCATTGTAACCTTTATATTGCTGTTTTGCTGATATCAATCTAATATGAAATGAAACATGTGTGTGTGTGTGTGTGTGTGTGTGTGTGTGTGTGTGTGTGTGTGTGCATATATATATGATTTTTTGATATTAAGTTACCTGTCGCTGAAAATAAAATAATATAAAAAAATAAATAAAAATAAAAAAAAATAAACCAATTACTTTTGTCAGGTAACTATGAGTTACAAGCTTGATATCACTATTTAGATTAAAATAAAAAAAGACAAAAAACTGTTCTTCTCTGCCACATAATTAATTTTAAACTATGCACTGTCGCCACACTTTGTATTAGACAATGGCAACAAGCGTCAGTTTCTAGGGTCTGTCATATGAAGGTTCTAAACATTGACCAGCCCGAAGTTATCAGATCGTCTGTCTGTACATCCGTCCAATCAGTTTTCAATCAATAACTGAATAGGCGCAGGAACCTCAAACTTGGCAGGCTGGCATGCCCTAAACGCGAGTAGACCGAAGTTTCCTTCATATAAGTTGTTGACTTTACAAGGCGGTGTCCCTAGTTTTTAACATGCTATTTTCTGTCTGTTTCATATTAGATGTTCTGTATATTGTCAGGTATATTGGTGATATTACTTACCTTAAACCCTCTCCCACCCTTAAGTTTACGCCCTCACTCCTCTTTAAATGAATACTAGTAAGGTTAAGTCCCCACCACATACCGGCTGGTGTTTTGCCACTGGCTGTTCCTGGGCGGTGCTCCACTGTGTTCCTGAGTCTGTTTCGTTTGTCCGCTTGACTATTTGTTTTAATCAGTGTGTGTGTGTGTGTGTGTGTGTGTGTGTGTGTGTGTGTGTGTGTGTGCACGCGTACGTGCGTTAGTGCTTAAGTTCGCGCGTATGAGTTGCTTTTGTGCATCCACGCGTGTACTACTGTTGGCAAGGAGCTTGCGTTGTTTTGAACGTGACATTCTTGGTTGGATTCTGGGCTTCCAAAGGATCTTCTTATAGATTTTATTTCCCTGTTGAGTATCCATTCTTGGTTTTTTCCCCTCTCAAACAACCCCAAACAATTGTTATATCTTTCATGTAATGAAAGAGTACTTTTTGATTAATATTTGAAGCAATCCATCTACAGATTATATTTGTGGCGGCCCCCACTTTGCAATGTGTGGCTGTATTTGTGTTTGCTGTGCTATCCTTAATTTTTATGTTTTGACATTTATTAGGTTTAAAATAGTTTAGTTGTCTACTTTGTTACCCTCTACCTTTTTAAATATCTTTGTTTTGTTTGTTTTGGGTTTAACGCCGTTATAATACTATGACTGTATCGTTCTGTAATTAATAAGATTTTGATTTTAACTATTTTCTAAACTTGAAATCATATTCATTTTCTTTAAAGTAGCTAGACTATAGTAAAGGCGAGGCTAATTTAAGGGACAGCAAGTTTAAATAAAGCGTGACAAGTTCCACCGTGGTATCTATTCGATGTGCAGATATCTATCCTTATTTTAAAATGTTACTGGATTTCTTTCCTTAAATATACCTTGTTAGAATATATTATATACTAATTCCAATAAGGTGGCGTGAGAAATGGTCAGCAGTTGACACATCATCTTCTACGGTTTTGCTATATAACTTTTGTCTCATTGATAGACTAATATGTGGGTTTAGGAGGTTAGGATGGGAGAGCACCTTAGCTAGGCAGCACTTTTGCTGCAGAGCGCCTTGGCTTCGAGCAGAGCTGTAAGATGATGGGTGTCTCTCAGTTATGGCATTTAAGATCTAAATTATAATTATTATTAAACTTAATTTATTTTAAAGGACTATTTTGGAACTATGGATAAATTAATTAATGAAAGATAGAATTATTTATCTTAAATGTGCATCTAGAGAGAGAGATTTTATGTATTAATTAATTCAGGATAATTTCGGGATTTGGAATGAATAAATCATATCTAAAGAACTTTGTACCTCATGTTTTTATGTACTAAATAAAATTCACTATACGACCGACTAACGAACTATATAAAACGGCCGATAGGGGTACACCATTTTTCAACAGTATTTCAGTTATGTAACGGCGGGCAGTTAACCTAACAAGTGTTCCTGGATTCTGTACCAGTACAAACCTGTTCTCCGCAAGTAACTGCCAACTTCCCCACATGAATCAGAGGTGGAGGACTAATGATTTCAGACACAATGTCGTTTATCAAATAGTCACGGAGAACATGCGCCCCGCCCGAGGATCAAACTTGCGACCCCGCGATCCGTAGACCAACGCTCTTACCTACTGAGCTAAGCGGGCAGGCTTGGATTGAAATTGAATAAAAACAAAACTGTAGGAATGCGGATCGGTAAATCAAAATTCAGCAAAAAACTAATTGACGGGATAAATTGGCCTGAAACCCCCATCAAAGTGTCAGGCATTTATTTTGGTCACAATGCATCTAAATGCTCTGAATTAAACTGGGAAGAAAAAATCGTCAAATGCAAAACAAACCATAATTGATAAGTGGAAAAAAAAGAAAAATTTCTTTTTTTGGCAGGATTCAAATAAGCAAAACACTAATCATACCAAAATTCACATTCGCTTTTCATGCACTAGAGGTCCCAAAATCCGTAATCATAGAGATTAACAAGTTTATATTTGATTTTCTCTGGAATCTTAAACGAGAAAATATAAAAAGCACTCCACTCATTGGAAAGAAACTTAACGGAGGAATTGAAATGATTGATACAGAGTCTTACATCAGCGCAATTAAAAATCTTCCTTCTAGATGTAAAACAAGCTGATTGGAAAATATTACCAAACTATTTTTTATCAAATTTCGGATATAACTTTCTCATATTATATATGAATATTGACAGTCCAAAAAGTATTCATACAACAACTCTACTAAAGTTCTATCAAGATCTTCTACACATCTGGATTAATTTGAAAAACAAAGAACGGTATTATTATAATACATTTTACGATATAAGAAAGGAAGTATTATGGGATTAACAGAACAAAACAACGAAATGAATCCACCTGATTTCACGAATGATAGAAATAGTCATTCAATGATTAATTACGCTGATGAAGAAGATAACCTTTCTTTACCTAGTCTCGTTCGTCAGAATGAACAGAGTGGACAATCGTCTGTACCAAGTCATACATATCAGGGCGACATTATCAATCCCACTAACGCGAATGAAGGAAACAACAGCTCTCAAACGATTCAAGTGATCATAAGCAACAACGGTCAAGATCATGACAACATAAGTCATCCCGACCTAAACAACCGACATTATAGACCCCGTGTCCTCATTCAGTCACAGCAGAAACCTGAAATGAAAGAAACTAAAACGAACCATTCTAAAACTAAACGCAGTCAAAATTCGCAAGACAACGTTATGTAAAAGCGTAAAACATCTTGCCAATACAAAGTGTTTTGTTTTCTTTGTTGTTGGACTGGCATTTTCATATCCACCTATTATGGTTCTTATAACATTCATTATAGATACGTTTCAGGATTCTGGTCTACCGACAGACAATGCTAATATGGGACTTCTCCTTCTGGATTCGGTATAATAGGACGTCTGCTTCCCGGAATCATGATGCAGCCGAAATATATCAAAACAATGATTGTGCCCGTCATTGCGAGTCTAGTGACGGCCGTGTGCATGTCAGGGTTCATTTTGACAAACTTGCTGTATCTAAAATTAGTTTTCTTAAGCCTGACTGGAATTGCATATGGTATGTTTGTATCCTGCTTCAGTGTTACATCATTGGATATTGTGGGCGCCGGCCATCTTGGAAATGCAATTGGATTTTCCTTCACATTGAACGGCTTAGCTAACATCGCTGCTGGACCAGTAAGCGGTAACTTTTACTATTGCTTTTGGTATTTTACTTTAAAACATAAAAAATTCGATAAAAAAAAACGAATAATAACTGACACGAAACAATTAAGGTAACTTTTTATACAGTAAGCTGTATCATTACACATCGTTTCGATACATTAATTTAGTAAGTAATTGAGATTGTTTAGATTAAAATGAAAACGAAGCGTGGTATGTGGACCTAAACCCAGATGTAATGGAAAAGATTTTTTTATGCTTGTTTTACGAAAAAAATATGTACTTTTGAAAATATGTAACGGCAGCAGACCTAGTGAGAATGTTTTTTTCCATACAAACTTATTGATTGTCTTATATCTATATTTCAGGCTATATTCGAGACTCAACCGGATCATACTTGCTTGTGTTCCTGTTAGCATCCGGTTCTCAGTTAATTGGAGTAATTATGTTTGTAATAGCCCACAGACTTCAAAATCTCAAAAAGGAAACACAACTTAGACAGGAGAATGTATATTATATAACAAAACTTTAATATGTATCGTGTACCTATTTTTTCATTTTCATTGATATTTAGGTATTCATATACAAGCTTCTATGCTAAAAGTAAATTTATATACATAGATATATAATATATATAAATATACTGCTCTTCAAAGAAAATACCACGGAAGTCGTCGTAAAACCTTAACCTATACTGTGTTGGTGCGCCTTAAAACCCAAATAAATAAATAATGTTATTTATCTTGTAAAAGCATTAGAGAAAATGATATGCGTTACCATGTAAACACGAGCTCCGCGACATACATTTTGTGAGCTAATACATACATTGATAAATCTTACAACAATGTAGAATGTTTTGGTACCCATCTAGCAGATGTGTTTTCATACGTAAATTCATCATTTTATGATCGTAACGAATCTCATATATGTGTGAAACAACAAAAATTATTATCGCTAATATTACAGGCATGCAATGTATACTGGTTGTTTCCGGACACATGTAATAAAATGTATACACATGTATCTGTTAATAAAGTCAAATCATAGGAAAAACATGCCATAAAATTGTTTGAAAAGATCGGTATAAGTCATATACTATCAAACAAGCCGTGCAAAGCAACATGTATTAGAATTGCGAAACAGAAGTTGCTAGATATTGATATTGTTAATTGGAACAATTGTTTATATAGTGTTGGCAGAAATACAAGTAATGGCAACAAATTAAGAACATATAGCACATGTAAAAGTATATTTAAAACTGTGCCATATATATTGTTAAATATGTCAAGGGAACAACGCCGTGTTCTTGCCGAATTCAGGGCCTGTATCTCCCTCTTGCAATAGAAACAGGACGATATCATGCCACTCCAAAATACCTGTTAATGAAAGCCTCTTTATAAACTGTGACACTAGTGTCGTTGATGATGAGACCAATTTTCTTATAGACTAATTTTTATAGTGATCTTTGACATTAATTGTTTGAAAAAGCATATAGGATAGACCCACACTTTTACATTTTAATGAATACAGATTGTTTACAATTCTCGGTTGCAAACTGTCTCAACTTGATGTTAGAAAGAAGAAAACATACATTACAGTTTAATATATAACTAACAATTGTTAGCTTATTGTTCAATATCTCGTGTAACAGTGACAGAATGTAAATACGTGTTGTAACTGTCATAATTTTAAATATTAGCAATTAGAAAGCTTTATAATAGTTTTTGGTTAGCTGTTGTTGTAACATAGTGTGCAACAAACATTATCTTTAGTATGATTGTGTCGGGGTAACACCCCGGTTTGTATACATTAACTGACAATTTATATCATAAAGACTATTTAGAAGAACAATTACTGTACATCACAAATGTGCGACCTTATACCATAAAGAATATTTTGGAGAACAAATATTGTACATCACCAATAAGTGATTCTATTTTTATAATAATTATAAAGAAGAATATTTAGAAGAACAAGTATTGTATATCACAAATCAAATAATGTGATCTCATAACTTTCAAATATAGACTCATGACAGTATAAATCTGTACCGGTGTCTCATAAGCCATATTTGGCTGGGTGTATAAAGAATGATTTGGTTATGTTAGTTTCAATTATATGTGCCGAAATGTGTATATGCTTTTTGCATAAGCCACATTTGGCTGGGTGTATAAAGAATGATGTGGTTATGTTAGTTTCAATTGTATGTGCCGAAATGTGTATATGCTGTTTGCATAAGCCACATTTGGCTGGGTGTATAAAGAATGATGTGGTTCTTTTAGTTTCAATTATATGTGCCGTAATATGTATATACTGTTTGCATTAGCCATATGTGGCTTGGTGTATAAAGAATGATGTGGTTCTTTTAGTTTCAATTATATGTACCGTAATATGTATATACTGTTCGCATTAGCCATATGTGGCTGGGTGTATAAAGAATGATGTGGTTCTTTTAGTTTCAATTATATGTACCGTAATATGTATATACTGTTCGCATTAGCCATATGTGGCTGGGTGTATAAAGCATGATGTGGTTCTTTTAGTTTCAATTATATGTACCGTAATATGTATATACTGTTCGCATTAGCCATATGTGGCTGGGTGTATAAAGAATGATGTGGTTCTTTTAGTTTCAATTATATGTACCGTAATATGTATATACTGTCTGCGTTAGCCATATGTGACTGGGTGTATAAAGAATGATGTGGTTATGTTAGTTTCAATTATATGTGCCGAAGTGTGTATATACTGTTTGCATTAGCCATATGTGGCTGGGTGTATAAATAATGATGTGGTTCTTTTAGTTTCAATTATATGTGCCGTAATATGTATCTACTGTTTGCAAAATTATGCATGTGACACTTTAATAAACACTAAAATTGTAAAAATTGTAGTGTATTAACCGTTTTATTGGGCGTTATTCACACGATTGTTTTTATTTGGATTATTTGGATGTTTGCTCTTCATGTCTACAACAATCCACTGTTTCACAAGTCTGTATAATGTTAGGTTTTATGATGATACCTCACCTGTATTTACAAAATATTTTTTCGGTCTTAACGGGACATGAAGTTAGCATTGCGCATGCGCAGAGGTTTTAACTTGTCGAGGTATCAATTGGGGAAGAAATAATTAACCTGTATATTTATTTTCTGCTTATAACATGTGTTACTTTTAATTTCTCGGAAATAGTTTCATAAAATGCATGGCTGTTTTTTATTCTATATCTATTTGAATTATCAAGAATTAGTGTTATACGAAATTCGAGTTTTTGAAAATTAGCCTCTCTTGCCTTTCGTAGATGCTGTTGAAAGTCAAGTAGTCTGTCATATGCATTGTTTGAAAAATTAATGATAAAGAAATGTGTAAAAATAGTTTTATTACATTTTTCGATATCAAAATAACAGCAAACCATCGTCAAAATATTTGTCCAGTTACCTCACGGGAAAGAAATCTTAATTTTGTGACCCGATTTGAGGTCCAATGGAACCCATATTTTACGTCACAACGTGATGCTGATTACAATCGGATGCGGGAGCTGAGGTTTGGGCAATGTGGGCTTCAATTATGCCAACTATTTTTGAGAAATTAGTGGAGTGTTATGAGAGTTATATTTCAAAATTTAACTTTTTTTCTCACTTTAAATACGTTTTTAGAATACGTTAATGTTTTCAAGAATGTAAATTAGATACACGAAAAAATAAAATCTCAATACGGGGAGGGTGGATGGACAATCGTTACTACATAATACACATAAGCCTAGTATTATGCATAACACTACAATTCCTTGAGTGTCAAATACATACACGCTTATCCTTATTTCTTACTCGTCTCATGTTTTAGTACCCTACCAGTAACACCGGAGGATAATATAGGAATGCTCTCCGTTCGTCCGTCTGTCGGAACGTCCGTCTGGCTGTCCGTCCGTCCGCAAATATGAATCCTGCAAGTACTCAACAAGTATTCAATCTAGGTTCATGAAGCTTGGTATGTGAACAGAGAGCAATATGTAAATTATGCACGTACATGACTTATGCTTGTAGGTCAAAGGTCAAGGTCACTATTTAAAAGTAAAAATTGATTCCGCTTCATAACTTTTATATGCATTGATGCTACACAGAAATGTTTCCAGTGGTGAGACAATGTGTCAACACAAGACCTATGCTTGTGGGTCAAAGGTCAATGTCACTATTGAAAGTTTTCCACCGGTAGGGGACCTCTGTATTGCCACTGCAATACTCAATCACTTGTTCTGTCTGGCTTTCTCTATAAACTAAAAAAAAATCCTCACGTGAGAAGGTCTTCATTTGCAAAAAAAAGAAAACAGATTTGTTAGAAATAGGATAAAGATCACATGTTGTAATGTAAAGAATTCGACTGATGTACGGTGATGTCTCTTTGTACATGTGTAATAATTATTTTTGACATTGACAGATTCTTAAAGCAATGAACAAATTTTGTCACTTGTTGTGCTATCGTCCAGATAATATAACATATTTTATGAACAAGGATATCTATCTCTTTACAGTGCTAAGCTTTACCCGGGTTAAGTTTTTTTTGTTTGTTTATACATAATGTATTTTAGGTCGATTGTGAAGCAAGTTCTACAATTTATATTAATCACTCTCGACACCTCATTCCTGATGGAATCCATCGCAACGAGAGTATGAGAGAAGAGTAGCCAGTTTCCCTTTTAATGCTGAGCGCCAAGCAAGGGAGCTACACTGGTACCATTATCACGTCTTTGGTATGACGCAGCCGGTGATCGAATCACGACCTCCCGCACTCGAAGCGGACGCTCTACCACTAGGCTATCGAGGTGGTACCCGGGTTAAGTTGTTTGCAGTGTATTTGCAAATTTGAAGTTGCTCGTTTGATAAACCGGAAGCCATGGCGTAATGCCATTGTGCGGACATTTATGCAGAAAACATAAAGCCTGCACTCGGCATACGGAAACTAAAGTCATTACATGAAAAAACGTTACCTTTATATACATCTATAAAAATAACGACAACGTTTTTATCTTCCTAAAGATAAAATGTAATAACGAACATATTTACACGTGAAAAAATCTAAACTAGTGTCTTATGAATCACTCAAAATTTATGGACCTCATAAATCATTGACAAATATATAATTATAGAGAAATGTAAGGAAGTGTGTTTTTAATTTGACCATATTATAGACATATGTTTATTTTCAACTGTAAACTTTTTCAATACATTCTATAAAGAAAACCACATAGTCGAAAAACATTTCTAAATAATTTGGTACCAAATAACACTAATAAATTTTGTTAGATTTTAGAAGATATAGACATGATAGAATATACTGTTATCAGAGAGTCGTGATCAGATACCACGCATAACAAGAATGTGTTAAAATTGTGATAGCTTATCACTGGGCGAATCGTTTTTAGAACGATAACTTTAAAAGATTAAAACTCTTTTGCATACAACCTTATCATCGTAGATATTAAAACACGGTTGTGATGTAATCCTTTGTTAGTTTTGTACATTATATAGGTTATTGTACCGATACCGCTCTACATACACGATTATTTTACTATACCTGTCCATTATTAACCTGTAACTGTCCATTCTTAAGATAATGGATACCTTAAGAATGGACAGGTACAGGTTAATAATGGACAGGTATAGTAATAACCTTGTACGTTGAGAGGTGTGAGTACATCAGCCTATGAAATTCGAAAGTTTTGAAATATATTAAAACTGCAACGTGTTTTTCCAGAATTTATAGCTGCAATAAAAAAAGCACCCTGAAGGGGAACGTATGATTTTAACCCAATGTGCCACAAGTAATTAAAATCTTAAACCATTAGAAAGTAGTAAAGTCCCATTCGTGTACTCCTGAATCTCAATAGAAAAGTATAGCAGATATACAACCTGGTATGACATTTTCAGTCGAAAATAGATGAAAGTAGGCAACGTAATGTAAAAACAAGAGCTGTCGGAAAACAGCAACGCTCGACTATTCAACTGCCTTGTCAATTGAATGAATAAAAAAGCCGAAAAGGGGGCATAATTTTGTAAAATTGCAAAAAGAGTTATGGAACCTGTGCAATGCATATCAGTATATGACAATGGACAATTGTGCAAGTTTCAATCCATTCCCATTAGAGGGTACTGAGATACCAGCTTACATACGAAAATGTAACCAACAAAGTCTTAGTCGAAAAAAATAGCATAATTTTGTAAAAAATGCAAAATAGAGTTATGACATCTGAGCACTTTATATCAGATTATTACAGTGGAGAAGTATGTGGCGTTTAAATCCATTTCGGTTAGTAGGTACTGAAATACCAGGTTACATATAAAAGCTTATTCAAAAAATTCTAAGTCGTAAAAGGGGCGCAGTTTTATACAAAAATAAAATAAAGTTATGAACCTGTGCAGTGTAAGCCAGTTTATCACAGTGAATAAGGTTCATGTAAAGTGTTTTGAAACTGCCCACAGGTGATTTTATTTTGTTTTATGGCATCATAGGCCTTTTTTGTCATAAAATGTATACCAAACTGTTCAGAATAAGTAGAAGTGTCTTTCAAGAGAAGTGTTATGTTTGGAATAATAAATTTTCTCTCATATCACATGTACTTTGCTCGTCCACATTCTGTTTTGTAGAAAATATCAAACATTCCTTTAAAAAATATTTTGACATTATGTCTATACTTACTGTGTGCCAAATATATTTCTCTAGGTACTCCCAGTGTTGAAAATGTTAAAAACATGTACATTTCAAAATGTTGCAAAACTTGCAAAGTGAAAGTGAAAGCAGAGCTGTCAAAATGACAAAATACTGCTATGTTCAAGAAAATATGTAAGTTTACCATATTTCATTACTGGGAGTACCCAGATAAATATGTTGCACGCACAACCAAAAAAAATACTTTGAAAATACGTTTGAAAATGAAGTTTGATATTTTCTTAATAATAGAATGTTGACAGTCGAAGTGCCTGCGATATTTAACAAAATACACATTTCCAAACAATCTTACCTTTAAAATGTATTTACTACTTACTCTGAACATTTCAGTATATTTATTATAAATGGTAATGGTCTATTAGAAGTAATTTTCCAAAATTGATATTCACCTGAGGGATGGTCCCCAAACACTTTTGATGAACCTTAACCAAATCGGGACGCCGACGCAGACTCAAAGATGAAATAAAAAAGTGGAAAACCACAGGTCGCCCAACACGACATAAACGAAAATGTTCAGGTTCGGTTGGATTGAATCTGTTCATGAACGGTAGTGGAAGTGCAAGCTACCGTCCACGCCCTCTAGCCCCGGGTTAAGCAGTACTCAACATTTACACATGTTATAAGTACCAGAATGTAATTTAGAGACATTAGCAGATGTGTTCAAACGGCGGTGCACATGGTACCTTCAACGATGCACAAAGTGCAATTCCATGAAAAGCGGATAAAATAATGGTTGGGCCCTAAACGAGAAAACAGTGGGCAGATTTAAATAAACTGGAGTCCAATAGCTCTACCTGTTCTTTGAATAGTCGAGCTAAAAAACACCTGGTTAAATTTTTTGCCATAACTGACATTCAGAAATGTGCAATTTTACATTTCTACTACAGAGATAAAAAAAAAGAAACCTTCCCTAAAGTTTTACTGCATGTTTCGGTATTTCGGTATACCATACAATTTGGCCGTAATGATCTTAATTTACAATACATTTATTTTTTTTTTAACTTTCATCACTAGTACACATCTCATATAATACGTGTTATTTTCTTCTAATAAAATTGATAGAATACCTCGTAATTACGAGATCAGAACGATTGTTTTGTAATAATGATATATAATACATATACATACATTTTAGAATGTGTTCACCTGGACCCGTCATCTACAATGTATATAAAACTGCAAACTCAGCACGAACAAAGCGTGGACAACTATTGATACATACATCATACGGCCAAGTAAAATTTTACTTTTTGTAAAGATACTTCAAATCATTCATAAATATGACAAAACGAGATATGTTCGAAACTTTCCTAAGAATCAGCACTAAATGTCATTGGTGTTTTAAAAAAAAAACTTTTCATTGCAATAAATATTTTTACGCAATCTTATTTAAACTTCGTATTTTTACTTAGAACAGAGACACAAATCAATGAATTGTCTTTGCCTCAAAGAGGACAATATTATAGACATTATACAATATCACGATAATCTTGATTTTTTCGTGAGGACCGTGTTTTAAGTCAGAGAAAAGCCGAAAACTGTCCATTATGTGAAAGAATGGACAATCTCGGCGCGTTGCGCCTCGATTTGTCCATTCTTTCACATAATGGACAGTTTTCGGCTTTTCTCCTTTACTTAAATGTAGTAATATATTATTGTAATGAAATTTGTTTAAATATTTTTCGACGTCGGTATTTGCTCTTCGGTGCATGTTGAAAGTTTAAATGGAAAACTTAATTGTAACCGAAATCAGAGGCGCTAGATATCAAAATTGGTCGATTTATATCCATCACATAATTTATGTTGACAAAAGTTATATTGGAGGATGCTATGACAGAGCTTTCAGCATTGTAGTGGTGTTTGTCCAATATTATGGTACTAAGGAATCCCTTACAGCTTTACGTGGAGAGCGATTTCGTTTTGTTTGGTCCAAGTACAAGCGCATTCCTTTTATTTCATCATTAAATTCATTCAGTGGCACTTTGTATATGGCGACTTAGCAGCCTTTCAAAACGTTTGGTCGCAAATGTTGCTACTCCCAACACTAACGACTACATGTAGTTTTAGCAGGAACCCGTTTTAAAACAAATCAAGCATGGAGTACAGTATAGTAAATTAGTTTCTCTCATTCTTGAAGCTGGTTCTTGAAGTGTTGAATGCTGCACCATACTATTAGCCCGAATAATTTGATATTGTTACTTCCACGTTGAACGATTTCATGTCCTTATCTTAGTCTCTTTATTGTCTGCCCTCTTTTAAATATCAGGCTAATTCGAACTTCACAGGAATGTTTTAACTACTTTTCGATATGATAGTATCTTTAGCTATATGCTTACGAGCCCTTCTTGCATTTGATTGACGAAATATACATGTGTATTTAGTGTTCATGTTGTAAATCCGAATAAAGCTAAACTCTGCAATACATAACGATTGAATGGTCTCCATGATCCCGTAAAGCCAGAAAATGTATTAATACTGAACAGACGTACAGGAAGACTTTCCACGGTAGCCACATGTCACTGAAAGACAATTGGTGTTTTAAGTTAAAGAAATTTATCAGAAAATAAGGTCATACTTTTATACGTTTGTTTCGAAAAGGAAACGAGAGACTTATGTTTTTATCATTTACGGTCAGATGAAGGGTTTATTTGGTGAGCACATTGAATCTCCGCGAAATAATTGGTGGATATTTTTTAATTAAATTTCGATAACAGCTAGTGTGAATTAGTATTTCTAGAGTTATGACCCTTGCATAAGTCATAATTGAGAAAATTGACGGTGTCCGTAAAATAGTACGTCCTGGATGAGACACTTCTTTAACTGACATGTACGAGCATAGTTTCCGGTGGATACCAAGAACCTATTCATAATTATATAACATTAATGTTATATATTAAAAACAGAATAATTACTTTACGCATATGTTAGTTTCACCAATGGCGTTAGAATTAGCCGTCTGCAGAAAAACAGGATTTTAGTGTATGCACATCGGTGAACGGGGAGGCCTGCTCATGAGGGAAAACAGTACGTTAGAAGTACTGTAAACATTCTTTAGTGGCAAATAGTTTCATAAATTTTCTTCTCTGCTGAAATGTTTGTACTTTGAGTTACAAAAAACACATATTAGCAATAGGATATATTTGAAATTATACGTAGACATCGACATATAAGAATAGCTACATTTTTATTGCATGTATATACATGTATTTTAAACTTGGCTCGCCCAAGCAAACGTGTCATAAATAACAAGTTTTTGTTTTTTTAAAGTAATGACAAATCAAAATGGCAAAATGAAAAACACAACATTCAAACAAAAAGATGATTAATGCATTTGTGTGGTCTAACTATCGTATTAGTATTTCAGTTTTATGATTTATTTATTTTTGGCATTGAGTACACTCTCTGCGAAAACGACCAAGATGTGCAATTTAAAGTATATGCACTTTCTTTATATAGACATTTATATATTGTACAATATATGTCACAATTCAACATCTTTTGACATGAACTCCATTACTTCTTCCATGTCAATATTATCATCAACATAGGAATCAGATGCTGGTTTGTGTCCGCATAATTCCTCAAGAATATGCTTCCTAAACGAGAACAAACATCGTTCGTCAAGCTGCTTAGGCGGACTTGTACACAGACTTACAAGAAATCCAACGATAAGTGCGGTGATCATGCCTATGAGAGAAAACAGTACGTAAGAAATACTGTAAAAAGTCTCCAGTGACGAAAGGTCACGGACATTTTGTTCTGAAGAAATCGTTGATGTTGCAGTTTTCTGAGTTACAGAAAACAATGTAAGATTATAAGCAAGAGGATAAATAGTATTCGTTGACATATTAGAAAAGTCAGAACTTTCACCGTAGACGCTGCATTGATCGGTTGGTCCAGAGGGAAGGTATGGATATGGTGGAACACCTGAAAAATGGCTGCCAATGTTTACCCAAAATGCAACTGCTGATCCGCATATTGCGCCAGTAATAACTCCTTTCGCAGTTGCTTTGCGGTACATTGTGGACAACAAAAATGTTGCAACTATTGGTCCGTCAAAACATCCCATGAAACTGGCAAATATGGCGAAAACAGATCCTGGTATTAGTGAAACAGCAAAAGCAAGTCCTATAGCGATAAGGCCATACATCAAAACTATAACTCTTGAAAGTTTAGTGGCTTTATAAGCGTGCATGTCTGGAAATTTGACTTTTATAATGTCTTCATATGTTACAGCAGACAGACTGCTGAGGCAAGATGACATTGTACTGAGAGCTGCACTTGATAAAGAAGCTGTGAACAATCCTGCTAATCCGGGCAAGTCCTGAAATAAATCCAGGACAGCTAACGGAACAATTTCATTGATGTTGTCTACAACGCCCGCGCCTAAAATGTCACACCGTTTTGCCACATAGTAGGCAAATATAGTTGCACCTTCTAATGTTGCCATCAATATAAATACACAATAAAACGGTGTGGATATAAAATACAGGTAACGTGCAGTTTTGACAGTTGGTGTTGAATAAACCCTTTGCATAGCTGGTTGCATCAATGATATGTACAGATAAGAACTGATTGTTCCAAAGGAGGTATTCCAAACCTGGTAGCGGATTGTTGGATCAAGCCTGAGGTCCGTCGAACCGATTCTGTCTTTTGCATATTCAATAACTTTTTCTACTCCTCCAGCACCAGTTGTTGATTTAACCAGAATAGCTGTCATTCCAGTAAGCATTATTATGAATTGAAATACATCTGTCCAAATTACGGCCTTAACACCACCAACTGAAGTATATACTGTAGTGACAATAGTATAAATAAGTATTGTCCCCCAGAAAGGAATTCCTATAACGACGTCGAGAGCAACGCAAGTACCGACCATCACTGTTGCCATGTAGAACAAACTAAATATCATACCGGCAATTAAAGTCATATACCTGACAGCATTGTTTCCGTATCGTAAGCGGAAATATTCATTCACGCTCGTTAATGTTAACGGATGAAATACTGGAACAATGAACAAAGCCGTGAATATGTAAGCGGCAGCACTTCCAACTACATTGTATGCAATTCCAATGCCATATGCATATCCTTCCGCAGGAAATCCAAGTACTAGTAAAGATGACTGAAATGTTACAACAAATGACAGTGCTACAGGCCATGTGCTGGAATTCCTGTCTGCAAGAAAATAGTTCGTAGGCGTGTTTCGTTTCCTCTCCAATATTGCGAAGAAAACGCCGATGGAAAACGATATTCCAATTGTACAAATGAAAACTAAATAATCAGCTGCTCCGAAAAGCATCTTGTTGGAAAAATAATGTCAGAAAATTTGAGGCAGATACTCTAAAAGCACAGCCTACTGTAAAGATGTGAACACCACCGTTTGACGTAAGTCAGCGAAGTGTTTGTTTATGGTTCTGAAGTTATATCAGATAATTAGTATAAATGCTGATGAAATTGATTTTTAATTTTATGCTCGACTTTGTAAAGTCAAGTATAACGCAATATTCTAATTTGCATACACAGCTAATTATGAGTTAATTATATACACGCAACGTACAGGTGTTTTGCATAACATGACTAATCTATACAGAAAATATATATCACATGTTTGGTCGAATTGACTCGGACTATAACAGGTAAAGAATGAAACAATATTGATGTTTCAGCAAGAAAGACTAAAAGGTGATAACAATGACATTATATTAGTGACTTTCCACATTGGATTTATTAAACTCGTTGAATAACAATGATAAAATGCCCAACGGAGCCTCGTATTTTATTATTTTGCGGCCATAAAATAGTACGGTTTTTGAAATCAGTGTTTTTTTTTTCAGTGTCTGCTACCAGCCCTTTACTTAACATGCAAGACCTATTTATTTGAGTGGGTCCGAATACGCACAAAGATCTTCATGCAAAACTGAAACGCTTTCACATTTTTCACTTTAGGCTGCACATTTAAAGCTTGAACAATATGACGGTTAACATTTGTAATGGTTTTACTGCTGTCCTTATTTATTTAAATTAATTAGAATTTTATGTTGCTGTGGTTACCGTAGGTTTCTTACATTAAATTGAAATCTTAAGATTTGTGCCGATAAAATAACTATTGTAAGGATGTCTTCTCGTGTAAGACGACCTTTCTTCTTCATAAGGCACGATACTGAAATTAAAACGAACGTTATTTACACCTTATCTTCGTAAAAAGTCTGCTTTACACAAGAGAAACGCCAATCTGGAAAGTTTACAACATTGCAAAAGTATCGTAACTAACACCACTAAAAGTCCCTGTAACATATACATCGACAAAGCAGTAATCATCGACAATCCATCGTATGATATTCGTCCATGAGTTTTGTTTCCTGTGCGATGGGCGGGCATAGTAATTCCAGGGCTATTTAACAAGGTTTTGAATCTTAGTTTGTGCCATTTGCAACCAGGAATGTCTCTCTTGCTTCTCCATTTGAAAACAAATAATTATGCCAACAAGCAGCCATGATCATCAGCTGTCGTGGATTATTGGGCCTGTTAAAATATCTGATGATTCTCCAATTTACACTATTCTGACGGTATCAAACATTTTAGCCACATCGACAAAGGATATGAAAGACTGTTAATTAAGTCTGGCATTTGTCTTGCAGTGATAATGAATCTTAACAGATGTGCTTTTCCACACTGGCTGCTATGCAGAAAGTATTGTTATTGAATGGTTATCAGGCATCTAACTAGGACATGGATCATCGTCTTGCCTGTTATAGCTAGACGAGAAATCATTTTAGGATTGTTGCATGGCGGCTGAGAATTTGTATTTGTACGAATATCAAACAAGGAAAGCCATGTTAAAAAAGCAGCCTTCTCACCTCACGATGCGCGGCCATGAACACCACTAGCTTACTTCCTGCTACCCCCTCCACCCCCACCCCCGCCTCGTATAGACAAAGCAATCATGAGGACACAAAGAACAAATATGACAAACTGTGAGTAAGGCACTGCCCTAGAACAATCAGTGGCAAAACAAACACCACTGGGGAGCTTAAACAGGTTTCTGGTGCTCATCTAAACTCACTCTTGACCCCGCTATATTCACAAATTCAAAGGGCAATATAAATGAAAGCTATCGCCGCAAGGTGAATCCCTAACATTTAATCTCTATGTCGAGTATAAAGGCATCTTTCTGTTGCATTGGAAAACACTTTCCTCAAGTATCAATTGAAAAAGTCATGCTTATATACGTTAAAGATTTGTCTCTTAACTTAACTAACAGTCATGATAAAGAAAACGACTTAAGTCGAGAATCATTTCCAAACAATTTGATACCAAATAAAACTAATAATTATTGTTTCATTTTTAGTGGATATAGACATGATAAAAATATACTGTTTCTAGTGAGTCAGGTATCACACACAACAGGAATGTGTGAAAATTACGATTGCATGTCACTGGGCGAATCGTTTCCAGGAGGATAACTTCAAAAGTAGAAAACGATTTTGCATACAATATTGTCATCGTAGATGCTAAATATAGTGATATTAGAGTTGTAATGAAATTCATTCAAAAACATTTTGACGTTAGTAGGGATAAAAACCTGTTTGAACTTCTTCTGTGCATATTGACATGAAATTACAATGAAAACTTAATTGTAACCGAAATCAGAGGTACGTGCATCAACATTTGTCGACTAACTTTATTTAAGTTACCAAAAGTTATAATGCAGGATACAAAGACGTAAAAATGGTACTAGCAGCTTCCTCGCTTGGCGCTCAGCATTAAGAGGGTAGTGCTAGGACTGGTCAGCCCGGTGTCAGTATAATGTGACTGGGTGGGGTATCATGTCACGTGTCTACGGCATGATATTCCAGTGAGGCAGCACTATAAAGTTGGGCATTGTGCTAACTGCTACAACGAGAACAAACATCGTTCGTCAAGCTGCTCAGGCGGATTTGTACACAGACTTACAAGAAATCCAACGATAAGTGAGGTGGCCATGCCTATGAGGGAAAACAGTATGTAAGAAATACTGTAAAAAGTCTCAATGAACGAAAGGTCACGGACATTTTGCTCTGAAGAAACCGTTGATGTTACAATTTTCTGAGTTACAGAAAACAATGTTTGTTTATAAGCAATAGGATATATAGTAGTCATTGACATATTAGAAAAGTCAGAACTTTCACCGTAGACGCTGCACTGATCGGTTGGTCCAGAGGGAAGGTATGGATATCGCGAAACACCTGAAAAATGGCTTCCAATGTTTAGCCAAAATGCAATTGCTGATCCGCATATTGCGCCGGTAATAACTCCTTTGGCAGTTGCTTTGCGGTACATCGTGGACAACAAAAATGTTGCAACTACTGGTCCGTCAAAACATCCCATAAAACTGACAAATATAGCGACAACAGATCCTGGTATTAGTGAAACAGCAAAAGCAACTCCCAGTGCGATAAGACCATACATCAAAACTATGAATTTTGAAAGTTTAGTGGCTTTATAAGCGTGCATGTCTGGAAACCTGATTTTTATAAGTCTTCATATGTTACTGCAGACAGACTGCTGAGCAATGATGACATCGTACTGAGAGCTGCACTTGATAAAGAAGCTGTGAACAATCCTGCTAATCCGGGTAAGTCTTGAAAAAGATCCAGGACAGCAAATGGCAAAATTTCATTGATGTTGTCTACAACGCCCGCGCCTAAAATGTCACATCGTTTTGTCATGTAGTAGGCAAATATAGTCGCACCTTCAAATGTTGCCATTAACATAAAGACACAATAAAACGGCGTGGATATAAAATACAGGTTACGTGCAGTTTGAACAGTTGGTGTTGAATAAACTCTTTGCATTGCTGGCTGCATAAGTGTTACGTACAGAAATGCATTGAATGATCCAAAGGAGGTACTCCAAACCTGGTAACGGATTGTTGGATCAGATCTGAAGTCTGTCGAACCGATCCTGTCTTTTGCGTATTCAATAACTTTTTCTGCTCCTCCAGTATCAGTTGTTGATTTAACAAGAACAGCTGTCATTCCAGTTAGCATTATTGTAGGCTGAAATAAATCTGTCCAAATTACGGCCTTAATACCGCCAACTGAAGTATATATTGTAGTGACAATAGTATAAATAAGTATTGTCCCCCAGAAAGGAATTCCTATAACGACGTCGAGAGCAACGCATGTACCAACCATCACTGTTGCCATGTAGAATAAACTATATATCATTCCAGCAATTAGAGTCATATAACGAACAGCATTGTTCCCGTATCGTAAACAAAAATATTCATTCACGCTTGTCAATTTTAACGGGTGAAAGACAGGAACAATGAACAGAGCCGTAAACATGTAAGCAGCACTACGTCCAACTACTTGATATGCAATGCCAATGCCGTATGCATATCCTTCCGCAGGGAATCCAAGTATCATTAAAGATGACTGAAAAGTAACAATAAATGACAGTGCTACAGGCCAGTATATGAGACGTTGGTCGAATTTATATGAGACGTTCGTCGAATTGTCCCGGTCTATAACAAGTAAAGAAAGAAAATATATTGATGATTCAGCAAGACGGGCTAATATGTGATAACAATAATCTTATATTGGTGACTTTTCACATTGAATAACAATGATAAAACTCGTTGAATAACAATAATAAAATGCTCAGCAGAGCCTCGTATTTTATTATTTTGCGGCAACAAAATAGTATAGTTCTTGAAATCAGTGTTGTTATTTTTCAGTGTCTGCTACAATCCCATTTAATCACTAAGTCGAGTATAAAGACATCTTAAAGACACTTTGCTCATGTGTCGATTGAAAAAGTCATGCTCATATAAAGTTAAAGTTTTGCCTCCTTAACTTAACTAACAGGAATGCTGTCTGGTTGTGGAGCTTTGAAAAGATTGTTGTATGGCTTCCTAAACATAACGCAGGCCGTTCACGTCATTTTTTTAGTTTTACTAGAGATTAAAATGACGGAGACCTTGGAACTGTCTGCAAGCCGGAAGAGGAAAGGGTTTCATTTCAGTTTAGTGGCCACTGTAGGAGAAGCTGGCTACACAAGGGACATAAGCAGTTGCAACATTGTTAAAGAACACAGTTTTGCAGACTTGAGATAAAAAAAAGAAGATATAAAATATACATAAAACAAAAAGCAAATAAAATGCCTACATATCTTAACAGGCAGTTAAATTACGCCGGGTTAACAAGCCGAGACAGTCTGAGGAATATCATACATGTTGGATGGTTACTTCGTTCGTTAGTTGGCTAGTTAGTGAGTCAGAACGGAACGCTGAAACCATTTGAGCTATTTCGTACACTGCGTTAAAATCAAATCACTTTACTATACACTAGTATATATATATTACAGCATGTCCATACAGAAGCTGAATACCTAGACATTGTAATCCAGCAGTATCAACTCCACACACAAGCTGAATACCTAGACATTGTAATCCAACAGTATCAACTCCACACAGAAGCTGAATACCTAGACATTGTAATCCAGCAGTATCAACTCCACACAGAAGCTGAATACCTAGACATTGTAATCCAGCAGTATCAACTCCACAATGAAATCATTGAGTGAACAGTATAAGTCTTTTATCTGACAGACTTTGGTCGAATACTGACAAGAATTTGAGAAGCAGTTAAGAACATGGACCTATGACGTGCGAATATTTCATATCACAGTGACACTGCATATCATGTGCTTTTCTCAACGTTACAGAAAGCTTTGTGTGAACAACCAATCATATGTCACTTCAATTATTATTCCCTGGGACGATTTTGAGATACAGTTAAATAGCTGAATATGTGTTCCTTAAAAAAGCCAGTGTCAAAGCCTTTGAATTTAAAAGTTTAATGGTTTGTACATTTTGTTTCTTTTGGGCAATTTTTATAATTTATTCTTTCCTAATGGATGGAAAAAAGACCAAATTATTCAGTTTTAGATTTAAACAAACAACAACAAATAAATATGATTATGATATTTATTGATAAAATACTTTAACCAGTAATAGCTATGTCTTTTACATTCACACTTTCAACTAGATTACTAATTGAACACCTGTGTTAGTAGTTCAGTGTAATAAAAGCAATGAATTAATATTTTAATTGCACTTAAACAAGATGATATGCTTTAACGCAAAAATATAAACCAGAAAATGGATTTTCATCTACTACAAATTGTTCATAAGAAAGATTTCAGTTTGGCCTAGGCAAATCCGAAATCGGTATAGCTAAACTAGAGTCTAGGCAGATGCGGAATCGGTCAAAACCAAATTAGAATTCTAGTTTGGCCTAGACCAAACTAGAATTCTAGTTCGTCTAGGCAGATTCCGGATCTGCCTAGATTCCAGTTTGGCCTACGACATATATATATATATTTGATATACAAGAAACTTTATTTATTTCAATTAAGCTTTTGATGTTGCACATATGTGGTTTGTGTATTATACATTTAAACGTTTAGTTATCTATCATTCTGTGCAACTATGCAGTGTGGTTTACGCTTGAGACAAAATGTTTGGAGAAAAAAACATTAAATACTTTAAAAATAATCAAGGCCTTCGAGTGGTTTATCGTCTTATTTACCACGGTTCAGAGTTACGATGCGTAAGAATTGAACCACTAGGGCGGTAGCCCAAGTGGTTAAATACTGAAGCATCTGAACGACGAACATTATAGCATTAATTTCCTGATATCTAAAATGTTTCTCTTTTTTGTTGACGCACGGTCTTTAAAGACCACCTCCGAATAAAGGTAACCAACTTTGAAAACTGCTTAATCAGTATTAAGGCCATGCTTTTCTCTCCCCGTTTATATAAGATACATGTCAACTAGAAACACTTTTTTCATATCCCAATGGTTGTCTTTTCAGTTATATTTGATAGTGTATGCGATCACATTTGTAGTTTTTATTATTTGAACGTTAACATTTATGTTTTAATTGTTTGTTTCGTACATGTATAATATGACATATTTGACCGTGTGGTTTCATATGTGCCACTGTTTTGTGATTTAAACATGATCATTTATAAATTTGCAGATACATTTACATGAATAAAATGGATTATGCATGGAAGTGTGGATAAAGAATCATCTTTATGTTGTTTTTTTTTTTTTTTTTTTTGTTGTTGTTGTTTTTTTTTTTTGTATTTCCATTATTAATGAATTAACACCGCAGTGATACATTTACCTCTAAAGTTTTGACATGTCTCGTTGAGACGCAACCACTTATAGGGAGAGCGCAGATCTACGGATAGCGGGGTCGTGAATTCGAACCCCGGCATGTTCTCCGCGACGATTTGACAAAAGACATTGTGTCTGGTATCATTCGTTCTCCACCTCTGATTCAAGTGGGGAAGTTGGCATTTTCTTGCGGAGAACAAATTTGAACTGGTACAAAATCCAGAAACACTGGCTACGTTAACTGCCCGCCGTTACATAAGTGGAATACTGTTGAAAAACGGCGTTTAACCCGAAACATACAAACATTCAGCTGTCTGAGAGTCCCATCCAGCTACAAGGTAGTGTATAATGCACATTATTACATAACCGTCGGTCCCCTTTGTGCTATTGATCTGTCAATTTGCTGGGTTAAAGACGACAATTGAGAAAAGAAAGTATGAACATTTATTTCATTTATTTTTATAAAGAACGATAACGAGGCTCAGGTGTTAATGGCGCACATTTTAAGTTCTCTGCGAGTTTTCAAAAAATAAATACAATTTTGTGTTAATATTGGTGGAAATAAGCTTTAAAATAGTTGCAAAACAAACATTTATGTGGATATTTTATAATCAAAGTGACATTTCCTGGATATAATGCCTGATAATAAAGGGAATAGTAACTCGAACAAAGGAAACAAAGGCGGTAATGGCGGTCATGATGGTGGGGTAAGTGATGCGCCAAGAACAAGATCACAAGCCCAGCCAAATGTAAACAATAATAGTGACAATTTGAATTTATATTCTGGTCAGGCAGCGTTCATTCCGCCTTACCCTGGACCACACCCCACATATTTCGTACAACCTGGGGGGCCAGGCCCCATGTATCGCCAATACCCCGCACACAATCAGGACAACGGGCTCTATGAACTCATTCAGGAGATGAACACGCGTTTGAAGGTTATCTAACATACTGTCTCGAAAATAATTCCAATCGAGAATGAAGTCACTAACCTGAAATGCCAGATTTCCGATATCCAAGGAGTAAATAAAAGTCTTGCAAAGCGAATTTCCGAGGTTGAAAACTTTTGCCAAACCTATAGTGATATTACGGACGACTTTATCACATCAAAACGTAACCTTCAAGATGAATTATCCTGTGTTAAAAATTCAAATCGAACCCTTGAAACGGATGTAAAAATCCTGCAGACACAAACGTCAAATCTGAAAGAACATTGTCTAAATATACAAACAAGATCAATGGAAAATAATCTCCTTTTCTTTGGTATTAATGAGGCCCAGGCAAAGGCAAGTACAGTCGACGGTTCTAAGTCACGTGAAAATGTGGAAAATGTATTACCCACTTTTTTAAATGATAGCATACAAGAAAATACAGATATTAACCATGAGTGTCCTGTAAACGTTTCTTCAATGAATTTTGATAAAGTTATTCGTTTGGAAAACCCGGACCGTCGTTTTGCAAATGGGCGACCTAGACCTATAATGGCCAAATTTGAACGTTATTCTGATCGTGAGACAGTTCGGCGTGCTGGAATTCTATTGAATAAATCACAGACCAAATACAAAATTTATGAACACTTCCCACGTGACATTGAAGAACGCCGGAAAAAACTGTACTCAATCGCACGTGCCTATACACAAAAAGGAGCAAAGGTGTCAGTCATTAGACACAAAATGTACGTTAACATTTTGCTGTACGATCCAGAAAGTAATACGCTCAATCGCATTATAAGAAACCCCTTGCCCCAGCCAAGAGGGAATTCTGCCCCTGGAACGTTTGAGCAACATGTTGAACAAAACCGGCAATATCTCCCCCCCCCCAATCCCCCAAGTTACTATAGCCGTACAACTCAGTCCCAAGTGCAGCAGAAAGCGCAACAACAAAAACTGTTTGAGACCCCTAATCGGTATTAAGCTCTTTCCGATAGTGCTGTAAACCCAAAGAGAAAAGCAGGTTCGCCTCTTGACATTGATTATGCGGCCAAGCGTGTAGACTCTGGAGATACAGTGCTGTGTGACGATGAAATAGTCCCGATTACATCATTTGCAAGTTCGGAAATGTTAGAGAACCCATGGACCAGAAATGA
The DNA here is from genome assembly GCF_021730395.1 of Mercenaria mercenaria. Taxonomy (NCBI): domain Eukaryota; kingdom Metazoa; phylum Mollusca; class Bivalvia; order Venerida; family Veneridae; genus Mercenaria; species Mercenaria mercenaria. Next base: position 66,491,300 of record NC_069372.1, read on the forward strand.
CACTATATTGAATCTTCCGGAAATACCCCAAGCAGAACCTCAAACCCAGTTATAGGCCAAGCATGGAGAGTCATGCATAAACAGTGATAGCTATAAAAACGGGTTTTCAGTAATGACAAACACTTTTTTAAATGGTCAAACATGTTTCTACAACGGGAATTTTAACGGTGGATTAAATAATTATCAGTGCATATTGCCTTCTTTTCAGCTATATCAAGCACAAACTGTGCTAGTGAGTTACACGGACACCTTAATAAATAACCAGTTTTTGAGTGGGCGGATTTACGATGTCGACAATATTGATAATTGTGACTTGTATTTTAAGCAGTACCCATTATTTTGCAACGCGACTCGGACACAAAACCCACAACAGGCAAAGCATACTGAAGTAGATGTTTCTATTTATAAGTAACTTGTTAAATCATCTAAACCTTGAAATATTTAACAAAATAGCATGCTATGCCTGTCGTGGTTTTCTGGGACCATTTGAAAGGAGTTGAGGTAAAAACGATGTTGCTCAAGGGAGGGGCCGTTGTAGAGAGGTTGCACTGTAGTTATTGTACCCGTGAAAATAAAATCCCACCGTAACGACATTCAATTATATATAGTACTTTAGTACTTTAATCGAGATTCAATGGACTCTTGTTTCAACTATCCTTTTGTTAAATGTCGTTACAATGTGATTTAGCTGTAAATGAAACAGTAAGTATATAAGACAAAACATTTTCATTTTTACGTTTTTAATTAACTAAGGTTTGGCATTAATTTGGCCATGACTGAATGATAGATATTTTAATAAAATAAGATTTTCCCCGATTACGGTAGAAAATCCCAGAATACATTCTGCAGATGCATGTTAGTATTATGCCAAAAAGGGGCGCGATTTAGACTAGCTAAAGAGTGAGCCTTCCGCCAAAATCTGCGGACTAGCATGAATCTGCAGGATATTAACAAGATAACTGGTCATGACCATTGCTAGCTTATCAGGACTATATTAATTGAAATTTTGCCAAACATTTTTATTATTAAACTGTCAAAACCAGAGTTATAACTAAGTTAGACTGATGAACAGAAAAGGGAACAAGAACAACAGTCAGTTTTCCTTAGTTAGAGTAACACTATGTACATGCATATACTTTCTCTCCTTCAATTATTATTTTGTACAGAGCAGAAGACAGTGTATTAAGCATTATATCGTATCCAAGTTCTGACAAATGAGTGTCATCCGTGTGAAAAAATTGTTTTTCTAAAGAAATGTCAGCGTATTTTATATAGCCACCTCCGTTTCTAATAACAAATGTTGCGAGAGAACTGTTGATACGTTTTCTAATGTTTTCCGCAGTTGGTGTGTATGGTACATAACGCCAGGTTCTGCGCGGAAGAATTTGTGACCAGATAAGCCTAGTGTTGGGCAGTAATGGCTGCAGGAAATCAGTTATCAACATTTTGAATTCGAATGTTATGTCCCAAGTGGATTTGGTGCCTATGTCATTTCCACCACAATGAATGACAATGATGTCTGGTTCATCTTTAAATTGTAGTAAATATTGTACAGACCTGCGTATATCTCTAATTCTCATGCCACTGAGAAATTCCCACGTGATCCTGACATTATAATGTTGCAAACCTAAACTGTTGCCATCCGGTCTAAAGGCTAGTCTATGGTACGCTCCTTTTATTAGGGAGGACCCTTTTATCCAAACATTGGTCAGCTTAACTGCAATATTTTGAAATAAGAGTTTTTCTATTTCCATTTTCTTAAGATTGGTATCGTAATTTTAGTTCTTGGCGTAAGGATACAGGTTAGATTGTAGTGAATAAAATGCACTTTCTCTTATTAATATCAAACAGTAACATGAATTATCAATAACAAACGGTAACACACAACCATTTTTTAAACATATTTACAGATATGTAACTGGAATAAAAAAGAAAACTGGCTTAAAATTAGTATTCTTCATTCAAAATGTCGTCTGTTCTTACAACAGTTTTCCGTATGTTGTTGTATAATTGCTATCAGCCCGATGCGGTGCTGTAGCTTGATCAATGTATTTGAAAATAATTATAACTGCCGAAAAGCGGACTGCACAGCCTGCCATATACCAATGGCTTTAATGGCATTTGGCACGTCCTTTACACAAAACTTTTTTTTTTTTTTTTTTTTTATAAATATTATTTTAATTTGATTATGCTTGAATTATGTGCGCCATATACCAATGGCTTTAACAAGCAGGTAATACCAACAGGTATAGCAATAATGATACTGTGACAGCGAATGTGACTTTCAAGATATGATTTTTTACAAAGGCACACTCATTTTCAATTTATACATTTTGAGGCTTATTACCGCCAAAATTAGCACTCAGTCAGAGATCAGTCACAATTTTAACGAATGTAAGATTTGTAACTATCAGATTTCCATCTTCCTTGGGACTTTATATTATTTATTGAAGTCCCGTCTCGAAACATTGAAGTTGCGCCACCAATTCTAAAAGAGTGTGATTTATACAAATTGGCGTCTAAACCTGCAAATTTTATTGCTTTTCTCAGAACTGCGTTAAACTGGAAAGAAGTTAGCGGGCTTTCGTCAAAATGAACAAAGAATGGACCATCTGTATTTGGTCTGAAGGCAATATAGTTAGCAATGTTTTCACAACAGAATTTGTTCTTATCGCTTATTTCGATGTCAACTGATGTTCCGGTGCCCGTCTGATCAGTTTTTGATTTCTGTAAGTAAATTCGTATTTTGTTTGACCCAATGATTACATCCTGAAACTTGAGAACGCCTGAAGTTGTTGTTTTATTGCTAGAAGTAAATTCGCTAATACGTAATAAGCCAATGTAAGCTAACGAGAAAGCCGCCGTAAACAACATGGCTTCAAATTGTGATCTGCAAACGTGTGTTAGGGAATCTAACAGCTTCAACAGAACTGACTGCGTTATTGGTTGTCTGGTATCGGTGTTTGTTTTCAGGCGCTTTAGCCCTTCTAACATGCTTCTAACGATAAACTGTTTGGTATTATCCAGTAGGCCATTCAATTTATTCACTTAACTGATCGCAGAAATATGGCAATTTACAGATGAGTGCGAGTATTGCCTTAAAGACATGAATGCGATGTATTCCGTTATTTGCTCGACGGTTGGTGGCCAGTTTAATTCGACATAACTATTAATGCAGAAGTTTGTAAAAGACTCGATTGCTGAACGATATCTTTTCTGTGTATTTTGTGAAAGGGAAGCGCTGATAAGCCTGTCTATTTCGCCCTCAACAGCTGGAGGAAGGACTCCGGAACTTGACAAGGCTCCCGGTCCGCGGAGAGGGGCAGTAGATGATTGAGTCTTGTCCACTGAAATCGACTGATAGAATCAGCAATACTGTTTAATTTTCCAGATATGTGTTTGCATTTTAAAACAGTGTTATTTTCCATCAGAAGGAGCATAAGATGTCTAATTAAATGCATTACTCTACCGTTTTTTGATGTCTTTTTATTTATAATGCTGACTAATGCCCCGTTGTCCGAATGTAAAATTATTCTTGTATTTTTTACCTTTTTGCCCCATATATGAAATGCTAAAATAATTGGTACAAGTTCTAAATATGTTATATCTTTGAAAATTTCTGATTCCCATGAATCGGGCCACTTTATGAACGACCACTCGCCCTGAAAATAACACCCACAGCCTAAATGGCTGTTTCCTGATGCGTCTGTGAAGAAATCAATACTAGTAGCATCAACCCAATCGAAATTAATAAAAGTGCATGACCCGTTGAAGTTTTTGATAAATTGTAACCAAATATTTGCGTCTTCTCTTATTGAATGTGTTACTCTGATCCAATGAAACGGTTTTACGTGCTTGACACATGACGTCATAAAATCTGCGAAGGAAAGCTCTACCTGCCGGTATTGCCTTACACATAAAGTTCAAGAGTCCTACTGTGGACTGCAAATTATGGAGGCGAACTTTCTTGGAATTTATTAAAGACAGAAGCTGCTGTTCCGCTTTCTTAATTTTGTCGGAAGGTATCCGAATTGTATTATTTCCGCGTCTATTTCTAAACCTAAATAAGTAATTATTTTGATAGGTCCCGTCCATTTATCTTCAGCTAAAGGCACGCTTAAATCTTCACAAGTGTTTTGAAAATTTGACATTAAACTTGAACAACTTTCATAAGAATCGTCAGCCATGAAGAAATCGTCTAATAAATGGTCAAAATTGTTAGAACCTGAATCTTTTTGTACGCACCATTGAAGAAAAGTTGCGAATTTTTCAAAAATAAAACATGAACAAGATGCACCCATCGGTAACATTTTTTGAATCCAGTATCCGTCGTCAGTCCGTATTCCTAGCAGATCGAAGTCGGCTGGCCGTACGGGACATAGGTTGAATGCTGATTTTATATCTGCTTTTGCCATGTATACAGACGAGCCTATTTTTTGCACCATTTTGACAGCATTATCAAAACAGGAATATTCAACATGGCTATAGTCCTGATGTATAAAATCATTAACACTGATGTCAGGTGGAAAGGACAGGTTAGTTATTAGGCGCCAGCCTCCTGTTTTCTTCTGGATTAAACCTACCGGATTAATGCGCAGATTTGAGATTGGGGGTGTCGAGAAAGGTCCTATAATTCTGCCAGCTAATTTTTCAGCATAAAGTTTCTCGTCTAACATTTTCGATTGTTTGCGTGCTGATATAAGATTATTTGAATGTAGAGGAATTCTCGGCCCGGAATAATTTAAGCTAAAACCATGTTTGAAACCAGCCAACAGAAAATCTGCTTCTTTCTTATTTGGATATGTCGATAATCGCTTTTCTAAAGTTGTAAGATTAATTGGAGTGATACCGAGGTCCCATAGCCCGTTTGTTTGCACCATGAGGTCCTTGTCCCATAAACGGCCTTGGGGCTGGTGCCCTGAAACGAGTGTTAAACGACGGTCTCATTATGTTATGCCTGAATCTGATTTGGTGCTGACCATTCCCAAAGGTCTGGTTAGTGTGACAGTTCATGGAAGGATGGTTACCATGACACCTTATACAGGAATGCAGATAAGGACAATACCTTTCGTTACAAAAACCTAATCTGTTGTAGGCAAAACATTTCTTCTCTGAGCTAACGGACATGCTATTTAACTGATTTGCATGTAATGATTGCATGAAAAGCATCCAAAGTTCAGGGTCAATCGTCTCCCACTTGGTTGACAGAGCTAGCGACTTTTTGAGCCGGAACTGTTTGTCGTACACCCACCAACCTGTGTATTTACTTGCAGCTAAACGGATGTTATAAAAATATTGGAGCATTTGTAGGGTTTCCCCGGGGCGCTTTAAGCCGTAAATATACATATATACTAGAAAGGCATCTGACCAGATTTCGATTTTTTCCAAAATTTTAGCAGATTGTTCTTTCTTAGCTAATACTAATTCTCCGTCTAATAATTGAAATGTTTGTTTTTGAGAGGTCTGATTGTTCTGGCTATGAAGGAGAGTTTGTAAGTCAACATACTGGCCTAACCAGATTTTTTCCTTGACAGTATTACTGACGTGAGCATCTAATATGCCGTTAGAACAAGTATATAATGGGATATGTTCACCTGATTGTCCCGGGCTGTCCACGTGACCTTCGCTCCTATTCGGCGGTGCCGGCTGTGTCTGCTGACGTTTCCTATTCGGCGGTGACGGTGGTGTTTGTTGACTCTTTGGCTGGCCAGATTTCGGTGTTGCTTGATCCGATGGACCCTTGTTTCCATCCGATGATGATGTATGTGGAGCTCTTTGTGATGTCCGGGCCCGTTTTCGTGGAGGCATGCTCAGTTTGTTTAAGTTATGGAAAAAAGCAAAACAAAAAATTAATATTCAGTTTAGAGGAATTCAGATCGTAAAGCTACCATGTTTTCTGTTGATGTTTTTGTTTTTATTATAGTTATTATTTGAGCCGCGCCAAGAAAAAACCAACACAGTGGCCCCGCGGCCCGCAACGACCCATTCTATTCGCTGACGGTTTCTCTAATTGTTACAGGCTTTGAAATTGAACAGCATAGAGCCCGACCAGACCGCCCGGACACGAAGGCCGGCCCGGACCCGATCCAGCCGCAAAAGAACCCTTCTCACGGCGCGGCTCATTTATATGACGTCACCTTGATGACGCGTATTCAAATATATACTGTAAAGCAAGACTTAGTTTAAATGAGCTAGATCTAGAGCGTTCAATAAATTTATTTTTCGGATAGATACTACAATGAACATCTTCCGAAAGTAACAATAAAATAACAGTCGATCTTGATACAAGTTTTAAACATGTACATTTTATTTTCTAAATGTATACTTTTAAAAATTTAACTATCTACCTCTCGTTCTTGGAATTTGCAGGAAAAAAGACCGCTCCTGAAGCGTGGGCTGTTTATATATGGGGTAAAATGTAGTGGGCGGTTCTAAATTTTTGAAACGGATTATTTGATTGGATCTTGGGAACCATGCGGTCGCGTGCAAAATAAATGTTGTTCACGCTATATGTCGTAAACATTTTATTGTATAATTCTTTTCATGAAAATTACGGTAGTAATACCGCACAAGGTCGTAATTATGTTATAGATTGTTGTAGTAATCTTTACTCAATTTTGAATGATTGCCTTTGGCATGTAACTGATCAAAGTACAAATTTGTTAATAACAAATAATCATAGTGTACCGTTTTCAAATAATGATGTTCTATGCGATACTTTACAGGTGGAAAATATAGATGTATATGGAAGACATTTTGATGTCAACTCAAATAGTGATACATGTCGCACATTACCGTTTTTTCTAATGTATGCGATAGTAAATGCATAACAATGGAAAACAGTTTAGATTTAAATCAAAATGTAAGAAATAATTTGAATTCTAGTGATACGCCCGCGCCGCGATCGGAAAGGTCAAATTGTAGAACACCGGGTACAAATGAAAATTCACATAAAAGTTCAAAAAATGATGTAACCGTTGAACATACTTCTTTGAAAATCCTATCATTAAATGTATGTGGATTAAAATCGAAAGTGTATACACCAGAATTCATTGAGTTACTGCAAAGGTATAATATTATAGGTTTGCAAGAAACAAAACTAGATAATTTGGATTACATTGACGTTAAGAATTTTGATTTTTACCGCAAGTGTAGGAAAGATATAGTTAGAAATGGACGGAAGTCAGGCGGACTCGCGTTACTTGTAAATAAAGACGTATCAAAATTTGTAAAAGTGATAGAAACAGATTGTAAACTTGTTTTATGGTTTAGTTTTTCTAAACAGCTTTCACAGTCAGATAGCGATACTTTGTGCGGTGTTATCTATATTCCTCCCGAGTATTCAGAATACTCATCTGAGGACCCATTTATGGAGATTCAATCCGATTTTATTAACATTTCGCATAATTATAACGCATTGTGTCTTTTTGGGGATTTGAACTCGAGAACTAAAAGCTTGAACGACTACATTGTTGTAGATCAAGATTTTTTCGATTCGCAGAATTTAGATGATATATATGATGAGTATAATGTTGAAATGACAAATTTTGAATCCTCCTCAAGTGTATTCAAAAAACGTATTAACATGGATAGCTCAGTAAATAATTATGGTTACAGATTTATAGATTTTCCACAGTTGAATAATTTGTATATTTTAAACGGAAGAACTAGGGGCGATATACCAGGAAAAGTTACATGCAAAAATGTTAGTACTGTAGATTATTTCTTATGTACATCAAGTTTGTTCAAGAATGTATGTTCATTACAAGTGTTAGATCTTTGTCCAATGTATTCTGATGCACATAATCCGTTGTGTGTCTCGTTTGATATTGAACGAGTCATGTTAAAAATGATACAACACCGAATTTTCCAACTGTAAAACTCTGGGATAATGCAAAATTGAATAATTTCGTTCAAAACATTGATAGACTTGAAGTGCAAAAAATTCAAAATAAATTACAGGAGCTAGAACAACATAATTCATTTAACCAAGAAACAGCGGATGATGTTGTAACATCAATATCTGAACTGTTTTTAAAATGTTCACAGGAGTCTTTTGGTTATCATAATTCACATAGTAACAAAAATGGCAATAAAACATCTGACTGGTTTGGGTTACAGTGTAAAAAGTCCAGAAGGGACTTCCATAGAGCTAAGTATTTATATAAATTAAGGAAAACTGAAAATAATAGAAGTAATCTAAAAATACAAAGTAAGAAATATAACAAAACTTTGAAATTTTATCATGACAAATCCCATAAAAGAGATATTGAAAAATTACGCAAAATTAAAAACTGCGATCCTAGGAAATATTGGAAAGTTATAAATGAGAAAAATCAAAATAGTAAACCCGAAGCAAATATTTCAGACTTGTATAATTATTTCAAAAATGTAAATTTTTCCCATAATATCGAGGAAGGCATTAATGATATTGTACCAAGCGAACAATTGAATAACAACATAAATATTCCAATTACACAAAATGAAATAGATTTTGCAATAAAATCATTAAAAAACAATAAAGCGAGTGGAGTGGATAAAATTGTAAACGAACATATTAAGTCTACATATCACATCATGAAAGGTATATATTTGAATCTTTTTAATCTTGTTTTTAATAGTGGAGTTATTCCAGAATCGTGGACTATTGGTGTTATAAATCCCATTTACAAAAACAAAGGTGATATTTTAAAGCCAGAAAATTACCGACCTATTACACTTCTTAGCTGCTTGGGCAAATTGTTTACGTGTGTAATTAATATATATATAATTGTATTATATGAGCATTTATGTGACGTAATTACTCAGTATATTATACAATATATACAATATACTGTATTTGCATTATATACTGTTAATATCATGAATTTGTATTTTATAAATGTATGTCTTGGCCATCTGAGATATTGTTTTGTAAATGGCCAAAGGCATGTTTATGCCGATATGCCAAATAAAACTGTAAAACTGTATTAATAACAGATTGATTAAATATATAGAAGAAAATAATGTTTTGCACAACTGCCAAGCAGGATTTAGGAAAAAAATTTCAACATCTGATAACATGTTAATACTTCACCATTTAATTCAGTACCAAAGTACTAACAAGGGAAAATTGTTCTGTGCCTTTATTGATCTTAAACAAGCGTTTGATACTGTATGGCGAAACGGACTTTGGCAAAAACTTTTGAATCTTAATATTAACGGTAAATGTTTGAAATTAATCCAAAATATATACCAAAACATAAAATCGTGCGTAAGAGCAAATTCTGAATGTTCGCATTTTTTTACATGCAATGTCGGCGTTCGACGAGGAGAGAACTTGTCACCTCTTTTGTTTTCATTATATTTAAATGATCTCAATGATTTCTTTCTTCAAAATAACTTTGAAAGCGGTGTTACTATTGCAAGCTATCAAAACGGCGCACTACGTGTCTTTTTAAAGATTTTTATATTACTCTATGCTGATGACACTGTTATATTATCAGAATCAGAAACAGGCCTGCAGAAAGCTTTAGACCTTTATGCCCAATATTGTGACCAGTGGAAACTGACAGTAAATACTTCAAAGTCTAAAATAATAATTTTCTCTAGAGGACGTCAGCCTAACTGTAATTTTCTTTTTAAAAATGAACGTATGGAAATAGTAAATGAATATAAATATCTAGGAATTTTGTTTAGCAGAAATGGCTCTTTTGATAAGTGTAAATCTCATATTGCATCTCAAGCAACACGAGCTATGTACAGTTTGATTAGAAATTCACATCACCTTGATCTCCCAGTAGATCTTCAAATTGACTTATTTAATAAAACAACCAAGCCTATTTTGTTATATGGTGCTGAAATTTGGGGAACAGGAAATAATGAAGTAATCGAACGAGTACAGTTGAAATTTCTCAAGTACGTTCTAAAACTTAAAAGGTCAACACCGGGTTACATGGTATATGGCGAGACAGGTTGCATGCCTATAAATATCGATATAGAAGAAAAAATTATATCTTTCTGGTCAAGAATTGTCAACAATGAAAATGATAATTTTCCAACCAAACTCTCCTCCATTATCTACAAAAATATGTATGCTATTAGCAGAAATTGTAACCACGATTCTTTTAAAAAAAATGTCCGTGGCTGTATGCTGTTCAATCTATTTTAATTAAGTGCGGTTTTAATAATATATGGGATCAACAAACATTCACAAATAGCAAATGGCTTAAAATGGCAGTTAAATACAAACTAAAGAATTTATTTATAAACGCATGGTACTCGTTAGTTGAAAATTCTAGCAATAGCACATTCTATAGATTATTCAAAACTTCATTTGGTCAAGAAAAATATCTATCAAATACCCTAAAGTCTCTATTGCATTCTGTCATAAAATTTCGCACGAGAAACCATAGGTTACCTGTGGAAACAGGAGATTGGACAAGATTACCATTAAACCAAAGAACATGTAACAACTGTGAAAATAAGTTAGGAGACGAGTTTCATTATCTTTTAGAGTGTAACATGTTTTCAAATGAACGAAAAAAAACTTATCAAACCATATTTCTTCAGAAATCCGAATGTATTTAAATTGGAACAACTTATAAATACTGGAAATAAAAAAGAGTTTTTAAAATTGTGCAAATTTGTTAAAGTTTTATTGTCACAGCTAAGATAAATGAATTTTGTATTTTCATCTCCGTACATTTTATGACTCTCCGATGCCCGAATGGGGGCATCATTTATTTATTTATATATTTAGTTATTATATTGTAATACTGACATATGACATCTAGATATGAAAGGCGTTATTGTGAAAACATCATATTTTGTTAGAATTGAATTGTACTATTATTTTCTTATGAGCCTCCAATATATTGTTAAAATATCTTACCTCATTTATTCATGTATTCATGAAATGAGTGAAATAAAAGGTTTTTGACTTTTTGACTTGACTATTTCTGAAGTCATGTAATGAAACACTTAATGCATTGCATTAAATAGTATGAACTATTTACCCAAGTTCCGAAGGAATAACGAGAGCAATAGTTGGTAAGCCATCCGTTTTCCTTTAATACATACAAGTTAAATAACGCTTGATTAAATAGCATTAAACTACTTCATGTGTCATCAAGTTCAATAAAAACATCGCTTGCTTTATTTCTTGACTACAGCCTACAGGTAAATTCCGGATCGATAAGCTGTACAGGTTTTTATCCTTGACACAATAATGTATTTATAAACATGTGGTCATGTTTGTTTCCGTATCAACATGTCTGAAAGGACAGAGGCAGGTAAGACCTTTGTTGTATTTTATAATAATGTACTAATAAAAGATTTTAACTAAATTGATTGGGTTTATGTTATTGGCCTGGAGTTGTTTTATTTTTCGCCGATTATGAAAAATAAAATATTTGGAGGCAGTTAAAATGAAATATACTTTAGAAATATTGAGCTACAGACCACGGTACATAGCAATCAATATAAACAAATTGTTTAGTAGAAACGCAAATGAAACATTTTTAAATATTGTTAACATATTGATCACATTATGTAAGATAACTCAGAAATCATTTCAACCATAACATTAAGTTTAAACCCGTACACAATAAATGTCTGAAAATATTGGTTATACTATTTAATATAGGCCTACATCGATGTATAAGTGGATGCAACTTGACCCCGATGGTTGATCTTTGCATTATAATACATGATAAGGCACAACCTATTATTAAAAAGGAGTGTACGTAAAACACGAGCTGCACGAGAAAAAGGAAATAAAAATTTGCGTAAATATAAATTAGTGTATTGGAAAGTTTTAATTGATAAAATGTAAGTAAATAGACTTTGATACTGCACTGTATACAAACTAATTCCATATAAATATACACGGCTATCCTAAGCACCCTTGATTTCTACAATGAAATTATCGATATGAATAATCAGCCTAAGGTCAACCATCGCGGTCAAGTTGCGACTACTATAAAGTCAATAAAATAAATAAACGTGTTTGTAAACATAGACGGATCCAAACGGAAGGGGAAGAAGCATTTTATAGAAATATTTCGATGGCAAAATACAATACATATCGTAGTCCTGACCAACCTATAAACCGGGCCAGTCTATTTTATAAGTGCAACAACACGGTTGACCCAGTTAAACGAACTGTGTTGTTTAAATAAACCATAACATTGCATAATATGTTAACTCAATTTAGTATTGAACACAAATTAGAATAAGTAAATGTAGACAAAGTAACATTTTCTATTCATGGATTTTTGGTGTAACTATTAAGCTTGTTCCCAGCTTTCATTATATTCTGTTCACACCTCTATAAGATTAACATGAAAGCCGGAAACATGTTTTTACAGTACAATAATAACGTATAAAACGGGACGAACGTTCTACTTTGCACTTCCATATGCTGTCTTGTCTAAAACTGACTTCGTTTCATGGTATTAACTTATTATCTCATTTTGGTTGGTTAGATCACACTTGTTTCCTATCTTGCCGACTTTAAATAAATCTTATCTGATTGAAATACCGGTTTCGACATTCCTAAGAAATGGATTTATGTCGCCCATGTAATTATGATTTACACATATGTATAAACTATATATTACAAACGATCTAATGCTGATTTCTATGATTTCTTAGGCAAGTGTTTCCAAGTCTAGTACTTAGTTAATTGTGCATGAAAAATCAATAACACAACCCTAGGCATTGCCACATCAGTGTTCATATTCTGTGGGTTTAACGCCCTTTTCAACAATATTTCAGCTTGACGACGTGAAATTTCTACAACGCTGCCACTTACTAATAGATCACAGCTAAGGAAGTGGTAACGCGCGCGGACAGTATGCCGTCTGCTTCATGGTGAATGTTGAGGAAGTTTTGAGTAAACAGCTTGCAATAAATAGCATAATTTAATGTAGGATTGAAAATGTTAGAATATGTATTACATGACCTTTTGATGGGACCAGTCTTGCCTGTTTGCGGCCATTTAAAGGCTGTTCTTCACACGGATGTAGTATGGTTCAAAATGGTGGATAATAGGGCAGCTCAACCCAGTGTTTATTGTGGTTGGAGGTTTTTCTCTTGAATAGTTCTACCTACTGAGCTACAATAGCCGGGCATACAAAATATGTAATATTTTCATTTTTATGCCTCCGGCATCTCCTGATGCGGGAGGCATATAGTGATTGTCCTGTCCGTTCGTTCGTTCGTCCGTCCGTCCGTACGAGGTTAACCAAACGGGACCGTTTCGTCTAACATCAATACCCCTTACTAGAATGACTTGACACTAATGCAGATGTAACTGTGACCATTCCTCATCTTCAGACATCACCTGACCTCAGTTTGACCTTGACCTTGACCTCATTTTGGACATAGTTGCTTTATTTGGGCCATCTCTTGGTTACCCAAATGGGACCGTTTCGTCTAGCATCAATACCCCTTACTAGAATGACTTGATACTACTGCAGATGTAACCTGTGACCATTCATCATCTTCAGACATCACCTGACCTCATTTTGACATTGACCTTGACCTCGTTTTGGACTTAGGTTGCTTTGTATTGACAAGGATGCCACCGGGGGCATCAAGCGTTTATTGAACGCAGCTCCTTGTTTAACTATACAAGCGTTTTAAATGTTGCTTTTCTTGAATTTCAGCGGAAGCTTTGCAAGGTACCTCATCACAAGAGAAGACCGATGACACTGACACACTCCAGATTGTCTTTGAATACATCGCTGTTTGTTTGTCTGCTTTACTTCTCCTTGTTACCTTCCCTTTAACATTGCCGGGCAGTATTAAGGTATTTTTGCATTTGCTTACGTTTGTGTGAATCTTACACACATGATACTTTTTATTAGTCCCACCAAATTCCATCGAGTGTAAAATTAATAGTCTGGTCTGTCTTTCTAGCTAATACTTCACATCAGTTTACTTGTTTGTATATTTTAAATTATACATTTACATTAAATTGTCTTTAGTCATCTTACATGTGTTAGAATTCTTGTAAATTTTAAAGTTTCATGTTGGATTTTTCTTGGCATTGACATAAAAAGTCATATAGTTTATAGGTACTTGGACACACACTTAAGCCGGTCACGAAGTCTGTAGATTATAGAATTGAACAAAAAGTGACATTGTGGGGAACAGTATCAAAAATTACAGTTTTTCAGTTGTTAAAGATAATTATAAGGTGTAATAGGATTAAGTTGTTTAGAATATATGATTTTACAAGACACAGAGCAAACCAAGACAACTATGTAATACACATGTAATACAATTTAAAATTCGTAAAAGTATATACCAGATCACGCAGTGCTTTCAAAAACAAAAATGAACTGATAAACCAGTCGAAGTTAAACATATGCAAACTTACAGTTCTCAGTATTCTCGTGTAACTTTTAAGTAGAGTATACCCCACTATAATAACAAAATTGAACTGGGCGGAACATGCACTATTATCAGTTATTAGCACTCCATGAAGCATAACAGGAAATACTAAGTCATGAAGCTGCAGCAAATTTCTTAAAAATTGTCAATAAAGTTTAACGCCCGCTAATAACCCTTTAAGACACGATTAAGTGAATATGAACTGCTTGTTTTTCTTTCAGATTATACAGCAATATGAGAGAGGAGTAAAAGTGCGACTAGGGAGAGATCGTAAAAAAGAACTTTTGAAACCAGGTATATATTTGTTTTAATTGTTCTGTAAGTGTTTTGCTTGGGATATGCAAAACGTAATTTAAGTGACTGAAGTTTTTACCCAACAGTCATATCTGATGCAAATTGCCTCACACGTGGATGGTTGATCTAAATCTCTAGTCACAGATTTTGTCATTCTTACTTGTCACTGATATTTTTTCATTCGATTATGATACTCTTAGTTAAATGTTGCTTAAAAATTACATGGTACTTGGAAACTCATCTCAAATTATGACTTATATTTAAAACACTATTTTATAATCTATAGGTTTTTGAATATGTAATTTTTAAACTTATTACAAGCAGTTTAAAGCGTTGTTTTATATTGCAATCGGAACCTAAAGGTGCTACATATATTTGTATTTCCATGATACGTTTAGAAGTAATTTTTCAGGATATTTTTAAGGTGTATACGTTTTATTTTCAAGATAATTCTAGGTGCTGTCTTTTATTTTCATGAAAATTTTGAATGAAAATGTTCACCTGTTTAATGTTTTCCTGTTTTAAGGATAATTTACAGGTGTTTCCATATTTCATGTCAATTTCCAGGTGTTGTTTTCGTGTTTCCATGTGTCGATGAGTTGTGGCTTCAAGATATAAGAACCAAGTGTTACGAGACGCCGAAGCAACAGGTACTCTTTTGTTACAGAATGTGATTTTAACGCATTCTTCGAACGTAAAGTAGCTCACCCAACATACACATAACATTCCACGAAATGGAGAAGTGTCGAGATCGAATTCGCCCATTCTCTTAACATCAAGCTGATAACACATTGATACAGAAGATTGATATAATTATCATGCGGGCTTAATTGTGTCTATTATCCCCCGCCGAAGGCGCAGGGATACTGTGTTTGGTTTTGTCCGTCCGGATGTTCGTCCGTCCACTCGTCCGTCTGTATGTCCTTTCGAGTCCACATTTGCATACTTAGGTGGCTATAGGAACAATAGATAACAGAACATTTTCTTTGATTTCATTCATTCCGTAAGGCTTTTATATTCATTTACGTGACTAAAAGATCAATAGAGAGAACAAAAAAGAAGCAACATAAATACCAATATGTAGGACCTTCCGTCCTTGCGTCCGTCCGTCCGTCCGAAATTGAAAATGCCCATAACTCAAAAAGTATTTAAGCTAGAATCATCAAACCTGAAATAATTACTAATTAGCACGTGACTTTTGTTCACACGTAGTTTTATCCTCCAATACCAAGTAAATGAAGAGTTTTTTTCCCTTTATTTGTTCAAATGCTTATTTCATTCAGAATTACCATACCTCGCATAATCATTGATTCGCACATGACATTTGCTCACACACAGTATTACCCCCTTGCCTAAGTAAAAACAGAATTTTCCTCATTTATTTGTTTGCAATAAATTGAAAATACTTATAACTGGAAAAAGTATTTCAGCTAAAATCACAAAACTTCAACTGATTATTAAATAGCAAATGACCTTAGCTCACCCTTGACCCAGTAAAAACGTTTTTCCTCTTGGTTGAAAAATTGAAAAGGCATAAATTCACAAAGTATTTTAATTAGAATCACAAAGCCTCACATAATGATGTATCAGCACATAACCTTTGGGCAAACATAGTAATACCCCCATTACACAAAAAATCAGAGTTTTCCCCCTTGATTTGGTAAAATAATAGGTAGTTTTTACTGTATCTGAGTAACCTTTTGCTGGATCTTCATGAAACTTCGCACAGATTTATATCATTATAGGGCAGTTGTGCACGCGCAGTTTTGTCAGGATATTTTCATAAACCAGGGTTATTTCCCTTGAATTATTTTACAATCCGTCAGTTTCCACATAACAGAGTGATCCATTGATGGTTCTTCATGAAATTTAACACAAATATAGATCATTGTAGAGTGACGATGCATGCGAATCTTTCAGAATTTTTCAGTAACTGCTGAGTTATTGCCCTTTAATTGTTTTAAAATTCATAACTTTCCAAAAAACAAAGTAAGCCATTAACGGATCTTCCTAAAACTTATGGACCACTACAGAGCAGAGTTTTCCCCCCTGACTGGTGACTGGTTAAAAACTAGAACCAAAGGTGGCAGGGGAGTGCAAATTTGCGAATTCCACATTGACGTGTGGGTACCAGTGTTGAAATATCCATAGAAATCTCGTTCTTGCTTATTTTTCTTTGAAACTACTATGGGCCATTGCAGATACTATAGACTACATAAAGACGCCTCTCCGGTCCTATGCACCTGTCGCTTACCACGCCAGACGTAGTGAAAATCGGCCAAAGCACTTAAATTTTATAGACCAAAAATAGCCTAACGGGCCTCACTTTGAACTTTGCCATTCATCCATTTCTATTTTTAAATCCAATTTCGTAGCATATATGTATAGTACGAACATAGATGCATACCCAGGTGGTGTGGAATGTGTCTGCCAACCACCACTTTATTTCCCTGATTTTCACTTGGAAAAAAGTGGATGGATGACAGCCGCGCGTCTGGCCGACTTTTTGTTCTGATATTTATGTTTAAGCCTCAACCGGAAGTACGGAACTAGGAATTTTAAAACACCCGCCATGTAGAATAATTAACCGTTCCACATTCCCCAGATATATTAAAGAATTAATAATGATAAATAACCAGTAAGATAGATATGCCTTTATATCTACCCTGTCCTGTTTATACAGAAAATCGACAGGGGCCAAAACTACGAAACCGCTCCCCTGCCACCCAACAAACCGTTGCACGGCCCTTTTGTACATAGCTTGTGTATAACTGGAAATATCTTTCAAAATATACTCACCTCATTCACAAAACAGCTTCTTCGGCGGAGGATATAAATTCACTGAATTTGCTTGTTCAAAGTTGTGTTCTTGGTTTTTGCAACTAATCCAACTCAGAGCAGACAACTAGTTTGTCGTTTATGTTATTGAGACATATCTTGCCATAGTTTATATCAATTAGTTTTTTTTCAAAAGGAGTAACCATAAAGTTGTAACTGTTACATTGATTTGAACTTCAGTTTCCGTTTAGGACAGACATATTTATGTTAGAGCAATTGTAGGTTAAAGAAATACTAACCTGAAGCAGAAAAGATAACTAGCGGGACAGGGATGATACTATGAGACAAATCTATACAGGGATGATGCTATGAGACAAATATATACAGAGATGATGCAAAGAGAAATCTACATTGGGATGATGCTATGAGAAATCAATATAGGGATGATGCTTTGAGAAATCCATACAGAGATGATGCTATGAGACAAATCTATACAGGAATGATACTATGAGACAAATCTATATAGGGATGATGCTATGAGAAATCTATATAGGGATGATGCTATGAGAAAGCTATATAGGGATGATGCTATGAGACAAATATATATAGGGATGATGCTAAGAGAAAAATCTATACAGGAATGATGCTATGAGAAATCTATACAGGGATGATGCTATGAGACAAATCTATACAGGAATGATGCTATGAGACAAATCTATACAGGGATGATGCAATGAGAAATCTATATAGGGATGATGCTATGAGAAATCTACACTGGGATGATGCTATGAGAAATCTCTATAGGGATGATACTTTGAGAAAGCTATATAGGGATGATGCTATGAGACAAATCTATACAGGAATGATGCTTTGAGACAAATCTATATAAGGATGATGCTATAAGAAATCTATATAGGGATGATGCTATGAGAAAGCTATATAGGGATGATACTATGAGACAAATCAATAAAGGGATGATGCTATAAGACAAATCTATACAGGGATGATGCTATGAGACAAATCTATACAGGGATGATGCTATGAGACAAATCTACACAGGAATGATGCTATGAGACAAATCTGTATAGGGATGATGCAATGAGAAATCTATAAAGGGATGATGCTATGAGAAATCTATACAGGGATGATGCTATGAGAAATCTATATGGGGATGATGCTATGAGACAAGTCTATACATGGATGATGCTATGAGACAAATCTATATAGGGATGATAGTACGAGAAATCTATATAGGGATGATGCTTTGAGAAATCTATATAAGAATGATGCTATGAGAAATCTATATAGGGATGATGCTATGAGATAAATCTATATAGGGATGATGCTATGAGATAAATCTATATAGGGATGATGCTATGAGAAATCTATATAGGGATTATGCTATGAGAAATCTATATAGGGATGGCTATGAGAAATCTATATAGGGATGATGCTGTGAGGCAAATCTATATATCATATATGGGTGATGATATGAGAGAAATCCATGTATGTACTGATAGAAACATCATTGTATGACAACGTTCAATTACAAAAAGGAGCTTTAATTCATGTAGTCATCTTTTTCTTATTAAACTTTTTTTCAGGTACTAACAAAGGACTCTGTCTCAATCGAGGTAAATGCCGCTTTGACAGTAGATGTAAGGAAGCCGTACGATTGTATACTCGTAGGACAAGGGACGGATATAGTAAAGGGGATGTCGACAAGAAGGGCACTGGCCTCATTGCGAGCTGTCTGTGGAAAACTTACATTAGCCGAGATTATAGAAGGAAGAGAAAAGGTTTCAAGACAGATAAAGGTGAGATCTTTTGATATTTACGTTTGATAGACCTTCCCTTAATAAAAATGATACTTTTTGATATTCATTTGATAGATATGTCTGAAAGGACATATAATCTGTAGAAAAAAAATCTGGAAAGTAGATCCCTCTGAAGCACCGAGAACAAGGCAAACAGTGAAAATTGCAGACTCGGTTTGATTGAGTCTGTTCATGCGCAGTAATGGAAAATGCAACACTGCCCACGTCCCCTAGCACCGGCTTAAGCAATATTCAATCTTCAAATCTAAATGAGTTGAAATCGATGATCTTGAAAGACCAAAAAATATAACAACACTGAGATAAAGTCGGGGCGACTTGTTATGGCCGCCATAAAGCACTTAAAACTTATATGTATCTTGGAACTATATTTGCTGACAGTAATATGATTATAACGTGTACGAAATGTCATGTCTTTAAATATTTTCAAGGGATATCACACGGATCATTCTAAATCACTTTCATAACTGATCAGTCGTGCAAATTTATTTTATATTGTTTTTGAGGTATTGGGATACTTAACTAAACCCTTAGAGACTAAAATTAATACCGTTCGTTTGTGTTAGTTACTGCATATATATATAGAACAGTTCTAACTAATGTATATTACTTGTATTGATTTTATCTATGTTCTTATTAGACAATGATGAAGAAACGATGGGGTAGATCAGTCGAAGTTACTAGAGTTGAGATGTAAGTATTGATTATGTGTATGTGTCTATACATCCTATTTAAATAACTTGCTTATGCCTAGAGAAGCATTTAACTGTAACTTTGGAATATTAAGGGGATGAAAAATGTGCGTGTACGCGCACTTAAGGTAAACGTCCCATAAAAACACTCGGCAATTTTCGTGTTATTACACGTATTCTCTTGAGGCAATTCAGCAGTCTTCGGTCAGGCGTAAATATAGCTCAACGCGCTCATCGCTTACCGTGACAAAAGAGAGTAAACCTAAAATCAACTACAGAGAATACGTCGTATAACATTACAAGTCCACTATTTTAACTGGACCAACCGTAATCATGACATATACCCGAGGTTCAGAAGGGTTCAGACAGGAACGCCTTGTACTTACCATTACCATATACAGGTATGGCGTAGCATTGTAAAAGCCAAACCAAATGACATGTTATATATACACAATATATGAATGAACTTCGAGGATTCTGTAAGAGAAGAATTTTAGAATATTTCTTTAATGAGAATTACAACAGGAGCAATAAAATACATTTTGATTTTACAGTAAGAACATAAGTATGCCGACGGAGATGGAGAGATCAATGGCTAGCGAAGCAATTAGCAGGAGACAAGCTAAAGCTAAGGTAAAGGGGATAATTATTTTGATATAAAATAACACAAATGGTTGGTTCTTTTTGAAAATATAGGTAGTGTATATTAATTTACACCAATACCATACATGTAATATTTAATTTGAGTTCTTGACTTGACCGTGAGAACCATTTTACCAGCCAGATATATGTGTGTAACTTCCAGCTGGTCAACGTTTGTGATACTAGTTATAGAAGCTTTGATGTATGTGAACGTACATCTACCTGTTCGTTTTTCAATATTTATGAAATATGGTAAATTAAATCCTCCTGTGATTACTAAATCCTATAACAGGTCAGGCCCGGACTACACATTAAATTTTGTTGAAGCAGCTTAACAATTTTATATTTATCTAGGACACGAATGATTATTAGATCTACATAGGAATTATGTACAAGACCTTAAACATGAAAGATAATTATCAGCGTTGATCATTTTAAACAAACGCTTACTTCGAGCCGAAACTATTTGTAACTCAATGAAATATTTATCTATGAATCGAATGTTTATTAAACCCCAAAGTATATGGGCGTTATATTGAAGTCATTCATGTCCGTCCGTCCATAATTCTTATCCACTCCATATATTCTTAACGGCGTGGATTTTTTTTATATAATTTATTAACCTATTGACCGTACTGTCTGCTCCACATTATCTGAAGCACCTGGAAAATGTTCTTATAACTAGCGTCAAATGTTTACCTCACCAAGCCAAAGTGCAGAGCTCACAACACAGGTCACCTAGTTCAAGGTTAATGTCAGACTTGAAAGTCGAGGGTTACATAAGTAAACTTTGAGTCCGCTCTATATGCTGAAAACCGCCTTGAAGATTTTTATAAAACTACCATCACATATTTACCTCATCAAACGACATGCAGATCGCACAACTTAATATGCTACAAACACACAGCTACCACTGACATGCTGCTACAAATCAATGTCATACAAATACTGCTGTAATTAAAACGCTGTTATCAATTGATGTCGTGCACAAACGCTGCTGCCATTAAAATGCTTCTACCAATCAATATTATAAAGACAAGCTGATATCATTATACAAACAGGCTGCTACAATTGAAATGATACTACTAATCGATGTCATACAGATTGCTACCATTTAACAAAAACGCTGTGTCCCTTGAAATGCTGCTGTCAGTCAATTTCGTACAAACACGATGCTTCAATCAAAATGCTGCTAACAATCAGTGCTCTACAAAAACGCTGCTACTGTCATTGGTACCAGTCAATGTCATACAGAGACATTGCTATCATTAAACAAACACGCTGCCACAACTGGAATGCTGCTACCAATTAGGCCTAATGTCATACAGAAGGGCTGCTACCATTACACAAACACGCTGCAATCATTGAAATGTTTCACTCAATGTCATACACACACGCTACTTCCAATGAAATGCTGCTACAAATCAGTGCCATATAGACACACTATTACCACTAAAATGCTCTCTCAGCTAGTGTCATACAAACACAATGCTACCATTGACATGCTGCTACTTAAGAAATAACATTTAGTGATTTGTCGCTAAATAAAATCATTGTTTGGAGTTCAGATGCGAAAGAATTATATAATGATACGCATCTGAACGACAAACAATGATTTTGTTCAAGAGCAAATCACTAAATGAGATATATTATTTCGATTCTAACAAATTACCAAGGATTTTTAAGTACAGCCATGACGACACTCATTATTGATTATTGGATTGTTACTGACCCTCTACGGAAATATGTAGGGTCAGCATGCTTTATAGAGGCCGAGACGAAGCCGAGCTCTCTATATAAAGCATACTGACCCTACATATTTCCGTAGAGGGTCAGTAACAAACCAAATAATTGATTTGTTTTATCGACCACTTTATTACTTCTCCCGGGCAAGTAGGGTGTTATTCTATCTTCATGCAAAATAAAGGCAAAAATCAAGGGGTCAGAAAAATGTTGCTTTATCAGGTCAGTGATCAGGATTTTAGCTTTTTGCAGAGCCTCGACTTGTATATATTTTCTCCGACTCTCTTAATAAATTTAAATTTATAAGACAGTAACCTAATGTTCTATTTATCCTACCTTCTGATCTAAAATCACTCTTTAATTAAATTCAAAATTTACAACAAACTTGATCCGAGTCTCCCTTGCATAGAAATCTAAAAATTAATACGCCGAACCATTACACAAATAGGTCTTTCAAATCAAAAATATTATAAAATAAGAGCTGAAAAACAAAGGCTAACCTTGTTTTGTTTTGTGCCCGACCTCTCTGTTCTGCTGAACATTAATGAATAATTATAGTTTGCTGCCAAGTGAAGTTTTGTCCGAAGTTCAGTCATGTCAGTTGCATGCCGGATTACCCATCCTCACCAAGCAAACAATTGACGTGACTTATACACACACCATAACGCCGCTGGACAGAACAAATAGGCAACCCGTTTCCTCGATGATTTTATTCAATAACACCCCATTCCAGATGCACTATATTCCTAGATCGAAGTGCAGAAAGCTTAAATCCTGAACAGTCGCTAACATGAGTCACTTTCCGTTTCTCCAAGCGTTTCCGTTATAAAAACTTTTTTGTAGTAATTGCAAATACGGTATGCATACACTATACATTTGTACCATGGTCTCACGTACCTAATAAAAGCGCGTTTATAAAAATAATTGCATAAATATGTCTTTTTGCAGTTATTCTCAAAAACAAGATGGCGTTATTTTAAGAAAAAATCAAAACAGTAGCAATTCTCATGTAGGGTCACCGAATTACCCTCTATAGAAATATAGAGGGCAACCACGTGACACTACTCAACCAATGAAAGGACTAGAATCTGGTGGGCGATAAAACAATAAATATTTGCCTGTTTTTGTTGGTTTCTTTTTTAGTGCCCCGCTATGCCGTTTGACGCTATGACGTAATAATTGTGACGTCAGAAAAATGAATTTGTTGTAGAATAACACACAGTTTTCAGCCTTCTTTGTTTAATAGGAAAATGAATCGGGTCGTGTAAGAATAATCAATGACATAATCAATGACATAGAGACATGCTGCTACTATTGAAATTGTAATATTAGTCAAACACACTGCTACCATTGAATTGCTGCTATTTTTTATTACCATTGAAATAATTCTATCAATGTCATACAAACACGCTGCAACTAATGCACCTGTCAATATTTTGCCCGCCCGGGGGGCGGCGGGCATACACGGGACTTTAGACAGAAGACCATTCCCGACAGGCGGGAATTTGACAAACATTTGATGTACCAACCAGGCTCTAGGGTGGGATTTAGACAAAAAAGGTTGTCCCTAGGGTGGGGATTTAGACAACAAAATTTTTGAAATGTCAAATTCCCCCGGGTCGGCCCGCCGCCCCCCTGGGCGGGCAAAATATTGACAGGTGCATAATATGTATACACGCTGCTATCATTTATATGCTGCTACCAACAAATGTCATACAAAAACGCTCCTACCATTGAAATGCTAGATCTACAACTAATAAATACTGCTACCAGTCAATTTCAACGCAGTTAAGAATGTCAAAATGCAGCTTATGTTTGACTGTTTACAAGACTTCTCATAATTTTTGTAGGTATTAGCTGCTGATGGAGAAATCCGAGCGTCCCGTGTACTAAAAGAAGCAGCAGACATTGTTTCGGCATCACCATCGGCCATTCAGTTACGTTTACTTCATACTATGCTAAATGTATCAAAGAAAAACAACAACACAGTCGTGGTTCCTGTGCCTCGTGAGATCACACAAATGATCAAAGAGAAGCTTTCAAAAGAAGTACGTGTGACACGAGTCAAACCACTTTGATTTCAAACATTCAGTGTGTCACAAATTGACATACGGGCCTTATTTTATCTGTATTGTTAATGCAGGTATTGCATCATCAAGTACAATGCCCGAGGTTCACTTGTCTTCACTCGCCTGGATGTGATATTCCCAGCGCAGAGCTTTCGTCCCATGGTTGTGTCGTAAACCGCAAAGACGATGATTTTTGTTATCCTCTGAAGTCAGCTCAGGGATGCAATCACCTACCACCATAGGGAGCCAATACGGAATCAACGTATTCACGGTTTAAAGGGACTGTATTTTGAATTTAGAAGCTGTTTTGTTTGTGCTACTTAAAGTTCACAATTACATTAAAGACCTGTGTCACGTCAGATTAGAATGGAAGTATAAGAACTTTTGTATCTAGAGATACTGAACTTTTTTTTTCTTTCTTATATTAATCAGTTTTTTTTTCTTTTCATATCTATTCATTGTTAATAATCATCTTATGTAAATAAATTTGTAAATATTGTAAAGGGTGTTGATTTGAAATTTTCTTTTTAAGGGGGGACGTGTGTCACAAATTGACATACGGGCCTTATTTTATCTGTATTGTTAATGCAGGTATTGCATCATCTTTTTGTACATTTTTGAGTTATTGAGGTAAATGTCAGATTTCACGCATGAAATACCTCTTATATTTTTCTGTATTTCATAACATAAATTTCCATGTAAATTTCGTTAAATTCTGTTCAGTAATAAGAAAGTTGATATTTTATAAACTTCAGTAATTTATGTTTTTATCCCCAAAACCACTATAATGGGCCTCAAATTGTCAATATAAATTCGCGCCAAAGTAGTTAGATTTCCCGGCTATATCGTGAATCCCGTGAAAATGACAATAGTCATAGCTCACGGCTTAGCCGTGAATCCCATGAAATTTAGTATTTGGCGGGACATTATCCTTTAAATAGACTGGACTAGATATGCCTTGCGCACACCACCTTACGACTTTATAGACGAATCTATGTCTGAATTATTTTCTTGCTAGAAATTTATGCTCGATCGAGGTAAGAAATTTATTTGTTAGATTTTTGTATGATTTTTGCATTACGATTTTTTTTGGATAAATTTTTGTTCATTCTACAGAATTCTGTAACATTTACTTTTCGGCATATGATTTTTGCTAGTTTCGGTATGTCAGGATGATTTATTAAATTTTTCAGACTTTTGTAAATTATTTCGAAAGAGGAATTTAAAATGTTTCATTTATATAAGATGTAAAATTTGTACTGAAATTTGTAACATGATATTTATAAAGTACTTTGTTTCAAAAACTTATGTCAAACATTTTGTTAATTATGGAACGCCATTACTGCATTGTATGGTTATGTATAAATCTATATGGCAAGTCTAGTGCCATGTTTGTAATATATTATTGTAATATGAAATTGTGTGACAGTCTATTGCATACACATACAATGTCCGTTTTAGTGTATGGCATTAGATATTATATGGATGCCAACTATCATATAACGTTTGATTTACATTGAATTTTGTTAATTTGTAGTTGTAAATAATGGCTGCAGTTTATCATGTCCGTATCTATAATGTTTCCTCATATACTTTTCATATCATTTCATACTTTAACTTTAGTCTTTTAAGTAAGTAATCTTTGTAATAATGGAAGTAATAAGTGACGTATTTTAATCATGTGACGTTTGAACTTAGTAGCACATATATTTTGTATAAGTAGCACGTATTATTTATGGGAGCCTACGGAGGTATGGTA
Source organism: Mercenaria mercenaria (assembly GCF_021730395.1). Lineage (NCBI taxonomy): Eukaryota > Metazoa > Mollusca > Bivalvia > Venerida > Veneridae > Mercenaria > Mercenaria mercenaria. The sequence goes on from NC_069372.1 coordinate 66,517,494, forward strand.
TACCCAAAGGAGCAGTTTTATGCCCTGACTTATTTGTTTTGCTATGGTGCTTACCATATGTTATATATTTTAGCTTCTTCCGCCAGACGATTTTACCTGGTGATGTCATAACCCGGAAGTACAATGCCCGAGGTTCACTTGTCTTCACTCGCCTGGATGTGATATTCCCAGCGCAGAGCTTTCGTCCCATGGTTGTGTCGTAAACCGCAAAGACGATGATTTTTGTTATCCTCTGAAGTCAGCTCAGGGATGCAATCACCTAACTCATAGGGAGCCAATACGGAATCAACGTATTCACGGTTTAAAGGGACTGTATTTTGAATTTAGAAGCTGTTTTGTTTGTGCTACTTAAAGTTCACAATTACATTAAAGACCTGTGTCACGTCAGATTAGAATGGAAGTATAAGAACTTTTGTATCTAGAGATACTGAACTTTTTTTTTCTTTCTTATATTAATCAGTTTTTTTTTCTTTTCATATCTATTCATTGTTAATAATCATCTTATGTAAATAAATTTGTAAATATTGTAAAGGGTGTTGATTTGTTCTGATGGTTACTGTCGCCGGTACGGCCTTTCCTGTCACACAGTACTGTATTTACAAACTAGCTCTGAAGTTGATAAAAATCACTCAAGACAGCAACATATTACACACTCGCCTTGTAAGTGTGTAGTTTGTGTAAGAAATCAGCGGTATTTATGAAACCAATTTTCATAGGTCATTGTATCTGCACATGTCTGATATGTACCCATATATGTATCTATACAGGAAACGAAAGTTTCCCTACTCATGATAATTATTATTATTATTAGTCTTGACTGTAGTCCAATTCAAAGTTGTGGAGACAAGGGAACATTTCGTAACAATACGTTCCAGAGAGAATTGATCAGTAAACTTTGATTTACTATTTAAATCTGACTAGTTTTACAAAATGCACCAGATGAATTTGTTTATAATCTAACTATAGACGGAAGCTTGCTAATGTCTGCAAAGACTCCCTTTTACGTAATTATGTTCCTGTGACTTTGGTCAATTTATTATTTTCGTATGACTAAACATTGAAAATATTGCAAAACCAGTTATGTCAACCACTGTTATATACCTGAAATGTGAAATTTTGTTTGCAGTTTAATACACATTATTTATGTAAATAAGCAAGAGCAACATTTTTTAACCCTTACCTTGCTGGACAAGATTGTTTCTTCATGCAGTCTGATCTGACATCCGTGCAGTCTGATCATGATCTGCACTGTTCGCAATTCAGTCGGTATCTATTTTTTTTTGGTAATCACCCCTTTTTACGGTTAATGGTACTGTCCAAATTGGAAGATGGACAAGTCCATTTTAGAAATTTAGCAGGTAAAGGGTTAATATACGAAATCAGTCATACCCTGATTTTATTTACAATTGATTTATAGCGAAATCGCTGTCAAATTGTGCCTTTATCAGCATATACTGAAATATTCCGTTGTTTGATTATTTTTTTTCCTTAGAATAAGCATTAAATTGAAGTTTGTTTATTTTTTCAATCATATAATTATGTCTTTTTGCAATATTTAAGTTAAAACTTCAAAATATTGCATACAGTTTATAATCTTATCAGATTTACCCAGTATGATATTTTATTGATGCCATTTATACACAGATCAGGCTCGTAGGAAGCGTTTTCAAATGAGGGGGGGGGGGGGGGGGGGGGGGGGGGGGGGCACACATTATAAAAATCAGCCGACCGAAATAAAAAAGTAGGGAAGTAGGTAAAGGGGTCCAGGGGCATGCTCCCCCGGACAATTTTGAAATTCAGCGCTTCATTTCCTGCATTCTGGGAGCATTTAAGAACAATTTTACCACTGGAATTTTATATACAATATACCCCCTGTTTTGACATTTTCAAATGAATACAGTATAATGAGTATAGTATAAAACCCCTCACTTTTTTCTCGGGCTTGGGTCCGACAAAGAAACGCTTTTCTAAGGCCTTTTTTCATTTTTACATGTTTTCTGTTTAATAAGGTTAACAATACAATTATAAAACTGCATGTCTGGTGACAGGTCACAGGTAAAATGGACTCGCTGTCAAAAATAATTAATTGCTAGATAATTACCATAATCGGTCAAATTATTCCCCCCCCCCCCTCCCCTCCCACTGTTCCTACGGCCCTGCAGATCAGATTTTATTACCTCTTCGGCAATTGATTTACAGTAACAGTTCCTTCATTCCATTGTTAGCTCATCTGATTTTTTTTTTAAATGATGAGTTATTGTCATCACTTGATCGGCGTCGGCGTCGGCGTTGCCTGGTTAAGTTTTATGTTTAGGTCAGCTTTTCTCCTAAACTATCAAAGCTATTGCTTTGAAACTTGCAACACTTGTTCACCATCATAAGCTGACCCTGTACAGCAAGAAACATAACTCCATCCTGCTTTTTGCAAGATTTATGGCCCCTTTTGTACTTAGAAAATATCAGATTTCTTAGTTATTTTTTATGTTTAGGTCAACTTTTCTCCTAAACTATCAAAGCTATTGCTCTGAAACTTGCAACACTTGTTCACCATCATAAGATGACCCTGTACATCAAGAAACATAACTCCATCCTGCTTTTTGCAAGATTTATGGCCCCTTTTGGACTTAGAAAATATCAGATTTCTTGGTTAAGTTTTATGTTTAGGTCAACTTTTTCTCTTAAACTATCAAAGCTATTGCTTTGAAACTTGCAACACTTGTTCACCATCATAAGCTGACCCTGTACATCAAGAAATATAACTCCATCCTGCTTTTTTTCAAGAATTATTGTCCCTTTTGGACTAAGAAAATCAGTTTTCTTGGTTGAGTAATATGTTTAAGTCAGCTTTTCTCATAAACTATCAAAGCTATTGCTTTAAAACTTGCAACACTTGTTCACCATCATAAGCTGACCATGCACAGCAAGAAACATAACTCTGTCCTGCTTTTTGCAAGACTTATGGCTCCTTTTGGACTTAGAAAATATCAGATTTATTGGTTAAATTTTATGTTTAGGTCAGCCTTCTCCTAAACTATACAAGCTGTTGCTTCGAAACTTGCAACAGTTGTTCACCACCATAAGCTGACTATGTACATCAAGAAACATAACTCCATCCTGCTTTTTGTAAAAATTATGGCCCTTTTTGGACTTAGAAAATCATGGGTAGGACAATGTTTCTTTTATACAAAAAAATTCAGATAAGCTTGTTTGAATTAGATTTGATATTGTAATGTGACACTGTGATATTTTTGTTATGTAATATATTTGATACTATTGCCTATATTTATATATTGTTACTTTTGAAATTAAAAGTCATGTATGTTTTGCAAGCGTTTGTTTGAAATGTTTATTCAAAAAGGTTCAAGATTATATTGTTGCGGTTCAACAGGAGCTGTGTTATTCTGTCTTTGGTTGAACTTGATTATAAATTTCAGTTGCAGTTGTACTGGAATTTCTTATGAACATGATTGGCTTTCATTTAGTAAATTTAGTAAAGAGTCATTCACAGTGTTCAAATTGTACACTTTAAAACATATCTCCGAATTACTTTGCTTCACTCTTTGTTTGCAATCAGTAACTAATGGAACCACTTTCTTCAACTTTACAAATTTGAGTCGGGTGTTCAAGCACAATTTAAAATTTCTGTGTTATAATATAATTCACTCCAAAGACAAAAGGCGTAAAGACAGCGCAAACCTAAGCCTGCTTGACATACGGCATCACATTATTGTACAGTGTAAACCAAAGAAAAATGTGTAAAAACCTGGTAAACGCCTGAACATTGTTGTCCATACCAAGCTGATCTCATGTTCAGGGTCCCACGGGTTTTCCTCTGGAAAGACGAACATAAGCATGGTCAGAGCCATAATGGTAACGTACACCATTGCCATGGAGATATGACGAGATACTTCGTGATTTCCTTGCATTCCGGACAGAATTTTCCCGTGTTTTTGCCGATACTACAAAAATCCGTTTTACACCCCGTATTTAGAAAACACAGCTTAAAGAAATATAAAAATCTATTAAAGCACACTATATATTTCATTAAAGGTTTATTCGTCGCAAATATTTTTTCTTTTATGCGAAAACCAGTGTATGCGACGACATAACTCATATAACTGTTAAAACTCAATTTCACATATTCCTGGATATTTTTCTGTACACCCGTTATCATTCCAGTGGTGGTAGAAGGGTCTCCAAGGTATTATATCAACACAGTCCTCGCTTCCTCCGGTGTTATCAGGCTGAGAACCATACCAATATGTATAACTACTTGACATTAACGTGCCATCGGACCATTTAAATACACCTTCGCTTCCCTTGTCGTTGCCCCCAGTCCAGTGCGATATCGAATCTGGCAATAAAAGTAAATAAACGACTATTAGAATGCATTCTTATTCGTATAAACGCTAGTTTGAAAATACAACGTGTAAGAAAAAGGAACATCCAAAATACACATTCAATCGCTTCCATTCGGTGCGAACCTGAGCTTGGAAATCTAAGTAAGTAAAGAGTTGTTAGAAAACACACTAATCGCAGCTCTCAAGTATAAACACGAGTTTGAAAATAAAGGTATATAAAAAGCTATCCAAAATACCCATTCATTTGCTTAGATCATTATGTAAATAAAAGTAAACTATAACAGACATTCGAATACACCTTCATCCACTACACTACACGAATCTGAAAATATAAGTACATGTAAATAATAAGCTATGAGCCAAACTACATATAAACACGAATCTGAAAATAAACGTAAAAAAGAGTGACCTAAACATCATCAGTTTCTCTATTGCATGAACGTGAACATGAAAATCAAAATAAATAAACAGTAATCCTAGTACACATTCATTCGCTTCGATCCGTCACGAGCAAGACTCAGGAAATAGGAAAACATCTGAAATCACCTCTACCCAATATAAAAATAAAATATCAATAAAATGTAAATAGATCTAGATAATCCATCGGAAAAAAATCGTTACCACTATCAGTTACCAATATACCTCTTTTCCACCTGGCTATCTCATTTTCTACGTATTATAAAATAAATATGAATATGTGATATGTATAGCCAGTATCAAAATACACGTAGATCTTTCATATATCCAACAAAGATGTAAAAATACTAAAATGTCATATTACAAGTAAATCGAGTATGGCGGCACTTGATAAAACAGATATGCCACCATATTGTCCACAACCCACCCGCTTAGCTCAGTAGGTAGAGCGTTGGTCTACGGATCGCGGGGTCGTGAGTTCTGCGTGACTATTTGATAAACGACATTGTGTCAGAAATCATTAGTCCTCCACCTCTGATTTATGTGGGGAAGTTGGCAGTTACTTGCAGAGAACAGGTTTGTACTGGTAATCCAGGAACACTGGTTAGGTTAACTGCCCGACGTTGCATGACTGAAATACTGTTGAAAAACGGCGTTGAACCCAAAACAAAAGAAAATATCGTCCACAGTTACGTGAAAATAGCTCTTGTAACTACTGAGGTTAAGCTTCATGCTTTTAGATACCGGCTTATGTGGATTTCACTGAAGAAGTAAGACACCTATTTCAAAACGGTTTTGTACTAACCAATCTACATACTGTAGAAATGTGTGATAATATTATCCATGAAGTGTTTACAACCAATTCTTCTTCGCGACCTGATTCTTTATGAAGTTTTAACTTAAAACTTACCAGCGTTTGCTTCCATGAGTGTTAAACAAACTGTTGCTCCCCATCCGAGTTCACATCCACCAGATGTCCACCTATAGCTTCACAATCTGTCTACAAAGGAGAAGCCGCTTTGTTATGGTGGCTGATTTCTGCCATTTCGTGTTTTCGTGTTGGCGGGGCGAAAACACGAAAACACGAAAACTCGACAAAAACCTAATTTGTCGTGTTTTCGTGTTGTCGTGTCGGCGGGGCGAAAACACGACAAATGTTACGCGAAAACTCGACGTTTAAAGGGCGCCGACACGACAGATTTATCTGTCGAGTTTTCGTGTTGGCTGGTACAAATATGTCGTGTCGGCGCCCTTATTGTCGAGTTTTTGTGTTTTCATGTTTTCGCCCCGCCGATACGACAACACGAAAACTCGACAAATTAGGTACTTGTCGTGTTTTCGCCCCGCCGACACGAAAACACGACAAATGCATTATTTGTCGAGTTTTCGTGTTTTCGCCCGCCGACACGACAACACGAAAACACGACAAATTCTTTTCAGACATCTCTTATAAAATGTAGAGTTATTTTTGAAGCCAGTGGCAAAGGGTTTTAGAAGCAATTTTCTTTCTATTCGAACAAACTGCCAGTTCAAAATTTATTTATATTTACTAAAGCTGCATTAGGAGATTTGAGATTATAAAACAGTACAATAAAATGTCAGATGTTAGTTATCGTTTCAAGAATACGAAGTGTATGTATTACTGACCCGGTTCCAGAATATTTTATTAGGGTGCGGGGAGAGGCAACAGTAAAAGACTGAAGGCGGCATCGGCAAGCCGAGTGGGGTTAGGTAACCCCTCATGTTAGGTGGGCCAGGACGTGTCTGCCTTTAAATGTTTGAAATATATATATAAAATGGTGGCCTCTGCTGCAAAATTTGAGGTACGGGTTAACCCCCTCCTGACAGTGGAGTCACAGGGTCTTTGCCTTGTCATTTTTGAAATATAGGTATGAAATGGTGGTCCCTGCTGCACTTTTTCCAATTTTTGAGATACGTTAGGGGGTCATGCCCTCCTATTTAGGGGTCAGAGGGTAACATCACGGACATTTTTGAAATATAGGAATGCAATGATGGCCTCTGTTGCATTTTTGGGTCTAAATTGTGAAAAAATATTATTCCTTTGCCAAAATAGTTAGGTTGGGTGCAACTATGAAGAGTACAGGTCACTTTGGGGGTTGGGGGGGGGGCGGGGGCACGGCCATCGGCCCTGGCCCAGGACCCGAGCCTGTACAAATAGAAAAATAATTACGTATATGCGTGGGCCTCACTGAAGATTAACTTATTCACACGAAATACCCAACCCTCATACCTCAAAATTTTGGCTCAAAAATGCAGCAGAGGCCACCATTTTATACATATACTTCAAACATTTAAAGGCAGAAACGTCCTGACCCACCTAACATGAGGGGTTACCCCTTTCCGTACCTAACCCCACTCGGCTCGCCGATGCCGCCTTCATTCTTTAACTGTTGCCGCTCCCTGCACCCCAATGAAATATTTCTGGAACTATGTCAGTTATACATACACTTCGTATTACTCTACATTTTATAAGAGATGTCTGAAAAGAATTTGTCGTGTTTTCGTGTCGGTGGGGCGGAAATACGACAACACGAAAACTCGACAAATACCTTATTTGTCGAGTTTTCGTGTTTTCGTGTCGGTGGGGCGAAAACACGACAACACGAAAACTCGACAAATAATGTAATTTGTTTTTTCGTGTTGTCGTGTCGGCGGGGCGAAAACACGACAAACACATGATTTGTCGAGTTTTTGTGTTGTCGTGTTTTCGCCCCGCCGACACGAAAACAGGACAAATAAAGGGCACCGACACGACATATTTATACCCGCCAACACGAAAACTCGACAGATAAATCTATCGTGTCGGCGCCTTTTGCACGTCGAGTTTTCGCGTAAAATTCGTCGTGTTTTCGTGTTTTCGCCCCGCCGACACGACAACACGAAAACTCGACAAATAATGTAATTTGTTTTTTCGTGTTGTCGTGTCGGCGGGGCGAAAACACGACAAACACATGGTTTGTCGAGTTTTTGTGTTGTCGTGTTTTCGCCCCGCCGACACGAAAACAGGACAAATAAAGGGCACCGACACGACATATTTATACCCGCCAACACGAAAACTCGACAGATAAATCTATCGTGTCGGCGCCTTTTGCACGTCGAGTTTTCGCGTAAAATTCGTCGTGTTTTCGTGTTTTCGCCCCGCCGACACGACAACACGAAAACTCGACAAATTAGGTTTTTGTCGAGTTTTCGTGTTTTCGTCCCACCAATACGCCAACACGAAATGGCAGAAATCAGCCACCATACTTTGTATATATACAATCATGCAAATCATGTCAACTGCTATTAATGCAGATAGCCTCTTTTATTCTACTTTAAAGTAAATGTGCGAGTTTTATAAAGATATCATTAAGCGTTGTGAAATGCGTTATTGTGTTTTGAAAACACTCTAATCAGGAATTGTATTGTGCACCATAGCAACACAGACTCTACTGTCTTAGAGCAGCATGCTGACATTGTGTATCGTTCCGTTAGTATTTTAAAACTTATTTTCAAATCAGCTTAAGCACAAGCATAATATATTTCGTATAGATAATACAGAGACTGACTCAGTCTTTTCTACGAGTTAGAATAGATGTGATTTCTAAGCAAATTTAAGTGTCATGTCTAAGAAAGAAAATATATGATATGAATTTAGAATAAAAGCAAACCGGAGTACAAAATAAATATCCTTCAAGAAGAAAAAAAAACGTATATATTTGATTTTCCTTCCTGAAGATATAAAATGCAAAGCATGTTCCAACCTTTGCCTGATTCCATGCCTGCTTCTGCGTGATGACTTTATAACAGGATGTTTGGTACATCTGTTGGCCGCTAAGACAACCTGTAACGATGTCAAGCTTTTTTAATGGACCGGTCAAAGATGTACATCAACATATTAATATCACAGAATTTCGACATTAATGTTACCTAGTCAAATGGATGTATTTACCAATTAATGTGCAATGGTGTTCAAGCACACACACGCGCGCAAACGCACACGAACGTGCACACACGCGCACGCACGCGTTAACACTTTAAAAATGTTTACCATTTACTATGAGGTCATTTGCTTTAAACTCCATTTATGACTAGCCTTAAAGAAAACCCACTTGCTTGGCGAAAATTTGATAATTTTTCAGCCGCACCACTAGAAAACCAACATAGTGCATTTGCGACCGGCATGAATCCAGACCAGCCTGTGCTTCCGCAATAGGCTTTGAATGCGAACAGTCTGGATCCATGCTGGTCGCAAATGCACTATGTTGGTTTTCTCATGGTGCGGTTCATATAATTATCTGCTTTTACGTAATCTTTTATTATGGACAATCTAGATTAACAACTCGGTTTATTTGTTCATTTCAGATACTTAGTCTTCCTGTTATTCAAATGATGACAGATGTCAGTTAGATTACTTAATTCTACATTCAGTTCTGACCTGAAACTCAGCATGTATTTCATATATTTCCGTAAATTAATTTTCGGTGTCCGAACCTAAATAGCGATATAACTAGTACTTACATAATTCTTAATTGATATGATGTTATACGTACAGATAGCTGTGCGGACAAAGCGTTGGCTGCCAATCTCAGGGTTGTGGGTTCGAGTCATACGTGTTACCATACCTTCTTTTTTCCCAAAGTTTATATACAAACTTACCACTCATCTGATCAAACTTATCGTGATTTTTATGGTTCATTTACCGAAAGTTATAATATCTAAACGTTGTAGAAAAAAATAAAATAAGATTGTTTTAAATGTATCTTAGATAAAAAGACTAATTACTTGTCATCAGCGTTTCCAGAAAATAAATACAAGAGAAAACAATTAAAATTCATGAAATATGATGCATAAAATAGTGTAAGAATAAAAGTCGTATCGATAACATTACATTACATTAAAAAAAATATGTAAGGTGATTTCGAACCCATGGTAACGTGCGTAGAAGTCAAACACCTTACCCCTACGCTATCGTGTCATCGGGTAACTGTACAATAGGTTACTTTAGTAATAAAGATATTTTCAGGATTCAAATATTGTGTAAAGTAACGAAAACGTCCAAACATATTGGCGAAGATTAATGAGTGCCAGTTCAATACTTACGGACGATATAGTCTCATCCGTGTACAAACAATACAGGCACATAAAATAATGAACACATTAAAAAAATCAGTACACATTCATTCAATACATTAGAATTATAAGAGACTTTTGTTGTTGTATACTAACTATGTCTAACACTCGACAAAAGTGTACATATAATTACAGTGTTAAAACCAAGATGTTGTTGCTAATCGTTAATTAAAAAAAACTAATAAAAGTATGACCTAAAATTACATTGTAGCACGATAAAACTGTCCATAAGACAGCACACGCGACCTTTCTCAGTGCTTGGCTCCGAACCAGAGCATTGCCATTAAAAGGAGCTTACCTCACTCAAACATATAATCAGAGCTATAGGGATTGTCTCTCTTTGTGTAGACTTCGACAGTAAATAACTATTTTAAGTCTCAAGTCAAAAGACATTGATAGTAACAGAGGTATTAAACTTTATCAAAAACACTAACCAAAAAGAATCTAAGTTTAAAATAGACATATAACTCTCTCAAAGTTCAAAACAGAGTTATGAGGATTGTCACTCCTGGCGTAGACTTTGATAGTAAACAACCACTTTAAGGTTTAAGTCAACAGCCTCGATAGTAACAGAGACATTTGACTTTACCGAAAACTTTAACCAACGGCGAGGGTGATGCCAGGGCGAGAGCAATAGCTATCCTTTCTCTTCGAAAGGTCGAGCTAAAAAGGAAAATGAGATGATGATACTTAATCTAAAATGCATTAAAGATAAGAAGCTATATATGTGTGGGTTTTAGACAGATTTCATGTTTTCTTAAAAGTGCACATGTTTTTTCAGACGCAAAGCGTTCCAAAAGGGATAGTTGGTTGTGTTAAAAACAATTATATTTTCCATAATCTAAATGCATTTTTCATACTCTCTGGCTCATTGTTTTTGTTATGTTTGTATGTCAAACGCATGTGTGATCGAACAACATCAAGGACAAATAGAAGTTCTATATGATCATCAGCTTTAAAGTTTAGAACTATATAGGTTCAAACCAAATGGAAAGAACTCAACTGATCTCTTAATTCAGAGTATACCCTTCCTGATTGTGTATTCATATATTTTAAAGGTATTTAAGTTTGAAAAGCGTATTGAGAAGTTTTCAAATTGTTCAGCTGTCCAATTGTTCAAATATAGTTTCTTTGTAATTTTACAAAATAGTTTAGGAGTGGAATATTAGTGAGGGATTTGTCAAACATGGTCAAGTTGAAGTTGAGTCTTTGTTTGGGGATTTTTCTCTACAAGAAACTCATAAAGTGTAAATCGAGGGGTGAATGCGAAAAAGGTCTAAGTGCTTCTTTATTTATATGCACTTAGAACTCTTTCGCATTCACCCTTCGAAATGTAAATACACATAACCATATTCTAAAAACTTTGTATCTATAAACACTCGTGTCATAGCATACTCACCACAAGTGGGACTATCACTCCAGGCACCGTCTGCTCTGCAATATATGCTTGAACTTCCGGTTATGAATAAACCAGCGTTACAAGTTATCTTTATAACAGACCCATATGTGTACACCGTGCTATTTGCAGTTGCATATTGTGGTGTTGGATTTCCGCAATCTAAAAAAAGTTGAAAGTAACGAACAATGCATACGAGATAAATGACACTTAAAATAAATAGAAGATATTTGTTTGTTTTGAGTGAATATGAAATACATCTCACTGAGAAGTGAGAAAATTTCAAATATTTTCACGGGCGCATAGCGCGAGTGCAATGTCAACATTTTCTAACTTCGAGGTGTGATATAATCAATATTCACGAAAAACAAACAAATTTTCTTTTTATTTTATGTTCAATTACGTTGAGATGTGCATTTGACAACAGTTTTAATCTCAGCGGAGACGTGCGTAAACTGACATGACTTCAGACATGCTGTGCCGTTAGAAAGACGCACACAACATAAAGTTCCATTTTATTTTATTTTTTGCTGCATAACATTATGAAATTCTCATTTAGTAAAATAATTTGAATCGAGAAATATACTATAAAGAACAAAGTACGACAACAATTTTCATCCTCTTTTAAGCGAAAAGTTTAAAATTCATATACAATGTATGAGGGGGCGGAGCTAAATCTTTCACAGTCTGATAGGATATAGTATTTCATTAGTTAGCATAAAATAAAATGGTATATTACACATAATGCGTTACAAATATGTTGCTGCGTAAATTATATAATATCTGTTGAAACAGTTCTTCTTTGTCCATGGTCTTATCATATTTTAAAAACGTAATTAACACGTATAGCCATTCCTGATAAACATGTCATTCATTTTTACAGCATGGCTTATGCTTTCTATTAGTTTAATGGGACGTTGTTGTATAAATATCACAAACAATTTTTAAAGAATCTTAAATTCAAAGTCAGTATGTATACCAATATATGTGCATGTTGCACGTTAATCCCAACTCCCAGTTTCAGAACAAGTTATTGAAGCATTTAATATCGGAATGCAGAATTTTGTGTTTGAAAAATCGTTTACCAATGAAAGGGAGTAATTGGAATAATCTGAAAGAAATACTACGGTGCCCCTAAAGTGACATGTTACACACTTTTTTTCCAATTAGGTAATGTGAGACTTTTTTTATTTCGTTTAAAACGAAATGATTTCGTTTAAACGAAATAGTTAAAACGAAATAAAAAAAAGTCTCACATTACCTAATTGGAAAAAATGTGTGTAACATGTCACTTTAGGGGCACCGTAAAATACAGTAATTGTTAACGTCTACTTTTCATCTCTTATCTAATATCTTTATTTGTCGAAAAGCCGTCTGCAATTATTTTACGTGTACTGGAGTGTACCTATCGGTGAGCAAGTTACACCTCCATCCCAACCAGATTCTGTACAAGTAATCAGAGAATTTCCCGACAAGAAATATCCAACGTCACAAGAAAGTGTGGCATTCTTTCCATAAGTTGTTCCCGATGTTGCTGTAAAGCTTCCGTCCGCTATCTTCAATGTTCCACAATCTGCAGGAATCAGAAGTAGAAAAAGTGGAATTCGTGTCAAATAATGACATTAGATATTAGCATATCCGTTTACTTTTGTTTAAATACTTTTCTTAACTAAGCGTTTGGAAGCTAACGTACATCAATTTTTTTCTCTACCATGTTATTGACTAATCCCTGGTTTTCCAAGACTTCAAAGTATATTTAGAACGTTCGACCAAAAAACACAATAGCGTCTTGTGCTTTTTCTACTCTGATTTGAAAAATTGGTACTCCTGCATGTGGCATAGTGACAAACAAGTCTGGGGACATTTTCGCGAAAAGTATACCCTACACAATATAGATTTTAAGTAAACGTCTAACAATTGTAAATAAACATATTGTCTATTATAATAATGCAAAGGTCCGTGTTCTTGTTTGTCAAATATGTGTCATTAATGAAAGAGATCCGCACATTTGAAGCTGAGTTTATGATATTATTTAGAACTATTTATCGTGCCATAAGTTGATGAACTTGGCCAGTATAATAAATTCACTCAGGGGTTATCATTAACTCATAAGAGGATTTTAGTTTCCCTTTACTATACGTAATCCGGAAAAATGACATTATGGCATTACTTCCGGTTTATCAACTTTTTAATATTTTAACTGGATAGGAAACCCTGCCCATCATACTTCGTCTTTTTCGTCGCAAAAATGTCGAGCCATGTTAGAATATATGATTGCAATACTGAATGAAACACAATAGTTTCTTTTTGAATTTCATAAGAACATTTCATGAAATGGGATCGACTGAACCCACGGGTAAGATGAAATTCTGTTCCCGTATTCCAAAACTAATACTGACATAAATGTTATAGGTACAAATAAGATAAATCAGAAATCATTACTCTAAAATTCTATATTCAAACAACATGTAACATGTAAAACGGGCATTTACATCTACTCTTTGCAATATTCTTATAAGTATAGACGTATTTCACGTACTCGTAAAATTTTAGGTGAGCCATTTTGAAATGACTAACTGGCTGTTGCTCAAAAACAAATAGGTGAAGCTTTGAACTTCTCAATTAAAAATATTGATGTCATTTATTTCATATACAATGTATCATCATATACAAAAAATATCTTTGATTATTCCAATAGAACGATAAAAAGAAAAAGGGTTTAAATACGCTTCCTATACGAAAAGATGGATATGTTTGGTTTTCACAATAAATAAAGGATAGGTAAAAATGAACGAACATGGTAAATATTACCTTAAATACAGGTAAAACCCGTCGGGCTCCAAGTGCCATTCTGTTGACATTCAGCGGTATTCGTGGTGGTTATATTAATATCATATCCCGTGTTGCATAGATACTTTATCCCATTTCTAGGAATGTATTGTGTACCATAGACAACCGCTTTCTCTTGGGAGGGATCATCGCATCCTAGGGAAATATAAATATGTACTGAAACTGCGACTACCTTAACATGGTTTTAAAATATTATCAAAATCAATTATTTATTTTCGATATTTTTTTCAAACTGATTAAATGTTTCCATCAAAGTATATTCTTTTTCTGTTCGTCAATCATACTTTTTATTGGTATTATCTGCGTTGAAATGTATCATTGTTTTATTATGCTGCATGCTGAAAAAACATTCAGTTTGGAATACTTTCATGTGATACATTCTTTCTTATGGTAGTATTGTGTCGCTAAAATGTATCAAAAAAGTTTCACAAAGGTTCATGTTAGCAACCCAAGTTTTGTATTAATTGTTTCAACTTACCAGATGTTTCACATACAGTTGATGTCTGGTTTGAATAATTGATACCAGATAAACAGTGGCCTATATCCGGACATGTTTCACAAACACTATCGTCTTCCTGTATGAGAAATTTGATTATGTAACTCAACTTTATTTGCGTAAAGTAACAGTTATTTACAACCACAAATCCTGTGCCATAACCAGAATATCTGTAAATTTTTGCATTTAAAATAAAAAGTAATGTTACGGTCACTGTTGTATGTAAAGTATTACTATAAATAATAAAGTGTGACATATTTAAACACTTTTTTTCGTTGATCAATTTTGCCACAATAAAACAAGACCTGCACAAAAGATGCTTTTATTTTCAAATAAGAAACAAACTCTTAAGTTTATTAAAACAGATAAAATGATAAACTTCATTTTTTTTAAAAAAAATTGATTATTCTAACGATGGTATTGCTATGTGAGAATGAATGATCACAATATTGACCGCTCCCCTAAATTCAGTTAAAGGATATCAATATAAGTTGTAATTAAGCCAAAGTGCTTTGAAAAATAGTTCTGTAAAATTTTCACCACATAACAGCTCCTCCATCAGACAGTTGTACACAGTTCTGTAAAGTACAATGTATTCACATGCAAAATGTTATAAAATCTTTCATTAACCCGCAGACAAATCATTATAACATAAAATGGTTCATTTTTCAAATCTTTACTCACCAGTTCCCACTCTTTCTTTATTCCAAAGAGGTATCCAGGCATTTTTGTTAGTCTTGTTAAGGTGGTTGCAGCAGTTATACTAACTCCATCATTGACGCCTAACAAAAAGCACGTATTTGACCGCGCAATGTAATTTACAAACTGGCAGCGTTTTCTTGACTTATAGTCCTTCATGCATTCCCTTACGCTGATATTTGGAATTATATAAAAGACAGTGATATCCGCGTTTTCATTTGTGTTTGCATCTAAGTGCATTGAGATGTAAACTTTATCAGTAGCAAATACATACGCAAATAAAATAAAATAAATGATTATTACAATCCTAGGAATCATGTCTCTATATGTGTTAACTTTACAGAAATATTCTAGCAGAAAGCGTTTATCGTTTAATATAGTCGCAAAGCTTGCATAATGGTCAAAAGTGCACGGTTTATGACATTGTATTTGTTCACATGTTGAATCTCATTAGGGTTTTAAAATGGGACGATATTATAGTAACTCGAGTTCATTTACTTAAACTTTTAACATTTTGAACGTTTAAAAAAGGCCATTTAAACATTTTAAAAATGAGCCCTACAATTTTCATCAAGGAAATACATGCTTAGTATTTGACAAAACAACAGTGTTCAAATAAACTTACACTATAGCACTCATGCGTTAAATATAAATTGACACGTGATTCTATCTATTTTGCATGCATGTTTGTTACATTTGGTGTAACTGTAAACTAGGATATATTCAGGGACATGATTTTATTTGAAACATTTGTAAGCAAATATATACGAAACAAACATTTCATCTTATTGTGGAATTAACTATCACCCACAGGAAAAATACGCCTTACTAAAACATGAATAAAAGCGTCATATTCAAGGGTCATGCTATTTTTTTTCATTTGTTTTTAAAAAAGTTAATACACTGTTGAAATACCTACATTAATTACCCAATGCCACATGACAGTCATTAAAGAAATAAAGGGTTGGAAAACTTGACTAGACATAGATGAGATATCTGATTTAATTGTAGTAATACGTTATTCTAAAACATCAAAAATACACAAAATACCTTTCCTATTTATACCATCATACATGTATTTAAATGAAAAATGAAATCGGCTTTATTTAAATTCAATACATTTTCAACAGCTTATATTCCTCTAATAAATGCAATATCCTTGCCATTTTGCCATCACTCATTAAGTATTCAGCAAACAATGACCGTAAATAGACCAGAAAGCTCTTCAGACAGATCAAACATTGTAAGTAGGTTCGTGTGGGACACTCCGGAAATGAATTATAGAAGTTACTTACAACCTTAATGGAGATAACTGCTTTTAAACAGCTTCCGGTCATCTATACAACTATTTTCTATTCTTAGCGGAACTATAACAATATAAATGTAACGTGGAGGATACACTTCTGATGTTATAAAATAGAAATGGGAAATAGGATCACTAGATAAGCAGTAAATAAACCATATTTTACAAACATGTAAAGGTCACTTTGAGTTAAACAGGTAAGTACATGTAAGCCTAGTACAGGCATACTAACCGTGACACACTGGGAACTGACCAGAATTTAAATTATCTATGACAGACATGTTCTTGAGTGAGATTTCATTCATGAATCCTCGCAGTCCGTATATGTATACCATGGCTTCAAATCAGCAATTCGAGCACTATAGGTTCCGCTTCAACGGAATTGGGACACTTTTGATGAGTGATTTGCGCAAGGTAAATCTCATTTATGGTAAATGGTTTCGTTTTCTTTGTCCTATTCTGGTTGTGGAATCGGGCCTTGTAGTCTGACCTGTATATAAACAAAAAATATTCTTGAAATTAATTTCTTTAAGTGTAAGAACAAGTGAGATATGATGAAAATTCTGTAGGTATTCTGAAATAAACCGTCGAACTGAACAGCAATGATGTGCATAAATGTTCTTTCCTTGCTTGCCTATCAATTCAAGAGGAAGATATAAAATAACATCATATACTGTATTATCGTTTTGCACGTAATGTTTACTTCATTTGAGTGAAGACATTGCTCAAAGCGGCAAAATGTACCCGGGGCTCAAACTGCGGAACATCAGATAGAATTGCGCATATATTGTTGCGTGTATTACTAACCTGTATTCAGCTTTGCCTTTTGATATTTCTTTTTAAATAGAAACGTTACAATTGCATTTATTTCTTTTAGGTAGCATCTACCAACAGTACATCATCAGAACAGGCGAAATATCACAATGTCCAAGAAAGAGAAATACTTGAGAAGAACTATTGAGCAGGTCCAGTGAGACAAGTACAGAACAGTGATGTCCTACTGATTCATAATTTGATACTTACACGACTTTTGTATCCCACTGATGCCAACTCAGTTTTTGACAGCTCATGACATGGGTAAATCTCCGAAATAGTTCCTGTGTGCGAAACTGACGGTAAACAGTTCGACCGTACAACGACCTTGTAATGCCAATGCGAGACTTAAGATTTAGCAGTATATCACCAAATCACAGATATGTTTGGTAAAGGAACAACACTTTTACCAACAACCTACATGTTTTACCTTATTGTCCTGTACCATTGGATACTTAAAATATTCTCAAAAGTTGTCCCCCTTCATAAAAGAATGTCACATTTGCAAAGAAATAAAAGTATACAAAAGTTCAAATCGATGTTTAACCTAGTTATGTGAAGTTTAAGCACTGGGACATTATTGCAATTGCATCGAAACAAAGATATGTAAAAGTTCTTTAAAAATGGCGAGTGTTTAAAGGCGTTGAACTGTTCAGAAGTATGCATTTCATTTCCAGGCCCTTTTTGGCAGTTTCCGTGATTATGCAGGCTCGATAACCTCAGAACCACTCTCTAAATTTAATTGTGTTTAGTTCTTTGTTTGCTTGTTTAGGGCAAAGCCATTATTTGAACTAGGGTCCGTACGCCGCTATTCATGGAATTCCACAATGTGCATCATTGAATGTTCCATGTGCACCGCCGTATGAATACATCTGCGGATGTCTCTAAATTTTATTCTGGTACTTATAACACGTGTAAAAATTGAGTTCTGCTCAACCCAGGGTTATACGGCGTGGACGGTAGCTTGCATTTCCACTACCGTCCATGAACAGGCTCAGTCAAACCGAGCCTACAACATTTTTGTTATGTCTTATTGGGCGACCTGTGGTTTTCCACCTTTTCTAATTTACCCCTCTGAAAAGTCATGTGACATATTTTTTGTAGCATGATACATCTTCGAAACTCAATGACCATTGACCTGAGCAGTATTACATATTGGGATGTTGACATTGGTGTTGAATTTTCTAGCTCCTTTAAAACTGTCATCTTTAAAACCAACATGAGTTCAGATCCAAACGGGAATTATCATCCATTTGTGAATTTTAGCTTAAAGGTCCAAAAAAAAAAGTTTTCTTACACGAAGCCTTATTACCTGTGCTAGGCTGATATTTTACTTGTTTGACTCAGTTGCTATGCATTATTTCACAACTTAAAATCCATTAACATAAAATTTCATTCATAAATCGGGCGTTTTGTTCTTAATTACTGATCTCAGGTATTTTCTTACTGTATAAACGCGGGGGTTTGGTTGCGTGAACTCAGATCACTTGCCTCTCGTCAATATGTGTTCACCTGGGGACTTCCTCCACAGCCAAAAGCTGAAAAAAGTCACCATATGCTCTAAACTGTGTGATTTTTAATCCAGCAAACATACCCTCTCCAAACACAGTTTTGTTAATCAAATATTTTGTCTATTCAGTGTTGTTTTATAAGGTCTTGTACTTTCAATAAATCAAATACGTGTTTCCTCTAGGATACACAACATGATGAACTAAGTAAAATCATAATTCCCGACGGTTTTCCGAAGCATGTTTCTAGACCCTTGCAACTAGACCTTCAAAGTTATATGTATTGAAATCAGAAGTACTAAAATTGAAAAATGTCCTTGTCTTATCTGTGTACGTATAATACTGTGTTACTAAAGGATTTTTTACATGTGCTTGTGTGTGAAACTTTGCTGCAGAGGCTGGTGATAAGTTCATTAACTTCACTATTTTGATTAAGGAGTTATATGCGAAAAATAGGAGAACAACAAATGTGGATTAAATATATCATTGTGAAAATATTTCCTCTGGCTAAATATTAGATGAAAGGAGAGTGATCGACCTCACCTAAGTGGTCAAAGCGATCAAACGGTTCAAACTTGAGCCTTTAAGGTTAGATGACAATACAGAGGTTAAAGTACCGTTCTCATACAAAGAATCTGACGATGACAATTTAACCGGACTTGTCAAAGAAGATAAAATTATTTGAATAAAATCGATTAATAACATGGTACAGAGACTTACCCGAGGGGACGTTTATCTCTCGGATACTACGCGATTATGCGTCGTCCGAACCTGACTTAGAGGGAGTGCGACAAATGTGTTTTGAGGCCATTAAAGCGTATGATGATTTCGTATTTGGAATCCAGGCTGAATTAAAGAAAAGAATGGAGACTCGGAAAGGCGATAAGCTTCCGGTAAAACTGGCAACAGACATACATAGACTGGTGTCAGTAATGGAAGGGGAAGAATATAGCGTTATGAAAGAGTTGCTCAGTAACGGTAAACCCAGACCTTCCCAGTTACAAACTCCCTTAAAAACACCTCTTAAGAAAACTTTCGAAGCTGTGGGTTCTGGAAGTGCAATCCAACTTGGTTTCATTAAAGACACAGTGTCCTCATTACAGGCAGATGTTCTACATATAAAATAGACAATGCATTCTGCAGATAAGTTAAGGGCCTAACAAATAAAAACAATGCGCCAGTCAGTGGATTCTATAAAATGTGATCTTGTCCAATGCGGTAAACATATAACTAACTGTGTGACCGATATGAAATCCCAGACTTTAATTGCATTACAGGGCATACTCAAACCTAGAGTCGACAATTCTGGCCATGACTGATCGTATAACAAAACTTGAGAATTTCTTGGATACCTCAGGAATCATAACAATAGAAACGCTAGTGACGACAGATTATCATGCTCCTACAGTTACCATGGAAACACATATGCCGGAGTATGAAAATGATGTCACCACTCCTTATCACGACGCGCAGATAAACGGCACGGGCGGCATGTCAATGTCAGTGCAGTTGAGTTTGATAATGAATCTGGTTGTGTTATTTAGCAAGTGCGTTCGATACCAACGGTTAATAGCTCTGGCACTAGTGACGCGCAAACTACTGGCACGGACGACTTATTAATGTCACGTGTAACTGGAATGGATAATAGTGCTGCTTATGCTGAGAAGGAAATACGTCCAATACCTGTGATTATTACCTCCTGTCGGGATGATGGGTTCAAAACAAGCACTCGAAGCATTACTTGGGGGAGAATGTTGTGCGAGCATGTTCTCGCAAAAAAGAAAATAGACTCGTTCAATAATGTTACAGGTCAGTCACATATATTGAAACCTTCATTGCTTGTGGTGGATAGTCCATATTCTTTGTGGACTATGTCGAAGAATAACCCACGATTACTATCCGTTTGTAAAAATGTTAATGTTTGTATTATCACGTTACATTTCTAGAAAATATGTATGTAAATGCCCCAAATGTGATTGTGTCAATGATGATATTGTGCTACATTTGATATGCTACTGTTGTAAAAATTGTAGTATTCGTGAAACTATGTGCGACAGTATAATTGTAAAACTTGGGTACAGTGCATACATAACGTTTATTCAGTTATCCCCAACAGATTAGTGCGAGTATTTACTAAGTTTGGCTGTTGAAACTGATGGAAATAGTTTGAGATATTTCAGCCTTGTTGTTTCATTGTGCAAAATGTTTTAAAGGTGTGGACAGAGAGCATGTTTGCTATTGGTCATTTAAATTGTTGTATGTTCTCATGTTTCTTTCAATACTTATGACATGCCCGTAGAATTGAGTATGTGTATATGTATGTATGTGTATGTGTGTGTATATATATGCGTGTGTATGTATGTGGATATATATCATAGCATCGCTATAGTAACTGTTTCCTAGCAAATGCACATCCTTAATGGTCTAGTACTTTCGGTTTCATTGACTAGGCTGTCGATATTTTGGTTTGAAAGCATTTGCTATGTTTCTGTGCTGGTATGGCTTTAACATTTACATATGTATATATAGAGTACTGGATTTATACCTTTAGATACTTTCGAGATATGATATCTAAATATAAGTACAACTATATATGTGTTTTTTGTTAGAGCTAAGTAATTACATTTAATGTTATGCTAGTTTGTAACTGTATTTGTAAGTGTTGTATTAATTATTGACATTTTGTATTATTGTACTTATACTTGTATATAATTATGATCCTCCATTATTGGGGGAATAAAAGATATCCATCTTTCAGACAAAATGTTGAATTCAACCACCTTTTATTTCATAATTAAAAATGCAACTCACAGTGTGACATATATCAATGTTACACAATTAGACATTTGCTATATATTTACGTATTTATTGTTTACTGACATTTTCTACCTTTCATGATCAGTAACTTTAAAGCGTATGCAATTTAAATCCCTGATTTGCACACTTTTACTATTTAAGTACTTAAACAAAATGCTTTTCTGGTATTTTTACAGACATCTCAAAATTTATACTATAATTTTTTTTTTTTCGTGTTTTTAAAACAAAACAAAAACGTTCTGCACTGTCCTGTTATGGAGGCGACGGGGTTTATGTTTTATTATGACCGTTACTTTGATAGTTCCTGCTAAGGACACAGTACGTTGACTGCGACCTTAAATAGTACAATGGATAATCTGCATTTATATAAGCGTTTCTTACATGATGTATCTTTGGCTTACTTTGTAAATTTGGTATTGTCTGCAATAGTTATGAAACTTATCTTGTATCTTTTACTCTTCTCTTTGTTCAAGGTCCCAGCTCAAACATTGTTTCAATTTTCAACACAGCTTAAACATTAATTAAAGATATATTAGATCCATATTGATAGTTAAATTAAAAACTATTATAAGTTGCGAACATGCTATTGATATGGATTTTAATGATGAAAATAAAAAGGAAATGTAAATATTTTAACGTACAATGTCGAACTTTGCTGAAGGAAATAGTATCGCTTTAACTTCATTATATGATCAGTTTGTACAAACATTCAAACAGAGCATGCACAGGTCATGGTTTCATTACGAAAATAAACTGCGCAATCAAATCTTTTATAAATCAACACTTACGTGAACGTTAACGGAGTAGGACACAGTTACATGCACAGGACGCTAGTTACATGAAATGAATGTAAGTGTCGCATTGATATACAACACATGTTTTCGAACAGCGTAAAACGTTTTTAGTAAATTTGTTTCGAACATTTTCTAAATTGGCAGCAATTTTCTCTCTCTGTTCTCACGGGAAAAATAAGTTGAAAAATTGTAATATGATAAAAATCGAAGGTAATGAACGTGAACACACTAAACGACCTTTTTTTTTTTGGTTACATTTTAATAGATTAAGTGTTGGCATTGCAAAACTATGCTTTTCCCGCACTTTGCCAACAAATCGGTGTAGAGATACGACCTTTTTTTTCAAAACCTACTTATGAAGTTAAAAAGCTTTGAAATGCATGCACAAATGTCTATATATTTCTCAAAAATAGTTATATTCATAATATTTTAAACGGTCAAAAACTGTCCAAATTTCCCTGATGTGCTTTTTTTAAAGTATGAACTTACTAGCTGGCAGTACCAGGGAAATATAACTTATATGAATCTTTAATATTTGCCTATTTAGCAGCAGGTGTCCGGTTTTCAGCAATAATTTCACAAGTTTCAGAAGGATTTCAATCCACGGGAAATTACATTTACAAACTAAATATCTGCTTGTATTACTCAAACTCATTACCATTTACTGTCAATCAGTATGAACTGAATTTTCCTGACTAAGATCGACTTTCAATTATTTATTCCGTTTACATCTACTCGTTACCAGTGCGCGTATAAATCCCTTTCCCTTTCAAGAATCAAAACACGCGAAGAACTTAGTGCGGTTCCATATTGATGGCCAATTACTAATGAATTACTTTAATGTCCAGGGTCATTATGATTGTCCCTGGAATAATATGACAGACTGATCTGATTGGGTTATCAGTAACAAGCTTGGGTTTTGTTCGGGTAGTTTTTCTAGTGAAGTAAACAGCCCATATAAGACGTTTTATGACCAAGCGTCTATAAATGCACTTGATACATGCTGATCTCTTATCTAGGTCAGGATCAATACTGCTGTTGACATAAAGGCATCGTAAACTGGATATAAACATGTACATGATAACTATTAATTCAATGAATTGTCAACAACTAACATTTTGGTATATCATATACCATTTAAATGGTACCTGAAAGCACAAACGAAGAGAACAAAAATGTGACGGCTATGTGTTTGTGTAATTTCGTGGGAACTATTTTTGAAAGAATATATTATATATTTAACTCGGTGTACCTGGTGTTCAAAGTAATAGTAAATAGCGGTGAAGATTAGAATGTTTAGAAAGTAAATCAGGATACGGTAAATTGATTTGGGACAGTTCTGAAATAAAGGCACGAATTTGAATAAAAGAATATTGATGTATTATGAGCTATTTACATTGAAAGAATTAATGATTATATTCTATGGTGAATATGAATAGATAATACACTTTTATATAATCCTTGAATGTTCTAGACGTATTCATGTTCATCATTTTAACATTTATACTATGTGAACATCTTACAAGTTTCTTAATTATCTACTAGCCGCCGGCATACAAAACATTTGTAACAAGACAATTTCTCAGCGAGACTTGTCACAAAATGGATTTAAAATATCGTACCGATTTATGTGTTGTCAACTATCGTACATGCATGGTGTAAATTTACTTCGGGACCAGACTGTTGAATATTCTTGAATAATGAAATATGGCAGGATATTAAACGTATACTATATGGCTTCATTAAAAACTAGGAGCCTGTTGTCGCTTCTGGAACGTTTTGTGAATCGATACACACATCCTCTAAATGTCATCAACCAACTCTACGAAATTTCAGAATCGTTTTGGCCATTCAGTTGTTCATTTTGTTGGGCTTTTATGGAATATTTTGATTAAATTATCTTGATAGTTCATTCAGTGAAAGGAGTAAATAGTATAATACATGTTTCTTGGTTATTTCACTATAAAGAGGACGTTATTTCAAAGTAAATTTCACTCAGATAACATCATTTTCAAGAAGTCGAGATGGTGAAACACTGTTTTCTATACTCTGTCATAAAACAGGTGTTTTCGTGGATTTGTTTTGTCATGGTCAGAACCAGAACTTGGAAACGTACGGATATCATTCCTCAACTGCATAGTAAGGAGTCATCTTTAACCAAACATTTGATTCGCCGAAGAGGACTCCTCAACCGGCCGTTTCAGCCACCATTTGTACTTAACAATGGATATATTCAAACCTTTGCTGGGCTTCTGTTCAAGCCGGTGGAGAACTATCAGTTCGATCGGGAATATCTACAAATAGACGACAAAGGAATTGTCGCTTTAGACTGGTTCAAGCAGTCAACAACAAAATTGAAAAGAAACAGTCCTGTCATTTTAATATTTCCTCGATTAACAGGAGATGCTGTCAGTGTTGGAAATATTTGCAAACTTGGTTCTTCGAGAGGAATGAGAGCAGTCGTATTTAACAGACGGGGACATGGTTCAAGTTTTCTTTTGTCATCTAATCTAACCAGCATTGGTGATACTAAAGATACGAGAAAAGTGATAGAATACATATTTAGCAAATACCCGTATGTGCAAATTGTTGGTATTGGAATAGGTGCTGGATCGGCAACGCTATTTTCCTACCTTGGTGAATTTGGTTCTTCGTCTCTTATGAAAGCAGCAGTGAATATTTCACCCTCATATGATAACACTGAGCGATTGTGCGAGCAAATACCAAAACTATATGAGCTGTATCTTTTATTAGATTTGAAAATAATGTTAATTAGGCACTGGAAAGCTCTTAACAAAGTTATAGATATAAAGGCGGCTGTATTAAGAGCGTGGAGTTTGAAAGAATTTGATTATCAAGTTTATTGTAAAATGTATGGAATAGAAACATTCGAAGCCTTCTGGCAGAGGAATGATCCTATGAGAGATGTTGATGATATAGCCGTTCCTGTTTTATGTATAAATAGTCTCGATGACCCAGTTTCGGTAAAAGATGATATTCCATTTGATTTATTCGAGTTTTATCCGAATTTGCTGCTAGTTACTGTAGAAAAGGGAGGGCACTGTGCATTTTATGAAAACGTCCGCGGGGAGTCATGGGTAAATACACTTGCAATAAATTACATAGAACATGTTCTAGAGTTTATTTCAAACTCTAAATTTTGGCGTCGGTAGAACATGTAAAGAAGTTACTTCCATTAATTTATACTTATTGTCCTTTCTCAGTTTTACCAGAGATGCCTTAAATAAACTTTAGTTGTTTTTTGTTGTTGCTTATTTTATTTACTTTTCCTGATATCTCAACAAAAGTCTTTTAACTGAAATGGTGTAATTTTGAATATTTCATGTACAATTTCTATTAAAGTTTTAAACAGTTTTAGGCACCATATGTGTACATATACTGTAAAAAAGAGTTGCCCTTGTCTGTCCGTCCGTCCGTCCGTCCGTCCGAATTTGATCCAGAGTCGTCAAGCCTCACAGGATTGTCATTCAACATGTAAATTTATCCACCTGGTATTTTAATTTGGATTCATACATCAAGACAAGAGTCATCGACCTTTTCTATGTCAAAAATATGCATAAAAGGGCCTAAAACTTTGTGTCACATGTATCTCAATAAGTGTTTGACCTAGAATCTTAAAATATATTTGACCTAGTTTGAATAAAAAGTTTGCGTTGATCTTGTCTCATGTAAAACCCAAACGATAGAATTTGACAAAAAACTAACATGATCATGAAAACTTTATTTTCTGTCGATTGAAGGAATAAAATTATGGGGTCACCGAATTCATTTTCGCGTACAATTACGTCACGCTACCCCTACCCCACAAATCACAATATAGCGCAATTGAGTATTTTTTCATGTATCTCCTCATTTTAGGATAAACTCTACTGTTTTATTTTTCTTAGTAAAATTAAATCAAAATAGCCTTTAAAACTCTGTCACTTTAGCGAAATAATTTCTGTGTAGAACTCAGATTTTAATGTTTAAATTATATTTGATACATCAGAATGCGACAAAATCAACACCCTGTTACCCTTTGCGCTGAATTACATTACTCTACTCCTATCCCAGATTAAAAAAAAAATGCGTAATTCAATGGATTTTCTGATTCTTGTGATCAAGACAAACTCATTTTTAACCTATTTAAGTAGAATTTAATCAAAAGAGGCCTTTACAACTATTAATGATTTCATTCAACGTTACAAGTGAAATGATTTATCTCGCAAATAATGCATCTAATAGAACTGAGGCAAACAAATATAAGCCTATATTATAAATATATGCCATAAATATCTTATTAGTTAATATAGGTGTATTCTTAATGAAGCAGATTCGAACAACAACCTGTCTTCAGAAAATAAGACTGGGGTAAACAGAATCTGGCCAACCTCGGCACAGTACGAAAAAGTAAAAGGTAGGTGAAAATGAGAAATATTCATTTTAACATAACACATAACTCGGAAAAAAGTGCTAATACAACTTTTTAAAATTTAGAAAGCCTTTATATAATTATAACATCATGTTCGAGTAAACATTATTTTATCTAACTTTATTACAAATTTTATGTTTTGGAAATATTTTGATTGTTTGGAGAGTAGTTGAACGCCCCGATTTCGAATAAAGTGCATCGTCCTGAATAACCGCGGGAAAACAGTATATTTGTTGTACGGAGACTGTTGCTCTGAAAAGCAACTTGGCTAGATAGAAACACCATCCTTTGCAAAGAGGTTTTAGCTCTCCGGAGACGTGTGTACAAATGTTATCCTAGTATTCATAAACACATAATAGAAACATAATTATTCCATATATAATATTGTTTCCTTATATTAGAAACATAAGAAATACGAGTAAAGAAAACATTTTTTTCTGGTTTAGCTCTGTTTTTCTACGTTTCTGCGGGCAATTAACGAAACCAGTGTTCCTGGATTCTGTATTCTCAACAAATAACTTCTATCTTCACCACATAAATCAGAGGTGGAGAACGAATGATTTCGGACACGTGCCTTCTATCAAATCGTCACGCCCTACCCGGGGACCGAACTCGCGATCCATAGATCTGCGCTCCTACTGAGCTAAGCGGGTGGGGTAGAAGAAAGAAAGAAAGAAAACAGCGGTTGTGACTGACACTCGCTGTAGCTCAACGAAACCTCTCTTATATCATGAATACTGAACTTGTAGAAGATGATCTATTTCAAATAGCGTCTGTGGTATAAAATTTCAAAATAATGAAAAATTAACTCTGACCCGTAATACCAAATTCCGCCATCAAATTACGCGAACGTATGCGTTGAGCGGGTAATTAACCGGGCAAACCCATGGCAACTTATCTTATGGTCAGATGTTACTAGGGTGGTGAAGTAAGAAACGAAATAGTAAAAATGTAAGACCTTGGGATGTGCGTGCGTGCATGCGTGCGTGCGTGTGTGAGTACTTAGGAAGGGTTATGGATAATATTGAGAAAAACAAGATACAAACAACCTTTACTCCCTTGGAGGGGCGGTTGAGTTAAGGGTGATACGTCTGAAATCACAACCTTTAGAATATTTGAATCTGTTGTATAGTATTGATCAATGATATTGTACAATAATGATACTTTCTGTTTGTGTTTCAATTGTGAAAACTCCGAACAATAGACACATATGCAAATATTCTTAATGTTAGCAGTGTTTTACAACGAAAAACACGTTTATTGGTACTTCGAATAAAAAATATGAATAATTAAGCTTTATCATATAGAAAGTATATTTAAAGCGACTTTAAAAAATAACATGATCAGTATTTTAGCAAGCTGTCGTATTGGCGTATGTTATACATTCTGCATTCAAACCAGTTCGCAATGAAGTCACCAATCTTACAGTTATAAAGACCTCTTTTAAAAGGAAAACTCTCTTTCTCACGTTCCATGATTCGTTTCACGCCTGCAGTGTACAAATGATGAATGAGAATGTAAAATACTAAGATTTGAAAAGAGATATATCAGAAAAACAGCCAAACTAAGCTATGTTGTTATTTGGGGGTAATGGTAGCGTAACGTAATTTTACGCGAAAATGAATTCGGTGACTCCATAATTTTTTTCCTTCAATCAACAGAAAATAAAAATTTTATGATCATGTTAGTTTTTTATCAAATTCTATCGTTTGGGTTTTACATGAAACAAGATTAACGCAAACTTTTTATTCAAAACTAAACGTCGTATTTGTCGCTCTGACGTCACTTTAACGTAAATATCGAATTCAACGTTAAAATGATCTCCACAAATTATACACCATTTCAAAGACATTTTATGATGAGAAACAAGCAAATCGATACTTGTTGACTGAACAGAACGATTTAAGAAAACAGTCTGACGGACGTGAAATCATGGTTCATCAAAAATGGACGTCAATGGTCGTGTTTGAAGGTTTGTAGAGAAAAAAGTTACAGAAATATCAAAAAGGTAAAATACGCATTCTATGAGGAATATGCTGAATTTCATATTAAACAAAATGTCGAAACGGAACCTAACAACTTCAAATTAGGCGCATTCCACCTTAATCTATATTTTCTAGATAATATAAAGTGCTATCTTGAAAACTTTTATTTCAATTATAGCTTATCATAATATATATCAATCAGTAAAATATCAAAACCAAACCTGATCTACTTTAATAGATATTTGAAATTACCTACTCCATTGTAAATCTTACGTTTATTTTAGGCAAATGCCAGCCGAAAATAAGGGTGAATTTTTTTTTTCGCAAAAAGTAGAATCTGTTGGGTTAAATGGTACATTATTAGCCATTTTTTAATTATTTAGTACTATTTTTTTGGCAAAACTTTTGTTAGAAAGCAATATTTGAAGAAACATTTTTCAAAATGGCGGATATCCTGAAAAAAAAACCGCTCGTATATCCTTAAATGCTTAAGTTCAAAGTCTCGGAGGAAAAGAAAGTGAAAACAATGAAAGTAAAATATTTTAACACGATACCTTTATGAATGCCTCTATAATACTTAATATATACTTATATAATATAATAATAAGACTGAGACATTCTAGATGGTTCATGCATAATACGTTTCACAACGCCGTAAAGGTTTATTAATAGAAAATATTATGTTTGCTGAAATAAAAGTTTCGATATTCCATTTTAATAACACTGACGCTGTGAAACTTGTAAAGGTAGTAGTAATGAAAAGATATGACATGACTCGATCTAGGGCAAAAACGCAATTGCGAAAATGCCATAAAACATGTTGATAGAACTTTGACATATTCATTTAAGATTGGAATTTCTTCACAAAACAAACGAAGCAAAACTTCAATCAGTCTCCCAAAGAATTATTTATACAAATTAAGATTTATTTGATTTCAAATACGGCAATATATCTCAGCCGGAGAAAACACATAAACGTTTATATGATTGTCATTGATTACTATACTTTATTTGAAGAAAATAAAATTTATAGCTATAGAGTCAATAAGGTTGATACATATTCAGCCTTAACTGACCCTGGAACAAAATTACTTAGTTACAAAAATTGTTCATTTTGGGGATTCTTATTTACATCATTGAACAATAACAATCAATTATGTTTCAGCTACAGTGTATCAAACGACTATGTTTTGCTAGAAGCTATATATCATTTTTGAAATGGAGTTGATAGAATCTATGAAAAGATTTTTTTGAAACGTAAAATGCATCCAAGGAACATAATAGCAAGTTTGATTGAGTCTGTCCATGAGAGGTAATGAAATGTGAACCACCCCTCCTGTCCCCTATCACCGGCTTAAGTAAAGTTGAAAGTTCTCCATGATCCCAAAAGAGCAAGAAAATATAACAGCACTGAGTCAAAGTACGGGTAGGCTTTTTACAGCTGCCACTTGGCACCTATGAGTGCTGTTGAAATAGGTAATAAAATATGTGAAACAACTCAGGCTATGCTTTCTGTGATCACAATGTTGTATTTTAAATTAACCAGAACTATCATAATGTTGTAGTCTAACGTACAAGGCGACAAATAAAGTAGCTGATGTTGATGAAAAAGTAAATCTGAGTATGTTGTTAGTGATATACAAGACGCGCTCTAGTAAAGCAACTTATTGTATACCTATTTAAGTGCTGTCAAAACACGGCTTGTATTTCACAAGTAAATACGAACAGGCAGAAAAAAATCCGTATCGTAACTTTTTGTATTGTTTGTTGCCGGACTACTTTTATTTAATATGCATGACCTGACATACTGGTAGTTTATAAAAAGCGCACACAAAAACTACACTCAGTATAGATAATATCGATAAACAGATTTCGTTCGATAACAAAGCAACAAGCAAAACGATGTAGGTATGTAATAAAAGGTTCATTATAACAGTAGCTAGATCTGGGGTGTTGTATTGTGCTTTCGTTGATTTTGCCAATTGGAACGCGCAAGCATGTGATCCGTCCTGGCAAAATCAACGAGAGCCTAATACAGCATCCAAGATCAAGCTACTATTTTAATAACCCTATTATATTTTAACCGAGCTTAGAACTGGTCAATATTTACATATATATATATAGCCATTACGAGTGGCCTATCGCTTCTGAATACAAAAAAGTAAATAATAAATTCTGATTAAATTGGTTTTATCGACAATTCCTGAATTATCAACGACTACCAAGATTACTTTATCATAAGCTGGCATGATTTATAAACGATGTAAATGAATAAATCATCATCACAATCATCATATCGCCATAATCAGCATCAGGATACCATCATAACGATATTGATAAAGAACAAAGAATAGCAAATATCGACAATATTTTTTTTTAAAAAATAGCAGAGTTAGCCTCGAGCCAGGTTTTTCCATATGCACCTTGAACTAGTAAAAGATTCTTATAATATTTAGTGTTCGCCGAGATGGAGGCAGTCATCAAAACACAGTATCACAATGACAAAGAACATGAACCCCGCACCTCAGCCACTGTTTAAACTGAAGTTTGAAGACCATGTGTACGCAGCTGTGTTTTTGAGTACACGTAGCTACGCCCATGGGTTAAAATATATGTTGTAATTAAAAAAAAGTCAAAGCTTTTTGTACAGACATGTGAACATTTTTTTACTTTTGAGCACTTACTAACCAAAACAAAGAAATGATACTTTATGATTAAAAGACTTACCTGCAAACTAAGTAAATACCGTAAACACTAAAAACGTAGACAAAAAAAAAACATTATAAAATAAGCTGAGTGTTTCTGTGATAGGAAACACTGAAAAAATGTGAAATAATGCAAAATGTAAGATGTATTATCAATTACGCAATATAAATAGTACCTGTCTGCCGAACTGTGCTTTTTAATGTAAGATATGCGCGGTGAAAATGGTCTAGCATATTTTACCGTTTGGACCAATACCTCGGTGTACGGTATAATACCTACAATTGCATTTTCTTTTCAAGTCTGAAGCCAGTAGGATAATTTGTCGCAGACTTGACTAATAAAAATGGGGAGAAATGTTTGTAAGCAGCCGCTTTGTTCAGTCGGTAGAGCACTCGCCCTGTATGCGAGGCGAGGGTCTCGGGATCGAACATATATACACCTTTGTCTACCCTCGAGACACATCGGTTCAGCTATTTCAGCCTTGGTAGCAAGCAGGAAATTTAAAATCTGCTGCACGGGAGATAAGTTAGACTTTATAGATAAATATAAAAGGAGCCATGTGGTACAAAAAATCTTTCCGTCATTACGTCATAGCATTATGCCCAATGATCAACTGAGCTTGGTACCGATCTTTTCTATGAAGTTTTAAGGTGATGTCACGTTTTGAATTTCCGGTGAATAACAAAAAACCAAAGAATATTCAGTTCTTTCTAAAAACCGTTAGGTTATGTTTCAACCAAATAGTTTCCTTTGTCTACCAGAAAGGAACAATTCTTATATCTTAATATCGAGGTTTGGTACCTTTATAACAGACAATAAACTTAAACAATAGACATTCATATGTGACTTCGGTGAGCTCAACTAAACAATTTCAAGCACAAATATTAATGTGGAATGTAAAATATGTTACACACTACAATATCCGACCAAGATACTTTCAAAAACAATGCATTTGCAGAATAGAGATAAAATAATTTTGACAGCTCGTGAAAACTAATGACAAATTTTGACAGATATATGATGACTCATGACCTAATATAATTGTTTCTGTTATTTCTAACTTCCAGTTTGATTTTCATAAAATGGGTATTCTATATTGTAGCTTACAACTCATAAATTAAAACAATAAAAGAATATATTGTTACCTCACTGTCGTTTTGTCTATCCAAGTCACGTACGAATTCCTATTGTTTCAGTCATTTGCCACTAATTAGAGCAAGTCACAGTGTTGCAATCATTTAAAACACATCCCTTATTTTCACATAGATATTGAGGATTTATCTTATGAGAACATGTATTGGAAACACAATTTCACGATTGTGTATTGTAATAATGCTAAACTATCTCAGCCGTGACGTGTCCTTAACGAAATCCCAACAAAATATAGGCAAAGCAGTGTGACCTACACCAAACAATATACTTCCTTCAATAAACAATCAGAGCGGAACGACCGGCGCTGTATTTCCTTAAGGAACAATAATTCAGATCTTAAAAATATATATAGTAGCACTTTAACCCCCGATGATGCATGGTTTTAAGCATTCAGTAACGTTTAAGGAATTAAACTGGGTCGAACTGTATCTGTTGTTCAAACGTGTAAATCAAATGTATTTGTTAGTCAGAGTTTAAATTCGCTAATGATAACGACTCAACCGGCCAAGCTTTATATAATTAAACTCTGTAATAAATATTGTATTGTTCAATTCTGAATGTGCAATAATAATAATATTACATAAACATATCAACTGATTAGTTTTAAGTAATTCAATTTTTTGGACAGCAATTGGAACTTTGTAAAAACCGTTTTTGCACCAGCCTACAGCAACTGAACTTGATGGGCTACTTACATATAATATTCGGTATTCCATGGAAGGCTCCAACCCATTATGATGAAAGGTGATTTTTGAGTCCGAGAACCTAACCAATAAGCCACAGTTGCTCGCAAATTACTGCGTCAAATGTATATCCACTCTTTTGCTAATTATGCCTTTGTTTACTTATTTTAGGACGAATTGGTCTTGGCCAAACTGTACCTATGAAACTTGTTTTATAATGATACTCGTATCTGATGCAACGCTGTCCGTTTCAAAGTGTACGAAAAGCATTTAAATTTGCACTATTAACATGTTCGGATGGGCAGTTTCCACGTATATTTTTATTACAAAAAAATGCTCAAAGAAGTTTCTCTTTAATGTACTCTTATTAGTATAATTTTTGTTCACTACCTTTTACATTCACTTTTTCTAGTGTGTACAATTGTATATGAAACGGATGCTGAAATATTTTCCCAACTCGTAAAATTGCAGCTTTCTGAACTCTTAAATCGTTTTTTTCCAGCCCCGTTAATGGGGTAAACCCATTTATTTTCTCCGCCATAGGTAAAGGACGAGTTTGAGAAGATCCTCTTCCTGCCTTACAAAAAGTACGGACGGACAGACAGACAAGGCAAAATCAGTATGTCTCCCCCAGTAAGGAGGAGACATAAATATATGGGTGTCAAAACATCTTACATAGCAGTCTTAAATCTATCAATTTCCTAGTGTGTATTATAATGTTGATAATTATGCCTCCATTTTATGGGGAGACGTATTATATTTGGACAAATCCGTATGTCCATTATAAAATACTGTCCATTCTGTAACCCCTTCGAAGGATCTTCAAATAAATTAGCAAGACCAAGACCTGTATGAGAATACAATGGACAGAAATGTCTGAAAATGTAAATGGGTATACAGGAAAATAAAAATCAGGATAAAAAGAATGATATATAATGACTGATGTATGATGCTTGGCATTTGAGTAAGTATTTTATTTGAAAATTGAAACAGAAAAAATATGTAATCATCTTTTTTAGTTTCTTCATTTGTCCCACCCTCTAAATAAGAAATCTGCTGTGGTTGCAAAATTTTAATGTGACCTCGTATTATATCCGGTTTTGGCTGTCACGGCAAGATACTTAACAATGAAAATGATGTTGCTGTTTCCGTTAATTAAGAAGATAAATTAGAAAAAAAGGTAATTTTATTGTAGGCTTAATCAGATTAACTCCATGCCTAATCAAAATCATATTCATTCAGAAAATTTAGGAAACATGTTTCTTTAAATAGAAATATCAGAAGATCATGCAGTCCTTTATTTTCAAAGTATGGAGTTAGACTCTGACCATTGATTAAAAAAGGTTATCCATTGTCAACCTTTCAACGAAAATGCCATTATTTAACAAACTCAGTTTTTAATATCTTCAGTTAGATCTATTTCATGAAAAACAATTACTCTCTTTGTAAGTTTATTTGTGAGAGTAGTAGTATAGGGGCCGGTTTGGGGGCAAACAAACGGGCGCCATCTTGGATGTCCTAGTTACTATAAAAAGTAACTCATTTGCATATAAGAAATGAATTCACTGCGCATGTGCGGCGGCCATTTTGAATTCTAAGTTTAAAATGACGTATTTATGAAAATGTTTAGGAATGACTTGTATACCTATCCAGGGCGTGTTCGCGCACATTGAGGGTCAGCCCTACACGGGGAGATAACACGAAAACAAAGCTATACGCATGCGTAAAAAAGAACCTCTCGTATAAAAACCATTCGAAAGAAAATGTATAATATAATTACGCACTGTCTACGACTTGACTAATCATTAAAATAAAAACTATATGAGAATAACTTTTTATAAAATGAAATTATAAGACAAAATATTACCCACTCAACAGATGTAAACCCGTCGATATCCCACGCTAAAATGAACCAACACTTCTACACCACTCTTTATCCATTTAGAATACAGATTTATACCGTCGTTTCTAAACATAAAATAGCCAATCAGAAGGCAGGAAAACGAACCAATGCAACATTTCCAATAAAGTCGTTTTGACCAATGAAAACGTCGAAATTTAACCAATCAACGCTCAATATTATTGACGAAAGACATCGCGAATTCAGAACGCGAATTGTATATAAGAGAGTGCACAGCCGTTAATCGTCATCCTTTAGAATTCATACCGGTGACATGGAAAACTTTGACTTTATCGTTAACACTTTCACCGGCGCAGATGAATTTTGCGGGGATACAGGATTTCAGTCAATACCGTCAAATGACAACGGTAAGTCTGAAGACTGATCAGAGAATAAAATATTTTTGACAAGCTTAAACCCGTACACCGCGCTATAGCGTGCGAATATGATTATTTTACATAGCGCAGGATTCGATTTATGAGCGCATTAATATAATTATAGAAATGATTACAATTTCTTTAATAAACCTGATACGAAATACAATAGAAATAATTAACTAAATTATTCATACAACTTACCAGTCCGGATAAATTCGCCTAATGAATCACAACTCTAGATGGTTGAATAGAAATATCGTTTCACTACCAACAACCAATCGGAATGCAGTATTTTGACAAGCGGTAACACTTTTCCAATACACCTGACAGGTTAAGACCCGTATCGCTTTACTCCGCGCTACATATATATTGATTTTAAAGAGCGCCTTTAACGCTTTATGCATAAGTATAGAAATGATTATAGCAAAATGTTATTAATTTCTTTAATTTACCTGATACTAAAATGAAACAGAAATATTTAATTTAATCGTTCATACAGCATAAACCGTGATATACGCTCTACCAGATCCTTTAACCGAATGACATTTATCTGTAGAACTCCAGTATAGTATATAACACTTCGCTAACTACAACCAGTCAGGAAGCAGAATTTTGACAAGCAATAGCGCGTAGTTTAACATTTGTCCGCATTATTGAGCGCGTTTTATAATTTCAGTGTATAGCTTTAATCTCTTTATAAATACTAACGGAATTAAAAAGCTTGGTTATTGAGGTTATTTATTTCCTCTAACAGTTTACAATATGTTTTAATGTAATAATAGAAAGGAATGTTTACTTTTCTTTAATACATAGATGAATAACTATTGACACGGCAGTCAATTAAGCACGATGGTTGTCTTACCTACCTGTCTGTTACAAAACGTACAACATTTCTCTATTATGCTTGGAACGACTTTAGCAGTGTTTGGTTTCAAATGAAAGGTTTTGACGAGGACTATTGCGTTGTATACATAATTTGAATGCGTGGTCACTCCTGCGTAAAAATTGTAGGCGTTATGGAAGAAGCGTTACTGTATATACCGACAACACCTCTTCCTCCGCAGGCATGTTAGGTATCTAACCGAATGTCTCGATAAGTACTATAAGGCAATAAACTTCAACCGGAAGTCAAATCACTCATGCGAGAAATACGCCAAAGTAAGCTTACAGTTTGATATCCAAAATGACAGTGAACGAATTTACAGGGCGAAGTATAATAAATAGAGCCAAAGCAACGTTCTGATTAGTCAGTATAGCTTAGCAATGCTCTGATTGGCTATTGATACGACGCATTCTGATTGGTCACTCAGGGATCACACGCATATAAGTCAAAAGTAAATTTAACCATGACTGAAGGTGTTACGAGTTACTGTATATACCGACACCACCTCCTCCTCCTCCTCCTCCTCCTCCACTCCTCCTCCACTTCTCCTACTCCACTCCTCCTCCTCCTCCTCCACTCCTCTTCCTCAACTCTTCCTCCTCCTCCACTCAATCTCCTCCTCCTCTCCTCCTCCTCCTCTTCTCCTCCTCCTCCTCCACTCCTCATCCACTTCTCCTCCTCCTCCTCCACTCCTCCTCCTTCTCCTCCTCCTCCTCCTCCTTTCTCCTCCTCCTCCTCCACTCCACCTCCTCCACTCCTCCTTCTCCTTCACTCCTCCTCCACTCCTCCTCCTCCTCCACCCCTCCTCCTCCTCCACTCCTCCTCCTCCTCCTCCTCTTCCTTCTCTGCCCCAAGAAAGCGTAAGAATGGCTAATAGAACAGAATAAAGCAGTGTCTTTTTGATAAAAGATATATCCTCGGTTTCACAAATGCATCAGTGTCCTGTTTGCCATCAGTCTTTCTCTAGGATCGACAACATGCGGAGACATCAACGTTATGTCCACGGAAATGACGAAGCCACTGACAGTTTTTCACCGCCATTACAAACATGGGACATCTCAAGAGAGACGACGTTTCAACATCCATTTTCTATGGTCGTTTCAGGACCAAGTGGTAGTGGAAAAACTGAATGGACAAGAAAACTGTTGTCATCCAATCCTGTAAGACCTCAGCCTCAGCGTATCATATGGTGTTTTGGACAATGGCAACCATTGTATGATGAACTTCGGCGTGAAATCCCCGGGGTCGAATTTGTACACGGTATTCCAGACTACTTGAATGATTCCCAATATATAAATGTTAATCAAAGGAACCTGCTGGTCTTTGACGACTTGATGACTGAAGCTAAATGCGATCAATAAATTGCTGATCTCTTTACCAAGGGCACTCACCATAGGAACATATCTGTCGTATATCTCACCCAAAATTTGTTCCCTCAAGGTAAAGCTTGTAGGGATATCGCTTTGAATACGCAGTATCTGGTGCTATTTAATAATCCTATTGACAGACAACAAGTAGCTACATTGGCGAGAAGAATTTACCCTTCGTCTAGTAACATCTTTATGAAACGGTTTGAACGAGCGACATCAAGACCGCACGGTTATTTGGTAATAGACTTAAAATCGAGCACCCCAGAACAACACCGTTTACGCGATAACATTTTCGAGGCGAACAATCCAAAAAAAGAGAAAACGAACAGATGATGAATATAAAACAGAAGACTATTTCAATGGAGAAGGATACTTATCTGACAAAGATGATGACAAGGATGAAGATGAGGAGGAGGATTATGATGACCATGATGATGATGATGATGATGATAGTGATGATGAAACAGAAAATAGAAATAATGATACAAGCTTTGTAAAGAAACGATCTTTGATCAAGGGACCTCCCGGTAAACGTAGAAAAGTTGAGATTATAGAAGAGCGATCACGCCGTGTGATATGGGATAAGCGTTTTCAGGATCCTCTCAGACAATCTATTAAAGAACAATTTAGAACTAAAGTTGACATCTATACGGAACAAGAGCTCTCTTTTGAAGAAGCTTACCGTCGCACCGCTAATGACGTGCTGCCTCAACTAAGAAAGAGACTGAGACAAAATTATGTCCGATTTCTAATTGACTTTTATGAGCTACAAAACGATCCTACTCAGCAGCAGATTCTACAGTCGGCTAAGAAACTAAGAAGTCAGCAAGTCAGCACGGTATGACTGTCAAAGAATCTATTCGACAAGCCATTGCGCTTAGAAAAGACCTATTTGATAAGTTGTGGCCCGATCATAAAAGCAAAGAAGAATATTCAATGGATGATAATAAAGAAGCTGATGACGATCAGGAATCGGATGATGATGAATGAATGTTGTAAGAATGATTGGCATGCTTTAACTTTCACCATGTCAAAATGGGTTCCATAGAGGTATACGATTATAAACAAGAAAAATGGGTCCCGGATAAACCGGACCCGGAAAAATGGATACAACATTTCAAAGACCTGAGGGACGGATACGTACGGTCTGATCATATGGGCCGTTACTTTGTAGAAAGTGGTGCATATCGAAGAAAAATGGCTGAATTAAAAGAGGAACAAGAAAGGGAAGCAATGAAACAAGAACAAAAGAGGAAGATCTCCCCGTAGTAAAACTTGTGACACCCGTTGAGTCGTGATTTAGACAGCCCACGACGTAAAAAATATCGCGAAAGCATGACCCAAGATACTATGGATTGGAACACCTATTTATTTTTAAATGAATAACTACGAACACGAGGACATGTTAAAAGAGTACCCTGTGACAATATGCGCTGCGTACCAACTTCAAATACGTAGAGGACAATACGTCATTTCGAATACAGACACGAGCCAGGGACCAGGAAAACATTGGGTGGCCTTTA
Source organism: Mercenaria mercenaria (assembly GCF_021730395.1). Classification (NCBI taxonomy): domain Eukaryota; kingdom Metazoa; phylum Mollusca; class Bivalvia; order Venerida; family Veneridae; genus Mercenaria; species Mercenaria mercenaria. Next base: position 66,557,092 of record NC_069372.1, read on the forward strand.
ATTTTCCAAAAAGAGGACCCGACGAATTTTTCGATTCACTAGGTAATAGACCAGAGCACTATAAAGTTCAAAGTTCATTTTGAGCAAGCGTTAAAGAAGCGTTATTGGATGAACTTCAGTCAAATACAGGATACGGATTCAAACATATGCGGGCTGTATTGCGTATATTATATTATAAACCGATGTTCCGGACGAAAAATGAAGGACATTTTAAAACCGTTTGATGTGTATCGCAAGAAGTTGAATGATGAATTTATTGTGTCTTATTTTAGTTGATACATGTAGTCTGTATAAGTGATAAAGCTTTGGCAATAAAAGATTGAAAGAAAATATATCTTTGTTATTTATAACCTATACGTTCGAATTTGAGTTGACGGAAAAAATGAAGCGTTGGTAGCCGTGGTGGTGTACACAAATAAAACGACATATTTGTTTATTGTATTTTATTTATTCAACATCTTTTCACAAATCGATATTATGCTTTTTTAATAAGCGTCACTCGCAATGCTAAATAAAGAACTGCATCAATGATATCTACAGATTTCGTAAGTAAAATAAAATCATGTTTATTATTCTTCTCTCGGACTGGAAACCAATCGTATTGAAATTCTTGGACACCACCTCGTATCACATCGTTGACATAAAGAGCTTTTTCCTCGTTCTCAGGAATATAAGTCATCTAGTCACTGATCGCCTCAATATTCAAATTCATCTGATGAAATGTCGATCAAAGTGTCTTTAAAAGATATAAAATTTCGTGTAATTGATCAATACAATTTAGTAACGCTTTAAAGTGCTTTTATCTACCAAATTCTGTTTGCATGATGATCACAGAGCAGAGTTAGTACATCTATGTAGATATTTTCGGGTCCTTTGGGTTCCGTACTGATGTTACAGGGGCAATAGGAATTTGGTTGCAAGCTATTTCCGCACCACTTGAGTTCTATTTTCGGATGATATTTGCTCATGTATTGTCGGAGCATATATACCCATGTAGAGAAATACATATCGAACTCTATTCTCGTTTTTGTTATGTCCTTGTATTTAACAAAGAGACACCCCTTTGCTTCCAGAAAGTCGCGTAAAGCACACTCTATGTCTACCAAATAATGTCCGTCAGGCAAATTAATCCCCATGTCCGTATACGGATCACCATTGTGGATGATGGAGAAGTCTACATTCAAATTCGTCCTGTTTCTTATATAGCTTGTCAATAATTCTACCCAAATGTCTTCCGAAAACCCAAAATGTACTTTACTGTAATGCGCTTCATAAATCCATACTTTGTGATGTACTGGACACACTTCCTTTAGGTCCGCAGCGAAGGAATTCATCATATTCTCGAATACTCCCGAGCTATTTTCCACGATTTGACTTCTGAATGATTTTGTCTGATGAAAGCGCTATTATATACTTTTCATTCGGGGTATTTGTAGTAACAATGGTCATTCCTATTAATTCTGATTGGTGGTTAAAAATAGACATTCCAATTTGGAACGGCTTTGAATCAAACAAATGACTAACAAGTTTTAACATGTAAGCCAGCCTTTCTTTGAGGAATAAACCAATCAGAATGCGTCGTATCACTAGCCAATCAGAGCATTGCTAAGCTATACTGACTAATCAGAACGTTGCTTTGGCTCTATTTATTATACTCCGCCCTGTAAATTCGTTCACTGTCATTTTGGATATTAAACTGTAAGCATACTTTGGCGTATTTCTCGCATGAGTGATTTGACTTCCGGTTGAAGTTTATTACCTTATAGTACTTATCGAGACATTCGGTTAGATACCCAACATGCCTGCGGAGGAAGAGGTGTTGTCGGTATATACAGTAACGCTTCTTCCATAACGCCTACAATTTTTACGCAGGAGTGACCACGCATTCAAATTCTGTATACAACGCAATAGTCCTCGTCAAAACCTTTCGTTTGATACCAAACACTGCTAAAGTCGTTCCAAGCATAATAGAGAAATGTTGTACGTTTGTAACAGACAGGTAAGGTAAGACAACCATCGTGCTTAATTGACTGCCGTGTCAATAGTTATTCATCTATGTATTAAAGAAAAGTAAACATTCCTTTCTATTATTACATTAGAAAATATTGTAAACCGTTAGAGGAAATTAATAACCTCAATAACCAAGCTTTTTAATTCCGTTAGTATTTATAAAGAGATTAAAGCTATACACTGAAATTATAAAACGCGCTCAATAATGCGGACAAATGTTAAACTACGCGCTATCGCTTGTCAAAATTCTGCTTCCTGATTGATTGTAGTTAGCGAAGTGGATACTGGAGTTCTACATGTAAATATCATTCGGTTAAAGGATCTGGTAGAGCGTATATCACGGTTTATGCTGTATGAACGATTAAATTAAATATTTCTGTTTCATTTTAGTATCAGGTAAATGAAAGAAATTAATAACATTTTGCTATAATCATTTCTATACTTATGCATAAAGCGTTAAAGGCGCTCTTTAAAATCAATATATATGTAGCGCGGAGTAAAGCGATACGGGTCTTAACCTGTCAGGTGTATTGGAAAAGTGTTACCGCTTGTCAAAATACTGCATTCTGATTGGTTGTTGGTAGTGAAACGATATTTCTATTCAACCATCTAGAGTTGTGATTCATTAGGCGAATTTATCCGGACTGGTAAGTTGTATGAATAATTTAGTTAATTATTTCTATTGTATTTCGTATCAGGTTTATTGAAGAAATTGTAATCATTTCTATAATTATATTAATGCGCTCATAAATCGAATCCTGCGCTATGTAAAGTAATCATATTCGTACGCTATAGCGCGGTGTACGGGTTTAAGCCTGTCAAAAATATTTTATTCTCTGATCAGTCTTCAGACTTACCGTTGTCATTTGACGGTATTGACTGAAATCCTGTATCCCCGCAAAATTCATCTGCGCCGGTGAAAGTGTTAACGATAAAGTCAAAGTTTTCCATGTCACCGGTATGAATTCTAAAGGATGACGATTAACGGCTGTGCACTCTCTTATATACAATTCGCGTTCTGAATTCGCGATGTCTTTCGTCAATAATATTGAGCGTTGATTGCTTAAAATTTCGACGTTTTCATTGGTCAAAACGACTTTATTGGAGAAGTTGCATTGGTTCGTTTTCCTGCCTTCTGATTGGCTATTTAATGTTTAGAAACGATGATATTAATCTGTATTCTAAATGGATAAAGAGTGGCGTACAAGTGTTGGTTCATTTTAGCGTGGGATATCGACGGGTTTACATCTGTTGAGTGGGTAATATTTTGTCTTATAATTTCATTTTATAAAAAGTTATTCTCATATAGTTTTTATTTTAATGATTGGTCAAGTCGTAGACAGTACGTAATTATATTATACATATATATTATCTTTCGAATGGTTTTTATACGAGAGGTTCTTTTTTACGCATGCGTATAGCTTTGTTTTCGTGTTATCTCCCCGTGTAGGGCTGACCCTCAATGTGCGCGAACACGCCCTGGATAGGTATACAAGTCATTCCTAAACATTTTCATAAATACGTCATTTTAAACTTAGAATTCAAAATGGCCGCCGCACATGCGCAGTGAATTCATTTCTTATTTGCAAATGAGTTACTTTTTATAGTAACTAGGTCATCCAAGATGGCGCCCGTTTGTTTGCCCCCAAACCGGGCCCGATACTACTTGTGAGAACAAATATCTGGATGAACTCTTGAATGGGAAAGTCATAACCATTAAAATCCTTTAACTAAACATATCGATGTCTAGCTACATATCTCTTTATCACTGGCATGATGTACCAAATTATCTAGGGGTAATTTAATAGCCACAGGTGCCGCATTTCGGATGATACTAGACTGATTATATTACAATCAGTTCCCTAAAAAAATATCTTACAAAAGGCTGGCTATTACACGGAATAAAAGAAAAGTTAAAAAGCTTAAATTTTGTGACATATTCTTACTCTAGTGGCTGGTCTACAATGACCCTTGCTGATAATACCATTTGTACATTTCAAATTTACAGAGACGGAATTTTTTTATGTGTAAATAAGCCACAATTTAGATATTGTGTTTTAATAAGTGTTTATATGTATAAACAGTAGAAGTTCATGTATAATAACAAACATATTTAGTACAAAAAAAATCGCACATTATACAAGAAGAACTACAAAATGGATGTTCTGCTCCTCAAAAATCTCAAACATGTGTAAATAACATAGTTTTTCTTTTAAAATAATGGTATAGATTTTACATAATTTAGTAGATATTAGTAATGCAATACTGTCTTAATTAATGATTTGTTTTATCAGAATGCATGCAGGCTGTGCTAATCAGTTTATATTAGCCCTGGTCTAAAATGATAAAAGTCTTAAGACGTTTCTTAATTTGGCAATAGTCTTTTGTTTTTCAACTCAGTGTTTTAATGTACTGTACTTTTTAATGGCAGGTTTTAACCATGAAACCAATGGTAGGATTAACACAGCTTGCCTGACTTTTAATAAAGTAAGATCACTGATCTTATAGTGTTGCAACGTGGGACGGGGTTTTGAGGTGTGTTGCCAGGGGGTTATGCTTCTGTTGATGGAAGGGCATAGCAAAAACAGTTGCTGTGCGCTTTCATCGATAGTCGCTGGACTGTGTGGTGGGGTGTCAGTGGGGGTTGCTTGACGCTGCAACGTATTAAGATACTCTGCCAGTGCTATTGTTGTATAGTTAAAATGTGATATGATATTTATATAATCTCTCATAATTCATCTAAGTATATGAACGGCCATTTACATGTAGTTTTACTGTTTTTTTATATGTATATTTATGTAAATGTAAATGGAAGAGACGCAAATAAACTAATAATATATATTGAAGTAGGTTAAAGGTCTATTGCTTCCATACCAACGCCAACAGTTTCTTCTTGAATATCTTTCAATCCAGTCTAAGACTTAACTCAAATGCATTAAGAGTATTTAAGTCCAATCTAACGCCCAGCTAACATACATCAATGGAAACAATACATCATTAAGTCCAGTTCAAGGCTTAACAATAAAAGACAATGCATCGTTAAGTCTAATCCTAGGCCCACTGAATGTAGTGAAGTGTATTATGACAAGATCCATCATTCCAATGCCCATTATAGGGAGACACTGAGGCACAGTTTCCGTCGCCTTTCCAACTATTAGTTTTTCCAGTATCATGGACACAAATACCAGTTGGCTAATCATTTACAAAACGACTCATGCGCGGATCCAGAGGTGGGGTCCGGGGGTCCGGACCCCCTCTGGAAAATCCTAAAACAAGGAAAGAAGAGAAAAACTAAAGAAAATGGCTTTTCGGAATAGCAACATTATAGGACCGCATTTTAAGTGTATGTGACTGCTACTACATACGATCCCGACATAATTCATATTTTTGTTAATTATCTCAAAGAAACTAAGAATATTACCTTTAAGAAAACTTAATATTATTATTTTTCCAAAATTTAACAGGTTAGCTCATAAAATTGTGAAAATAAGGGGTATATTTCATATAAAATTGCAGTGGAAAAAGCTTCTAAAATGGCCCAGAATGCAGGAAATGAAGCGCTGAATTTCAAAATTTTCCAGGGGGCATGGCCCCGGACCCCCTTAGCTTGGAGGCTAATTATTTATTTCAGTCTGTTCAACAAAAAATTATTGACAACCCTGTACTTGTAAACGGCTAACCTCCACAATAAATACACATTAAGCATAGTTCGGCGGACCCCCTCTGACAAAATTGGCTGGATCCGCGCATGGGGCCAATGTTTCCCAACAATTTTTAACAGTACCTAACCAAACCAGGAAAGGAAGAAATCGTGTTTAATATGAATAAATTTGTTTAAATCTTACCCTGATTTATTTCTAAAATGGACTGGTCCATCAATCAGTTTGGGCAGTACCACTTATTATTCAAAGGGGTTTTTACTGAAATTTTACTGACCGAATATCGAACAGTGCAGACTATGATCAGCCTGCACGGATGTCCAGACTGTGCAGGCTGATCTTGGTCTGCACTGGTCGCAAAATTAGAATCACTTGCCGCTCGCAGGCGAAAGTAAGGATTGTCAATCAATAAAAATGAACTGATAGACATGGTAGGGGTCACACTTTCGGATAGTTCTGTTTTAAAAATGGTACTGTAGTTTTGGAAATACGAAACGTGTATATTTTCGGTTCTGGAAACGTTCTAAAAAGTCCTAAAATGGGGAAAAAATGTTTCCTTTATTTAGTGCTATTATTCTTTTGTCCATCATATTCTGTTTTCGACAGACTGCCACTTACATTAAATTTAAGGGAATCAATTGTAATAGTCTCAACAAAATGAAGCAAATGACGTTCATGGAACGGACATGGCTCGACCATAAAAAAAAGATAATCGAAAAGTTATGGTTTTTCGTTAGGGCCATCGCCGTACAATGTGAAGTTGAAACAATGGTACTGCAATATTGAAAAGTCGAAATAACGAGACTACCATGATGAAAAGGCGAAACTGCGATGATGAAAACACAAATGTTAGAGAAAAGCCGAAACTACGATGGTAAAATGTCGCAGTACCCGGTAATTTTGACATATCGTTGCGGTTTTAAGGGGACGCATACTTTGAAATTAGAAAAAAGTGGGTGGGGTATGATAAAATTTACCTGCAAAAAAGTACAAGGTTTTGGTACATGAAATGGATACTGTTTCAACTGTTATAAGTACATAAAGGATTGCTCACTAAAATAAAAATGAGAAAACTGAAACAAGAAAGTTATTGTTGAATTACATAAGACTTATTGTGTACATTCAAAGTCAACAATTAAGACTTTTTGGTGCGAAAATAATAGTGCTTCACCTTGTCCAAACATTTATCAATGTCCTACAGATTCTAATTTAAAGAAAGAATGTGAAATATTGTCACTGTCTTGCTTTTCATTTCGCATATGTAAGCTAAAACATATTATTTAGTTTGTTTACAAAGTAGTGCATAAGAAAAGATACGGTGGTCAAGGAATGCCACATTCCAAAACTAAAAGAGTATATTCCCCTTAATACATTAAACATTTATCGTTACAGAAGTCTAGTGGCTTACAATAAGGGCCTAGAAAAGTTGCCATTATTAATTTTTAACTTGGTATTCATGAACTACAATGCACTTAAATATCAAAAACATTCAACAAACTTTTGAAAATGTATTGTCTTAAAAATCCCTAAAATAAGGTATGAAATTTGGTTCAGAGGTCCAATCAATGTGTATATGTGCAAAAGTAACATTCTAATCTTGTTCACAAAAGTTACTAATACACAACAGGCATGTCAATGATCAAAACTGGACGAATATACAGTTATCCTCACTTTAATGTCATTTATAATTTGTCCTTGAATTCTCCACCATACTTTTCATAACTCTGTTTGCACGAGTTGCACGAGAATGCTGTCATTCACGTAAAAAAGGGGGTCAAATAAGTTGTAAATGCAATATCATCTAAACGTAATTAATGGATTATGCAGTTCAAGGTAAACTTTATCTCATAACGTAACGAACATGTATAATGTTGTAACAACAACTTTACTTACACTGATTTAAGTAGCAGTCGGTTTATAAGTGACTTTATTGACTCATTTTGTGTTTTGTTATTGTTGTCAAAAAGTATAACGGAAGTGCCTCACAACTGAAGCGGAAACCAGTTTGATGCGCAAAGTAGTCCAATGTAAGTAATATTTTTTGACAAATGTCCACAGAAATTAATAATTTTCTAATATTAAAGACGAATATCTGAATAGGATTCATTATTTGATAAGAAATTATAATCATGACATGTTTTTTTAAAAATCGTACACGTGCTGACACCTAAGTTGTCTCCCGTTGTTTATTAGAGTTACCTTTCGTCCGGCGCAGTAATACATTTGCAGTGAATCGCCGAGAAGTCGTGGGAAAATTAAAAACCATGTAAATAAACTAAAAATAACCACCTTTTCAAGATGAATTTCAAGTGATCGCCATTATGCATTTAACCCGCCTGACCTGTGTAGCATCTTAGATATCTGTTCTAAGGTATTCATTGTGTAGAATGTCATGTTATGCCCTTGCAATGCTAATCCCACTCTGATTTTTTTTGTTTACATTTTTATCAATGAGAAATATGGCGTCCATCCCGAGCTGAAATGACGTGGCGTTAAATTTTTACATGTTTAAGCAAACCTGGTGTGTTAGAAAGAAAATCTCATCCCTTCAACATTATTTGGAACACTGTTATTGTAAAAAACCTGTTTTTTCCTTATACAAAAGCTTAATATTTTGTATTGAATGTACTTTCACAAAGACCTCTGTTTTCCTATTACATTCATAGTACCACATCCGTATCCACAAAATACTGAATATTACAGGTGTCCATCAGTATTATATCAGTTTAGGAATATGTTTTTTATTTTCCCACCATCGATTTCTTGAATATGCACCCCTTCCGCATTTCTGTATGAACTGTGAATGTAGCAATATGCGTCCCCTTAATTTCTGCTAGGGGCCTCCGTAGCTGAGTGGTTAAGGGCGCTGACTTCAAATCACTTGCCCCTCACCGATGTGGGTTCGAGCCTCACTCGGGGCGTTGAATTCTTCATGTGAGGAAGTCATCCAGCTGGCTTACGGAAGGTCGGTGGTTCTACCCAGGTGCCCGCTCGTGATGAAATAATGCACGGAGGGGCACCTGGGATCTTCCTTCACCATTAAAGCTGGAAAGTAGGTGCGACGTTAAATCCAACAAAATAAATGAATAAATAACTTCTGCCGTTTCAAATGGTCTTCTGAGTAATGTTCCCTTTGCGAAAGGCTAAATGCCGTTTTCTCGTAAACATACCGATAAGGCGGGTTGCGAGTAAGACGCAGAATGATATCTACTTGATTGCATTGCGTAGCGACCAACTCAGAACTGCGTTGCGTTAGGTTTCCAGCCGATTTTTCTGAAACATTTCCGAATAATTCTATGAAAATACACATGCTTTCTTTTAAGAGGTAGCCTTTTAGATAAGAAATGTTTTATAATTACTTCTTCCCGATAAGTAATATATGTAATGCGATATTTATTTTCAAAACCTGGCATTTTTTCTCTCCCGCCGGACTGTACAGAAGTGTTTGAATAAACGGCGCAAATCCCAGCTAAATGGATACATATGCTAAGAAACGGAGACATTTGCGCACCAGGTGCACCTGTTAGTGTCATTCTGATCGTTATATAACGGGTAGAAATTCCTTTAAATCATACTTACAAGACCGGAAATTTACACAATCGGCCATATTTCTCTGTTCTGCGTAAAAATCACCACTCAAACAACGTTGGAACCACTTGATCTTATAAAGCTAGTGTGATATTGAAATTAAATAAGGAATGACACAGGAAGAAATACTCAGATAAAATCTGATGGACTCAAATTGTGCTGAGCACCATTTAATTACAACCTGCTTCGTAAAAACATTGCTACAACAGAAGTAGAGGTGACACCAATTATAAAAAGATCTCTAAATAAATTCTGTAAACTTCGGTACGTACATGACTTTTACAGAAGTTTTTTTGATAAAATCTGAGCGTTTATAACAAAACATATCAGCACATTTAATGGATGGGATTGAGGGTGTTTTGACTTTTTTTAACTTTGTCAAATTGTTCAGAAGGTCCTTTTCGATATCTAAAAGTGTCAGTATATACCTCGGATGTCAGATATTTCCTATTTCAGAGTTGTAGACCTAGAAACTTCAGAAAAGTTTTCAAACTGTATTTCATGTAATAAGTGTTGATTCTTCGGAAGAGTGAAAGGGCTTGCGTTACGGACCCCTACGGGTTTTGTGTTAATTCTGAGTGAAAACATATTTTCATAAATGAAAATCTGGCATGTCGTGCTAAAACCCAGATATGTTCAAGTTGTTTGAAATGCTGAGAATTGGCTCCTCATTAGCAAAGTAATACATATATATTAAATATATATATATAAGACCTCCCTTTTATAACTAGAAATATCCTAGTGCAAAGCGCTTTTGATGAACGCCAGGAAAAGGAATGCATCCTTTCCGCGACTGTAACGTAATAAGACGTGTAAGCTGGCCCTTTCAAGCTTCCGATACCAAAATCAGCTTAAAGAAGGAAAAGTCGGCCATAGAAGGCTCTTGCACTTGTGCTATGCAGACGTAAGTAAGAATTAATAATGATAATGGCTATCATAATTTTGTTGAACTTGTATTTTTTTTGTTTTCTTAAAATAAATCGTTGGAGAAGTGGACTTGAGCATGACTTGAACTATATATCAGTAACTTTTACGGCACCAGGTACAGACTTTGTGTAATTTGTCGGGAGGAGAAAAATAGTATGATCACAGAATGCATGCATGCAATGTAAAAGTAAAAGAAAAACTCACATACTTGGTAAAATATCCGCC